>NC_047590.1:3792500-4460000 GCF_011004845.1 Esox lucius
GACAATGACCCCAAACATGGAAATGTATGGCAACAAATCGCTGGAGAGTTCTGAAGTGGCCAGCAATGAGTCCAGATCTAAATCCCATTGAACACCTGTGGAGAGATCTTAAAATTGCTGTTGGGAAAAGGCGCCCTTCCAATATGAGAGACCTGGAGCAGTTTGCAAAGGAAGAGTGGTCCAAAATTCCAGGTGAGAGGTGTAAGAAGCTTATTGATGGTTATAGGAAGTGATTGATTTCAGTTATTTATTCCAAAGGGTGTGCAACCAAATATTAAGTTAAGGGGGCCAATAATTTCATCCAGCCCATTTTTGGAGTTTTGTGTGCAATTATGTCCAATTCGCTTTTTTTCCTTCCTTCTTTTTTTGTTTTGTTCCAATACACACAAGGGGAATAAACATGTGTATAGCAAAACATGTTAATGCAATACTTTTCTGTGAAAAATCCTTGATTTTCTGGAATAATTTCAGGGGTGCCAACACTTTTGGCCATGACTGTAAGTACGACTTCTATAATTATACACCCACACTTTCCCCCTAATGGGACAACAACTCAAGACAGAACAGGTACTTGATCCTGAACAGATCTCATCCTGTGAATTAGGAGGTAAATATTAATTTACAAGTTCCTTCGCAACCGATTTGTGATTATAGTCTTTTGTGGCTGTTTTCGTGCGGCTTCCGACCGTGGGATTTCTCTTTTGTCTTCTTCAATAAGTTCATAGCACCCAGACACACGTGTTGGAACTCGTCTTGGCTCGGCACACTGGACAAGGGCCCCTTCTGGGTTTGATATATATGCCGTCATGACAACTCCAGGCTCATAAGCGTGTGTGGACTCGCCCTGCATCAGATCAGTGACAGCGGTGAAAGGCATTAGTGTGACCCGGGCAAAGTGAGGACTTTCTGAAGTGCACGCTTGTTTTCCTGATATGATATGAAACTGTTTGGGGTTACCAGTCGATTTGTGCGAGACAATTCGGCTACAACTGTAGGAGGAACATCAACAGAAATTGAACCACTATAGCCAGTACCTTTCCGTTTAACCAACACCCATCAACACTGTCCCCGTAATTTGGTTAACCAGGTGAATGGTGGTGGAGGTTCTTCAGTGTGGGCCCAACTAGAGATTTCTTCAGGTCCTGGCCCGGTGAGGGTGCGGGCAGGTTCTGGACCAGTGAGGGCACGGGCAGTTCCTGGCCCGGTGAGGGCGTGGCCAGTTCCTGGCCCAGTGGCCACCATCCCCACAGTAATAACAAGGCTATTTCGGGCCTGGCCCCACCTCCAGCCCCTTCCTGTACCATTTCATCCTCTTTCTCTGCGTTGCTGACTGTGGTACTGTTGGTTTTGGATCATCCATGGTGGAGGATGAGTCCCTGGATGACGGGTCAGGGTGTACTGGAAATTGCCAGTAATTCACAGCGGGTTGGGGCTGATTGATGGGAGGTTGTAGCTGGAAAAGGGGCAGGGGATAGTGCTGGGTTGCAAAACTCTATTCCAGCAGTTTGGTTAACTCATTGGTTCATTTTTAATTTGTTGATGGGCGGTCTTAGTTTCAGCCGTGGTTAAAGCCATCTCTGCCTTTTCTCTCTTGTCTTTTTTTCTCAGCTCATCCCTTTTCTCAGCTCATCCCTTTTCTTAAGGTTGATAGCACGCTAAATGAGTGGCAGGGGTTCATCAGCGGTCAGACAGTCATAGACTCCTCGGGCAGACCTTTCAGTAGTTCTATCCTGAACAGGACCTCAAACGCAGACGGGTCGTCGGAGGCAGGGCTCTCCACCTCCCAGTGCCGACGCTGCCACTTCCTCCCTGGTGGGGGGGGGCTTCAGAGCCTCTTGATCTGCAGCCACTTTCCACATAAGCAAAACACCTCCACATCCCTTTGGCCTTCATTCTGGCAAACAGGCTGCCTTCGTCACACTGGCGCGATACAGCTCCTTGGACCTCAGCTAGAGCTTGGGGGCTAATGGTGCCCTCTGGTGGAAAAGCACTGATACTGTATTTGATCATGCTGACCCTCGCCGGGACGTAGGCTTTGGCTCATTAATTAAACTGGGGTCTCCCTGGGTTTCTCCACTGGGTTAGGAATTGTGCTAGTCGTGATGGACCCGGTCACCCTAGTATAGAACTCAAACTCTTTACTGGACAGACAGGAACTAGGCGAAAGGTCAAATGGTTATCGCTTACCTCTACCGCATTTCAGTAAACCGGAGGAAGAGCAGGAGCAAATACCGTAGCATGGGGATTTAAGGTCCCTAAATTGTAGTCGCAATTACTCTAAATGAATGGGTTCTCAGACGCCGATTACAGTTTCTTCAATGAATTAGAATACGGGATCAAATCTCAAGACCGTGTACAAAGAATGCGGTGAGCGCTGCGCCTGATTTGGCAAGTGGTTTTATATTCTCAGTGAACAAGTTAATGCTCAAGTTTTGCCAACTATTTTCGGTGAGATCCGCCATTGGCTCCTTCATTTGTCGCTGGGTGACGTCATTACGTTTTTTTTATTCGCTGTTATGCTGTCCTTTCATTTAACGTAACAGAATGTTTGCAGGGAAACAAAAAGTAACCAATTCAATAAACAAAAAATACAAAAACAGAACACACTTGTGTTAAAATAAAATACAACATTTAATTCATTAAAATACTATTATTGTTGTCATTATTATGTATATGCATTATGCATAATGTTTAAGCTTATACGCATTTGTGGGCTCTGGAGTCGTTTAAGAACAAGGGTACCGATTAAAGATGACCTTTAAGAAATGTGCTGGCCCGTCCTTTCTCGCTTGGCTGCTCCAGATTCATCCCGTCTATCTCACTGAGGCCGGAGAGGCGAGGGCGCAGAACAAGACGGGGGAAGGGGCGAACGTGACTGGTGCACGCACGCCGACCCCAGGCAGCAGTTGCGCAGAACGAAAGAGCTCCGCATACAGTACACAGGGTGTCTATTCAAGCTATATTTCCCATTGGAACCATCCGTTCAGCTGTGTCAGCTTGTAAGTTACATCTCTCCCTATAGTGACGTTTTCCTGACAGCGTCTGGTAGGCCTAAGGGCCGTTTTTAAATTTAAAAAAATACCTTGGGGATGACAGTTCTCTTCGTTCCAGCGTCCGTACATTTCGTTAAAGCTCACGCCTAAGAGAACTTGTCCTCATTACGATGTGTTTGGATAAAAGTTGAACACCAGCGTGGCAGATGGAATCAGTTTAGTTGGCAATCCAAAATTAGGTAGCATATTCTCAATCCCCTTCCAGATCCCAGATTAATTTGAAGAAAGGACCGAAGGAAGAAGGGGGAGATTCATATTTCCAATGGGAATATGTGTTTTACTTGATCGCGTCCACAGAAATCCATGTTTTTGCTGGGCAATTTATACAGTCCCACATAATTCTTATCATCCACTTCCTGGATCTGTTCATGGGTACAGTAACTGCAGGACGTTACATGAATACGCAGTTATCAAATCAAACTTGAAGGACTGGAATTGAGCTCTTGTGAACAGGATTAAACTCCAGTCCTTGGTTGATGATTGAGTGACGCAATACTGGAAATGAGTATAGCCATGAATCACAAACACTGAACTACACAGGCAATCTAGACAAGCTAGCATAATGAAAAGGGAGTGAGATTGTCAACTAAAGTATTTTGGTGAAGATAAAACTCAATAGAATAACGGAGGGGAAAGAGAGAGAGAAAGACAGGGTTGCCCTGTTGACCGACTCAAAGAGCTGGCCCTGACCGAGGATGATAAATGAGCTAGTTCCCTTATCTGGCCCAGGTGCCCTTTGTCCGTGTGTTTTGCAGCGTTTGATTACATTCGTTTTAGAAACGGGCTGTCAACCACGCTTGAGCCAGGCGATCAACGAGCTGAGAAAGCTCTAAATAAAACAGAGAATTAACAGACAGAATAATGAGCAGGATTCTTGGTTTACATTTGTCATTGTGATAGCTTCGGTTAAAAACCCTATCCGTGTTCAAAAGTTTGACATTTCAAACATATTTAATGGAAAGTAGACGTGTGTTTCTGAACAATGCGTCATGCTTAGATAGGTCTAGCGTTTTATTAATTCTCTGGTAATTTAATGGAGCCGATGTGAATTATGACTTCACAATATTGACTTCGTTTTGTTTGGACCCTTGGTCTTTCCGTACTCAGAATTCAGTCGGAAGATGAACCGTACGTAACTTTGCCCATGACGCATGTAAACATACATGTTTCTGCACAACGATTATTTTAAAATGTAAACTCAAAGTGGCCGAATGAATGCAAAACAATGTAAGCAATAGATTAGTTCTCAATCGGTAGTTAGGTTAGCGAACTTGTCTTCTTTAAAAAAAATCGTACCGCGTGTATGCCTGCCTGGTATGGATTGTGGAGCAACAACAAAAAGTGAGTAAGGCTCCATAATGTCTTTCACTTAAATCTAACCAAGTAGCTTAAATTGCCAGTAAAACCAGTCAAAACGGCAATAAGCACAACAGCCTTCGTTAAATTGTCAGCCAAAGCTTTTACCCGCATATATCTTATGATTGTGTACATGGGAAGGAAGTGGAATTTCCTGAACCATGAATGAGAACCAAATCGAAGAGAAGCATGCGACCAAGGGTTCTAGTCGCAAATAACACCATTCCTCTGAATCGAAGAGCTGTACGCAAAGCATCTTACGACACCTACTGGCGGAAGAAGATTGTATAATCTGAAAATAAACCACGATCAGATATGCTTTCAGCGTAGCGAAATGGACGTGTGTCAGTAACATGCAATGTCATTACAAATAATCCGGCGTGAGACCGTGAGAAGCTGTGGAGAAAGCTGAGGGTCATGGCACTTTTTGTCCGGACACCGTGGCAACGGAGCAATGCCCAATGAGATGAGACGGACTAGTTGCAGACATAACACACTCTGAACAACTGCAAGTGGACCTAGACCTTAACAGCATGTGGATAAATCTGTCAGATTCATTAGTCTGAACTGAACTTGTTAAAAAGGATCAGGGCATCCCAGAGATTTCATTATAAGCTGCCAGCAAGGTAGCAAATATATACATTGTGCTGTGACATGGCAAACAGCAATGGCCAACTAATACCCAATCAAAACTCAGAGAGGAAGATTTAACCCTTCACAATTAAAAATGACCACATCAATGCAGGAGAATGGAAAGAAGCCCAAAGGCACTGATGAGTGGATGCAAGGAAGACAGAAGACACGCTTCTGTTCTGACTGCAGGAAGAGCTTTCAACAGGAGCGGGACCTTATAAGACACCAACGAACACATACTGGAGAGAAGCCATACCACTGTCCTGACTGTGACAGAGGTTTTTCTAGATCAGATAAACTTAAGTTACACAGGCGAACACACACTGGAGAGAAGCCTTACCACTGTCTTGATTGTGACAAACGTTTTTCTCTATTAGATAAGCTTAAGTTACACAAAAAAGTACACGAGAAAGACAGACATCGACGAAAGCCTTACCTTTGCTCAATCTGCAACAAGAGTTATGCAGGACAGCTGAGTCTTAAAAAACATCAACTGATACACCTGCCGGAGCGGCCCTTCAACACTGCCAGTGATGTGCTTTCGAAAAACAAACAGCAATGCCCAATCAATGGCCAGTGTCCATCAGATCAGAAATATCAACCCTCATGTTTAGAAAGACCACAACAACCACAAACCGTCCCAAAGAATGGAGAGCAGGCCCAAGATGCCGATGGCACTGATGAGTGGATCCAAGTTATCTCTTCTGAAGGAGAGAAGCATCACTACTGCCCTGAGTGTGGAAAAACATTTAGACAAGGGAGGGATCTTATAAGACACCTGAGGACACATACTGGAGAGAAGCCTTACCACTGTCCCGATTGTGATAAAAGTTTTGCAAGATTAGATAAACTGAAGTTACACCAACGAACACATACAGGAGTGAAGCCTTACCACTGCCCTGACTGTGACAAAAGTTTCAGTAGGTTAGATAAACTTAAGTTACACAAAAAAATCCATGAGAAAGACAAACATCGACAGACGTCTTATGACTGCTCAATTTGTGACAAGAGTTTTCCGGGACGGCAGAGACTTGAAAAACATCAATTGGTACACATCGAAAGAAATCGTTACCGCTGTTCAAGGTGTGATAAAAGATTTCCTGACATGGCAAAACTAAGGTCACACCTACCAATACACAGTGGAGACCTGGCGCTTCACTGCTCTGACTGTGGCAGGTGTTTCTTAAACAAGGCAAAGCTGGAAAGGCACCAAATCATACACAATGGAAGTGGAAAAGTACCATACCTTTGCACTGTCTGCGGGGAGGGTATTCCAAATTTACAGAAGTTGGAGGAGCACCAGCGAACGCACACTGGAGAGAAACCTTATGACTGCTCTGAATGCGGGAAGAGCTTTTCACTTATAAAAACATTGGCGAGACACAAGCAAGTACATAAGTTAAATCCCTCTGGAGAAAGAGCAACTTATCCTTGCCCTGAATGTGACAAAACCTTTTCTCGTTCATGTGATGTGATGACTCATGTGCGGAGGGTGCATAATAGAGAAAGACCTTTCCAGTGCTCTTGCTGTGGAAAACGATTTTTCCAAAAGAACTCACTTACAGTACACATAAGAATTCACACTGGAGAGAAACCGTATCAATGCTCAGACTGTGGACAGAGCTTCTCCCAAATAAACGACAGAAACCGCCACCAGAAGAGACAGCACTCTAGAGAGCAGTCTTGACCTCTATGCTAGTGTGGAAAGCACAGTCACAAAGATATTCAATGACAATTGGCACTAAAACCCCCCAAAATACAATATTGGTTCACATTGCCATGGTTTGATCTTGTATTCCTTCCCAACTGCACAGTTGACACCACTTGTCCTTGATCAGTGCACATACATGGTATAGGTTGCTAGGTTACGCACGGACATACATCCAGGAGACATAGGTAATCGTAGAATGTCGGTTGCCCAGACAACCTGGTCAAAACTCATGCACAACAGCTGGGATGCATTACCATATGTGGTTTTACTAACTCAGCACTCCCAATAAGGAATAGAGTCCTGTTCACCTACAATACAATGAGCGGGAGCCCCACTGCTGATATTAAGACGTACCCCCAAAAGGCAGATTTGTTCTAGTGGTTCCTGCCAGGCCCAAGGCCTAGTCTTCTGCACATCGATGGAGACTAGGAGCCTTGCTTAGCTGTCATTCCATTCATTACAATGTGCCTGGATACAGAGAAGGCAAAGACATTGGTCTTGGTAGACGCAGCCATTGTGATTTTTTTGTGCATTAAACAGAATAATGGGAACACTAAAGGACTAAGCAAAGTAATGGAATACATTGGTAATGTTGTTAGCAGTGTTTTATTGACACAAGCCTACAGGCATTGTCACATAAATGTCTGCGCCCTAGATAAGAAACTATGCTCTGAGAAAGAAACTACTATAAAGACATGCTATATTTTCATAAGCCTTTTTTATGTTTTGATTTCTTTTCAGAAGATGCTATATATTCCAGAGTGCGCATATTTTTTTTGTGTGACAGAAAAGTGGTAAAAGAGGATTTTCTTTTCATGACAAAGAGCTGTGGGCCGTTGTCAAAGCCACACTGCGGCTGTACGTGTGTCCACCCTTGGTCCCAAAAATTGTTTTAGGTAATATGTGCATTAATATACAGCATTCGAATGTGTTCAAGGTTTACAATGGGCTCCTTCTTGATTGCATGAGAATTAGCCACCTCGATGCGTCATTCAAGCTTAGTTCAGTCTCTGGTTGCCGTTCAATCGACATTGTTATTGTTGTGTCCAAGCCTTATATTTTAAAAACCGTGAATAAAAACAATTCTCATTACACATCTTTCTACATATTCTGTTTGTATCCACATATACAGTGGGGAGAACAAGTATTTGATACACTGCCAATTTTGCAGGTTTTCCCACTTACAAAGCATGTAGAAGTCTGTAATTTTTATCATAGGTATTCTTCTACTGAGTGACGGAATTTTTTAAAAAAATCCAGAAAATCCCATTGTATGATTTTTAAGTAATTAATTTGCATTTTATTGCATGACTTAAGTATTTGATACATCAGAAAAGCAGAACTTAATATTTGGAACAGAAACCTTTGTTTGCAATTACAGAGATTCCTGTAGTTCTTGACCAGGTTTGCACACACTGCAGCAGGGATTTTGGCCCACTCCTCCATACAGACCCTCTACAGATCCTTCAGGTTTTGGGGCTGTCGCTGGGCAATACGGACTTTCAGCTCCCTCTAAAGATTTTCTATTGGGTTCAGGTCTGGAGACTGGTTAGGCCACTCCAGGACCTTGAGATGCTTCTTACTCCTTAGTTGCCCTGGCTGTGTGTTTCGTGTCGTTGTCATGCTGGAAGACCCAGCCACGACCCATCTTCAGTGCTCTTACTGAGGGAAGGATGTTGTTGGCCAAGATCTCACAATACATGGCCCCATCCATCCTCCCCTCAATGCGGTCCAGTCGTCCTGTCCCCTTTTTAGAAAAGCATCCCCAAAGAATGATGTTTCCACCTCCATGCTTCACGGTTGGGATGATGTTCTTGGGGTTGTACTCATCCTTATTCTTTCTCCTCCAAACACGGCATGTGGAGTTTAGAACAAAAAGCTCTATTTTTGTCTCATCTGACCACATGACCTTCTCCCATTCCTCCTCTGGATCATCCAGATGGTCATTGGCAAACTTCAGACAGGCCTGGACATGCGCTGGCTTGAGCAGGGGGACCTGGCGTGCGCTGCAAGATTTGAATCCATGACGGCGTAATGTGTTACTAATGGTTTTCTTTGAGACTGTGATCCCAGCTTTCTTCAGGTCATTGACTAGGTCCTGCCGTGTAGTTCTGGGCTGATCCCTCACCTTCCTCATGATCATTGATGCCCCACGAGGTGAGATCTTGCATGGAGCCCCAGACCGAGGGCAATTGACCGTCATCTTGAACTTCTTCCATTTTCTAATAATTGCGCCAACAGTTGTTGCCTTCTCACCAAGCTGCTTGCCTATTGTCCTGTAGCCCATCCCAGCCTTGTGCAGGTCTACAATTTTATCCCTGATGTCCTTTCACAGCTGGACATTGTGGAGAGGTTGGAGTCTGTTTGATTGAGTGTGTGGACAGGTGTCTTTTATACAGGTAACGAGTTCAAACATGTGTAGTTAATACAGGTAATGAGTGGAGAACAGGAGGGCTTCTTAAGGAAAAACTCACAGGTCTGTGAGAGCCGGAATTCTTACTGGTTGGTAGGTGATCAGATACTTATGTCATGCAATAAAATGCTAATTAATTATTTAAAAATCATACAATTTGATTTTCTGGATTTTGATAAATATTACAGACCTCTACATGCTTTGTAAGTAGGAAAACCTGCAAAATCGGCAGTGTATCAAATACTTGTTCTCCCCACTGTATCTATCAAAAAGCATGTTTCATTCTCAGTTTGGGAATTTCCAAGAGGGAAATGTCATTAACAGTGCATCCGTCAGTCCCAGAGTGAAGCACAGGGAACAGACAAGGGTTTAGTGGTTAGGGCCCTGGTTCCGGGGGGGATGCGTTCAAGAGCCCCTTTTGCTGCTCTGGACCTGGTAGGGGTCTTGGTCGGACTGTGGTTTGATTAATTCATAACAAAAGTAAACATTTCAGTTAGGTAACATTTACAAGGGTATGTTCTGATGAGAGGGATCGTTACCTTGAAAATACTTTTTCTTTGAAACAGACACAGTTTAAAACCTGAAATCATTCATGTAAGGTGTCCAGAGCTGATGTTTCCGGAAACATTAGGTAGTTAGCTAACCGTTTTTAAAAGAGCTTGGTCTATTCATCAGATCCTACTTTAACCTGGTTTCCCTCTAACCATTTCATCCTGGGTGGGACTAAGTTAAATGCAGACAAATATTTTGGTGTTTGGCTTGACTGCTCAGTCTCATTCAATACCCCTATCTCCCTCGCACAGTCTAAAGTCCTCTCGTTTGGTCGAAACGTCTCAGTTTGCTGACGCCTAGGACTGGAACTGGCAGCAAGACATACATCTCGACAATTTTTAGTCTAACTTCGGCATTCCAATCGTTATTGCTCGTATCGTCTCCGGTACAGTAGGTGGCGTCACGGATGTGAACGTTTGTTAGTATTGCCCGCTGTTACACCGCAGAATAAGAAGACAACGAGGTGGAACTAGGTGAAAGCGGGCGGAAGAATAATTTTTACTTTTTCGTGCATGCGATTAGCATCTCATCAAGTTAAACGTGACTTCTAAATTGGCAATGGCAGCCAAAAATTGTGATTCAGATTCGTTCTCAAAAGGTTGTTTTGTTTGCAGTTTATGTCTTTAAACCTCAACCCATTCCACCATGTCTGGTGTAGGAGAGTAATAACATGGGTAGCAGCAACAATAGGATCGTGTGAGACGGGCTTTATATTTTCTTTAACTTGGAATCTAATCTAACCACTTGATACCAGCCAAAGTATACACCATTGTAGTGAATAGAATAGTACAGAAGGCTCAGCTGATGTATAGCCTGCACATCTTGGGATGTAAAACTCAGACACATCCGAGAAAATGGCGGAATCTGAGAAGGATGCACGACTGTCCCAATAATGTAGGAGTCCAGATGAAGAGGATCGTATGTAAGAGTCTAATATAGCGGATTCGCGATATTCCGACGGACTACCTTTGTAATATGTATCGGGTACAGCGAACAATATCGGCTGGAGTCGCGCTTATAACTGCGCACTAATAAATTTTTCTGTGAACGCGTCGTCACGAGTTAAACATTCAAAGAGACAATTGAATCGAAAACAAAATACATTTCACGGTTATTAATTCAAACAAGATGGAAGACGACACAGATTTTGAGGAAAAGCTAATTGAACAGGTCAGAAGGTATACACATTTGTACGTCCCGTATTTGACAGATTATAAAGACTTCACCATGACCAACAACAGCTGGAAGGAGATTGCCCAAACTTTGGGAGTCGAGGAACACATCTGCCGGACGAAATGGAAAAGTTTAAGAGACCGATATGTCAGACTGAGGAGGAAAATGAAAGGGAAGAGTGCGCATTCAGCATCAGGAACAAAACCACAAATACTCACCACACTTTCGTGGCTCTCAGACTTTATAAAACACAAGGAAACTGAATCTAACCACCTACAGGTAAATTCTACTATATACCAATGTAATTTAATCTTCTGTTACTAGGTATAGTTTTAGCCTATGCCATTACCATGCTATATATTCTGTCTTATCGTGCTGATACGCCTAAAGTCAATCAGTAAATCCATATTAGGTTAAATACTATGATGTGTAAACTTAATTGAGGCTATTTTTTGTTTTTTGCTGTCTATTGTAATGTACTACTAAAAAGTAAAGTACATTATTTCAAAATGAAGAAGAGAACCACAGGCCTACTACTTAAGGCAATTGTATATGTTGTATTTACAGGCAGAGGAGATGGATACCTCAGAAGTCCTTGAAGATGACATCTCTGGTAACACACAGGAAGCTGGACATCTGACAGTTAGGAGGAATGTCATTTTAGAACGAACCAAATTCAACCAAAGACAACAAGAAGCAGGGGAGACCGTTGAAGGCTTCATCACTGCACTGCACAGTTTGTCAGAACACTGCGGTTACGGGGCAATGGTCAGGGAGATGATCAGAGACCGCCTAGTAGCAGGCTTGTGCGACAGAGCTCTCTCAGAGCAACTGCAAATGGACCCAGAACTTACACTGGATAAAGCTATCGCTTGCATTTATCAGAGTGAACGTATGAAAAAGCAACAGGAGCTGCCAGAGGAGGCCTTTAAAGCTAACAACAGTGCCTCGGATATAAGTGGTGTGCTGTCATGTAGCCAACAGACGTCGCAGGAGAATGTAGACGAGTCCCTGGACACAGACGATGTGGATAACTGCATTGAGAGTTCCAATCCTGGAGGAGGGAAGCCTCATCACTGCTCCTACTGCGGAAGCAGCTTTCAAAAGGTCAGGGATCTTATGAGACACCAGCGAACCCATACTGGTGAAAAACCTCACCACTGCCCTGTTTGCAACAAAAGTTTTGCTCGACTGGATAAGCTTAAATTACACCAAGAAATACATACGGGAGTAAAGCCCCACAGCTGCCCCGATTGTGAGAAAAGTTTTGCCCGATTAGATAAGCTTCAGTTACACCAGCGAACACACACGGGTGTGAAGAGTCACCACTGCCCCGATTGCGACAGAAGTTTTTCTCGATTGGATAAGCTTAATTCACACAAAAAGTCTCATGGAACAGAAACCGTTAATTTTCACCCTACTGACAGCCTGAAAGACATTGTCCAATTGGATAAGCTTGACACACACCAGCTGGGGAATACCTGCAATGCTACCAGCAGTGGAGCACATGTTGACAGTGAGCCAGTACAGCAGAAGACCTCCAGTAAAGTCAGAGAGAGCAGAACGTATCAAAGTAGAATCAAAGCCACAACCCCACGTGAAGAGGAAACCCAAGATACAGATGACTCTGATGAGTGGACGCCGCGTTCCAGAAGTGGAGGGGAGAAGCCTCACTACTGTTCTGACTGTGGTAGAAGTTTTCGAAAGGTCAGGGATCTTATGAGACACCAACGGACACATACCGGTGAAAAACCACACCACTGCCCTGTTTGCAACAGAGGCTTTGCTCGTTTGGATAAGCTTAAATTACACCAAGAAGTACATACGGGAGTAAAGCCTCATAGCTGCCCCGATTGTGAGAAAAGTTTTGCTCGTTTAGATAATCTGAAATTACACCAGAAAATACATATGAAAAAGGAACTTAATGTCACAAAGACCCATCAAACTGACCGTATGCAGACATCGCTGAAAACTGTTTGCAGAGGCCGAGGTAGAGGAAGAGGCAGGGGCCGAGGAAGAGGGCGGCCAAGGAATAACATGGAAGATAAAGCACTGGGAGAAATGGCCCAGTCACAGCAGGGCAAGGACTCCCAATGCAGGAGTACAGGTAACAAAAATCAACATTCTGATTACCTGCAACAATCCCAATCAACGCAGGATATGGAAGATTCTGAAGATCCTTCAGATGACTGGACCAAATATTTCAGCACCATGGAGAAGAAACCCTATCTCTGCCCTGACTGTGGCAAGAGCTTCAGACTGGAGAACCGTCTAAGAAGACACCAGCGAACACATACAGGAGAGAAACCATACGACTGCCCTGACTGCGACAAAAGTTTTGCCCGGTTAGATCATGTTAGGGCACACCAGAAAACACACAGGAAGGAAGAACGTAATTTCAATTGCTCTGACTGTGTGAAAAGCTTTGTCCGATTGGAGCAGCTGGAAAAACATCAGCTAACACACACAAAAAGTTACGGCTGTTCAAAATGTGATCAAAGATTTTCTGACCTGGGTGACTGGAAAGCCCATTTTTTTATTCACAGAGAGGTCCTTCACTGTCCTGACTGCGACAAGCAGTTCTTGTATAAGGGGCTTTTTGAAAGACACAGGAGAACTCATTCCAGAAAAAGAGAGAAATACCTCTGCACATTATGTGGGAAGGAGTGTAGTAACTTGAAAATACACATGCGAGTACATACTGGAGAGAAACCATATCACTGCACTGAGTGTGGAAAGAACTTTCCATATTCAAAATCGTACAAAACACATATGCTAACACATGACCGAGAAAGAGCCACCTATCCTTGTTTGGAATGTGGAAAGACTTACACTCGCGTAGATGGCATGGTGAGACACGTGAGAAGGGTTCACACCAGAGAAAGAAACCACCAGTGTTTAGACTGTGGGAAACGCTTTTTCCGAAAAGAGACAATGCAGAGACACCGGCGAGTTCACACCGGAGAGAGACCATATCAATGCGCCGTCTGCGGACAACGTTTCTCCCAAGATGGCGACAGAAAGCGCCACGAGAAGAGGCACTATTCTGGTGTCTCCGATTTCCTTGACCTATGAGGCATAGCTAGTCGGAGTTGCGGGAGTCCACCCAATCAATGTCGTCTGACAATCTAATAATCTGTGTACTGTTACAGGTGTTAAAAGGTCAACGGCCACAGAGAAGACGTACAGATTGTCATCAATAATCAACCATCGATCTTTTTCCCCCACGAGTTGGTTGCTTTAAAAAATATATTTTTCAAAAACAATCTCTGACATATATAAGAACATTTCTGAAGAGCCATCCTGGGATTAGGAAGACAATGTATGGAATTTATTCAGTTGATATATAATAGAAATTGAATTATAGCTTCTTGTGTATTGCATGGAGGAAACCATTATTATAATACTTGCTGGTTCTGTGTGGTCTACCAGAGAGGACGGAGCGAAGTGAGTGGCCTAAATGAGAAGAACATCTCTCATCTCCAGTAGATGGTTGTTTACCCCCCCAATCAGGCAAGTATGGTCAGTAAGAGTGTTGAAGGGCTTGTGATCAAAATGAAGTGTTGTAATGCTTAGATTTGTAGAAGTGTACGGACATGAGCACTACATGACAGCCCGGCAACTTTAAGGGGGAAAAAAACAATATTGAAGTTGTCCTAGTGGAGGCTGGGGGCAGTCTATGCACATTCTGGAGAGGCGCTGGATTATGGAAAGGTGGCATCAGCTGAACTTGAATTAGAAATATGTCCATATGTACAATTTTTTTAGAAGTTTAAATCTCATTGTTTTATGCAGTTCTGTTTGCAGATTTTTTGCTTTGGACTTTCCTTTTGATTTCAGGCCTTTTAATCTTAAATAGATTCTGTCCATGCTAACCTATATAAGTGCATATATGTAATGCTTTACCATTCAACAGAAAAGGAACTGTTTGACAACCCTGGGCGTTGTATAATAACTTTTTTGTGTTGGCACCAAGAAGCTATACATTTTGCTGATTTTAAAAAATGAGTTAACTTATCTGAACAAAGTATTTTTTTATTAAGGAACCTGAACAACTACAATATTGTTTAAACAAAACCAATTGATATTATAGTACACCATAGCAGTCTTTGTTGAATGATGGGGATTCCCAATTGGTTGTATACAGTTTCTATATTATAGTATATTACAACATATGCCAAAATCTCGCTTCTTGTGTCTCAATTCTCCTCATCTCATGTAAGCTGCACTGCATTTTAGTCACTGTAAACTGCACCACTTATTGGTGTAAATCATGGAGATTGAGATTACTCTGTTGGAACGGATTTAGCACCGTCGTGTTCTTCAACCATTTTACTGTAATCAAATGGTTGGGACGAGGAAGGATCACGCAACTTGAATGTGGTCATCAGCAGGATCAGAAGATTAATTCATCAAATGAGAAACAATGTTCTACTTCAAAATGGGTGTGGTCTCAGCAGTGCTGTCCTCCTTGGACTGATCCCATAATGAAACATGACAACAAATGTTATGTACCCAAATCCTTTGTAAATAAAAACCTGTTTATATATATACATACTGCTTTATATTATTCTCCGTTTTATGCTACCATCCTTGCAGGGTTATTTTTAAATGAGGCGGGCATTGAAAACAAAAATTATACATGAGAAAGGAAGTATAAGTAGAAAAGGCTACGATCACAACCAAATTGAACAGCTGGCAACTTATAATTACCTGTGGAAAGGTCCAAGCAAGTGTCTGTCTTGGTCCAAACAGACACTACATTTGCAGATAGTCTTTATCCACACATAGTATTGCCATTACTGTATTGTTAAAGATGTTATGGAGTTTACAGGCACTGCCAAAACGCTTGGGCAGTAAAACAAAAAACTTAGACCAGGGGTGTCCAAACCATTCCACAGAGGGCCGTGTGTTTGCAGGTTTTTGCTCTCTCCTTGTACTTGATTGACTAATTAGGTTACTAATTGGTTAGTTTCTACCCTCACCTGGTTGTGTAGGTGTGAACTGGGAACCAATTTATAGGAAAAACCAAAAACCCGCAGACACACGGCCCTCCGAGGAATGGTTTGGACACCCCTGACTGAGACCGTTAAAACGCAAAGAAAGATCGAAGCGCAGAATGTGTTAATTTCTTGGATTTTATTATAAAATATTGATTTCTTAGAATTAACAGTACATTTACCCCAAGAGAGTGGAAAAAGAAAAAGACCACAGCAAAGAGACAGGAGTAAGGGCTGGCACATCTTACCGGTGGAGGGAACAGGCTTTTGTTCCAGACAAGCAATATAAATACCAGATTAAAATAGCCATCTGATCACAGTCTTTCCTAAAGGCTGGTTAGAATGAGTGAGTTTCTGCTGCCTGGCTTGATCACAAACCTCGGCAGAGCCTTAGTGAATGAGACTGGCTAGCCTGAACTGAACTTGTCCCTCGCTTTTTTGGTTACAGTGTCCACAACAATAACCTGCACATCCCTTTACACTCCACGATGGCCAGCATCACATCCTCAAGGGCCTTTGATGTTCATGATGAGTTGTATTGAATAGAGAGATATGAACCGAGTTGACAAAAGTGGGTCTATCTCACACAAAAAAAATGTTGGGACATCAGTGGTTAACACAGTCACAAAATAAAAGAAAACAGTTGCCTGTATCTACAACTTCTAATTAATGTTTGTTTTATACTTTTTAGTGATTTGGCCTGTGTGGCTGTGTTATCCAAGTCCTGTTATTGTCATTAGAAGTTTTATCAGATTGGATGGCCGAAACAACCTTTCCCTGAGTTTGGCGCAGGCCATTTACAATGTCGAAATGAAGTATGAAACGAAAAGCGTAGAAGAGGACAGGTCTAACTTCATAACTTAGGCTGTTATATTCATCAGTGCCATTTCACCCCTACCCAAAGACAATCACAGCTGTTTTGCGGGATTCGTGCAAACGCGGATCAGACGTATTTTGGGCGAAACAACCCGCGGGAAATGTCAGACGTTCCCTTAAGCGTCTTTACCCAGGCAAGAACAGACATCAAAAAGCACGCGTGTGCATGCACACACACGCCCCACACAATCACACACAAACACACGCACACAGCTATCATCCCCAACCATCAAAACAGAGAAAATGTCAAATGAAAATGTATGATTGAATGGGCGTTAATTTTCAGTCCGTCTGTCGATGCTGTTCCTAAAGAATACCAGTGTCTCCAAACCGGCCCCCGTCTTTCCGTTCCAGCAGCTTCCACAGGCCCCTCATAACTCTGTGTGTGTGTCGTCTGGGACAGACAGGGGAAGAAAGTCAGGGGTTAAGGAAACCCCACGCAACAGCCAGTCATTAAAGCGCGTGTGTGCGCGCGTTTGTTTGTACCTGGTTTGTCCGTGTGTGTCGTATCGTTCTCCGCTACTCTCTCCTGGACTCGGTTCTGGAACCGTTTGATCTCCTGGTCATAGTCGCTCCACTCGGCTACAATGCGTACAGCGGCCTGAAGCTTCGGCTCTTTGGTCTGGGGGTTGTTGCACTGGAGGAGAAGGTTACAACGGTCAGGACGACCGCTCTGAACCAGGGTGTTCAGGCGACACACTGGAAGTCAGAGCACAGCTGGTTTGTGTTCCCGTCCACCTGGTAGTTAATGACCCCATCAGTGACCTGGGTTGGAATTAGTCCGTCCAGGACCAGATGTAAATAGCCCAGCTCTAAACCCAAATCCCCTGAAGCATAACCACAAATGCAATGTACAACTTTAAGATTAATAAAAACACTACTACTACTATAACAAACACACGCGCGCACACACACACACACACAGTACCAGATCTATGGTCTTGGCCTTCTTCTTTGAGTTGTCATCACACCAGGTTTCACACCAGAGCCACTCCTGTGGAAGAGACTTGATAGGAACCTGGTGGATCATGTTATTCGGCAGGTCCTGGGGAGGGAATTATAAACCAATATTAGCAACACAGATTCTAGTGAACATCAGAGCATCAGTTCTAATATTGCCGTCAATCAACCATATTAGCAGAGTTTGAGAAGTCACGGACATAACGTGACCATTATCTGTGCAACGTTGTTAAAATATGATTCAAAAGGATTCAGACGCATTTGCTATCACGCTGATTCCACCTACTAGCGCCGACTCAATCAACCCGTTAATTCATTCATTATTAATCAGCAGGGGCACACCTGGTCCAGGTTGGACAGACTGTTGGGGTCTTGACTCAGGCCTTGATACTGTCCTCTCAGACGGTCTCCTGCTGCAATCTTGCGGAACTTCTTCAGATCTACCACATACAGAGCACTGGAGAGGGAGAAAGACGGTGTTCATTACGATTTCTTAGCTAAATATTAAAACAGACATTCCAAAACAGTTCACACGATGACCACCAAAACGCAACAGAGATGGTGACACAGGCGGGCCGCGGACGCACAAACACAACGTTACTAGTGAACACAGTTCTAAACAACACACACCTGATGTGGTACTTGCGACCAGCGAGGTGACTCGCCCAGTAGCCCGACTTCCAGAAGCGGAATCCGTCCATCTCCCTGCGGCTCTCACAGAACGGGGTGTACCCGTACGGTGCTCCCTCCAGGTCAAAGTCCCGGAGCTCCTTCAGGTCCGTACGCACTATCTGTAGGAGGAGACGGAGGACAGTAGGCCTCTCAGGTCTGTGCGCTGATCAGGGACATGGCGATTCGTGGGAACGGGAGGTTTACCTGATCTGCGTCCACAAATAAGAACTTGTCGACCGACAGGGGGAACAGCACGTCCAGGAACAGGATCTTATAACCCCAGATGATCCTTTGTTTCTCCGTCTGCTGGTGAAGCCATCGCGGCCATTTGTACTGGACCAGCTCATACTGGAAGCCGTACTGCTCTGCCATGTACGGGATGAACTCCTAGAGAACCGAACACGCCACACACGCATTTCTGAGAGGCTGCTGCCCTCCTGAGGCTGGGTTTGGCCAGCGCCTTTCTGACAGCTGATGCAATTTGACACGGACTGGGGCCCGCTGACCCCTTGACATTTCTAAACATTGAAACCGTTTGTGCAATTTGTTAATTTGGGTTGTCTTTATCAATTAATTTGTTTGGAATTTGGCTCAATTATCCATGCGTCCAAATATGTTCAAACAACGACTACTTCTCAGTATATTCTCAGGAATATTTCTGGAACCTTTTATGAAACATGGGACCAGCCCTTAACGTTCTGTAGCTATACTGTCGCTGAATGTACAATATCCACGCTGAAAACTGCCACATGCAAGAATTTCAATCGGGCTACTTAACACGTACCTTAAAAGCTGGCGAGAGGTAGTTTTTAAGGAACCAGAACTTGACGGGTGTCTTAGTGTGCTTCAGCACGGACAACATCATGATTCTGACGAGACGGAATACAAGGGTAAGGTCATTCAAATCTCAAAACAGAGAAAGATCTGGAAAAAGCCCCCACACCCCTCCACAGAAGTGTACCTCAGAAAACGTTCATAGAGGTGTCCAGAGGCCACAGAGAAGATGTTGATGACGTCATCCTTCTCCTGTTTGCTCTCCTCCGTTTTCACACTTCCTGTAAAGCCCCTGGAGGGGAGGGGCGGAATGAACATAATTAAAATATAGGAACGGAAATAACCTGATTTTGGAGGAAGGGGAGGAGTTGGATGAATTGATGGATGGGGACCTACCTGGTCAGAGACCCCCAGAAACCAGAGTCGTTCTCTGGGGTTCCGTCACTCAACAGCTCCTCCTCGAACTTCTCTGGCTTCTTCTGGACCTGATTGACAACAACAAACACACGCAAAAGTTTGCCATAGACTCAACAATCAGTCAACTGGAATTCACTCTCGGCATCTTTGGGACCAAACAGCAACCAGCACAATTAAAGCTGTCCTCATTGGGACCCAACAGCGACCAGCATAATTAAAGCTGTACTCATTGGGACCCAACAGCAACGTTAAAGCTGTACTCATTGGGACCCAACAGTGACCAGCATAATTAAAGCTGTATGTACTGGGATCCAACAGCGACCAGCATAATTAAAGCTGTCCTCATTGGGACCCAACAGCTACGTTAAAGCTGTACTCACTGGGACCCAACAGCGACCAGCATAATTAAAGCTGTACTCACTGGGACCCAACAGTGACCAGCATAATTAAAGCTGTCCTCATTGGGACCCAACAGTGACCAGCATAATTAAAGCTGTACTCATTGGGACCCAACAGGCACCAGCAGCATAAAAGCTGTACTCCACGGTCGATACCAGAGACACACCTTGACTTTGATGATTCGGCTCTTGAAGTTGTTCAGCACCACAACGAGGTCATCGGCGTCTGCTGGAGAGTCCGTTCCGTCATGACTGGAAGATAAGGGGCGTTAGGAGGTCAGGAAGAGGGGCAGGTATTTGTTCCATCCCAGCACTAACACCTGGCTCCACTGGCCATGCTCAAAATTGAAGACAGACATGCTGAGAAGTTCCCTGTGATACCTATAGATCTTGTAGATTTCATCAGACCGTCCTTTCCTGAGCTTCAGTATCCAGGCTCCAGGGTTTGCCTTCAACTGGAAATAACCCTGAGGAGGACAACACAACGACCTCATTCAACAACATCCATGACAACAACATCGTCCACTAGGAGCCAAGAATAAAGGGCCCTTTGGCCAACGGCATTGTGGGTTAAAGGTCGCGGCTGACCCACCAGGTTGGCCATGACGATGGTGTCGACGATGACCGGGTCTGAGGTGGTTCCCAGGGTGAATTGTAGTCCTCTGGGAGGCTGGCCCGTACTCACGTCGAAACAGTGGCCCTCCAGGAGCAGATGCTCCAGTTCGTACTCCGCCGCTACTACACTGTCCACCTAGACAAGGACAACCATTACTGAACATCTGAACAACTGTTAGACAACCTCCAGAATACTTTCGGTCCTTGCAGACCTCTTCCAGGTAGATGTTATCCAGGTCGTATCTGGTTCGCACGGACTCCACCATCCAGCTCTCAGGGGTGTTGAGGTTGAGTGTGAAGAGGGGAGACTGGGGCATGTCCAGGAACTTGGCCAGCGGACCGGGGGAGAACCTGCCATCAGCCTGGAACACCACTTCCGGCTCCAACACGTAGCGGTAGAAACTGGGAGAGGAGGGCAGGGGTTTGAAGGATGTCAGGACCACACCCACCCATCCAACCACCCACACACACACACACACCCACACACACACACACACACACCTACCTTCACACACAACCACACCCACTCACCCACCCACACACCCTCACAACCACACCCGCCACCAGACCCTTCACCTCTCAGAAACGGGTTACCTTTTCAGAGGCAGGTCTGACAGTTTGGACTGGCAGTTCATAAACACGCGAAGGTTCACATTGACCAGCTTCTTCAACACCTGGGAGGGGAGCAGTTGGGAGTGAGACAGACTAGTTGGGAGTGAGACAGACTAGTTGGGAGTGAGACATCCTATGTGACAGTTATCTGAAGAGTTACGAACCAACAACAGTGGAGCTAGTTTCTGCGCGTCCCTGGTTACAGGATCTACGACGGCAACCACGTCGAAGTAGACATCCCCCTCTGCGGGCCGGATCTTCACGGCACTGTTGGCCAATCAACAACGAGACATTAGTAAACAGGAAGCACACGACCAATAACAACGGAACACATTTCCGTTCGTTTTGTGCACCTGTATCGGTCGTCAGAAAACACGTGCTCCATCCTGGCTTCTCCTTTGGGTTGGGAGGACAGCAGGGAGTCGATCTTCATCACCAGGTCGCTGGCTCTGTCCTCCTCCGCCCCAAAACGCTGGACCCTGCTTTTGATTCGCTCCCCCGAGGTCTTCAGAACGATACTCTCCAGAAGGAGGAAATCGTCTTGGTTAAAGACCTCCCCGTCCTCCAGCGGACCAATGATCTGTCGGCAGGAAGACAAGGAACCCGTGAGCCACCGTGAGATGAACGCAGGAAGTGCGTCGGCGGGCGCCGCCCACTCACCCGTCCATTGCTGATGACGGCCCGCTGTCCCTTCCGTAGCTTGAGAACGTCTCGGCAGTAGGCAGCGTGAGACAGCAGGAAGTCCATCTTTGGACCTTCGTACGCGCTCTTGAACAAGGCTACATCCATACCCTGAGAAGGACGGGGCAAAGGGGCGTTGGTCGATAACGTACGGTACAATGTGGTAGAGGTCGGGTGAAGCGTGCGCCGCCTGTAAATGAGCGGAACCAGTAAACTCTTTTACCCCGACAGCAAACTGAGCAACATCGGCCCCCGTCTCCAGGGCCTCGGCCGTCTCCTCCTTGGCCAGCTTGGTGATGTAGTTCTTGGCGTTGTTGGCGGTCTGAGTCTCCGTGGCGGCCCAAATCGCCCTGGCAACACGACTGTTCTCAGCAGACGGGCTGTCACTGGGGTTGTTGATCAGGCCCAGTCGCACGTTGTTGCTGGTTTTCTGGTACGAGTCAGAGTTAGGGTAGTCAGTCGTTTTGCTTTTGTGTGACATCATGGCGTGCCTGTACAGGTGTGACATCATCATACCATGTGTCTGATGGCATCGTAGAGCAGCTGGCGTCCTGAAGGTCGGTCGAAATCTCCCACAATCCAGAAAGTGACAGGACGAATGTAGCCATCATCTACTAAAGTGGATCAGAAAAATGGTCCTCAGATTCGTGTGTTTTTATGTTCCAGCTTCATCAACACCATATTTTATGAAGAGAGTCTTGCTCAAGGGCAGCAGATTAAAAGGCATGCAAACATAAATTAACTTCATTAACCCAAGAATGCAGTTGGTGTTATAACAGTGACATCCAGACGCTCTGATGAGGGGTGAGACATTTGATTAATTTACAGAACAATGGATCACAACAGTGTGGGACAGTGTTCAGATTACCATGGAGGTCATTAGGGGCCATCCCTGAACAGAGCAAAAATAAACAGAAAAGAGGAAGAGAATATATAGAGAGTGTTTTAGATTTATGAAAATGTATAGCTGAAAAAAATTAAGCTGTGTGTGTGTGTGCGCGCGCGCACCTTTCTTGGTCATGTAGTTCATGCTGTTAGCCACAGCAGTGCTCTTGTCTCTGGTGTCCAGGAACAAAAAGCGAGCGTACGCGTCTATGAAGTGGTTATCTATAAGAACAAGGAAACTGTTAACATTTTTACATTTCTGTGTGTCTGCTGTGTAATTCACTGGTATTAGACAGGTCTAGGTAGTGTGTGTGTGTGTGTGTTATAACTCACTGGTATTAGACAGGTCCAGGTAGTTTGTGTGTGTGTGTGTGTTGTAACTCACTGGTATTGGACAGGTCCAGGTAGTGTGTGTGTGTGTTGTAACTCACTGGTATTGGACAGGTCCAGGTAGTGTGTGTGTGTGTTGTAACTCACTGGTATTGGACAGGTCCAGGTAGTGTGTGTGTGTTGTAACTCACTGGTATTGGACAGGTCCAGGTAGTGTGTGTGTGTGTTGTAACTCACTGGTATTGGACTGGTCCAGGTAGTGTGTGTGTGTTGTAACTCACTGGTATTGGACAGGTCCAGGTAGTGTGTGTGTGTTGTAACTCACTGGTATTGGACAGGTCCAGGTAGTGTGTGTGTGTTGTAACTCACTGGTATTGGACAGGTCCAGGTAGTGTGTGTGTGTTGTAACTCACTGGTATTGGACAGGTCCAGGTAGTGTGTGTGTGTTGTAACTCACTGGTATTGGACAGGTCCAGGTAGTGTGTGTGTGTTGTAACTCACTGGTATTGGACAGGTCCAGGTAGTGTGTGTGTGTTGTAACTCACTGGTATTGGACAGGTCCAGGTAGGTTCTGGCTGTAGACAGGATTCGGGGGTTGATTCGAGGGACCACGTTGGGTTGGTTCATGATGAAATCCACCACGTCGTGATCTGTGGCCAGCTCCCCCTGGACAAAACAGCGGAAGGTCAGAAGGGGTTAAAGTGCATTGGTGCATGCGGTCAAGTGCGCGCACTCACCAGGTAGACAGCCCGTTGGTAGAAGCTGGTAGTCTCCAGTATTTTGTGCATGGTGACCGTCTCCAGCTCGTCCGGGTCCAGCTGTTCTTTCTGATACGGCATCCCATTATACATCACCACCGGCAACGGACCCACCCCCGTCTGCTGGTAGTAGCCACGCCCTTCCTGGAGGCAGGAGACCGAGAGGGTAGGGTCAAAACCCTTCCGGTCCGTTAACAAACCCCACCCAGAGCCGGGCCGGACGGAACCAGTACCTTCCTGTTGGCGTCGTAGGTGGAGTCCGGGCCAAGGATGCTGCTGGCCTCCACGTAGGGGTACCTCTTCTCCAACACCTTGACTACGTCAGCCACACCCAGTTTACCACCGCTGGCCACCCGGTTGAACATCTGCAGGGAAGGAGAGGGTCTCTGATACAGCCTCCATGTCAGTCAGAGTCGCCCGACGACCCTCAGAAAAACTGGGACCCTTCTCACCGGTCGACGGTTCTCATTGGTCGGACGGACTCACCGATATGACGGCGTCGAAGGCGGTGGGGGCGTCGGCCTCCATTGTGATGTAGTTGAAGGCTCGGAGCAGAGCCACGCCTGCGTCCTCCATACCGTCGACTTCATCAGCATCAGACACCACAAACACCAGCCCAATCCTGCCAGGCAGGGAGT
Organism: Esox lucius; assembly: GCF_011004845.1. Lineage (NCBI taxonomy): Eukaryota > Metazoa > Chordata > Actinopteri > Esociformes > Esocidae > Esox > Esox lucius. The sequence goes on from NC_047590.1 coordinate 3,817,008, forward strand.
TCAGCCGCGTTACAACCTACACACACGGCTGACAGCCATCTCAATGGGGACGCCAAACATGTATGTAATTTTGTTTTCACTAACTGTAACTCTTAATCAAACCCTACCCTTAATAACCAAACATTTACACCTAAACTTAAACCATAATGCTCAAACCTAACCCTGATTACCATTCAAATGTCCCTACACCCTAACCAAAGAGTAACTTTTACCCAAAACCTAACCCTTAAAGAGAAAATACTATTTCTCCTCATGGAAACTGACAAAATGTCCCCGAAAGATAATTTTTTATTTTTCTTACTATATTTACGGTCACCACAATGCAAAAAATGTACACACCTGAGAGGAATGTTGTTGGTGTAAAACATCTCAGCGACATTTAACAGCTCAGAGGAGCTCTCATGGGTGGGGTCCAGGATGACCACCTAAAAGACACACAGGAAATTCCTGAATGTGTGCCTAGCATTTGGTAGAGCTGTGGGACACTTCGGTTATATTCAGCATAGCCATCGGAGACATTCACCAAGCACTCACAAGGTTGTGGAAGTTTTTGCGGATCTGTCGTATGACTCCAGGGAACGTGGGTCGGAGGAGTTCCTGGACATTGTGTGGCCATGAGCTGTATCTGCTGTCTGTCTCCAGATTGTTAATCCACTGAGGAGAGAGAGGAGATTACCATCTGGACTGAAAATTTAAAACACAATAATAGGGTTTAAGAAATTACAATTACAGCTACAGTACCCAGACAGACATGCGGACAGACAGACAGAGACGTGTAGGCGTAGACAGACAGAGACGTGTAGGCGTAGACAGACAGAGACGTGTAGGCGTAGACAGACAGAGACGTGTAGGCGTAGACAGACAGAGACGTGTAGGCATAGACAGACAGAGACGTGTAGGCATAGACAGAAAGAGACGTGTAGGCAAGACAGACAGAGACGTGTAGGCAAGACAGACAGAGACGTGTAGGCAAGACAGACAGAGACGTGTAGGCAAGACAGACAGAGACGTGTAGGCAAGACAGACAGAGACGTGTAGCCAGACAGGTGTAGCCAGACAGGTGTAGCCAGACAGGTGTGTGTCCTACGTTAATGGCAGGGTTGCGGATGTCCACAGCGTAGTCAGAGTCAGAAGGCTGAACATTTAGCTTGAGGATGTCGTGGATGTAGTTGGTCTCGATGTGAAGAGAACGCAGACCTTCCATCACCCTGGCCTCACTACGCAGAACCTCGAAAATACTGGAAAATATTGAGTCGTTTTTTTTATTCTAGTGTTTGTACTTTAATTTGACTCTTAACCTGTGGGGGTCTGTCGTTATGTGTGTACCTGAAGATGTCCTGTATGTCCAGGTCTATGTGTGTACCTGAAGATGTCCTGTGTGTCCAGGTCTATGTGTGTGTGTGTGTACCTGAAGATGTCCTGTGTGTCCAGGTCTATGTGTGTGTGTGTGTGTGTGTGTACCTGAAGATGTCCTGTGTGTCCAGGTCTATGTGTGTGTGTGTGTGTACCTGAAGATGTCCTGTGTGTCCAGGTCTATGTGTGTGTGTGTGTGTACCTGAAGATGTCCTGTGTGTCCAGGTCTATGTATGTGTGTGTGTGTGTGTGTGTACCTGAAGATGTCCTGTGTGTCCAGGTCTATGTATGTGTGTGTGTGTGTGTGTGTACCTGAAGATGTCCTGTGTGTCCAGGTCTATGTATGTGTGTGTGTACCTGAAGATGTCCTGTGTGTCCAGGTCTATGTATGTGTGTGTGTGTGTGTGTGTGTACCTGAAGATGTCCTGTGTGTCCAGGTCTATGTATGTGTGTGTGTGTGTGTGTGTACCTGAAGATGTCCTGTGTGTCCAGGTCTATGTGTGTGTACCTGAAGATGTCCTGTGTGTCCAGGTCTATGTGTGTGTGTGTGTACCTGAAGATGTCCTGTGTGTCCAGGTCTATGTGTGTGTGTGTGTGTGTGTACCTGAAGATGTCCTGTGTGTCCAGGTCTATGTGTGTGTGTGTGTGTGTGTGTGTGTGTGTGTGTGTGTGTGTGTACCTGAAGATGTCCTGTGTGTCCAGGTCTGTGTGTGTGTGTGTGTGTACCTGAAGATGTCCTGTGTGTCCAGGTCTATGTGCAGTCCGTTGATGAAGAGAGCAGAGTCCCCAGGTTGCAATCCCAGAGTTCCCTTAAAGAACTGGAAAAATATGAAGAGTCCCCTCATTGTAATGGCTGGCAGACTGACATAAAGTACAAAAAAGTATGACGTTATTCACATTTAGTAGATATTTACTTTCTTTCAGATTGAATCTCTTGTTAGGATGAGCAGGTCACAAACTGATACCTCCTTCTGAGAAACAATGACCGTCTATTCATTTAAAACAGGGATTGGTCTATTGACGTTAGCCTTTTTGTGTTCAATGATCCAATTCCTTGCTACCTTAAATAAGTCATTTTTGTGGTGTTTTGTGCCTTAGTTTTCTGTAGCGCTGAAGCCCACCCAAAAGCAGCCTTCCGGATGACTGGACTCTTACCTTCTGGTTGTCTTCGATCTCTTTACGGATTTCAGAGTGGACTGCAGTTTTAGTGATGGACCTGAGGCAGGAAGCGAGACATCACACAACACTGAGAAACCTTACAAAACCTGTGTGTCACTGTACATACATCATGTGTGTGTGAGTGTGTACATTCATATACACAGTACACACCTGGCCTTGGTAGGGAAGTTCTGACTGAGGTCTCTCATGACGTTGAGGGAATCTGAAGCTGGAGCAGCCAGGATCCGAGCTGCCGTCTGGAAACTCAGATCTGACAGAATACAGAGATAGATAAGGGGGGGGGGGGGGTCATGGAGATTAATGTAGCAACAGTTGTCTAGGTGATGTATGGCGATTACCATAAATACGGTTGGCTTAATTAACATACAGCAGGAGACAGGCAAAGAGAAGAAAGCCGCGCCCACCTTGCATCTGCCACACTTTGAGGGGAGCCATTTCATTGGTGCTCTCCACCAGGTGCTTCCGTAGCTCCTTGAGCTGTTCCTTCAGCTGCGGGTACAGTGTCCTGGACACAGGCGGAGCACAGAGCGACACACGTTTTTGGCTGTTTGGCTATCGGGGGTTACGGTTACCGTAGAAACATTCATAGACCAATGTTTCTGTGCTTATCTGTTCATTTAAGGGGTCTGGCTGTGACCTCAGAGTGATTCTCTGACCGTTATCTAAAAGAGTGATTCTCTGCAAAGGTTGCCTTAGAGAGGTCTCAGAAATGAATAGGGCCTTTTTGTGTGAAGCCACAGGGTCTTATTGTGGGAGTCGTTTTCTTTCAAGTTTGAGGAAGAAGAAATGTCATTGTTGTTGCTGTTGAGGACTCTCCTCTTCTGCTGACCGCACAGATTGTTCCAAGTTTCAGTGACATTTAGCAAATTCCAGATGCTGATGTTAATGACTTGATGAGTAGAGTCTTTCTTCTGGCAAGACACTTTCAAACAGCTGGGTGGAATTTCTTTGAACAATTTTACAGGTGTTTTTTTTTCTTAGCCATTTTTGATAGTCATTACCAAATTTGCAAATAAAATATATTTGCCCAACAACACTAATTGTTCACCATGTAAAAGTTGCCAAAAATGTCTTGTCTCTCTATTGACACTCTACACTGTTGTTATGCTTAAAACTGTATTTTTATTGCAAGATACGTAATGATAAAAACAAGGCATTGGGTTAACACAGACCTACATGGATATAGGATTTTGGGAAGATGATAGAACCATACTGGACATTTCTCCTGGACCACCTCGTTCCCATTGCTTTTGTTACGTCTTGGCTGATTTTTGTCTATAACGCGACACAAACCCAAAGAGCCTGATATTTCTGGCCTCCCTTTGACCCTTCAGACTCATCAGCGTTTCATAAACCCCCCCCACCCATGAGCAGCTTCCTTACTTGAGTTTTCCAAAGAGGAATCCCTGGACCTCATCCACGGGGTCATTCTCTCCCATCACCGTGGCGTTGACCTCTGCTCCTTGAACCTGTGTGTCATCTTTAGCCTTGTATTCCTGATTCTTGATGGCCAGCTCCACTCCATAACCAGACAGATACACCCGCCTCCTGCTAGGAGTCTGGCAGAAGGAGACAGTTGGGGGGGGGGGGGGTGTGATTATGCCGTTGTGCACTAATGTGGTTAAGGTCAGGGTCGGTTGTTTCAACTAGCTCTTTTAAAATGTACGGCCTCACTGTAAGTCCCTCCACTAAATGGCTCAAGTGTAAATGTGTGTTTTGCTTACAGCCAAGTAGTGGCGAAGTACATAGACAGTCTGTCCCTTGTTGGCCTTGGACAGCATCAGCTGATGAAACACAGAGAATTCTGAACTTCCGATCTCAGCATACAGGATAACAACCGGAGCGTCAGGGTTTGATCCCGGGAACCTGTGATCGCTTTTGAATAAATAGGGCTTGGGCCTAGGACAAAAAAGGATGACAGAAGACTTGATTATTATCAATTTAATTCAGGGACTACACCAGCAGAGAGGAAACCAGAGCCAGTGCTTCATAATCCCCACAAAACCTAACTGCAAAACCTGAAAACCTTTTCAAGTTACACAATTAATTGATCCGATAAGGGATTCAAAATTTACTTCAAAATAGATCTGTTTGATTTAGGTTTACCTCGGCTCAGCATTTTGATAACCATAAAATCCTGTCAGGACAAGATGTTTCTCAACAAATTTGCATACATTTACAATAAATAATATTGGCAAAACATAGGTGAAAGTGATCTTGATAAAAAACAACTTGTCCAATATATGTTTACAGTTATGAAAACACTGTCCATATTGGAAGTGGATCAAAAATCCCCTATGGAAGAAAAATGGTCCATTACTTAAAGAAACGCATTTAAGTTTTGCCTATTGGTTTTTACGGGGATTATGACTCAGCCAATAGCAGTTGATATTCCTGGACGTGTGGGCGTGTCCCAGCCTGTGTGTACCGTTCTGCTGCTGTCTCCACTAGTGCAGCCAGTTTCTCAGTGTCACATGACTTCTCCCCATGAACATTGAAGAACGCTGAGCAGCCAGAGGGAGGGGGCTCGTTGGATGCTATCTACAGGGGAGAAGAGAGAAAACCAGTAAACACACACACACACACACACACACACAAACGCGGACGGACAGAGATAGGAGTAACCCAGTAGTATGGTGGTAATATTTTTACTTGTTGGAAGGAGTGTACAGTGGCAGAGTAGGCCCTGAGAGAGAGAGCAAACTTCAGCATGTTGAGTTGGACTGTGCTGAGCAGAGCGCCGGCTCTCTTCATTATCAGATCGTAGTATGACTGGTCTGTATCTGCAACAGAATGAAAATGTAATGTGTGGACACCAAGAGCACTGACATTTTAAATGACAGTAATACCGCAGAGTGAAATGATGTGGCTACTACCATCGTGTTCCCCTCGGATGTTCTGATTGGCTTCAACAAAATCCCAGAACATCTCCGGACTCTCCTCAGCCAGGAACTCACTGGCATTAGGGGATTGGAGGGAATGCGGAATGAAGAGGAAGACACTGTCACACACAACTGCTATCCGGAAAGTTAACACAATCACTCCGCTGTACTTCCCAGCCAACCTAAACAGACTTAAATGTATTTTGTAATGCAAGTGTGTTTGTGCTGAGCATAAGGGCACCTGGCTTCCAGCAGCAGGGGGGTGGAGGGCCACTTTGTAGTGAGAGTGGTGGTGACAGCTTTGGAGTCCGCTCCTGCGGACACCGGTGATAGAAAAGACTGGAGCAGGGATGACAGCAGGGCACACTGCCACAGCATCCTGGGGAGCAGGCCTGGATGGGAGAGGGAAAAGGAGGAAAAGAAAACAGTTAAGTCAGTGACTTAAATATGTGCACAACACACTGTAAGACGTAGCAAAGCAGTGTCCGCGATAAGAAAGCTGTACGTTTTACGCAGACTTGAATGCACCTGCTGTGAATGTAAACACAACCTGTGTTGTGAATGTGTACACAACGGCACGAACTCTGACCAATCAGAGCGTTCAGCGTGGCTGCCCGAAGCGCAGCTATCCAATGAACATTTAAATAGGACATCCGGGATCAAGTAGCCAGCAACTTAAAACACGAATAGTTACTCAGTTAAATGGCTAAAGGTTGTCTAGTTAGCGAAGTCAACGGTAGACGCTTAAATTTGCTATCAGTTGCTGCTGTTCCGTAGATAGGAATAACTGCATAACGTTACTTCGCCGGTTAACGCCATAGCTTGCTAGCACGGCAATCTACAAGCTCGCTAACGAGGTTAGAAAGCAGCTGCAAACCTGTAGAACTTAAAGACCAGTTGTGATACAGACACTGACATAAAGTAGTTGACTGTAAAACTCATAATCATGTTTTGCTAACATTAATTTACTGATGATGTACATACCACAACCGGCTTGATAACTTCCCGCATCTGCCATGTTCCGAGGGGAGTGAAGGGGGTCCTGATTTGTGTGTAGGTAGTTTCTTTCCTGCCTATTCAAAATGATAGAAAACATTTTCTTTAATTTTAGTTTCCCTTCATATGATATTTCACTATCCCTGTCTGCATATATTTTATTAAGTGTTATAAATTAAATAAGTAGTACAGAGGAAAATATGTGCTGCATTTACTCTCTGATTCAACATGGCAACGCAGGCTCTCGCTCAGGCGGTCATATTGGCTCAAAAAGGGGTCTTCCTAAAACACTGCATTTCACTACACGTCTTACATCCAGAGACGAACCCTAACCATCTCTGATACACGCTGGTACAACACACCCAGAGCAGCGTGCATGATCTCCGGAACAGCACAGGGGTTTTCTGTGGATTGAAAAGCACGGACAAGAAAATAGCCGTTACTTGAAGGTTTTACAAATAATGCAATATACTTAGACTTAATGCTGAATTTGACCACTCTAGTTAGAAAGCTTGAGTTCACAATAGTAAGAACCAAGAAGAACACAAGCTTAATTTAATTTAACAGCCCTGATTATTTAGCAAGCAATTTTATTTTTATAGCACAATTCATACATAGAAGCAATGCAATGTGCTTTACAAAGAAAACATATACAAAAAATACAATAACATAAAAACAAATACCCAAACATAACAGCAATCTTTAGGTGTTGATTCTATGCTTTCCATGACAATTCGTTAGTGTTTTTGTTAGTAGTAGGCCGTCAATCTTTGTTTCTAATAATGGCCATCGAGGAGACAACTACATACACCCGCACACTTCTTACTGTGTAAAATACAATATAATACACCCTAAAGACGATTAATATTGACAACAAGCAGACTAATGCTTGGTTATGGGTTCGGTCTGAAAACAATGGGTCTTGTTTTATTTAACGTTTTACAAATAATTTGTCTGGTGTTCACTCTAACATTTCATATCATCATGTTGTTTTACTTTTATTTTCTGCTTGATGTGGACAACCCAATTCTGACAAAAACAATACAATAACATAAAAACCAATACACAAATGAAAACATCAAAACAACATCATAATAATAAGAAAATTGAATAATAAAATATAAAAAGAATATAAACGGGATACAATCATAGGAAGCTATAAGGCTAAACAATGTGGTTATGTGTAAGTACTCAGTCATAGGTACATGAAAATAGAAGGGTTTTTAACCTGGATTTAAAAATGGATACGTTTGGGGCACGTCTAATATATTCTGGTAGTTTATTCCAGTTCTGTATAGCAAAAGTGCTTAACGCAGCTTCTACATGTTTAGTTTGGACTCTGGGCTCTACTAGCTGACCTGTGTTCATGGATCTAAGAGCCCTGCTCGGTTTATATTCTTCAAACATATCAGACATGTATTTGGGTCCTAAACCATTCAGTGATTTATAAGCTAAAAGCACCACTTTAAAATCTATTCTGTAACTGACTGGAAGCCAATGCAAGGATTTAAGAACCGGAGTGATGTGCTCTGTTTGCTTGGTCCTGATTAACATTCTAGCAGCAGCATTCTGAATGAGCTACAGCTGTTTTACAGTCTTTTTGGGGAGTCCAGTTAAGAGGCCACTACAGTAGTCAACCCTACTAGAGATAAAAGCATGAATGAGCTTCTCTTGGTCTTTTTGGGAGACCAAGCCTTTGATTCTGGCTATATTTTTAACATGATAGAATGGTGTTTTGGTGACAACTTTGATCTGACTGTTAAATGTGAGGTCTGAGATCAGAACACCTTGATTACCCACTTGATCCCTGGTTTTAAGGGATACTAATACTTGTACTATTTTTGCTGCCAAACACAATAATCTCAGTTTTATCTTGGTTTAATTGTAGACAATTTTGGTTCATCCAGGTATTTATGTGCTCTATACAGTGACACAGAGAGTCTATTGAGCTGTTGTCATATGGTTCGAGAGCCATATATATTTGAGTTTCATCGGCATATAGCTATGGTAGTTAATGTTGTTGTTCTGTAGAATTTGGCCCAGAGGTAGCATATAGAGAATTCCTATCAATTATTATTATAAACTTCTGATAATACAGTAAATATGGGCGAAGACTTTGCCAGGCATGAAGCATAATCCTTTTAGTAGATTTAAAACGCATACTGAGTAAATCAGAATTTACTGTTTATAAAAACTCTACACTCCGGACGTACATTATTTGGATGTCAAATATCAATGTTTAGGATCCTGAATATGTATGTCTATGTTATAAATAATGGACATTTTCATGAAACGTTTATTTTCCAACTTCAACAAAACTGGCGGAGAACGGCTGGATAGAATACATTTGTTATGTAATAAAGTGTACTCACAGTTGTGTGTGTCCCTACAGACAGGTATGTTTACCATGAGGGGGAGCTATTGAGTAAAATGCACATTTCTGGGACAGGTAGAAAACCAGAAAGCAGTCCACACCACATGAATAAAAAAATAAATACAAATTGTGTCATTGTTTTCAAATATGTAAAAAAAAAATATATATATATTTGTATGTACAAATATAGATGCCTAATGACATTTCTTTGATGCCTTTGTAAATGAAGAAGGAGAGCGGGTCAGTTTCTGAGAATGGTCTAATTCACTAGTTTGATTTAATATTAATAAAAAAAAGAGCAGGTCCATTAATTATCCTGTCAGACCTGACCTTCACACACACCAGTACACACACCACACACACATGCCCACCCGCCTGTGTAACCACACACAACCCCCCTCACACATACACGCACACACACACTGTCCTGATTGTCTGTCAGGAAGGTTATGTCTCCAGATGAATTAGTTGGCGGTCATCTCTGGGGTCAAACACAAAATGGCGTCCCTGGGACGGAGGTCAGTGTTCTCCCTGTGGCAGCTCACACACTGGACCAAATCCGTAATGACGAGCCCAATTAAAGTCGCATTAGTACCAGCACACAACTACCAGTGTGTGTGTCCCTGCTAATTAAAGTCTCCATATCGGGAAGAGGAGAGAGGAGAGGTTCCAACAATGAGGTAATCCACAACTAGCGGAGAACGGGAGCCAATCCGTAACGTTTACTTTTAGAGCAGAGTTGTATTTGGCAGCTGGTTAATATACCGATGAGATGCATTTATTGATGATATGCAGCCAGTGTTAATTTCGTCAACAAAAATCATGACGAAATTATTCGTTAAACACCTATCTTTCAATTGCAGTGGACGAGACAATCACTGACTAAATAGATCCAGGAAAAACAATAACTAAAATAAATGTTTGTATTGTCTTTATGACGAAAGTATTTTATATAACTACCATAATTGGGTAGGAGGATTTAGCAGCCCTTTTAAGTGTTTTTGTTTTGTCCAATCAAAAACATGCATGGCATTAGCAGAATTGTTCGCCTTTCTCGTTCCAGCGTTGCAATGCTATTATTCGTGGAAAAGAAATGTCATGCCCATCTCATTCCAGATTCACCTCTCATTAAGGCCATTCCCTCAGTACAAATTACCTGTAGAAAAAAGGCAAACATTTGGAGGCATAAGATCACGTAGGCCTGTAGATCAGCAGGACGGAATGCAACGTTTGCACTGGCGAACACGACGTTTGCAAGTTGACGGAAAACTACTACAAACTTCAAAACGCATCTGAAACTTCATCCGAAATTCCGAACATATACTGTATATTTATAGGTACAATCAGTGGTGTGGTGCCTGGAGACGTGGGTATAGGCCTACCCTGACTTACCTGCCTAAACGTTTTTGAATTTTCTGTTCCCCGTAGTTCTTACATTTCCAACTGATATTTCCATCCATGTCAATCACACTACTCGAACGACAACGCTGTAACCGTTTCGTACTGGTAAATTACATTTAGGAAATGTCTATCCAGTACTGTGAACAACGCTGCGCTTAAACATTAATAAACAACAGGCTATATCGACATTGTAAACTAAACATTCCTGTCAGTTCCAAAAGCCCTTATTTGATATTGTGTATAGCCATAAATTATTTTGACACCTGCCAAGGGTGCCAAAATGAACACTATGCAGCACACGTGCAGTTCAAATCTAACTTGTAGTCCATACATCGCTTCCATTCCATCCAAACCTTGTCTGCTATCCTGTTAAGTGTGTGTGTGTGTCTTTGCTTTCATAAACGTCTGATTAATGGTCATTTAACGGAGTGTCCAGGAGGAGGATGTGCCATAGGTCACAGCAAGACTGCACAGTAAATCCACGAGCGTTAGCGGAGCGGCACAGTTTGTTTTTATAAACCGTGGTTCGAACCCTGAATCCTGATTACATTTACATAGTAATTAATCGGACGCTCTTATTTTGAGCGACTTACATTTGGTGACTTCATCTTAAGAGAGTACCAGCGACTAGTGCAATAAGGGAAAAAAAGAAATAACAGCATATATTACTTCCTGTATAGCAACAATGGGGTTGATTGGTTAAAACTCATTCGTATCTGATTTTGTGTAACCATGGCTAAGGGCTGTGTCCATGCGTGGTGTTGTGCCTAATAACAGCCCCTGGTTTTGGTATATTCACTCACCGCTCACACACTGTCTTCAAGGAGCAACACGAATATAAACTCAGGACGGTTATGTTAGTCAGGAGAACTCTGTCCCTGACCTCGGCTGGTAGGACGACTTACTACCTGGTGTGATGGCAGCTACTGAAGAATTCACGAGACGAGTAGGACAGCTGCTCCCAAAAGTCGTTATATCGCGGATCCTAGTCAACTCGGGCAACTGTATTACGTGACAATGACCCTGGACCAGGGTTTAGTGTGTTGAAACAAAGGGCCAATCCGAGATCATAAACAAACAGTGTGGTATAAGACATTATGTACAGGTCTGGAAAAAAATAAAGAGGCCAATGCACCTTTTTCTTTCCTTTCCAAGAAAGTTGAAAAGGAAGGTTTTGAGTGAGGAACAGAAGGGTTAAAATTAAGAGACCATTGCAAATTTAACACTTATGTTCTTCACTCAAAAGTTCTTTTTCAACCTTTTTTGGAAAGGAAAGAAAAAAGGTGCAGTGGCCTCTTAATTCTGCTCTCTGTCTGTCTGCTCTCTGCCTGTCTAGCCTCTTTCTGTCAGCCCTCTGCCTGTCTGCCCTCTGCCTGTCTAGCCTCTTTCTGTCAGCCCTCTGCCTGTCTGCCCTCTGCCTGTCTAGCCTCTTTCTGTCAGCCCTCTGTCTGTCTGCTCTCTGTCTGTCTGGCCTCTGTTTGTTTGGCCTCTGAGGTAATGAGGTAACCCCTCCCCTTCCATCCCTACCTCCTCCCCCATACCCTCCTCTAGCCATTTTACTCCTTACCCAGCCCTATCTGTACCCAGCCCTATCTGTCCCCAGCCCTATCTGTCCCCAGCCCTATCTGTCCCCAGTCCTATCTGTCCCCAGTCCTATCTGTCCCCAGCCCTATCTGTCCCCAGCCCTATCTGTCCCCAGCCCTATCTGTCCCCAGCCCTATCTGTACCCAGTCCTATCTGTACCCAGTCCTATCTGTACCCAGCCCTATCTGTACCCAGGCCTATCTGCCCACTCTCATCAAATCCGTCAATGTCACTGCCTCTCCAGTCCAGGCTTTTGGCATCACCTGTGTGTTCCTCTACACTCCCTCCAGCTGTAAACACCTGGCCCCCCCTGCCTCCCCCACGCCCCTCCTCTCCTCAATCCACCAAGGGCTTGAGGCGTAATTTACACCCGTCACCCTCCCTCAAGCCACAGGCTGTTTTTCCATCCCCGGGTCCCAACTGGCCTTCGATGTAGGTGTGTGTTTCTGTGTGTGTGTGTGTGTAGATTGAATTAGACAGTAGATCAATGCTGACAGGACAAGGCTGTCAATAGGAGGGAACAGGCTGCTTTATGAGGTCAAGTTCCTGCAGTTTTACTGTATGTGTATGAGAGACAGAGGAAAGAACAGGAGGGGAGAGAGATAGATGGAAAGGACAGGAGGGGAGAGAGATAGATGGAAAGGACAGGAGGGGAGAGAGATAGATGGAAAGGACAGGAGGGGAGAGAGATAGATGGAAAGGACAGGAGGGGAGAGAGATAGATGGAAGAGAGTGAAGGAGATGAAGGAGCAGATAAAGATGGAAAAGAAGATAGAGAGAGGGGAGATAGGAGGGAACAATATGCCGAATGTGTGCACCAAGTTGTAAAATAACACCAAACAAGTTGTTTACAAAAACATATTTTAATTGGTGGTTGATGATCCATTTTGCAATAAGAAATATAACCTGAATGATGCTCATAGAGGGAATGGGATACAATCTGCAAAACAGACCGTTTGTCTTGAGACACTTTCACTCAACATAAATATTAAGTCACTAGTTTAAGACATAACAACATTGTAAAGAAGCAGTTTGACTTTGAGGGACTCCAGAGGTTGTATCAAGCGGCGGTGTAGTTGTGCTACAGTGGCCATAGCGGTGACACCTATGGACTACAGACATACCAGTCTAGCTAGAGTTGGCTCCAAACCACCACAACAGGGCCCGATACCAGTGGCGTCTCAGGGGGAGGGCAACTTCTACCTTCTGTGTACGTCGCTCCCTCCACGTTAGGGATCACATGACAGGTTGTGGCTGCAGAACCAACAACACTGACTATCGTTCGGGATCCGGAGTTTCTGGAAATATCAGTGCATGTTTGTATCACGTCCCGTTCATTCCCAACTCGCAGACAGCAGGCTACCCCGGGGAGTTGAAAAAAGTTCGATACGGGCTAGATCAAATGTCGGCAAAGTGACATTTTGATTACTCTAGGCTACATGACAGAACTGAATATAATTGCATGGTATAACATGGGCCTACTGTAAGACAGGAGTGTGAATATTCATTGCTAATGTTTTAACATCCATGCAGGACCATTCAGCATTAACTACTGTTATGGACACTACTTGTACTCAATCGGGTTTAATTCTCCGGGATGCACTCATGAGTGAGCATATTGCAGAAACTAACTGGACCTTGGCCTATCTCTGTATTTTGTGAAGTGGAGCGCTCGAATGAACGGGAACCGCAGAAGCATTAGGACGCTCCGGATCTTCGGTTTGACAGGTTGAAGGTCCACAAAAGAACGTCCGAAAACACCTCAGGGCAATACAAAGGTGTGTGCCGTCTAGGACTCTGGCACGAGATGGGTCGCATAGCGATCACAGCGGCGCCACATTCCCTCCCTCGCTCGCTCTCGTACTCGCACATCTATACAATCACATGCTATTTACAAAATCCATACGTACTATTTACACAGACAACACGTGTGGGAGCGCACAGACACGCGTGTAAAAGTAGTCACAAAAGGAAACGTGGCGTGAGGCATCGGGTCTGATTTGGTCCAAATTCCTGTTCAGAGGGGCACTCCCCCTTCAACAGTAGGTTTGGGTTATTTTACCCTCCTCCCGATCAGCGCTGACATTCGTTACATTCGTGGCCACATCCCAATTCACACCCTTTTCCTCATAGGGCTCTGACTGGATATAGTGGACTATATAGGGAATAGGGCGTTGTGGGCAGTGCACTAGTTACTGATGCATACAGACTGCAGGTTTATTCACCCACCTCGTTTCTGGTGCGTTGCGAAGCAGAGTTGAAATGAGTACATTTGATTTCCTAGACGACAGTCTTATTAACATGCTCAGCAATGTGAACTTGGAGTAATAAGATCAGAATGAAAAACCAAACGTAACGTCTGATTTGTCGTTGATATCGTTCCTTCTACCATTGCCTTTCTTTGAGGCTTTCCAAAAGCTCCCTCATCTTTGTAGTTGAATGTGGGATTAAAATTAAATACTTCACTGAGGGACCTTACAGATGATTAATGTACGCTGGAAAGAGTAAGGTGTAGTCATTTACAAATATGTCCAAACCGTTTGTTTCACAGTGTGACTATGGCTGAACTTAGAACGGAAGCCCAATAAATTATATCGGTTTCCATTAATTGGTCTTTCATCCAACCACATTTGATCGTTTCACATCAAAATAAATTCCAGGTTTACCAGTTAGATAAGGAAGCAGAATCAGAATTGGGCAGACGTGCAAATGCAGCCAATGTCACTCCTGTGCCACTTTTACCAGTGTACTAATTAGGCATCCCTTAACGAATGAGTACTTACATCCAACTACACTCCTGTGCCACTTTTACCAGTGTACTAATTAGGCATCCCTTAACGAATGAGTACTTACATCCAACTACACTCCTGTGTTCATGAACATGAGAACTGTGCATTTCTGCTCAGTTTTACATTAGGGAACATTTTGCATAGCTCAATCACATGAATACAGTTAAACCAGTTTCAATCCCACTTTAACGCAAACCAGATGTAAAGAAATCTAAGGTGGGTGAATACTTATTATATCCCATGGATATTTAATGTCCCTATGTTTAAATAATGGCTGTTCTACCTCCACCCATCAGTGACATTTCCTTCGAAAAAGTTACTGTAGGCTGCAACATTGGTCTCAGTGTCATTACAAGTCCGCTTTTAGAAAAGCAGTAAAACAAAAAGCATAGTTTTTAACATGTGAATTACCATTCATTTCAGAAAGAAGCATGGTCATGTTTGAAATGGTGGCTAATTTTCAAGCGAAGCGACCCGGCTCTTGCTTCACGTACTGTCTCTCCGGTAAACGTCATATTCTCCTTTTGATGGTTCACCTTGGTCCATGAACACCTTGACTTGTCCAGGGGTTTAAATTCCTGCTTGCTGATTGGAGCTAGACATCCAGGAAGTGCAGAAATCCTTTAAGGGGTTTTCTAACGGTTCCCCCCGGGACACATCGTTGACGATGCCCTGCCTGTGAGTACCAGAGAGACAAAGGCATCGAAGAGGTGCCAGAGAGCAGAGAGAAGGAAGGAAGTCTGTTGTCAGCCACATTCAATCCATTTAACTCCTCTACCGTCTCTATAGCTACCATTTCCACGTCCACCCCTGAACGCCTCCCGCCTGTGTCTCTGACAGTGAGTGTTACCAGCGGTTAATTATCTGGTTTATATAGTCCTCCGTCTGTAGTCTCCCTCCCGCTTCTTCAGTTCTAACCTCCTCCTCCGGGCCATCGCTCTCCCCCTCTCCCTCCCCCTCTCCGTCTCCCTCCCCCTCTCCCAGGTCAGGGCCTTGTTTCGGTCGGGAAGGCCACAGGCCCACTCCTAGACCTTGGCCCCTGACCCTTGACCCTTGACCGTTGTGGTTCTGGTTGTGGCTCCTGAGTCTTTGCAGGCGTCGCTCCTGCTGCCTGGTGTACTGGTATCTCTGCTGGAACAGGTCTCGGGCGTAATCGTAGAGTTCCATGTCCAGCTCGTTCAGCTCCTCGATGCGCTGTACCTTCAGTAGGGAGCACACAGTCTCGTCAGATAGCACAGTGGATGTCTAACCCTAACCCAGTCTGTGGATGGCTACTGTCTGTCTAACTTGGACCAACAGTTTAACTGTAGATGTTGAAGTTTAACTGTCACTTTTTAATTATAATTCATTCAAAGACCAGATATAAAATCGAGTGGTCGGATTCTGAACAGATCTCATAAATGTGAGCCTTTAATTTGTCCTCCGGTGTGACAATTATTTTCCATAAAATATTTAAAACAACATTTTTTTGATGTATTTGTCATGATTATGTGTCATTTCTACTTGACAATAACGTATTACCATGTGGCAATTCAGTGAAATAACACACACACACACACACACACACAAACCGTAGAGTTGTCCAAATCCACTCCGGCTGCTCTGGTGCTGTTGTACTGCATGAAAGGCCGAATGAACCTCAATCTGAAGGTGCGTTCAAACAGGAACTGTGTTTTCCTCTGGTACTCTGTCAAGCCGAAGAAGGCCATGTCCCTCAGGTTCTTCTTAGCCGAGTCCAATAAGAGCTGAGAGCGCCTCTGCTCTGGGACAGTTGACATGTTGTAACATCCAACCAAGCTCAGGTCTGCTAGCATACGTACCTACAAGAAAGGGGTGGGGTTACTACAATTCACCACCGTTTGGTATAAAGATAATTATATAATGTTGCATTCTATATATACCAGTGTGTGTGTCTGTGTGTCACCTGTCTGTTATTGGCCAGGTTATAAGGACAGTCCATGAACTGCTGTAGGGTGCAGCCTGACCAATCAGAACCCTCGTAGCAGGCAGGCAGCTCCTCTGGAGTGGGAGTGCGCCCGTCACACATGTGCAACGAGGTCTTCCACGTGGCGCCCCTCTGGACGTGTCTCCACTCGCTGAGGTACCGAGACACTGGGTCTCTCAGGAGGGTTATGTAGTAGAATTTCCTGAAGACAGACAGAGAGAGAGATTAAATGGATGTTCTGGTAGGGTGACATTTTATTGTGTAGTTCCTTGACTGGCCAAAGGGTGGCAGTGTTTGCAAACATTTGTTATTACGGTTTGTTCAGTCCCCTGGAAAATAAAACTAATTGGAACAAGGGAAAGAGAGACATTGAGAGAAAGAGAGAGAGAGAGAGAGACTAGGGTCCTGGCACATTACAGTAAAAACATCCTGACACACACACCCAAAAACACATCCTTCTAAGTACAAACACACACACACGCAATCACCGAATGTGACATGAATAATCTCTCCGCAGCAGGGTTGATTTTCTGGTGGAAAACAAACCCCCAACGAGCCGGCCTGCGTTTCCTCGTTAGTGTTTGTGTACATCCGTGGCCAGATGTGCATAGTGGCGCTCACACAGACTCCTGTCCTCCTGGTTGCATCAGGTCATGAATGTTTACACAGATCTCTGAGTTCCAGACAGGAATGTATGGAATGACAGACGCTCCAGCATCGCAGGGTCTCTCAGCAAGACTCGGGATATGAAATGTAAAAAAACAATATTCACCCCAGAGGGTCAGGCCTAGTCTGATGCCTGAACAGACAGTACAACACAGCCTAAACCACTGCCAGTCCCCCTGATCAGAAGCCTGTTATAAACACGTCTCCTTCCGCAGCGCAGCACTCGATAACCGGCCGGTATGAGACCGGAGCCATTCAGAGAAGACAGAGGCGTGAGAGAGTGTAACAGGGAGGAAGAGACGACAGAGCGAGCGAGAAGTATGAAGCGAGAGAATGAGCGAGTGAGTGGGCGAAGGAGAAGAATGTTCAATTAGTTTTGTAATCCAGCGAGAGCAGCGGAGGCCAGGAGCTAGAGTGATTTATCAAAGTTATGGCTTTGCTTGTAATGAGAAAATCTGTCAGCGGCCTCAACCATACCCCCAGCTAAATAAATAACACGACGACAAAGACAGAAATGGACGGAGAAATAGGCAATGTTGTCGTCTCCATGCCACAATAATATCAGTGAAGAAGTATCCGGATCAAGGATTGGAAATCTGCTTTCACTGCTGGGGACCAATCAGATATTGGACTCCAGGGCTTTGTCCTGTGTTCTACTGGTACACTTCTCCACAGAATCGGGAGGAAACGCTAGGCTCCCATCTCCTGAGGAAATCCCTGCTTCCTGATCCAGAGCACAAAACTCAGTCTTCTCTCTCCCTCCTCCATCCTCCCTATCTCTCCCTCCTCCATCCTCCCTCCCTCCCACTCCCTCCTCCACCTCTCTCTCTCTCTCTCTCTCTCTCTCTCTCCACTTTGGTTCTGTTTGTCTCATCTTGGTCTAACATCAACATATGGCACTGAAAAAAGGAAATATGCAGAGAAAACATGTACCCAGCTTCCTCCCTCACCTACTGTGAGAAGACACATTTCCTCTCCAATCAGGGAGCGAGAAACATCCCAGCATGCAGTGCACACGCTGTCTGTCTGTGGATGTATTAAGCTGCTTTTCTTTGGCGGCAGAGATAAGTCAATCCAAACTCGTATTTACAGAAGGAGCTGCCAACATTCATTCCAAATGTGAATATGAATTTCACTGTGTGTGTGTGTGTGTGTGTGTGTGTGTAGTTAGGCCTCCTCTCCCCACCCCTTGGACCTCTCAGACTGTAGGAGGCAGAGCCAAAGGAATGTAGCCTTAAATTCAGATGATATCAGCCGTGTGTGTGTGTGTGTACATACATACACTGATTACCTTGATCTCAGTACCTGGGGTGGGCAAGCAGCATGAAACAAGTTGACGGAGGTATTTTCCAAGCAAACCCACATGCCGAGTTGGCACAGAGGGATGAAGAGGAGGTTGACTTTAAGGCTGGTTGGGGTAATCAAGGATCAACTGATTAATCAGGTTACCAGGGTAACAGATGGCATTTATTCACACACACACACACCTCAGGCCAGGATTAGTGCGTGTCATATTGTGGCTAGAGACCAGAGTGTGAAATTGTAGTGATAAGGTATTTAACATTTAAACACTCCCGTCCTCCTCTTTGTAGAGTCACATCTCCAGAACTACCGCCTAGCATTTCTGCATCAAAGAACGTGTGTTTGTGTGTGTGTGTGTGTGTGTTTAAATACAGTTGTATAAGGGGCTAAGTATTTGCTTAGCCAGGGGATGATCCCCTAAATCAATCCAATAAGACGGCCAGTCTGCTCCGCCACACACACACGAACACACACACACACATACACCCACACACACATGCCTATTCTGTAAGTAACCTTGAGAAGCTCTGAACAAGTAGGAAGAGAAATAAAACGGAGAGTGGGGGTGGGGGGGGGTGTGGGGATGGGGGCAACAGGGCCCTATAGGCATAAATACCATTTGGACACCATGCATATCTGCCTCCAGAAGAAACACACCCACAAGGAGGAACCAGCCGGCTGGCCTAGTGCTGTCTGGGCCTGAAGAGAAGCCTGGGGCTGGATTAGCCAGCACCGGGTTCTTTTCCCTGGGGACAGGGAGGGCGTGAACGGGGTTGGGGGGGGGGGATAAGTAACACGAGGGTGCGTCGGGGGTCTCTGCCAAACACGCGCCACCTGTTACAAGGCCAAGAGGCTAATGATCGACGCCTACGGGAGTGTGTGAGGGTTTCAGGGTACAGCTTTCATTTTCCTTTTGGGGACTAAAAACCCCTGTAATGATAGTTGAACAAGGAACATTTTAACCTTTAGCAGAGGGAGTGTGTGTGTGTGTGTGTGTGTGTGCGTGTGTGTGTGTGGAGGAGGGAGGTAACAACAGATCTCTAGGAAAAAAGGGAAAGATAGACAAGGAGAGGAAAGGGAGGATAACGAAATATTGTTCAACCGGGGCAATAATTTAGCAGTGTGTGTGTGTGTGTGTTTTGTGTGTGTGTGTGTTGCCCACATGAAAAGCAGGATGAAAGAGGCCCTTTGTCTGAGTGTGTAACTTGAGCTTTGAGCTTCAGACAGACATGCATATGTAGGAACACGTGCGCGCGCACGCACACACACACGCGCGCGCGCGTTTACTTATCTATCTAAACAGGGACACCAAAGTTGATTGTCCTTAAACGAATCCTACTTTGACTAATCCTAACCCTAAACCTTATCCTAACCTGAACCAAACCCAAACCGTAACCTCAATAACCTAACATATGTGCCTAAACTTAACCCAGCCCAAAGCTTAACCCTACCCGAAAACAACTGTTGGTTTACCCTACTTCTAACCCTAACCCTAACTGTTATGTTTGCCCTACATCTAACAATTAAGCCAAATGACATTTATGCCTGAACTTAACCAAGCCCTAATGCCTAAACCTAACTCGTAATCATGGCTGCCCAACCCTGCTCCTGGTGATCTACTGTCCTGTAGGTTCTCTCCAACTCTGATTTAGCACACCTGATTCATATGATGAGATGGATGAAAAGCTAACTCTGGTTAGGCACAAATAGACAGCACAGTAGATCTCCAGGAACAGGGTTGGGCAGCCCTGCCCAAAATGATAGAATAACCTCTATCCAAGCACTAACTCTATTCGTAAATCTGACCCTGAACCTGTGTTTTGTCCCGGACTAGACTGGCAAAATATTCTAATAAGGGCAGTTTTTTTCATGTTTTACAATCCTTGTCAAGACTGGTACTAATTCGATCTGTTTCACCAAAACACACACACACACACACACAGAATGACTGAACTGAGAAGTAAGATTTGTCCCAAATTCATGCAAGCATTGCTCACAGAGACACGATCTTACGCTCACTCACGCACTGACATTGGCTGAAAACTCCGAGATTCAGGCCAGTGAGATCGACACGCTTATGTCTGCAGCTCAGAGACAGAGCAGGAGAAGGAATGGAGAGAGACAGAGCAGGAGAATGAATGGAGAGAGACAGATGAAGAGAGAGAACAAAAAGAAATGTCTGCATCTGGTCATTAAAGCCACATTCCATAAGTTCAAAGAATGGTCCTCCATCACATAAAAGACGGACTGCATTCATTGTCAGGGCGTCTCTCAAAAGTGCAGATGAAGACGGCGCTTCCAGGCTTTCTGTTGGTGTTTAATCTCTTATGTGGAGATAGAATGTAATTTCAGTTGCTCTTAGCTGAACTAATGACGTCTTCGTCCCTCTCTCCCTCTTCCACCTCACTCTTTCATTTCCTCGCTCTCCCCCTCCCTCCCTCCATCCCTCCCTCCATCCCTCCCTCCCCCCCCCTCTCCATTCTCTCTGATGCTGTGACAGAGAAGAGAAATGAGAAAAAGGGAGGGAAGAGAAGTGAGAATGAGGCTGACTGTTCATTGATATGACAGTTTGATTCTCTCTGCCCAGCCTACAGCTTGCATCTCTCTGTTCTTTCTCCTTCCCCCTCATCTCTCCATTCTGTCTCTCCTGTCCCCTCTTTCTCTGTAACCCCTGACACCCACCCAAACATCTCTCTTTTCTTTCTCCTTCCCCCTCATATCTCCATTCTGTCTCTCTTGTCCCCCCTTTCCCTGACACCCACACCAACCTCTGACAACCTGCCCCCCCCCCCTGTCCCCGTCCCCCCCGCTCTCCTGATGCCTCCACTTTGGGTTTTTATGTGTGTGTGTGTGTGTGTGTGTGTGTGTGTGTGTGTGTGTGTGTACGTATCGTAGACAGACGCTCCCCTGCCATGCCGATCCCAGATCAGATGCGTCGGAATTCCGAGCCAGCCCAGCTGTCGTCTTGGCAACGCTCCGTGATTCTGTCTGATCGCCATGGCCAATCGACACATACATGCACGAGCGCACGCAGAGCCCGAAATGCGGAGACAGGGAATTACAGAAATGTTTTGAATTGGTAAAAAAAAAACATAAAGAGCTGAGCGAACGAGGAGTCCCTTCACCCAGCTGGTTCTGAGGCAGGCTTTAGAAAACTGTTCCACTGACACAAATGACAACATAGTCAAAATGACATGACCTATTTGGAAACACAAACACGGCCAGTGCTACACAGCCCTAAATCAACAGAACACCACGGCAAAAACCATTTGACCATGGTTACGGATCAAAACCATAGAAAAACCTTGAGGAGGTACACTCTCGCTGAGGACAGCCTCGCCGTTGACTTGGGTTGACACGGTGATGACAAAACCTGGCTCCCTAGTGAGCTGAGGAAAACCCTGCGTCCCGACAGCTGCATTTCCTGACAAAACAGTTTGCGCAATTCTCCCAAATCTGAAAACGTTACTCAGGAGGTGAGAACAGGTCACAGGTTTCCCTAGGAAGCAGAGAGCTGCAGGTCGGCCGAACAATAATGCCTGCTAGAAAAACACGGGATAATGTCTGACAGACTTACAAACCTGCCCGTCTTAACATAGCGTTCTAGCGATTTTCCTGTTGGCCGTCTTGAATATTATTACTAATGTCTAAGTACGCTGTAAGGGGCAATATGTGCATTTTAAGCTGATGCCAACAACGCAGAAAGGAAGAAAGAGATGCAGACAGGCTAACAGAAGGAACTCCCCAGAACGTCCCGTTAAAGCTCTCAACCCTGATGAGTGTGTGTGTGTGTGTGTGTGTGCGTGCCTGCATGTGTGAAGCTGTCCAGATCACACCAGCCCCAGGGAACAGAATTCCACTAATGAGGGCAGAATCAGAGAGAATCCACAGAATCTCAAACAAATCCCAGATAAGACGTGTGTGTGTGTGTGTGTGTGTGTGTGTGTGTGTGTGTGTGTGTGTGTGTGTGTGTGTGTGTGTGTGTGTGTGTGTGTGTGTGTGTGTGTGTGTGTGTGTGTGTGGGTGTGTGTGTGTGTGTGTGTACTAGGTGAAACTGCTCAGTATCAGGGTCATTGGCCCTGTAGTGGTATGGGGAGGATGTTACGGTTATCCTGAGGGTTGATGCACATACTGCTGCTGAATATAAATTGGGATTTAAAAATGTGTGTTTGAGAAGCTGTGAACCTACTTGGGTCAGGCTCAGCTAGTCTTCCAATATAATGTGTCAATGTGGTAAACATTAGCAAAGACTAATACTTTTACTTCAGAGACCAACCGGTAGAATCTCATTTCCATCAAGCCCCGCCCCCCTTCCCCCGCTTTCTCTCTCTTCCCCACTCTCTCTCTTGCCTCTCTCTCTCTCTTCCCCACTCTCTCTCTCTCTCTCTCCGCCTCTCTCTCTCTGAGTATGTGTGTAACATTTATCACTTCTGCCCTTTGGAGTGGTTGGCGCAGGTTACTGATTAATCTTTGATAAGGAGGAGAAAAGGGAAGGAGACGGTCTTGTTGGGTATGGATTAAATGGTAATAGATTTCACACTCATTGTCACTGAGTGCAGACAACTAGTCTCTGGAGCGCCATGAGTCTGGCAAGCGAGACAATTAGACAGCTCATTTCTCTGACACAGCTCAACTTGAGTTTCTCAACGCAGTGTGTTATAAAACTGTCTAGACCTTGATTGTGTCTCAATAAAACGAAGTGCGATAAGCGGCACTGCGTAGCTCAGTTGGTGCAGTCTGGTGCTTGCAGTGCCATGGTTGGGGGGGGGGGGCATTACGAAACTGTATGTCGTGGACAGTCTGATTATCGACTTGAATGTGAATGAAACCTTTGAATTGGCCAACATCTGCCTGCCCGTTCCCTGTTGGGTTCTCAGAGGGCTGGTGACCCTGCCTTACAACGAACACACAGGGGACGGATTACTGGGCAACATGGGGGTAGGATTAAAACGCCACCCACAGTAAGAACTCAAATATGCCAAGTGCTACTGCTAACACTACTACTACCACTACTACCACCACCACTACTACCACCACTATCTACTATTAATACTACTACTATGACCCAAACTACCACTAATACTACTACCACTACTACTACTATGACCCAAACTACCACTAATACTACTACCACTACTACTACTATGACCCAAACTACCACTAATACTACTACCACTACTACTACTATGACCACAACTACCACTACTACTATTACCACTAGTATTACTACTACTACTACCAGTAGTACTACTACTACCACTATTACTATAACTACTACCACTACAACGATCCCAAATTGGAGCTGTGGTCACGCTACACAGGAGCACATACTTTGTTTGAACAGCTTACTAGAGGACTACTCACACACCTCGGGAACACATTCCTACTGAGGTCTGCGTTCCCGGAAGAGGGAAGTGCACACCGAAAAAGAGGAACCCTTCAGTCAGTGACCAGGAACAGAGGTTAAAACAACTCACCCTCAGCAGGACAAAGACATGCAGGCCAACATATTCTACAGCCGAGTGTCTGTCCAGGCTCCAGATGCCAAGGTTAAAATAACATTCCATGTTTGATTAACAGACAGTGCTGGCAAAATATAGCACTCAGACAAACACTAAGCACAACCTAAAATGGAGGAGGGCTGTAAATGACCCACACCAGGCCTGTGAAGGACTCGCATTTTCAAAACGCTTGCTTCGCATATGACCTTAAGGACAAGTCATGAAACCAACTGCACCATCTGTACGACCCTGCTGATCCAGCAATCCTAACAGACCATTTATCAAGAGGAAGGATAGAAATAGAAATAATAATTTGCGATGAGGCCCTTGCCTCAAAACATTGTGTTGTCTCCTCTGACACGTCTTGCCAGGCTTTTGTGGTTCCCATGACACATCTTGGCCAACCAGGATGGTCTTACTGGTGCACACTCATTGGAGGTGAAGGCACTTCCTGGCTAACAACCACGACTGAGTTTGAAGGTGCCCAACCAACCACAAGGGGTCGCTGGAGCACGACAAGACAAGGTAACCATGTCCAACAGCGAGTCAGTTTGGCACCGCCCTGATGTGAACGTGAATTTGATGATGGCGAATTAGGACTCGTCTGAGAAAGGGGCTAATTGCTCTAGCGTCAGGACGCAAACCAAATGACTATATGTGGATGAAGCTTTTGGGTGCTGAACATGTAGGCGGTAAGCAAAGGGGAAGAGGAGACAAGTTGTGTTTTGTTTCATATTCTACATTGTAAAACCATGTAAATTAGAGGCAGGATTCTACAAAGTTCCACATTTAAGTGGGTCCATATCGATTGTTTGTGTCTTGCAAGCCCTCGAAGGTGACAGGTGTTGAAGTTGAAGCCGAAGTGTAGTTTTACTTTCGCACTTAATTATTTGTAAATTTCTTGTGTCTGTCTGCAGGGAGGGGAGGGGTCAGCAAGCAGGGAGTAGGCCCCAGGACAACATGTAATTCAACGCATGGCAAGGACATGCTAAAACGGAATGGGCATGAAGGCAGATGGTACAGAAGAAAAATCTTACAGGCATTATTTTCCTTAGTCCATCACTGACATCTGTCCAAATATTTTTCATCAACCGAAAGAGAAATGTATTTAGCCACAGTTTTTAGTCTCACTTTCGTTGGGGAGAACGGACATTTTTTGCTGACAATAATTTTACAGTGAGACCATAAGTCTGTCCACTGTTGCACGGCTACAGCCACAAAGTGGTCGGCCGGCCACAGCAGACCGTGAACAAGACAGGTGAGGGTCTAGAGAGATCACAATGTGAGCAAACAGGTTTCAGAGATGACGGAGGACTCAGAGATGATGAGACTATGAAGACAATTCAGTCTGAGATCTCCCCCCACGACGATAAGCTGTTTATAGTTGTGTAATGTATGGCCGGCTTAACTGAGAACACCAACAGACAAGTGGACTTCATCCTGACCTGACCTGTATTATATACTTCAAGGCGTGGTTCTAGGGGTGCTATATGCTACACCGAATTTCCTTATGTTATTTTTTGCACTGCCAATTGCTTGCCAGAAATCAACGCTAAGTTGCTCTAATTGTGTTTCTGAGAAAACATTACTGAATATTTCAGGAAATCATTTAACCATTCATGTCACTGTGAAATATTTTTTTAAAACAAAAACAGTTCTTTGTGGAAGGTGTTTGTTTTGGATGGAATATCCAAACTGTGTGAGTATATTTTGAACTCTTAAATGTGTTTATTTTCATAGTCTTGCTGTGATCATCAGTCAGTTTCACCTTTTCACCCTGTAAACACACGCGCACACACACATGCATTCACTCACACACACACACGCACGCACTTTCTCCCGCTCACACGCACGCACGCACACACCCCTCATTGTAGTGATTAACATTCCACTCTAGGGGAGTTGACGAAACATTCCTTTTCCCAGTGACTTTCTCCGTCCCTCTTTCTTTCCCCTTACTCACCCCTTTCTTCAACCTCAACCTCTTGAACCACCCTCTTTCTTCAACCTCAACCTCTCGAGCCCCCCCTTTCTACAACCTCAACCTCTTGAACCCCCCTCTTTCTTCAACCTCAACCTCTCAAGCCCCCCCCTTCTACAACCTCAACCTCTCGAGCGCCCCCCCTTCTACAACCTCAACCTCTCGAGCCCCCCCTTCTACAACCTCAACCTCTCGAGCCCCCCCCTTTCTTCAACCTCAACCTCTCGAGCCCCACCCATTTCTTCAACTCAAACTCTTGAGCCCACCCATTCCTCAACCTCTTGAGCCCCACCCCTTTTTTCAACATCAACCCCCATCACTCTTTCCATAGAGTTCT
The DNA here is from genome assembly GCF_011004845.1 of Esox lucius. NCBI lineage: Eukaryota > Metazoa > Chordata > Actinopteri > Esociformes > Esocidae > Esox > Esox lucius. The sequence continues at coordinate 3,843,298 of NC_047590.1, forward strand.
GGGTAGGAGTCCTGATCTACGATCAGTTTTGCCTGGTAGACCCAAACGAATAATGTCATATGGACAGATCCCATGGTGGCCGTTGTCAGTGCGTTTTCAGGGGATGTGGATGAGTCTGACGGGAACAATGGTTGCATTCTAATCCTTGTCATCTGTGTCAAGGCATGTCAAGGCTAGTCCACACTGGGAATGGGCATAAATTAACATCCCGACACTACTAAGGACTCACGATACTATTAACCCTGGTCATAAGACACACTCATAGTCTGTACATAAACACCCTAAGTGACAGTTTTACATGCCCTAGTCAAGTATTAACATGATCACTTGTAACACGCGACCCAAAACATAGACAACAGGCAGTGAGCATGGCAGAGTTCAGAAGCTCTCGGCAAACATCGTTGACTGACCTGAACTGAACCTGCTTAATCACACGGACGACTGTTTTCTGGAAGACAATTCAATAGAAATAGCATTTATAGAATATGTAAATGCAACAGGAACTATCGCACAAACAAAGCCTTGTGACAGGCGGAAAACATGCAAGTGCGGCGCTGTGATATAATCTGCTGCACCAGGCAACAGGCCTTGTTGGCTAGCTCGCCTGTTAACGATTGCAAGCAGCTCCAATGTGCACAGCCAATCAGAATTAGCTATTACTGAGAAAACATACCAACAGGCAGCCAGACTGATATTCAGATGTTGTGGGACAGGTTCAGTTGGCAGAGTAGATGAATACATTCCTTTCCAAGCACCTCTGAAGATAGACTGCTAGCTAATCTTGTCAACAGGAAGCATCCTTTGACCTCTCGCATCACCATTCACGTGTCAACATTACAGATTGACACCTTGCTGTGAACCGTGTGAGGTATCTGTGGGTAATGTGTAACTACATTACCCCTGACTAATTATGGTTTTATTTGTTTATATTATTTTAAAATTATGAATTAACCAATGCAAATCGCGCTACAAGTCATGGGTATCGAAATTAAACTATTGCAGTATGAATTGGACCAACAAGCACGACCAAAGGAGACAAAGGTTCTATTCACACTACAGGAGTTTCATCGAGATTAACAAGAGTTGTCAATACAAGTCTATTCAAACTATAGGAGTTTCACTGAGATTAACAAGAGTTATCAATACAAGTCTATTCAGACTACAGTTTCAATGAGCTCAACAGGACTTTCTATTTGCAAGTTTAGCATTATCAAGACTCGTATTTTTAAGGTAAGCTTGAGAAAGATTATGACATTACCCACCAAAATGTCTATGTTCAGAAGTAAAGCTTCCGGCAACATGTATAATAAGACACGGATATACTTTAATCCACAAAGCTAATCAGTTTATCATAAATCTGCCTGTACATCTGCATGCCTTCTTGCAATTGCTCCTTATCAGCGGTGCTAAGCAACAGCTGACGGCAGTCGCGGTAGGAGGCAGGTGCTTCGTAGGAAATCAATAAAAAATAATTTAAGTTAGATAGCTAGTTACCAACTCAGCTTGTTAGCTAGCTAGTTACCAACTCAGCTTGTTAGCTAGCTAGTTACCAACTCAGCTTGTTAGCTAGCTAGTTACCAACTCAGCTTGTTAGCTAGCTAGTTACCAACTCAGCTTGTTAGCTAGCTAGTTACCAACTCAGCTTGTTAGCTAGTTAGTTACCAACTCAGCTTGTTAGCTAGCTAGTTACTAACTCAGCTTGTTAGCTAGCTAGTTACCAACTCGGCTTGTTAGCTAGCTAGTTACTAACTCGGCTTGTTAGCTAGCTAGTTACCAACTCGGCTTGTTAGCTAGCTAGTTACCAACTCGGCTTGTTAGCTAGCTAGTTACCAACTCAGCTTGTTAGCTAGCTAGTTACCAACTCAGCTTGTTAGCTAGCTAGTTACCAACTCAGCTTGTTAGCTAGCTAGTTACCAACTCAGCTTGTTAGCTAGCTAGTTACTAACTCAGCTTGTTAGCTAGCTAGTTACTAACTCAGCTTGTTAGCTAGCTTTCGGTGGAACATATGAACGTTTGTGTATGCTACACCGGTTAACCGCATCCCGATTCAGATGTGCTTCATATGAGGTTTGACTGGGCGGCTCAACATGAGCTGGCTTAGGGGAAAGCAGACAGCTGGCTGGTGTTGGAAAGATTACGCAAGTTTTCATGACTTTCAACAGTCCACAACGTAGAGTAGCTGGGAGTAAAACGGACCCCCACACACACTAAGAAGCATCCTGGCACTTGCTCATCTAGTATGTTTTTCATTCTCTGCACAAATCTGTGGGTGTGTGTGTGCGCGCGCGCAATTGGTCTGTAGACGTCTTTTATGATCCAGTAAGTTATGTACGCGCATCTCAGATTCTTAAAACATTCAGGTGTTAGCCAGGCGAGAAGGATTCAATTGGAGCATCTCCCTCTGTCTTTTCCCCCTTTCTGGCTTTCGGTTCATTTCTATCACTCTGTCTGTCTCCCTGGCCCCATTCTCTCCTTCCCTTTCAATGCCCCCATTCCCTCCTCCCCCTCCCTCCTTCTCCAGATAAATCTTCACTCTGTGATGGCTGGGAAGCTGTTGTTTTTCAGGTCACTGGGTATTGCTACTCAGCAGGAGTCCAGACACACACTCACACACACACACACACACACCAGGTGGGTCAAGGGATTATATGCTTTTTGTGTCGTTTCAGGAAAGAGACAGAAAAGGACAAACACACATGCAGGGGGCAAAATGAGTTTGTATGTGGTAGCAAAACACTAAAACCATGCGTCCAATCATCAGGAGCATGTGTGTTTATGTACATACGTATGCATGTATGGGCTGGGTTCAGAGAACATTGAGTTTGTGTGTTTATCAGCCCTGCTTTGTTACCGAGAACCCCTGCGGTCAAGAAGCAGATCTCTTGTGCTTCGCTCTATTCATCATCTTCTCCCTCTCTCTCTTTTCATACACTCCCTCTTTCTCCGGCCCCTTCTCTCTATAGCCTGAGCTGAATAGACAGTGTCAGTGATGAGTGACTGGTGAATGGGGTTTTTGTGTATGTGTGTGTGTGTAAGAGAGAGAGAGAACGAGAGAGAGAGACAGGGTGTGAGTGACTGTTGAATGGAGTTGGTCTTTGAAGTCAAGAGTCAGACTAGTAGTCAAGCATGAAGACACAGTGGAGAGCGAGAGAGACTGGTGTGTGTGTGTGTGTGGGGGGGGGGGGGGGGCAGTACAACACACAAACGCATGTACACATATTCAGTGTCCTAGCTTCTACCCATGATGCAAATCTCCAGTTCTCTGAGATCTATGTGAAACATGCTCACTGGCATATTGGTAGGATTTGGTTTGAGTGGGTTTCCAGCTGTTCAGTGTGACATTTTGTCAGAGTGCGTACATGCATTTGTCTCAAACCCCGGTCAGATCTCAAACCCCGGTCAGAGGAGAGACCGACAGGGAGAGAGACGGGAGGGCGCAAGAGAAACTGGAGAGAGAAAGGGAGATGGGAGAGACCTCATTGTGTTCAGTAATCCTTTTTGAGGAGTTCAGCAGGTCTGTCTTTGTGTCAGTTTAACTCCTCCCCCTCAGTCTGGAATTTGAATTTTCCCACAATTCAATTAGCACGGCTGTCAGCCCATCGGATCTGTTCACAAGCATCCCCTAACCGACACTGACACACCCACTCACTATAGAAACGCTGTCCCCCGCTAATCACTCATTGGCAGGCTACCGCCATGCTAAACGATAGGCTAGGCTAATTAATAAGCTGTAATCCTGTTCTCACTGCCGGCGTAGTTTAACGCAGCGCAGTTCCACAGCCATAGAAATATGGGCTAATTGTTAATCCGTCTCCGCGCGGCTAATTGTCCTGTGGGCAGATAAATCACCCGGGGGAGAATGGGCACGACTGCCTCACGCAGTGCAGGACACACAGGGGTCTTCAGACAGAACCATGTTGACCAAAACGGATTGTGCCATGTCCCTCAGACACCTCAGTTGACACCCCCTGCAGTACCAAGTGTCCCGTCGACACTATCAGCAACTAGTTGTGCGAGAACACCAGAGAAAACCTGTTGGCGCGACACAACGCAGCACTCAAGCACTTACTGACTTCGGCACCCGGGAGTGCCAGTCACCCATAGAGAGGGTTAGAGGACTTAAAGGGAACGACAGTCACCCATAGAGAGGGTTAGAGGACTTAAGAGGAACGACAGTCACCCATAGAGAGGGTTAGAGGACTTAAAAAGAACGACAGTCACCCATAGAGAGGGTTAGAGGACTTAAAAGGAATGAGAGTCACCCATAGAGAGGGTTAGAGGGCTTATAAGGATCGACAGTCACCCATAGAGAGGGTTAGAGGACTTTAAAAAAACGACAGTCACCCATAGAGAGGGTTAGAGGGCTTAAAAGGAACGACAGTCACCCATAGAGATGGTTAGAGGACTTATGAGGAATGACAGTCACCCATAGAGAGGGTTAGAGGAACGACAGTCACACATAGGAAGGTTAGAGGACTTAAGAAAAACGACAGTCACCCAAAGAGAAGGTAGGACAATGCGTGAAATCTTCCATCTGAGAAGTGACATCATGTGAATGTGGTTGCCTTGTAACGTCTATGGAAGTTACCATTGAAGGCCTCTGCAAATTATGACATGGCGGGGCGTTGGGCGATCCCTCTGAAAACTCAAAATGAACCATCAGGAGGGCCCAGCCAATGAATGAATCGGATGTTATTTTGGCACTGCCAATGAGACCTCTTAATGTCTATGAGATTCCGCCAACACTGTTACAAAACACAACGCATCTCTCTCCGCCTGTCTCTGTCTAAAACCAAGCGGCACAAACACATTCTCTGCCGTGTCGTCTCAGAGCATTTAAAAGATGTTTCCAAACAGGAACCGTGAGCGCCTCTGTCGCCTGTTTGCGAACATCTAATTAACTTGTCAAATGCCTTTTAGATGCAGAGAGACTAGCTGAGGAGAAACGGAGAGATCCCCTGTGCGGGAATGTGGTGTTAGGATTGTGGAGTTGAAAGAGTAACCAGCTTTGGAACATTGAGCAGCCTGAGATTAACCTCATATAATCTGATTGGATTAACACATGAAAACATGCCTGGTCAAACTCACACACACAGAGACTTTTATTGGGAAACTGACACAGAGACGATACAGGCAGCTGGACACTCATCTTCTTGAATGCTCTCCCTCCTAATGACTTAAAACAATCTCCCCTCTCAATTCCTCCACTCACATAATCCACCCGCCTTTCACTCAAAAAGCCTCCCCACTCTCCCATCCTCTGTGTCCTGTTATCCCCCACTCATTCTTCATATGCCATACCCCAATTTACACTGCCACCCCTTTCTTGCTCTCGCTACCCTTCTCTTCGTCTACTCCTCCTTTATAAACCATGCCTTGGGATTGAGACAGTTGTCCATTAGGCAAAACACTCATTTTGGAAATTGCAGCAAATCTTCCATGAAAAAAGACATTTCCGCTAATGCAGCAGTCACGCTCTGACACGGAGACGCAGGAGGGGAAAGACACAGAGAACCCACAGCTATTAAGTCAACGGGAGGAAAGCACGCCTGCTGCTCGATGGCAGAATACAGGGAGAGAGAGGGGGCTGAAGTGAAACGAACACACGCACGCTCGCCCTCTTGGTGAGCTGTGCAAACTGACGGCACCAGATCAACATCCTCCTCCAGCCGCCGGAGTAGTGGGTGGAACCGTCAACTCTGACTATCACAGAGACTGACGCCAGGACGGCCAGCCGCGTGTGTAACCAGCAGAAGTAATCAACAGGATTACAGAGGAGCCAGCCCCCTGCTGAGTTGCTCTTACTCAAACACACACACACACACTGAGGTTTGGACGGGGAGTAGTTATATCTTATCTATGAGGTAAAAGTGACAGATTTGCGGAAAATATTGCCTGTGCTTTGCAGCGCCGCGATGACTATCAGTGGGTATGGCTGCGAAGCAAGCACTGTATTTCAGCTTGCTAAAATATGCATTTCCACAAAGAGGCCTTCCAAGTCTGCAGAATCACCCAATTAAGGCCCGAATTTACGACTACTCTGATCGAATGTTTTCAGCGTTTTGCATAACAGTTCAACTTGATTATACATTGTTTCAAATCGGTGGTCTTAAATGACCCCATTCCCAGGTGATAAATACTTTACCACAACAATTAGCCCATTCACAGGTGATAAATACTTTACCACAACAATTAGCCTATTCACAGGTGATAATGCCTTTATCGCCTACTCATGATAGAATGCAGCCTACTTGGGAATAAAGTTTGGTAAAGAGTTAAAATCATTACTTGCAGTACGGTTATGGAAATATAAAGAACGCATCTTTCATATCTGCAAAATAGAGAATATTTTAAATTAGCTTACTACACAACATTTAGTGACACTAACAATAATTAGCTTTGATCAGTTCTGGTTTTTACCATATCCAAACCAATATATATACAGGGTAATTGTCAACTTGAATTAACTACAAGAGAATAAGGCTGTCGAACGAGTATTGAAATGGTAGATCTTGATCCATCTTGAAACACTTCAGCACATGAACATCGACGCAATGTGTCAGCGATACTTTCGCTATGTAACTCAACGATTCTCGTAGACGAGAGCTGCGATCTCGATGGTCTATGTTATATGTCAATAGTCATTCTGGCCCCGTGAACGCATCTTTTCATAACTCATCAACCCCCAATACATCAGAGTTTACCACAGATCTATAAGGATGTGTACCTCCCGGTCGAGGAACTACCTCATCTAGTTACGTAGCTTTTACTGACTGGTAGGCTATTCTGAGAAAACCAGTGGCACAGGTGATCGCCTTTCCGTAAACACGCACACCAACATTGAAAGTAAAGGATGTCGCCCACTCACTGTATGGAAATATGCGTTTAAATGTAACATTTTCCATCTTAACGTAATTCTCGCGGATAAGAAGGCTCGTTAGGTTTCCAAAACAATACCGCCAGAGGTGTTATTGTTCAGACGAAATATGTCGGTGCTCTTCACCAAGTCCCCCGCCCAAGTAGCTTATTTACGCGACTATCCCGAAAAGATGATGAAGCAGTTAATGCCTGTGAATGGGTAACCGGCTTGCCCACTAAAGACATATTCAAACCATCTGACAATTGTCTCAAATATTCAACAAATGTCAATTGTTGGCGACCCACAGGTTGGGCAGGACTTCGTTCCAGTCCAACACTATCACGCCAGACACAACAACTTGCCAGTTCCACCTTACCTTTCGTTTTTCATCTTGGTCTCCTTTTTATCTAGAACTCCAGGAACACAATTTGTTAGCTCGGTCCAGTCCGCGTGCAAGCCACAACTCCAACCGGTGGAGAACCGGGAGAATAGCCAGGTCTCTTTCCGGTTGGGTCGATAACAGGTACACTTCTTTTGACCCGGTCTACAGTCACACGGAACCTCCAATCTCACATTCTGAACCAGGTGTCTACCGAATGTGGTCCCTCCTGTCTTCTGGATGTGTAAGAAAACTATAACGTCTTCTCCTTTGATTTCAAATTCCACTGTTCGTTCCAAATCCCGGACTGGAAAGTAGTACTTCTTGACGTAGTGCGGATCTGGGGAAGGGAAAATGTCCCCTCCATCGTCCTCCTCGGTGAAATACCCGTGCGGTGAACCGAAATTGATAACCCCAGGAGCGACGTATTGATATAAGATCAACATAAAGCAGACGGAGCCGACTACAATCAGGAGAAATTTGCTGCTCGCCTCAACCATGGTCCTTCCAATGCGGTGCAAACGTTACCATTTCCCGGTTAACCGACCCGAAGGGACCAGAACACTATTGCTACGATTCATTCCCCTTGTCGTACTCGCTCCCCAAGCAAGCCCAACAGAACGCGGTCACATCAATGCGGTAGGTTACAGAGGCGATGGTGTGAATACATTGTAACTAACCTAAGCCTATTTAAACTAAAGAGTAACAGATAAACGTACGATCCAGGGCTTTATTGTATCCACGAGAGTGAGTGTGGTTCGTTCGCTCGCGTCCCAGTGTCGTAGCGTGTCCTCTTAGCTGCATTGCCATGGAGCTATATACCCAGGATCCTCAGCGAAATAGCCCACCCTCTCTCTCTTGCTCTCTCTCTCTCTCTCCGTTTTACGCTCACACAAAACAGACAGATCCGCATTGAATTCTACAAGTAGCCTGCTCTTGTTCTACAAGTAGCGCATTAACCTAGACTAGCTATATAATAGGGTGCTGCTTTATTTAATACCAATGGAAAACCAAGTGGGTAACGAGCCTTCGGTGCTAATGATGTAATTACCGTGTTACAATGTGATGTTTGAGATCATACCCAGTGAAAGATCAGATTGCAATTAATACCTTACCCGCCATGATGTTTAAATGTCAAAATAGCCTTAAACCACTCAGCAGTGTTTGGTTTGTCTATTCGGTTGTCCACATCAGGCAGAAAATAAAAGTAAAACAACATGATGAAATGAAATGTTAGAGAGTGAACACCAGACAAATTATTTGTAAAACGTTAAATAAAACCAGACCCATTGTTTTCAGACCGAACCCTAACCAAGCATTAGTCTGCTTGTTGTCAATATTAATCGTCTTTAGTTATATTGTATTTTACACAGTAAGAAGTGTGCGGGTGTTTGTAGTTGTGTCCTCGATGGCCATTATTAGAAACAAAGATTGACGGCCTACTACTAACACAAACACTAACGAATTGCCATGGAAAGCAGAGAACCAACACCTACAGATTGCTGTAATGTTTGGTATGCGTCATAGAAATTATTAGAGGTCTTCACTTTAATGAAACCTGTTCTTGCATGGGCATCGGCATCTGTCATCCGCAATTTAAATGTGGTCAACTGCGTGGGACTCCCAATTTCATCGGCTGATCTTCCCTGATGACATGGTCCTGGAATTTCTGATCTTACCTGATGCTGGGTTAGTCATGTGATCAACTATTTCAGCCAGGTAAATTAGCCAATTAATCCTGAATGTGCCTAGCCCACTTCATTATTGAGAGAGTCTCATTGGCGTTGCCAACAACGGAATTGGCATTATAATAGCAAAGCTTCACAGGTAAGACCTCTTTCCATCTCTATATTAAGCTTAATCAACTGTTCAAGTCTTTACCACCAGAGTGAAGCACTGAGCAGTGCTGTTCTTCTCTATCCAGACTGAGCAATTCTCAGACGCATCAATACACTTCCTGAGGCGATTTTATTTCAACATGTTTTGACTGATCAGATGTTACACTGGGAAGAGTAAATGTTTCTGCCGTTAGATATGAAGGTAAAGGGTGTTTGTGCTACGGGTGAGCTGACACGGTAGTTTTCTTTAGGCCCAGCTTTCAAAAACAAGTTGCCTTGAAGCGGGATGGAGATAAAATGCAGATGGAGTCTTCGCGGTGGAGTTGTATGGCTGTACAAAAATAGATTTCACTCTACAATATTTCCTAGTGTTTGTTTTGCCTGGGTGGTTGTCGGACCTTAACCTAACGTTAATTAATTTGTTAAATTGTACGTCTGGTTTTACATTTTCTTTCTGACTAATCTCTTAATAATTTCTCCTAACAACATTACGGCACGCTACGACTAGAGGCAGAGTTACCAATTTCTGCACAAGGGCATGCAGACAATGTGGGGGTTTTGAATAATTCAAAGTGCACATTTAAATGTACCCCCCTAAATGTGACATACAGTGCTGTTACAGTATTCCATCTTACTTACCCACAGCAAGACAGGACTGCCATGATGAGCAGGGTTATGGATACTGGACTGTGTTTCCCCCCTGGCTGGGTAATACTGTCACAAAAGTCTCGTAATAATCACGACCACTTCATTGTCTTCTGTGCCAGAGCGCGTGTAAATAGGCCCGCGCAAAATCAATTACATGGTTATCGTCACCTGATTTTCAGGGGAAATATGTTTGGGCCTTTTTTTGTTTTATTTGTGGGGACTACCAGTTAAGCAGATCTTTTCCTTCTTTTTTGATGGGAGTGACCCTTGGTAACCATTAAACCTCAATACATCTCTTCCCTTCTTTAACACAAGCCATGGGAAACCTGGCCTCTGTGAGGGCCGGGGAATCGTATGACCAGAGCTCTTTGTTTGAGTGGAGTAACATCTGAAATCTGCTGGGGCAGGAAGGGAGAGATGCAAGGAAGGGAGAGAGAGAGGTGGAGTGGGAAAAAGAAAGAAAGGGAGACGGGAACAAACACTCAGGGAAGCAAATGGTACTCGCACAACCATTCCATCCATGTAATCCCAACCTCGATCTAATGGACACTCGGATCTGAGTTCTTTGTTGAATCTGTGTACCTCTGTGTACCCCCAAACCTATGCACCTCTCCCCACCTCTCTCTTTATTGGTCTCTCCTTTATGTGACCTTCTGTCCCTCTCCTGGGGGACGGGTTGATGCACCTTCTACCACCATCATCTCCTTAAACCACCCCTCTCCACCTTCATCCTCCCATTCATCCCTCTCCACCTTCATCCACCCATTCATCCCTCTCCACCTTCATCCACTCATCCATCCCTCTCCCCCTTCATACACAGACAGAAACACAGACTCAAACACTGACACATACACAGACAGAAACACTGACACAGACACAAACACAGACACACACACAGACACAAACACAGACACAAAAACAAACACAGACACATACTACATACTGTGTAGGAAGCACCTCCTCTTTCGCAACGCTCGGTGTCTCAGTATCTCCCCATTGTTGACGACCCTGGGTTTCAGACCGGCCTTCAGTTCCAGGGCTGCGCGCTCTCTGAAGCTCGAATACCAGCGGTACAAGTCTGAACCAATGCCCTAAGCTGTTCAGACGTGATCCATCTGACGTCTGCTCTCTTTGTCACTGAAGACGTTGGGCAATCGTGCCTTGAACATGGTCGTGAGGTGACAAAGCCCTCTCCAAGCCCTTCCCTGCATGAGACACTAATGACAGCTTGCTCTTTACTTCGCTTTTCAGTGCACGGAGCAGAACAACGTGCACATTTTTAAACCACAAAAGCATTTAAAAAAAGGTTACACGATTGACTGGGCGGCGATTTGACTGTCTACTTAGAGGGCTTCAGGCTTGATATATCTTCTTATGGGCTTTGGGTACTGCGGTGCGTTTTGTGTAATGGTTCGTTGCTGGTGTCGCGGACTGTTCTCCCTCCTGTTCTCCCTCCTGTTCAGCTCAGACATCTAGTGACTAATGAGATGATAGGTAAATGCTAAGCAACAGAGATGGCCGCTAAGTCGGATTCACAAGTCAGGTCATGCTCTATGGAATGCTGCTTCACTCTTTTGGAGAGCTCCTCTGATGCATCTCATCCAAACTGTAACCTGTAAACACAATTTGATCTTTTGCAAAAAAAAGACTTTGTCATCAACAATGTCACTTTTGCGTTAGTCAAATTCCCCGATGCAGGAGAACGTCGAAGGAGTATTGCCAATTGAACAACAAATATTGCAGGATCAAACAATGTTATATCTCTGTCACATTGGATTTGCTGTTACAGAAAATTAATTCTGCAATGTTTATATAGTCCTTTGTTCCCTAACATATAGACAGAATGTTTGTCTGATTCTTATCTGCATTCAGATTTGGTCTCTTATGCGCCCGGACTTCAAAGTCACATCGTGAAAGCACAGAGCATGAAAATGCCACCTCATCACTACCTGGATATTTTACTAAGGCAAAAGAAGACCTTCACTGAAATCATCAGTGGGCTGGTTGCCAAAAAAAACTAATGTATTGGCTTTTTGCCAGTTGGCAAATAATTAACATTGTGTCCAAATTGATGGATTTTAGACTGAGTATGAAAGGTTTGTTTGAGTTTACATGGCTGGGTACAAATGCACGTCGCAGGTATGGTTAGGTGAGATGTAAACCCATTGCCTTCCCCTTCAACACACATAATAATGTGATTTAGGCTACACTGAATCCCGTCATATTTCCAGTCATTTAAATTGATTAAAAAACCCCTGACTGTCAAGCTCCCCTCCTTTCTTTCTGTCCTTTATTCTTTCTTTAAGAACTTATAGCTTGCTCTGTTGTTACCAGGTCACACAATTTGTCCATTAGGCCTATGAAAGAAATATTGAATAAGCTCACGAAAATGAAGTAGTCTTTTTATAAATGTTTTGCACAACACCGCAGATGGGTTTCGAAGGTAGGACCCTCCCTTAAAGTTGTATTTCATATGGGCTGACTTTTGTTTTTTTTACCTACACCTGTGGCAGCCGTCGGTGATGAAGAGCGGTTTTAGATCGGAGAACTTAAGGTAAATCATGGACGTCCATTTACAATGGGACAGGGTTTAACCCCAAAATCGGGAACCAAAACGGTTTCTCTTACGCAACAGCTCTTTTGAAACCTGTTTTTTTACAGTATCTCACAGAAGTGAGTACATCCCTCACATTTTTGTAAATGTTTGATTATATCTTTTCATGTGACAACACTGAAGAAATTACTTTCTTACAATGTAAAGTAGTGAGTGTACAGCTTGTATAACAGTGTACATTTTATGTCCCCTCAAAATAACACAACACACAGCCATTAATGTCTAAACCGCTGGCAGCAAAAACGAGTACACCCCTAAGTGAAAATGTCCAAATTGGGCCCAAAATGTCAATATTTTGTGTGGCCACAATTATTTTCCAGCACTGCCTTAACCCTCTTGGGCATGGAGTTCACCAGAGCTTCACAGGTTGCCACTGGTGTCCTCTTCCCCTCCTCCATGACGAAATCACAGAGCTGGTGGATGTTAGAGACCTTGTGCTGCTCCACTTTCGGTTTGAGGATGACCCACAGATGCTCAGTAGGTTTTAGGTCCGGAGACATGCTTGGCCAGTCCATCACCTTTACCCTCAGCTTCTTTAGCAAGGCAGTGGTCATCTTGGAAGTGTGTTTGGGGTCGTTATCATGTTGGAATACTGCCCTGCGGTCCAGTCTCTGAAGGGAGGGGATCATGCTCTGCTTCAGTATGTCACAGTACATGTTGGCATTCATGGTTCCCTCAATGAACTGTAGCTCCCCAGTGCCGGCAGCACTCATGCAGCCCCAGACCATGACACCCCCACCACCATGCTTGACTGTAGACAAGACACACTTGTCTTTGTACTCCTCACCTGGTTGCCGCCACACACACTTGACACCATCTGAACCAAATAAGTTTATCTTGGTCTCATCAAACCACAGGACCTGGTTCCAGTAATTCATGTTCTTAGTCTGCTTGTCTTCAGCAAACTGTTTGCGGCCTTTCATCATCTTTAGAAGAGGCTTCCTTCTGGGACATTGGCCAATCAGACCAATTTGATGCAGTGTGCGGCGTATGGTCTGAGCACTGACAGGCTGACCCCCCACCCCTTCAACCTCTGCAGCAATGCTGCCAGCACTCATACGTCTATTTCCCAAAGACAACCTTTTGGATATGATGCTGAGCACGTGCACTCAAGGCACGTGCAAGGCCAGTTCTGAGTGGAACCTGACCGCTGTATGGTCTTGGCCACCATGCTGCAGCTCAGTTTCAGGGTTTTGGCAATCTTCTTATAGCCTAGGCCAGGGCTGGCCAACCCTGTTCCTGGAGAGCCACAGTCCTGTAGGTTCTCTTCAGCCGCATTTATGACTAACCTGAGTCTGCTTTTCATCCAACTAATAATTAGAATCAGGTGTGCTGAATAAGAGTTGGAGAGAACCTACAGGACTGTGGCTCTCCAGGAACAGGGTTGGCCAGCCCTGGCCTAGGCCATCTTTATGTAGAGGAACAGAGTTCTTTGCCATGAGGTGCCATGTTGAACTTCCAGTGACCAGTATGAGGGAGTTTGAGAGCGATAACACCAATTTTAACACACCTGCTCCCCATTCACACCTTGTAACACTAACAAGTCACATGACACCAGAGAGGGAAAATTTCTAATTGGGCCCAATTTGGACATTTCCACTCACTTTTGTACTCACTTTTGTTGCCAGCGGTTTAGACATTAATGGCTGTGTGTTGTGTTATTTTGAGGGGACAGCAAATGTACACTGTTATACAAGTTGTACACTCACTACTTTACATTGTAGCAAAGTGTCATTTCTTCAGTGTTCACATGAAAAGATATAATCAAATATTTGCAAAAATGGGAGGGGTGTACTCACTTCTGTGAGATACTGTATGTGGTCAATTCTGATGATTATCAGTGAGTCTGCCGACTGAGAAAATATGCGAACTCATTCATTTTTGGTATTCCTACTCTCCGTGCTCTCTCACTTCCTGTAAAACACACCTCTTACTACTTTGTCTTTCTATTCCTTCTCAGTCACTTGTTCTCTCCTGCTGTTGAACCACTCAAACACCATCACTCCCTTTTCTCTCTGTTGCTCTTTCTATCTGTCTCTCTTACACACAAACACACACAAACACACGTTCTCCTCATCTCCTGCAATCAGCACTTTCCCTCAGTCACCACCTCTTTTAATTATCCTTGTTGTCGTTTATCAATAAATAATTACAGTACAGGTGATCAGTCAAAATTGAGACATTGATGACAGAGAGAAAAGAGCAACAGTCCCCTGGCACACCTCTTTGATGTAAGAAAAATGAAAATGAAATATGGTTTGGGCTGAACGCAGTCCAAACCAACAGTCGTGACGAGCCACACCTGGGGACCACCAGGGCTGGGACAAAAGGGACCCACGGTCATGTGAAGTGGGTCTGGAAGTGCCAACCGGGCTGTTTGCTTTTCAGAAAGGGAATGCAACTCCTAATCTGACAGCCAGAAGACAGAGGTCCGGGTCTGCGAGCCTGCTCCGTTTGTTGAATCCCAGGGTGTTTTTGTTTTCTTTCTTTCATGTGTGTTTTGTGTTAAAACAAACGCCCACGGGCTACCCAGGAGCTCCGAGTTGTGCCACTTTGTTCTCCAACCTGCTGCAATAAATACAATTTACACACTACTTCACAAAAGTATTTTAGATTGGCTGTATGTACATCTTGATAAATTAAAGTGAAACATGGTGTTGTTCACCATAGCAATCTCTCTAAAACAACGTCCTCTTCCATTTCGGTCATAAACAAAAAACCTGTAATTTTACCCAGTGCTTCTTAATGGGACTATTTAATATTCAGTCCCTTGTTTCAACGGCATTCACAGTCAATTAATCAACAACTGATCATAAACTGGCATACCACCTAGACAACACTGGAGTGGCTTTGAGTTGCCCAGACAAACACCCAAACTTGAACCCGACTGAACATCTGTGGGGAGACCTGAAGATCGTAGTTCACCGACGCTACCCATCCAGTCTGAAAGAGTTGTTGAGGATCTACAAGAAAGCATAGGAGAAACTGCCCACATCGAGGTGTGTGAAGCTGGTAGAGGCATATCTAAGAAGACTTGAAGCTGTGATTGCTGCCAAAAGCATTTCTACAAAGAACAGAATAAAGGGTCTGAATACTAATGGACATGAGATATTTTCGTTTTTGGTTATCAATACACTGGGAAGCGTTTCTCAAAGTTTGGTTGGCTGGGGTGTCATTTACAAACACATGCAGAGATACTTAGACACGCGGGATGAACTCTCTAGTCCCTCGTTTGTTGATGTTGGGTATTTCTAGTCCCACTGGTTGGACTGAATTGGGAGCAGGTGTACTCGGGCGGCGCAATCCCTCCGGAATGTTCACCTTGCGCTCTCAGGTCTGGAACATTCCATCTCTCTCCCGGAACTGTCTCTCCAAGGTGCCGAAACTGCATGTGTGGCACGAGCTCCCCTGGCGGAGGCTAGGCAGCGATGGACCCAGCAGTATCTGTGTTCAGCACCTGCTTGTTGGATGTTTTTACTTAGAAATTATAGTTATCCAAAACATTCCATATCATACAAAGCGTTTGCAATCCAGGCAATGAAGCTTAGGTTATTGGTTACACAATCAGCAGCAAAGCAATAACAGAACATTCGGATAAACACACACACACACACAAAACCACACCAGGTTATGCAAATTCGGTAAGGCCAATCTGCGATGGAGGCCCCTGGGCAGCTCCTTTGGTGTGAGTGATTGGTTTCTATCTGCCTTGCCTGTAGGGTACTGTGGGGTGCCAAGACCTCCTGCTGGGCCAAGCCCAAAGGAGAGCTCTGATAAGCGGGGTGAAATGGAAGATCAGCTCCCCCCTCCATAGCCTGGATGAACGAGAGCCTGAGGCTTTCACCGATGTACCGGATGAAATTGAGCCTCTGATGCTTGAAGGCTGTGGGATTTAACTCCCCGCTCGTACAAAGTGTGCATTTCTCATTCTGGATGCATACCTGTCTGTACGCTTCATCATGTAGATCCTCATCGAAGCAGTGTGGTTGCCTCATTTAAGCATGTTGCTGATCTAGGCCCGACACAGGTTGTGTGTCCATGTGTTCCAAACCCAACAATATAATCACTGACACGCACACACACACACCAAACACACCTTTTCTTAACTATACTTGGGAGAACCTTTTTCCGATAATAGTTGATTTCTATCAAATTTGTTATCCTTTCTAACTGCTAACCTTAACCCTAAACCTAACCAATAAAACCCCATTTCAACCCTAACCTTAACCCCAAGCCTAAAAAAGCAAGTGATTTAAGTGAGGACCGGTAAGATATCCTCACTAGTCACCATTTACCGAGGACATCTGTGCCTCACAAGTGAAGAAGTTCACTCACACACACACTGACACACACACACTCAGAGAAACACATGCACTTATCCATTATATGTCTGTTTTTCCAGAAAACCTGGAAAACAATCTTTACCCTTTCCCTGTGCTGCATATTTATCTCTTCAGTGTATCAGCATTCCATTCTTCTTCTATGTCTCCCTCCCACCCTGCCTCTGTTATTCTTTCAGTAATGTTTCTGATTAATATTGATTAAGCTGTTCTACTTATAGCTGCTGGGACCCTATAGACTTCAATAACCTCTAATTATATACACGCACACACACACATACACATACTTCAATATCTCTAATTACTCAGCTGAGTTAAAATGCACCTTGCAGTCAGATCTGAAATTACAGCGGCAAAACTGACAATATCAATAAATATGGATTTTGTGTGTGTGTTTGTGTGTATGTCTGAGGACATTGCCAATACATTTTAGCATAAATGTAATTGTGTTGCCTTCTTTTTTTGTCTTGTTCTGTTTCTTTTGTAAGGTGTGTGCATATTAGCACACCATGTGCTCTTGCAATGTGAACCATTACTTTTACACACACAGAATTGAAATGTGTTGGATCGTAAAAGCACTCTGTCCTACAAAACATTCCCGCTGATTAGTGGAAAATGTGACTGCTAATTGAACCGTCATTGGGAATGTGTGTGTTTGAGATTAATGTAAGTGTGTCTGAGTTTAGTAAGTGTGTGTTTGAGATAAACGTCCATGAGTAGAGTATGTTTTTGGTTGAGGTAAACCTCTATGAATAGAGTGTGTGTTTGAGAAAAACATTTATGAGTAGAGAAAATATGTGTTTGAGATAAAAGTCTATGAGTAGAGTATGTTTGTGGTTGAGATAAACATCTATGAGCAGAGTGTGTTTGAGATAAACGTCTCTGATTAGAGTATGTGTGTGTGGTTGCTATATATGCACAACAGTCAGTGAAGTTAGCATAGCCAATGACGATATCACTTGTGCACGTGAGTCTGGAGGTTGTGTGTGTGTGTGTATGTGTGGGTGTGTGTGTGTGTGTGTGGGTGTGTGTGTGGGTGTGTGTGAGTGTGCGTGGGTGCGTGTGAGTGTGTGTGGGTGTGTGGGTGTGTGTGTGTGTGGTTATTTGGCAGTGTAGAGAGCTCCTCCTCTTTATTACTCCCTTCTTTTCCATGATCTTTTCATTGCAACTCCGCTGGTTCTCTAATCAAAGAAAGGTGATGCTAATTTGAGCCGGACTGCCATGCTCACGGCAGTAATAGCCTCTCCCTGAAGGGGAGATTTTCACGCTTTGGGGTAAGCTGTCGCGTCCGCACCTGAAGGCATTCTGCATGCTTTAACATGCATTCTGTGTAATTACACATGCATTCTACATGGTAATACATTGATATGACATGTTAATACATGCATTCTACATGCTCATACATGCATTCTACATGCTAATACATGCATTCTACATGCTAATACATGCATTCTACATGCTAATACATGCTACACGGTGGTTTTGTATGAGGGGACACTAAGATCCATCGACTCTAATGGTCCAGAGATGTGCTACTGGAGACAATGAGTGGAGTTTTCCATTTTACAACGTAAACAATAGGAAGTACGCTTTTCAGAATGCATTTAAGTTGAATCTAGAGCTGGTAGTATGTTCCAAATGTTTGCTAGGGAAGCCTGAGTCTTTCCCGTTCGGGGTTGAAAAACCTGAGAATGGGGTCTGGCCTGTAAGAGTTCTGATTGGCTTCAGTTCTCATTGGCCTTGATAGGCGCCACTGGAGAGTGTGTTCAGCTGTGGACTCTATAACGCCACTTACACACTTATATACAAGCGCTCAGTCTTTAACTGCAGTTATAACCCAAAGGAGAGAGGGAAGAAAGACGAAAGAAAGAGAGTGTGAAAGATAGTGGAGAGAAATGGCTAATAAGCTAACAGGTTGTCAATGCCCTATTTACCCGGAGCCAGTAAATTAGTGGTTAGAGAAGGCATCAGAGAAGAGGTTTTGAAGCTGATAAAACAGACCTTACACTTTGATGAGAAACAGACCCCCCCCCGCCAAAAAAAAATGACATTAGAGAAGGAGAACCCAGGGGGCTTTGAGGAACAAAGGGTCGCATTTCTCTTTCATTCCCATTCATCCCTTCATCTCCATCCTTCCCTCATCAATCATATTTCTTACTGCTTTCTTTCTATGAAGCCAGTTTGTCATTATGTCACCCAGTCTAATATCATCCACCCTCAAAGCAGAACAAGGCGTAACTCTCACAGGAGACCAATCAGTGTCCATGTGTGTTTGTCTGTGTGTTAGTGTGGTTATTTGTGTGTTTGTTTGTGTGTGTGTGTGTGTGTGTGTGTTTGCGTTTGTGTGTGTGTGATGAAGACAGCATTTTCCTCTCGTTATTACTCCAATCTGGGGAGTGTCCTCTCACTTTGACCCCCCCACATGTTTACACAGGCCTCCCTATGATGAGGCAGGTCTTCTATTAAAAGCCTCCCGTACGCGCACATACAAACACACACATGGTACAATACACACTTGTAAATCTACCACAAAGTACACACACCTGTATGGAACAAAGAACCCACACCATGATTAGCTGACATGCAGCAAAAACACACCTTCATGGGACAAGAAACAAAACACAGTTGTGCAGATAGGATCTGTAACCAACACACAAAAAACAAACTCATTGTATAGATGTGTGCATGTGTGTTCCTAAAGATCAAGCAGAATGGCAGCATCGGTGTTGATCAATGTAAGAGCAGAGGCACTGAGAAAGGTAATTTCACGGTCGAGAAATGTTAGACTCATGTTTGTGCGTGAGCGTTTGCGTGTGCAAAGATAAAGAGAGCGGCAGAGTTGATTTAAGCCCAGTTTGTTTTTGATTAGTAAGTCTTTATAAAGGAGAGTCTGGGGCGCTGGTCGAAACCCCCACACCCTCAGTCTCCTTTCAGTCTCCCCACTATGATGATCAACTTACTCCTAACTTTCTTTTACTCTTCTCTTTTTTTGGATTTGTCCTCCTCACTTCTCCCTACTCTCTCCTTAATACCCCCCCCCCCCCCCCCCCCCCCCCATATATATATATATCTCTTTCTTTCCATCCCTTTGTCTCCTTACCTGGTTAGAACCCAATAGTTACCATGGTTACTCTTTCCCGTCTCTCTATCTACATACATACCTGTTATGTCTCTTAGGGGTATACAGTCTCTCTAACCATAACGATATTAGCAATTATCTGCTTGTTAGGTGTGGGCTGTGTACAACGCCGTTTGCTTTCCGTCTGATTGCCTTACACTTCTGCTCCTCAAATAGGGCTGTAACGCTGTGAATGTGTGTTTTAGTGTGTGTTTGCACTGTGCGCGTGTGTGTGTGTGTGTATGCATATGTATGTGTGTGTGCAGAGGCTGCATATATAGTGGATATAAAAAGTCTGTCATGTCAGAAAGTTTTCCGCTTTTAATGTGACCTATAATGTGAACAATTCAATTGAAAAACAAACTGAAATCTTCGAGGGGGAAAAATTAAAAAATAAAAACCTTACAATAACCTGGTTGCATAAGTGTGCACACCCTCTTATAACTGGGGATGTGACTGTGTTCGGAATTAACAATTCACATTCAAACTCATGTTAAATAGAAGTCATTACACACCTGCCATCATTCAAAGTTTAATCACAAATAAAGTTCAGTAGGATTTTCCTAACATTTTCTTAGTTGCATCTCAGAGCAAATGCCATGGTCCGCAGAGATCTTCCAAAGCATCAGAGGGATCTCATTGATGAAAGATATCAGTCAGGAGAAGCATACAAAATAATTTCCAAATTATTAGATATACCATGGAACACAGTGAAGACAGTCATCATCAAGTGGAGAAAATATGGCACAACAGAGACATTACCAAGAACTGGACATCCCTCCAAAATCAATGAAAAGACAAGAAGAAAACTGGTCAGGGAGGCTTACAGCAACATTAAAGGAACTGCAGGAATTTCTGGCAAGTACAGGCTGTGTGCAACATGTGACAACAATCTCCCGTATTCTTCATATGAATGGGCTATGGGGTAGGGTTTCAAGACAGAAGCATTTTCTTATGAAGAAAAACATCAAAGCATGGCTAAAGTTTGCATAAACAAACATCAAGCCCCCAAAAGCACGTGGGAAAATGTGTTGTGGTCTGATGAAACCAAGGTTGAACTTTTTGGCCATAATTCCAAAAGGTATGTTTGGCGCAAAAGCAACACTGCACATCACCCAAAAATCACCATACCCACAGTGAAGCAATGGTGGTGGCAGCATCATGCTTTGGGTCTGTTTGTCTTCAGCTGTAACCGGGGCCTTAGTCAGGGTGGAGGGAATTATGGCAATTTTGGCACAAAACCTTCAGGCGTCCATTAGAAAGCTGAAGATGAAGAGGAAGTTCACCTTTCAGCACGACAATGAACCAAAGCACACATCCAAATCCACAAAAGCATGGCTTCACCAGAAGAAGATTAACGTTTTAGAATGGCCCAGCCAGAGCCCAGACCTGAATCCAATTGAACATATGTGGGGTGATATGAAGAGGGCTGTACACAGATGTCCTCGCAATCTGACAGATTTGGAGTGCTTTTGCCCATGTATACAGTATCTCACAAAAGTGAGTACACCCCTCACATTTTTGTAAATATCTGAGTATATCTTTTAATGTGACAACACTGAAGAAATGATACTTTGCTACAATGTAAAGTAGTGAGTGCACAGCTTGTATAACAGTGTAAATTTGCTGTCCCCTCAAAATAACTCAACACATAGCCATTAATGTCTAAACCGCTGGCAACAAAAGTGAGTACACCCCTAAGTGAAAATGTAAACATTGGGCCCAATGTGTCAATATTTTGTGTGGAAACATGGAAAGATATAATTTTATGTGGTGAAAATGTAGACTATTAATGCTAACAAAAGTAGGATTCAGGCCTGTATGTTAGGCCTACTGTATTAACTCACTCCACACACACACACACACACACACACACTGTCTCCAGTGGCTGAAGAAATCCAATTGACTATATATTTATTAATTATTCAGCAACATGGATTACTGGCTGAAGAATATCATACAAGCCAATGAGTGATTATTGACTGACTGGCAGAAAGACACAGAGATACAGAAAAAAGAAAAACACGATGTGTCTTAATTCACTCTAATGTTTGTTAACGGTAAATGTGCCCTTTGTTTTTCCTGGAATCAGGAAAAAAATGTGAGGGGAGCGGAAATGTTGTGGGAGCGGAAATGTTAGTGTATATTCTGGTAATTTTGTGTACACAACAAAGAAAAACGCTTTTGAAATTGACCAATGGTACGTCACACTCCTTCCTAACCCATAGGGCTGAAGGAAGACCAGCAAGGGAGAGAGGAGGAGAAGAAGGAGTTGGAGAGAGGAGGAGAGGAAGGAGTTGGAGAGAGGAGGAGAGGAAGGAGTTGGAGAGAGGAGGGGTGTAAGAGAGGAGGGAGACGAGGAGAGGATGAGGGAGGAAGGAGGACTGTGAAGTGATAGGAGGGAGAGGAGATGCGAGAGAGAGATACAAGAAAGAGGAGAGGAGGGAGAGGAGGGAGAGAGGTAAATGGAGGCGAGGAAGAGGAGAGAAGTGGGTGAGGAGGAGAGGTGAGACAGGAGGGAGAGAGGAGTGGTGGTTAGAGTTCCAAAATCAGGTTGTTGTTATATCAGTAATTTCCCCTGTCTAAGCCTATTAGCCCTACGCTTGTATACACACACACACACACACACACACACACACACACACATCCAGTCCTATCCATCCCATGCTTGGCTGGACCCACATAGCATTTTTCTATTCCACAAACACACTGTCCTTCCCTGCCTGCCATTCTCATGCACTCAGCACATTACAGACCAGTGCCCAGCCTGTAGACCTGTTTACACAATGGATAACACACACACACACTCATACACACACTCATACACACACACACACACACACACAGATACACAGACACACACACGCTTAAACAACGCTAACAAAGCAGATTTTCCAAACTAACACAGCCTCCGGTCCGAGCAGAGCCAGGGTTTGTTATGATTGGTGATGGAGAGCTCAGCACAGGGGAGGAGAGCGAGGCATGTCCAATTCAAAGCCAGCTCCATAGCCCCTAACCCAGCCTTTCAACATTTTCCCCATGAGGTCCGAAGCCTGCTGGTTTCCGCATCAGCCTGACAGTCAATTTAACCCACCTGGTGTACCAGAGCTAAGTCTGACCCTGGTGAGAGGGTAGTGGTGGAACTGGTTTTAGGGCACGTAGTGGAATATGAATGACCAGGTGTCCACTGCCTCTGATACACTGCCTCACCTGAGAGGACGCAGAGAAGCCTCAGCCCTGTATTATGCAACAACATCCCCTGCTGGCTAGGAGGGGTAGAGCTGCTAAATTATGAAAGGGGGAGGGGGTTGTGTTTTTGGTTTGCGAGGACAAGGGAAGGTGATGTTTTTTCGCTCCCTTGTCTACATCTTCAAATGTTCTAGTTTTATTATATAATTTCTTCTTCTTTAATCAAAATGTTGATGAGCTACTCCGCACATATACACCATATGGTGTCACCCTTCTAGGGCTTTCATGGTTTGGGTATTAGAAATGATGATCTTTGGTTGTCTTACTGGAGCTTACAAAACCCCTTCAGAGGGCAAATTATTTGGTGGTTGATGGTCACTGTGAAAAAAACCTGGTGTCATCAACAGAGACAAAGTTTTGTACCTCAGAAGTGCTGCCAATCAACCTCAGGGGTTTACAATACAATGTTTCATAATTGTTTCACAGCACCAGGAAAAATGTCCACTTCTAAATTTGTTATGGCTAAAACGTGTAATTATTGCCAACTAAATCTTGCTGTTTATAAATTTATTATGATTTTGGTACAATTTGTCGCTTTAAGCACCAGTTACTGACCTCAATTATAATGTGTGAGGATGTGCTAATCAGATGCACATTTTATTAATAATAGATTATATATTATAATTCATGCACAGTGGAAGATGAAGTGGCCAGTGTCAAGCTGTACATGTCAAGAGAGAAACACTTACAGATTGATGAAGGGATAGAGTTGGAGGTAAAGAGAGATGAAGGGAAAGAGAGAGACTGAGAGTAAGAGTGAGACTGAGACTGAGAGTAAGAGAGAGATTGAGAGTAAGAGCAATTAAGTTGAATAACTTGACAGTCATCTATGAGGTAAATAGCTGACACTTAAGATAAAAATAACCACAGAAATATGACATCTCTTCCTCGTTCATCAAAAAATAATCCATGTGTCCGATGGGGCAGAAAACGTCAGGAAGGGGAAAAGGGAGGGAGAGAAAGGTAGAGGGAGAGAGAAAGAGGACAGAGAGGGGGAGAGAGAAATGGGGGAGATGGAGAGAAATGGGGGAGAGATGGAGAGATAAGGGGAGTACATTCCATCCTTGTTGAAAGACAAAGTAGACAGTATAGTGAGGTTTCAGAGACCATCTTTCACTATGTCTTTGCATAGAAGTAGTGGTTGTGTGTGTGTGTGTCTCTGTGTGTATACAGTTTCACGCCTGAAAGCTTTAGTGGAACTAGATTGCCTTATCTCCGTCCCCTGCCTCACAAGGGCGAACACAAAAATCTAATCCCTTATCAAATTACACACTCACTCATACACACACACACAAATACACGCATACACGCTCTTACACATTGACTATTGTCATCTCCCGTAATGAAGCTTTCAGCATTGATCCCATGGATATTTCGTAAGGTAACTTGATTCCCCACTGCTGAGTTATAAGAGTTTTACCCTGTGTGTGTGTGTGTCTGTGTGTGTGTGTGTGTGTATGTGTGTGTGTGTGTGTGTGTGTGTGTCTGTGTGTGTGTGTGTGTGTGTGTGTGTATGTGTGTGTGTGTGTGTGTGTGTGTGTATGTGTCTGTGTGTGTGTCTGTGTCTGTGTGTGTGTGTCTGTGTCTGTGTGTGTATGTGTGTGTATGTGTTGGTTTAACTACATCTGTGAGTATAAAAAATCTCTGTAAGTATAGAACATGGAAAATAACATGGAAAAACCTCATGGTGACATTTTGCTGGTCCCTATAAGGGAAAAGGCTATTTTAGGCATAGGGTTTGGGTTTAGAATTAGGGTTTAGAATTAGGGTTTAGGTTTAAGGTTTAGAGTTAAGGTTTAAGTTTAGGGTAAAAGTTTAAATTAAGACTAAGGTAAGGCAATAGGGTCAGGGGATAGAAAACTTGTGAGTGTGTTTGCATGTGTGTGTATTGGTGCCTGGATGTCTGTGTCTCTGTGTCTCTGTGTGTCTGTGTCTCTGTGTGTCTGAGTGTGTCGACTGACGTCTGTGTGTGTGTGATAAACATCTATTGAGCCCTTAAGCAGCTACCACGGCCGTGATAGGGAGGTGAATGGGGTTTGACCGTTGAAACCAGAGCTAGTCAGCTGGGGTCAGAGGTCATGAATGGATAATAACGGTTACGTAGTGCGTATGTGTGTAGGGGGATGACAGCATATTTACTTCTATGTTAAACGTTTATCCATGTGGGTGAAACGTGTATGACTTCAAATAGGCTGGAGGTTTGCCGTGGTGTGGTGTACGGTGATTGTGGATAGGCTGTAAGGCTGGAGGTTTGCCGTGGTGTGGTGTACGGTGATTGTAGATAGGCTGTAAGGCTGGAGGTTTGCCGTGGTGTGGTGTACGGTGATTGTGGATAGGCTGTAAGGCTGGAGGTTTGCCGTGGTGTGGTGTATGGTGATTGTAGATAGGCTGTAAGGCTGGAGGTTTGCCGTGGCGTGGTGTACAGTGATTGTAGATAGGCTGTAAGGCTGGAGGTTTGCCGTGGTGTGCTGTACAGTGATTGTAGATAGGCTGTAAGGCTGGAGGTTTGCCGTGGCGTGGTGTATGGTGATTGTAGATAGGCTGTAAGGCAGGAGGTTTGCCGTGGTGTGGTGTACGGTGATTGTAGATAGGCTGTAAGGCTGGAGGTTTGCCGTGGCGTGGTGTATGGTGATTGTAGATAGGCTGTAAGGCTGGAGGTTTGCCGTGGTGTGGTGTACGGTGATTGTAGATAGGCTGTAAGGCTGGAGGTTTGCCGTGGTGTGGTGTACGGTGATTGTGGATAGGCTGTAAGGCTGGAGGTTTGCCGTGGTGTGGTGTATGGTGATTGTAGATAGGCTGTAAGGCTGGAGGTTTGCCGTGGTGTGGTGTATGGTGATTGTAGATAGGCTGTAAGGCTGGAGGTTTGCCGTGGCGTGGTGTACAGGGATTGTAGATAGGCTGTAAGGCTGGAGGTTTGCCGTGGTGTGCTGTACAGTGATTGTAGATAGGCTGTAAGGCTGGAGGTTTGCCGTGGTGTGCTGTACAGTGATTGTAGATAGGCTGTAAGGCTGGAGGTTTGCCGTGGCGTGGTGTACGGTGATTGTAGATAGGCTGTAAGGCTGGAGGTTTGCCGTGGTGTGGTGTACGGTGATTGTGGATAGGCTGTAAGGCTGGAGGTTTGCCGTGGTGTGGTGTATGGTGATTGTAGATAGGCTGTAAGGCTGGAGGTTTGCCGTGGTGTGGTGTACGGTGATTGTGGATCGGCTGTAAGGCTGGAGGTTTGCCGTGGTGTGGTGTATGGTGATTGTAGATAGGCTGTAAGGCTGGAGGTTTGCCGTGGCGTGGTGTACAGGGATTGTAGATAGGCTGTAAGGCTGGAGGTTTGCCGTGGCGTGGTGTACAGTGATTGTAGATAGGCTGTAAGGCTGGAGGTTTGCCGTGGTGTGCTGTACAGTGATTGTAGATAGGCTGTAAGGCTGGAGGTTTGCCGTGGCGTGGTGTATGGTGATTGTAGATAGGCTGTAAGGCAGGAGGTTTGCCGTGGTGTGGTGTACGGTGATTGTAGATAGGCTGTAAGGCTGGAGGTTTGCCGTGGCGTGGTGTATGGTGATTGTAGATAGGCTGTAAGGCAGGAGGTTTGCCGTGGTGTGGTGTACGGTGATTGTAGATAGGCTGTAAGGCTGGAGGTTTGCCGTGGCGTGGTGTATGGTGATTGTAGATAGGCTGTAAGGCAGGAGGTTTGCCGTGGTGTGGTGTACGGTGATTGTAGATAGGCTGTAAGGCTGGAGGTTTGCCGTGGTGTGGTGTACGGTGATTGTAGATAGGCTGTAAGGCTGGAGGTTTGCCGTGGTGTGGTGTACGGTGATTGTGGATAGGCTGTAAGGCTGGAGGTTTGCCGTGGTGTGGTGTACGGTGATTGTGGATAGGCTGTAAGGTGCCTGACAGCTTTATCGTCCTTCTGCAGATGCCGTGCACATCCTCTCCAAATCGTCTCATCGCTCACTTCACATGTAAACAGATCAACATGTAAACAGATCAACATGTAAACAGATCAACATGCAGCTGCTGACAATTTAGCTTCCTCCATTTCTCTTTCTGTTTGTTTTTTCCCGTTCTTATCCTGAGATTAGATATGTAGGGTGGAGGGGTTGGGACAGAAGCTCAATTGTTTCAAAAACATATTTTTTTAGGTTTATATCGTTTTTTGAAATGTTGCATTCATTTTCAATGTGAAACACTGTCCACGGACTCAGTCATGGTAAGTCATAGAAAGTTCAACCACCACACTGACCTAAAGTCAGAGTCAAACTTTGACTGTAAAACCTAAGGACACAGACTTATAATGAAGGCTCTTTAATGTTTCTCATGTGACTTTGAACTCTAGAGAGCTGAGAACTGCAGGGAGCTCAGTAGAGTTTTGGACTAATTAGCCTTTCTGCTACATTTTCCAGTCAGGCAAATAGAAGCCCTCATCACACAATTGACCAATCAGCTTAATTTCTGCCTTATCTTCATACAGCCAAATATTCTCCTCTCATCTCTCTGAAGATCGCTTCATCTGAGGAATTTCAGGAAGAAATATCAGAACACTCATTTTCTGACATCACTTGATAGTAATGTTTTTTCATTCAATATGTCTTTTATGCATGAGTGTACATGTGAGTGTGTATGCGTGTGTGTGTGTGTACTCTAAATGTACATCTCTTTGATGCCCAGCCCAGAAGTCCAGAACAGAGGGCTGTGACGGGATGGATTCTTCAAAGCTGTTGTGCTGAAGTCTGAACCATGGAGCCTGGAGGTCTAGGGGTCAAGTGGCATTTTTGTGCCCCCTAGGGCAGTGAACCCAACTAGGCATAGAGGGCCTGGGAACCCTGCTCTTCTTCAGTGGTGGAGAACAGGCTAGTGCTTTCAGGGCAAGAGACTGCATGGAGACTCCAGAGAGCTGATAAGCACTGAGTTAAAACAGAAATATGTACGACTAAATTGTGGGAAAGAAAGATTTAAAGAAAGATTGAACAGAAAGGAAGGAGGATTAAAGAATTATGACGTGTGCCATGGGAAAGTAGATTTATCGGTGAAGCAGAGAAAGTGACAAGCAGAGGCTTAATGAAAATATATTCTAACTGTTGAGTTGCACATTATCAAAGTGAACCAATTAAAACGCACAATACTGAGTGGAGGCAAAATCTCATAGTTCAGTGGGAAAGAGCTCATCAGTTCTGCATCATCACTCAAACAAAAAATAGACAAAACTACAGAGCGGAGAACACAGCCATTCTACAGAGCGGAGAACACAGCCGTTCTACAGAGCGGAGAACACAGCCGTTATACAGAGCGAAGAACACAGTCGTTCTTCCAAACAACTAATACCTAGAGGCCACTAGTCAGGCCAAAGCCATGAAG
Organism: Esox lucius; assembly: GCF_011004845.1. Classification (NCBI taxonomy): domain Eukaryota; kingdom Metazoa; phylum Chordata; class Actinopteri; order Esociformes; family Esocidae; genus Esox; species Esox lucius. Next base: position 3,871,686 of record NC_047590.1, read on the forward strand.
GTCAGTTACAGTATAAAACATAACACTCCAGGAAATGGGTTCGAGTTAAAACCTTTAGAACCGTAGCTATCAAGGAATTGAGTTGGAATTAAAACCTCTAGGACAGTAACTCTCCAGGAACAGGGTTGGGCAGCCCTGCTCTAAGTTAGTTGTTGCCACCCGCTTGTGTGAAGCTGTGGTTATTTTTGGAAGAGGGGATATATATTCCATGTGACTGAAGGAGGATTCATAGTGCCTTGAGAAAAAACCTCCTTGCTCTCTTTTTTGACAAGAGCTGAGAAATGGGTCTGGGAGAGATTTAACCGCACTGAAATTGAAAAACTGAAACCGCACTGAAATGTACTGACCATCCATGATATCGGATTGAAGTCCAAACCATGTTCTGAGGCTGATGAGGAGGAATGACATTCACAATAACATGTGGTCAGAAAAGGAATATCTTCATCTAAGCCATGCCTTAACTCCACAGACAGGCTGTCACCACTCCAGTATCATTAAAATGGTGGCAGTATACCTTTACACAGCAATCTATTGAAAACATGCTCATTGAATGGGAAAGTTTCCAGCGGTTTAAAACCCCACAACGTCTTCCAGACAACTTCTAAACAATGACAGTTTGATGTTCTGAACACACACACACACACACACATCCTCTCCCTCCCCCTCTTTCCTGTTTCTTTCTCCATCTTGGTCCAACTTATCTCTCACCTTCCTGTTCATTCCTGCACTACTCTTTTTTCAGTATTGCAGTTTTTCCCGATTGCTTACAAGCATCGAACAATACAGAAAACTCTGTGTGAAAACTCTTCACACAGTCAGCAAAATAGAAGTGTATGTGAACCAAACTGTGAATAATTTCTCATTGCTTTCACACAAAATGCATTCAATGAACACATTCCCCAAAATCCATGAACACTTTTCTCATTCAAACTCAACCACCTACAAAACAGTATATTCACAGCACGTTTTTTCAAATGCTTTTACACTGTTCTCAAAATTGTTAAAAACACTGCAGTAACTAGATTGAAATATAAAGAAAATGTTTGATATTTTTTAGAAAATGTTAATAATGTTAGAATATTTAGTCAATCCAAACACAGTTGATTGCAGTTTCAACTGAAAACCGACCCAAGTGTTGTACACTGTGCCCTTTGAGAGAAACAGCGAATGTGTGAAAGAACTCCGTTATCAATATATCCAGGTAAGATGTCTGTTCAATAACCAAACAGGGTATTTACACATTTACACATAATGTAAAGTACTGTAAAACTATGGATTTACAGTTTTTTTAGAGAGTAATGGAGATGGAAGACATAAATTCATCTTTGTGGATGAAGCTGGTTTCAACCTGGCAATGGAAATGTGATTCGATAGAGAGCCACTGTGGATGTCCCAGGCCAGAGAGGAGCTAACATCACAATGTGTGCAGCACTGTCCAATAAAGGTTTGCTGTTACTCAAACCACTCATTGGCCCCTATAATACACAGAGGCTAGTGATTATACTATACTTGTTGATGTTTGTTTGTTTTTGTTGCAGCCTTGGAATTTGGGTAAATTAGTTTTTGTTTGAGCTCATTACAGTTTTTCTCAATCGATTTGGTACATTTCTCCAAACTCAAAACAGTTAACACAGCAAACTAAACACACTCCCCTGTTGGTGGCACAGTTAAGTATTCACTGCACAATGAAACACAGCATTTTATTCTAGTAATGCATTTATTAAAATTCAATATACATGTAACATCAAAACTAAAAGTGTGTTCTCTGTTGATTTGATAACAAATTCAGCTGAAGATACACAAAGAAATAAATGAAAATGCATGTTTTTCATTAAGTTCTTTAATGAGGAGTTCAGGTGTATAACAATGAGTTGTCACCCCACAAAAAAAATTATTTTGCAAATAAGTACATAGGTAAATAAAAAATACAATAAAAAATGTACAGCATTCATTGAATCAATTAATTTATTGATCACGCCTCTCAATTACATCTGACCAGAGAATTTCATCAACATCACATCATGTGGGAGTCATGCATCGTGGGAAAAAACACCTTGAATGCTGTATCTATCCTTGACATGCTTGTGCCCCAATATCTCCACAGGCCTCTTCCATCGCTTGACGAAGACTTACTTGGTTGTAAGGGTTGCGATCATGTACTTTCCATCTCCAAGAGAGACATAGATATGCCTAAATCTTTTCACTTGCATGAAATAGTTTATGGGCACATACTTAAAATTCAGGAAAAATTTTGACAGTAAAAGTGCAGTAATGGGGTTGCACATACTTGAACAAACTGGAATCGCAACTCCTTCACTCTAACGGAGTTCCTCTCAAAGGGCACTTTGTGTACTTGCTTCATTCGGATTGCATTTCTCCTTAAAACACGATCAATTGTGGAGAGACTGCATTGGTGGATGTTGTGGAACAGTTGATTGTCCTGTGTTATTCTTTGGTGAATTTCTTTGAGGCGGAGTGTGTTGTTCTGGACCACCATGTCAACAGTGGCATGCTCTTATTCAATTGAAAGAAGTCTTGTTCGTCCACCTGAATGTTGTCGGACTTCAATTCGGAAAATGTTTTGGACAAGCAGGAACATTTACTGTAGAAATCTAGACCTATGTCAAACAAGACTACATGGACTCTCATTGTAGAAGTAGAATGATTTAGTTACTTACGGGTTTTCCCTCTGAAATGTGTGGATAATTGAAGCCACTGTGGATATGTTTATATTGGGCTGAACTCTCTGTCCAGCTTCTCTCAGTGAGAGACCATGATTTATGACATGGTCAATAGGTGTGGTTCTGATTTCATTTGAAACACGTGTGTACCCTGTCCTTCTACCTCTCCTCCCTCCTCTTACACCTTGCCCTCCTCTTCCTCTCTGTCCATCTCTTCTTATATTTTCTACTCTTTCACTTTCCACTATTCCATTGCCCTCCAATCTATCCATCTCTTCTCCATCTACTCCTCTATTTTCTCCTCTTCCTACATCCTCAGCTCTTCTTTCTCCTCTTCCTACATCCTCAGCTCTTCTTTCTCCTACATCCTCAGCTCTTCTTTCTCCTACACCCTCAGCTTTTCTTTCTCTTTCTCCTACATCCTCAGCTCATCTTTCTCTTTTTCCTACATCCTCAGCTCATCTTTTTCTTTCTCCTACATCCTCAGCCCTTCTTTCTCCTACATCCTCAGCTTTTCTTTCTCCTACATCCTCAGCTTTTCTTTCTCTTTCTCCTACATCCTCAGCTTTTCTTTCTCTTTCTCCTACATCCTCAGCTCATCTTTCTCTTTCTCCTACATCCTCAGCTCATCTTTCTCTTTCTCCTACATCCTCAGCTCTTCTTTCTCCTCTTCCTACATCCTCAGCTCATCTTTCTCTTTCTCCTACATCCTCAGCTCTTCTTTCTCCTCTTCCTACATCCTCAGCTCATCTTTCTCTTTCTCCTACATCCTCAGCTCTTATTTCTCCTCTTCATACATCCTCAGTTCTTCTTGCTCTTTCTCCATCTCCTCCTCTTCTCCCTCTACCCTGTCCACCACCTCTCACTCTGACACCTCTTCCTTTTCTACTGCTCATTCTTCTTCTTTTTATTGTCTTTTCTCCTCATTCGTCTTCTTAGTTTTTTTTTGTAGTTGTTGTAATTAAGACAGCTGTGTGAACAATTAGGAAATTGGCTTTTTCTGTGTTGAGTGGATTACTAACTCATCAAATATCAATTTGGGGTTAATTGAGGACATAAGGTGTGCAACTGACTATTTTACAATTCACAGAGTTTTGTTTGTTGTGTTTTGAAAATGGTACAAAAAGGCTTGTGATCTTTGTGAAAACCAATGAAAAAGCTGCAAATGTTTTTCCTGATAAATTAAAGATTTTGTTGGCTGTATGAACTGCTGTGATAACATTAGGGAATTTTGTGGACAGTGTTTTGAGAAAATTATGCTTTTGATTTGTAATGAAATGAAGGAGAATTTACAATCTGTTTAGGACAATTACAAAGTGTACAGATCACTGTGTCAAATGTTTTGAGAGCAGTTACCTAAGTTTGGAGAAATGTACCAAATAGATTGAGAAAAACTGTATTTTTCAAAAGTAGAATTTACTAAATGCCAAGAAGTTGAAAAAATTAAGGATATTCCTTCAAATTCCAGCATTTGTGATTCATTCTTGCTCCATATACTTTAGTAAACTCATTAAAGTGAGGTGTTTTTCTTATTCTATGATCAAATACTGATTTATGTGAAAAATAATTGTAAAAACCTACAAGATAAAACTTCGTCATTTAGGTAATGATCCCTGTTGTTAGTGTTTTTTTAGGTCAGTGTGTTATGAGTGACCGCATGTGTTTCTGAGTGAGACATGTATGAAGTGTTTTTGTGGTTTCAGTGAGTTTTGGGGGTGGGATTAACTGTTTTGCAACAATGCACGTTGGTAATGCCCACTGTGTGAAGAGTTTTGTTATTGTGTTTTCAGTATTGACTGATGCTTGTAAGCAATCAAGAAAAACTGTAATCTTCCCCTCCTCTCCCCTTTCCTTTTCCCTCCTCAGTCACCTCCCTTTCCCTCCCTCCATCTCTCCCTCCACCCATCTCACCCCTCACCTGTACCTCAAACCATCTCTCCCTCCAGTTCTCCATCGCTGCTGTCTGCTATTTGGCCCTCCAATCAGACGTGTTGCTGAGCACAGGGACGGCCCACAGAACCCCGGGACGACCCTACTTTGATCACAGTGTCTTTGCCATGACAACAGCGGAACGCCAGAACAGCCTGCACAACAGAAGGCACAAACAGAAGCTACAGCCCTGCAACATGATGGTGTGAGTGTGTGAGTGTGTGTGTGTGTGTGTGTGTGTTGCATGGACAACAGAAGCTAATGCCCTGAGAAGTGACTTCATCACAGTGGATAATGTCGACTATATTAATCCGTCTGAATTGCTCCCCTCTTCACAGCAGTTCCTTAATGGCCTCCCTCTGTTTAAATGAAGAGGCATGATGGTTGGACATTACTGTGTGTGTGTGAGAACAGTGGTGATTCGGCTAGAAATTAAAGCGATGCAACTCACGCACACACACACACACACTTGCTGGGTATGGAGGATCGATCTTCATGTGCAGTAGGATCACACACGGAGACCATTGCGTTTTTTTACCCAGAAAACGAATCCACACTAAATGGCAAAGTTGGTTCCTATATGTTTTGATTAGGGTCTCCCTAATCACCACTATACTGCACACGTCTTGTGAAGTTCGTGTGAACACATTGGCCATGTGTGTTTGTGTTGGCCATGTGTTGGCCATGTCCGGGCTAGTTACACACAGATGCATCTTCATCTTCCTCTATTATAATAAACGATTGGGACAGGGTTGAGGGTCCCTGATAAATGAACACCTTGTTCTTTGTGCGCCAGGCTATAGTCCGTTGCGTGTTGAGGCGTTGCACTGGCAGTGTCCGAATTTTTTTCAAACTGACCTGTTACCATATTCACATGGAACTATTCTGACTGTCATCTCTTCCAGAGAGCAGAGAGCTGGCTTCGGTCTGGGGTCCACTAACAATACAGTCATTGTTATTGTGCGTTTTCTGCGGTGTGGAGAGATGTGTGGACCCTTTCTAAATCGATGCAGTCGCACGAGTTGCGACAGGAGCCCCCCGTTCCTGAATGTGTGATTGACTGGGTGTATTATGAGTCACGGTTCAAGGAGATTGCTGCCTTCACACCATTAGAGCAATGTAGCAAGACATAACCACTGATGTATTACGATTCGAGTAGATCGCTGCATTCGTTCAATTAGGGAAAGTAGCAGGACAGAGCCATTCATTATGGGCCGAGTCAAAACACACAAATGGAGTGAACTCCGTCAGATTTACGATTTGGGGAGGTTGCTGAGGGCCTACTATTAAAGCTGCAAAACTGGTCCTTTGGTTCCAGTTGGTATAGAGTGCCTCCAATGGAGGAAGCACTATTCGTTTGGTGTTGTTTTACAGTAGTGGCATTCAGCCCCCTGTTCGTGGTAACTAACATTAACCATTTACCCTGACAGACAAAACCCAAGGCTTTGTTTGGTAGAATTTATATTCGCCAGGCAGTTTCTCAGGCTACACCCAAATGTAGTTCAGGTGCTCTGCACATTGTCTTAGGACCTCAGACTGGCCCATGATTCATCTTTCATCACGTCTGTGAAGCTCCATTTAGTGGCATCTATACACGTCTGTGAAGCTCCATTTAGTGGCATCTATACACGTCTGTGAAGCTCCTTGAGTGGCATCCATACACGTCTGTGAAGCTCCATTTAGTGGCATCTATAAATGTCTGTGAAGCTCCATTTGGTGGCATCTATACACGACTGTGAAGCTCCTTGAGTGGCATCTATACACGACTGTGAAGCTCCTTGAGTGGCATCTATACACGACTGTGAAGCTCCTTGAGTGGCATCTATACACGACTGTGAAGCTCCTTGAGTGGCATCTATACACGACTGTGAAGCTCCTTGAGTGGCATCTATACACGACTGTGAAGCTCCTTGAGTGGCATCTATACACGACTGTGAAGCTCCTTGAGTGGCATCTATACACGACTGTGAAGCTCCTTGAGTGGCATCTATACATGAATGTGAAGCTCCCTAAATGGCCCGAACAACGGCTGGACTTCAACATGACTGAACATCCGTGGGGAGACATTGATGTGATGTTTTCAATGGTTCTTCTTGAATTGGAAAGTTAGATATATATTTCCCCTGTGTGCAACATTGCTACTGTCATGTCAAAGGAATTGTAACGTGCTGTATGTTCCTGTATGGTATAGAAATCAGAATGAATATATCGAACACTGTAGGAGACTCGAAGAGAGTTAATAGAGAGTTAATAGCTGGATGCTAATTCCATTTATGGGGGTGAGAGGAGAGATGGAGGCGGGGGGGGGACGCACGGCGCTGCATCGGGTGGTGTTTGTCAGCGACGTCAGAAACACACACACGTTAGCTGTTGCAACACTTCTGTTGAGCGGAAGTCCTTTAGGGATCCCGGGATGAAACGACCGGCCGTAAGAGTGTGTCATGCTCCTTCTGCCTTTTTGTAGCCCTCCATCTGTGTTTTATCAGTAACCTTGACGGTGGAAATATAAAACGCCCAGAAATATAAAACACTGAAAGTGCAGGAGAGTCCCAAGTGGCTAGTTTAGGTTTATAGGACTGAACCAGCACACACACAGACACACACATAAACAAACACACACACACACATCCACGTATACACTCATAAACACACTAACAAGCACATACACAAACCAACACATAAAAACAGGCAGACACAAACCCACAAACACGTACAAGCATTCACGCACGGACATGACAAGGCCCCTTCTCTCACCTCCACCACTCCTTCTCCCACCTCACCCACTGTTCTCCTCACCCCCTCCATCCTCATACCTCTCTTTCCCCCTCAAGCTGCTCTCTCTCTCTCTCTCCCTCTCTCCCTCTCTCTCTCCCCCCTCTCTCCCCCCTCCCTCCCCACTTTCTCCCTCTATATATGTGTGTGTAAACAGTGTACCTCAGTAAAGGTCATAGTAGGTCCATGAATAAGCTTTAGATTTATTAACCTGCCAACTCCAAGAAATCACTGCGACCGGACACACATACACACACAAGCCAAAAATATATATATATACACACACATAACAAGCAGCCTCACGCTCACACAGACACACACAAACACAGACTCACGCTCACACAGACACACACAAACACAGACACACACACACATCAAACACAGACTCACGCTCACACAGACACACACAAACACAAACACACACACACATCAAACACAGACTCACGCTCACACACGCAAACACAAACACACACACAACAAACAGACTCCTGCTCACACACACACACACAAACACAGACACACACACAACAAACACAGACTCACGCTCACACAGACACACACAGACACACACACAACAAACACAGTCTCACGCTCACACAGACACACACAAACACACACACACACGCACTATGGTAGAAAAATAAGAACAAAATGGTCGCAAACTTCTCTGTACCACAGCTGAAGGTTATTAATGAGATGCTGTCTGATGACACACATCCTCATGGCTGCTGTTGTGGCCACGAGTTTGGTTCCGGTAAATAACCAAACTGAACACAATAAACACCCAGCGAGCCTCCTCAACCCCCCAACCCCCTCCTGCATCTCGACCCGCGCCCCCCATTGCATGCCCCCCCCCCCCCCACGTCCCAGAGGTACTGCCTCATAGTGAGGTCAACCTCCTTTCAAACCATCTGGATTAATATTTCACCAGAGGACTGATGCATATTTCATTGCATCCATGTCTTCCCTTTGTTACACTCCCTTCTTGTTATCCTGCTCGCTCGTTTCCTTCATGTCTCGCTGGTCTCTCTCTCTGGTCTCTCTCCCATTCTCATCTCCCTGTCCATCACCTGGCACCTCATTCTCTCTCACAACGTCAAGCTTGGTCTTTGAGGAATCCCAGCAGGTCAACTGATTACGCCCCAAAACAGATGAGGAATGCTTTGCTTCGGGAATTGCAGTGTACAGTGGTGTATGCACTTTTAAATGGCTGAAAAAACGCTAGTCGAATGCTTAAATACGTTCCCAGAATGTTCGGTCGTTGTGTTGACTTTGCACCTGGATTGCGTACCTTAAACACTCAGATTATATTAATTCATATATGTCATAACACTGTTATGTCACATATTTACACCAGTCATGACATCTTTCACAGAACGTGATTCATCCCACAACAAGGGAAGGACTAAGAGGTGATTTCGGAACTTTCCGAACGAAACGGCAACTCCATATGTAAGACTGTGAAGGCTGCCCACTAGTGGCCTGGTTCCTCTTTGCACCACAGCACTGACATCTTCAGTAGGTTGGGTTACACACGTACACACACACACACACACACACACACAATCACACAAACACACACAACAACAAACACACAGGCCTCTCCAGAGCACATCTCACCCTCTTCAGTAGTAGTTTCATTCAGTGAACTCCTGCTGAACTGACAGTTTCACCCAGCCACGACCTCACAGACTAATCTTACCATCACACCCCTGGAGAGCATGAGCAAGACACACACACACACACACACACTTTTTACACCCTCTCAGTCTCCAGTCCCAGTTGACTGATAGATGTATAGTTGCATCGCACCAGACAGGCATTTAATATTTTTTTAAATCCCAGACTGAGGCTGTGAAAGACAGACAGAGAAATAGAAAGAAAGAAAAGAGAGAAAGAACGAGAGAAATAAAGACAGGGAAAAGAACGACACAAAGAGATGAGCAGATGAGAGGCTGGTGGAATGCATCTCTGCAGCCTGGAAGCCATTCAGATCATAAGTGTCAGAAGGAAAGAATTTGTCTGTGGAAATCGTGATGAAACCCCATCGATTTCTCTCGCACGTTTTGAAGACGCTGAAGGATTTTTAACAAAGAGAATAAAGGGAGGCGAAACAAGGATGGGAGAGAGGGAAAATATTGTGCGTGCGTGTGTGCGTTCTTGTGTGTAATTGTTGAGTGTGTTGTCAAGGCGATAAGACTTTCTGTTCACAGCTCTGATTTTCGCAACATTTCCAATTATCATGTCCAATTAACAATGACAGGCTTAATCTCACACACACACACACACACACACACACAATAACAAGAGTGGGATGGAGACAGAGAGATGAAAGACATAAAGGTTAAGAGGGAGAGGAGACAAGGAGGATGGAGGTGGTCGAGAAATGGAACAACAACCGACAGAGGGATGAAGAGAAAATCACCAAGCATAGAAACAGGTAGAAAAACAGACATGGAATGTAATTTGCAGCTTAGAAAACAAACAATGTCTAGAGCGACAGTGAAAGGCTCCCTCGTGGCATTCTCCCAGCAACACAGTCAGAAATAGTGAAAACTATAATAGTGAAAAAGAAACTACAAACACAGGTATATTTTATACACTGACTAATGAGCGACAATTAAGAATGACAGTATCTCAGCTATTTGCAGGTGGTCCTGTACCGAGGAAATGCACAGAGCCAGGTAATCGTGGATTATGTACACACAGCTGGGCAGGATCATAGGAATGGAGGGGGCGAAAGAGAAACTGAGGGCGTAGGCCGATAAAGGTCAAGTAGGTTTTCTGTAATACATTTTTATTACCTGTGCTCTAAGTCTTGATGGTGTTCTTTCTACTGCGTGATGTAACCTAGGTTACCAAAGTGCATTTTGACAGTGGAATACAGCAATCTCTTAGCACACGGAGACACACACACACACACCGACAAACACACGGACACACACTCACTCACACAGACAGACACACAAATGATTGTTTCCATAATAATTACACATTATCGTTTCTATAATCAGGGATTCCCCTGTACAGATCGAATGGCAAAAAAAACAGGAAATGATCAGAGCGTTACTTCCTGGTAACTGAGACGATCGTTCCCAGGTTTGTGGGAGTCTGCATTCTGTTGTCATTCCGGAGCTCACCATAACAAGGAAACTCCTTCATGGCTTTGTAGCTCTCGGAAAGGAGCTTAACACACACAAACACACACGGTTATCGGATGGACACACTCGTGCCAACCTGTGTCCCAGGAGGCCGTTGACAGCAAAAGGAGTGGTCGGAGCGTCGTGCCATGAATAGACCACACACATACAAACACATTCATTTTTTTCAATTGCTTAAGCACGATTTTGAAAACAGGGCCCAGTTTATCAAACCCTTTTCACACAATTTGCACAACACTACACCACAGTAGCACAACACCTCAGATAATTTGCAAAAATGGATCACTTTTGTCAAAACTATACAATGTCTTACAAAAACCTTGTTTTATTGTCAAAACATAAACCCAACCATCATATGGTCTGATTATGTTTGAATCAGTCAAACACTCCTGTGCTCAACCGAAAACACTTAGCATTTACACCGAGAAAGTGGAAAAATACACCAACACCACATGACACCAATTGTGCAGACTAATGAAAATATTTATTTTCATCTACTCAAGTCAGTCAATACTGAACATTTCAACAAAACATTCATAACACAGCATTCTCCAGTTTTCATACAGTATTGGCCTCTTCCTCTCCCTCTGACACCATCCATTTTTTTTGAAGACAGGCGAACTTACCAGTTGCCTTTTTATGGTGCTTAAACCTGATTGGTGTGTCTACAATTAAGCACCAGTGTGTGTGCACACCTGGTGGCTGGGTTTAACCAGTTGGTTCATGGGTGTGTTCATTTGAAAGCCTTTGCTTTGAAATTGCAAGGAAATTACATCATGATACATTTCTGTGTCAAATGCGTACAAGTGTGTTGAGTGTTTTGCAAATCACTGTGTGTAATGTTTTGCAAAAAGTGTGAAGCTGACAATGTGCTTACAGTTGTGGAAATCTAGGACCGTGTTTTGCTCCTTGAGTGTTAGGTTTTGCTAATCGTTGGAACGTTTTAATTTTAGTGTGTAAGCAATTGAAAAAAACTGTAAGTTCAGTGCCTAAAGGCGCCATCTAGTGGGCAGACGATGTACAGTACTTCTCATGCCTAATCTTCAAATCACTAATTACAGTGTTCACCCATGGTGGAGGAGCTGTGGAGGAAAGGGAGGGGCTTTGACATGGGAATACATTAGCAGAGAGTTAGATGGAGAGAGAGAGAACGCGAAGCGTTGAGAGAAAGGGAAGCGTGTGATGCAGGAGAGGGACAGAGAAGGTGACTTATCATTAAATTAACTGGGAGAGAAAAATCTAATGTTTGACTCTGTACAGACTCCGTGAGCATGACCTTGCCAGGAAGGCACCCAATGGCCACCATATTTACTGATCATTTTTAGGGAAAATATCTGTTAGGCAAAATACTGCATTTTGTGAGAAAGGGATGGGTGTTAAGCAGAAAGGAAACAGAGATGTTATGGTTTATTGCTCTGAAAGCCCATGGCACCCCAGTGCCAAAATTCCCAACAATCTTTTTCTATACAGCCAACCATTTACCACAGTGTGTTTGTGTGTGTCTGCTTGTGAAATACGAGGTGCGTATTAGTCCTGTTTGACACATGCATACAAGTGTGTTGGTGATCAGACATTATGGACAAGACCCTGTGATGCCTTGCTCAAGGTCGGATTGGCAGATTGCCTTATCAGCTCAGGGATTCAAACCAACAACCTTCTTCTTACTAGTCCAAATGACAGGCTACCTGAGTCTGTGTGTGTGTTTGTGATTGGCAGACTGAGGGCGCAGAGTGTGTGTTTCATCGTTAGCACAAAGGATGGGTGGTAATTGAATAATGATGGAAGAGCTTCTGATGAATCACCTGTCACCAATCTGTTCTCCATCCCTCCATCAATGTCAAAACTGTACTTTCTTCCAGTCTCTTCATCCACAGCTTCGCATCACATCAACTCTCATGGAAGCCGTCAGCAGTGTGAGTGGGCTAAGAACACAAGTTTGTGTGTGTGTCAATTGCCCATTAATGACAGGGCATATCAACTTCATTCTAAGCTAATTGTAAGTGGCTAGGGAAGCCAAGCAAAGAGGAATTCGACAACATTTTATATATATATATATTTTTAATATATTCAAAGACAACTACAATTACAAGCAGGGGAAGATTATTTACACCCAGGTCTTGTAAGAACAATTTAATTCAGACAGACTGAAAAACAAGCACCAACATATCTCCATAGAATTACTTTCTCTATGGGTACAATGTAACCAAAATGTTGAGGTCATGAAGAACTGTTTTAGTAGAGAGAACATTCTCCAGAGGAAGTTAATGAAAAAGGGAGCAAACTTTTCTTTCAGCATTGGTAAAGAAATGCAGTAAAAACACAGGTTCGTTGGCTTCAAACACATCATCACAAAATCCAAAATGTCAGCACCTTCTAGATCAGTCAATGCAATCTCACATTCTCACTTGAGGCATTTGTCTATTAGGGGACTCAAATGTCTATGATTGAACTAACAGCAAATGTCTATTTTTGATGTGAAAGGAACTAACAGTAAAGATTAGTATGGGCCCTCCTACTATGGCCCCTCCCAGTTTGGCTCCTAACAACCTGGCCCCTCCCAGCATGGCAACTCCCAGTTTGACTCCTCCCACTATGGCTAAAGTGGTGGGGTTTAAAGAATGGCCCCTGCACATTGTATTATGTTTCTGGTTAAGGTTAGTGTTAAGTATTCCTTCCATATGGTTAAGGCAAGGTTTAAGATTTAGGAAAGGCAAAACTTTGTTTTATTAAAATGGATTCAAATTCACAACCACAGGAGTCAAAACATTGTTTGTACATGGTTTCAAACTCACAAGCGCTGCGGTCACATTTTTCAGCTTAACTACACACCCATCCCCGTCCACACTGCCCTGGACACACTTTATTTAAATAGAGGGTTTTGCAATTATACAAAGAAGTTTTATCTACTCGGACAAACGTCTAAAATCAACATTTATCTGCTCACCAGTCTCCAATAGAAACGTTTTAGTACCTGGTTTAATGTGGGTGTGAGTCAGTGTTACCCCAAAGCTTTTTACGGAATATCACGGTTTACCGCTCTAGGTAGAAGTTGCACAGGTCTAGGATCAGGTTACTTTCCCATACTGGAACCTTAACCATTAGGGATCAAAAACCCACCAGACCTCAGCTCAGTGTCTACTTAAATCTGTAATTTCCTCCAAGTCAGGTGTAGAATGACAGCAGGCCTAGCATGGTGGTCTGCCATGCCAACCGTGGGAACCAAGTAAACAAAGGGTACCCACACGCACACAGAGACAGAATGTCAGACAATGATTCAAGGCCATAGATATGTATTATAGTAGGAACAGTGACTTATGCAGAAGCCTGGGAGGAAAGTTAAATACAGGATATCTATCATCTCATCACACGGGTGGAGGGAAAGAGACAGAGAGGGAGAGATGGAGAAGGGGAGATGGAGAGATGGAGAGAAAGAGATGGAGGGAAACAGGGGAGGAGAGGAAGAGATGGGGAGGAATGAAGAAGATGCTGGTTGACTTCGTTCCAGATAGATCAGCACAAACCTGTGGTAAGAAACGCATGAGAGACACATGAGAGAACAGCAGTATTTCTCACTCCGTCTCCATCTGTCTCAAAGTGACTCTCTTACCCTCACACTCGAAGGCCTGCAGGACCGTAGTGTATGTAGGACCCAACCAGGAAATGTAACTACCCACAACCCTCAGCAGGTGGTGGGTGGAGTCAGAGAAGAGCAGATCTGATTGGGTGTAGCCCTTTGAGCTGAACATGGTGGTGTTCCCAAAGGCATTCTATAGGCAGAGAACAGAGGGGAAAACTATCAAATGTTATACACACACCCTAACACTAACACACACACACACACACACACACACACACAGGTTTCCTTAGCTATCGAAATGGGGACAACAATTTAGCCCTTAAGAAATCCTACTGTCGTTCCCCCTAAACCTAACCCTAATCTTAGTAACCTAACAGGTTTGCCATAACTGAACCTGAACTAACCCAAAACCTAACCATCAATGCCTAATCATAACCCGAATGCTAACCCTCAACCCAACTGTAACCTTTGCCCCTAAACCTACTACTTAAGCCAAGAAGAAGGCTTTTTCAAAATGAGGACATGTTTTTTTTCTGATGTAACCACAATTTGGGGCAATTTTTGCCCTGCTGACATATTCACCACACACACTCTGCTCACCTGCAGGCGCTCCAGGTGTTTCCAGACTCGACACTTGTCCTCCATGCGCACCACCACGGCATTGGCTGGCACCACGGCCAGGTGACACGTCTCGTGGTCAAACAGCCCAGCGTCACTCCCGTCCGGGCACAGCAGCTTCAGGTCCTCCAGCTCCAGGTCCAGGGCCCACGACTCCATGTTCCTACCTAGGTTACAGCAGAAGAACACAGGAGAAGTTCAGCAATTGTTGGAGGACTTTAACTGTGGAGAAACACGTTCCAGGACGGACATCACCGCTGAAGGTGCCGATGATTTATTTTATTTAGTCAACCGGGTCGGACTTCCAAACTTGTTGTCTGAGTCCTGACCAATCAGGTCATCAGGAAGGACGGGGCCAATTAATTTGACTGAAATTCCCTGTTTCAGGGAGATTGCGCAGCCCACGCTGTCACAGTTACTAAAATGGGAAATGCAGTTGACAGTTAGAGATAAGTTTCTGTCCAGCTCCACGAGAACCAGTTATATGTACGTGGAGGTATTCCATATTGAAACACAGCACTATGCTTTGGTAAGCCGCTCACCATCTATGTTGTCGAAAAGGGTGGTGTGTTTGACAAAGGCCACATCGCCCAAGTTCTCTGCCACGCACCTGCAAACAAGCACAGTGTCAAACAAGCACAGTGTCAAATGAGGACAGTGTCAAATGAGGACAGTGTTCTTAAGACCGGGTGGGTAGTCCCGGTTGTTCCACACGAGTGAGACAACCACTGCTGATTCAACTCATCAAGGAAAAGCTTCATGATTATTCAGGTTAGACACAGCTCCTGTTCTGCTCCTCTCTCATCCCTCCCTCTGCCCTCATCATCCCCTCATCCTCTCTACCTCAGAGCCCCGGCCTCTCCGTAATGTCTCTCCCTGTGGTTGTTCACACATATGTGCCTCTCGTTCTCATCCCCGATGCAGGCTTCACACAGGTTCTTCGGGTTGTTGCCTTTGGGGTCGTGCTCTCTGTCCTTCACTCCCGGCACACAGCTGTAGCCGAAGAAATCCCCCACCGCTGGGGACACACACAAGTCAGGAGCACGCTCTCGTGCAAATACACACACACACACACACAGACACAAACACACCGACACACACGCGATGCTCACCTTTGGGGAAATTACATTGTTCTCCGACACTAATCTGTGAGCTGTTGACTAGGAAGCCGATGGGGACCGTCCAGCCAACTGTGGTCCGGATCCCTGGGTGACAGGAGCTGGAGCATCCAGACAGACCGCACATCAGTCAGTCAGTCAGTCAACACACGGACCAACCAATCCAGCAGCCCGATCCCCCCCAGTGCTCACCTGCGCTCATGCATCTCCAGCAGGGACAGGTCGCTGGAGGAGCGGCGGGCCAGAGCCACCACATAGTAGCTGACGCCGTCTGAGGGAGCAGAGAACCTAGGATTAGAGGAAACCTACCCTCCCTGCCTCTCTCTCTCATCCCACTTTCAAACAGACACATCCGCACAGTTGTGAGATTAGATACCACCTTTCAAACCCCTCCTCCCCCGCTCGCTCCATCCCTCCCCCGCTTCAAACGGACTCATCCGCTTTGATGTGACCTTTCCAGCGCTCTCCCCTTCTCCCTCCCTTCTCCCTCTCTCTCTACCGAGTCTCCCTCTCTACACAGACTCACCCACTCCATTGTAAGATTCTCCAGCAGCCACTTGCAGTCCGTGGCAGAAGCCAGCTGTGTAGATATCATCGGCAAACATGGTAGCCGCATCGGCCGTTCCGTTCTGAAGAGACACAAAGACCAAGTCACCTTCACAGTCAACCACGCACTCTTATCCCTCCATCTTCCTATAGAGGCCGGTTAAGGGTTAGAAAAAGCCAACAACATGCTCAAAATGCCTTGGCGCTCCGTAATCCTGGTTGGAGGATTCCTGGATTTGCTGCTGAGTTTCTGTTAATGCCAGAAGTCTTCCAACCAAGTTTGGGAAAAGCCATGAGGCCGTTTTTTTTCTCCACACACCTTGATCTTCTCCATGCAGTCTGTCGGACTCTGGCCGCGGACACACAACAGGGTTCCCCTGATATTCTGAGCTGTGGCGTTCCCGGCCAGATCCAGACACTTCTGTTCCTCAGCGTCTGACACCACACACCAGGAGGCTGTAAAGGGAGAGGGACATTGAACCGGTAGCGAATGCTCCAGGAAAACAAGTGGCTTTCACCGAGAGATGACGCTCACCTCACCCGGGTGGAAACATCAAACAGAAAAGACGGCCAGACTTACTTGAGGTTTTCTGAGTAGAGAAGGTGATTAATGAGAAGATGAAGAGGCCCACTGCCAATCGTCTGTCTGGAGGGTCCATGTTGAGTCTAAAGAGTTCAGGGGAAATCGCTCCCTCTTTCAAACACACACTGGGAAGAACAGCGCTCTCACTTGCTCGACAGTCAGACTGAGCGCTACACTCGAGGAACTGGTAACCTGATGTTTTGAGGGGAAAAAAATGTTTTCGCATCCACCCCCTTTATATACCTTTAACCCCGGGAGACCCTTAAGACGAGGGGAGGTTCAGGTAAGAAGAAAACATTTCATTATTCTCCTCCTTCCCTCCCCCTTCCTCAAACCTCTAACCCCTGCTAGATTATCTTCTCTCCATCTTGTGATATCAGTCTAATGTTTCTCTTTCAATTATCCCCTTAGCTTGAGTAAAGCCTGAGAAGAGGAGGGGTGAGAGACTGATGGGGGGGGGGGTAAGCAGAGAAGAGAGGGGGAGATGAAGGGAAAGAAAAAGGATTTGGAGCGTGTTAGGGGAGGAGCAGACATGGGGAGTGAGAGAGAGTGAGGAGAAGAGAAGAAGTGTAGAAAAGTAAGGAAAGAGAAGCTGAAAAAAATGGGGAGAAGCGTAGAGAGGTAGGTGAGGAATAGCGAGAGGAGGCAGAGCGAGAGAAAAGAGAGGCAGAGCGAGAGTGGGGAAAGGAGAAAAGGAAAGACAGGTTGGCCGCCCCACAAGTTGGCGTACCCACCCCAGTTCACCTGGCAGAGCCCAGCATGTGATCTCTCTAATTAAAAGAGTGATGCAGACAGAGTGTCTCTGTGTGGAGGTCTGGCCAGGGAAAATGGATACTCCCTGGGTCCCGCTCCCCACTAGGCTGAGATTAAAGACGTAGCCTAGGCACCTCAACAGCCTGGTTATTGTTCAGCTGCGCAGTAACCAGTCGAGGAAAACGTATTGGCTATCTGATACCTTGAGCCTCCCCCTGGGTCGCCCTCTCAAAGGTAGGCATGCAGGCAGGTACACAGGAAACACTAACACCATGAAACGAAAGGTGACCACAACTGAAACTGGAATCATTATCAGTGAGTCAATTAATAAACCAGTATCATTAAGTTCATTAGTAATCGTTATTAGTAAATCATCATAGCAATTTGTAATTGTGAGGTCCGAATATAAATGCATTACAGATGGTGCATCATATGTCTGGTTTTGAAGTACTGGAGAGCTTACACAGTCTCGTTGCTAGAACCTGAAATCGTCCAGTTGTTAGAACCTAGAACCTGGAAGTGTCCAGTTCTTAGAACCTCTTTGAAGCAAGTTCCAGTTTGGTAAAAGCTGATAACAATGAATGACCTTCACACCAAATGGAGAGCAAGCTTCAACATATTGAGTCCAGCTCAATACATCCTAATACTAACAATAAATGTAATCATCATGATAATACATTGCTATAGATTTATATTTTCATTACAAAGTTATTTCAAACTTACAAATTTTGTATACGTAATAAAATCATTTCAAAATCAAGGCAACCGAAATAGCTGTTGTACAGTTTGCCAAGATTAACAGGAAAGGCAAGCCAAGAGGTGAAACTGAAATTTGAAAGAAAAATTTATGTCACCCACTATTTTAGTCCACTAGTAAAGGCTAACCTGAATTTTCTATATCAAAATTAAGAAAATATGTTAATTTAATTCATAATTATAAACCGTTCTCGGGTAAAGTTTAAATGTCCTGTCATTCACAGACCATGCCATGATTACATAATGAAACGTTATAAGCAATTAAAAACCTTTGACCAGACCTACTGAACACACTAACCCATTCATCAATTTGTCGTCCATTAAGCAGACAAAAGTATGCTTTTATGGTGATGCGTTTAGTAGAGCCATTGTGGCTTCAACAGGCACTGACCCACAAATTGTTCTTCAGGGGAGAGACCATTATAACATCCACGATCTCCCAGAGTGAACAACAGGAAGCCATGCACCAGGCTGGGGTGAGTCATTCTAGCGGGTGGTCACTGAGGGGTGATGTTGTCTATGTAGAACAGCGGGGGGGGGGGGGGGGGGGGGGGGGGGGGCGGGTTCCAGCGGATCACTTTAGTCAAGATGCTGGTTGCAATGTTGGTTGCCACCTTTCGAAGTGTGCTGCATTGTTGGGGGAAAAACATGTCTATCATCGCGAAGTGATCATGTGTAGACAATCATACGTGGTTATTTCAAAGCCCTCGGTTTCAGGTGTGCTATGGGAGTTTGATATATACTGTACGTTTATCCATATGTTATGAAGACATAATTAAGAATAACTTCGATTAACAGTGGTGACAAAGCCACTTTTATTATAGACTTGCTTTTATTAGAAAACCACAAACGAGTCTGTCTTATATATGGTGTCTGTCTCCCCAGACTTCAGTCACCACCCAAATCACATTACCCACCTAGCTTAGTGGCTATACAACAAACACGCCCTTTGACTTTGAGCATACTTCGCCAAAACTGCCATGTTCCCTGGCTCTGAACATTATGGTGATGGCTCCACGTACATAGCCTTCCAGGCTAATCAGAATGGTAAGGAAGCGGGTCAGTGGACCAGGACAGCTGTGTAAGAATGAGGTCAAGTCCGTGATATAATAAAAATGAGTGAACTTGCCTTGACCCGTCTAGAAAATGTCGAGAGGCCATCTGCCTCTGAGTGTTTAGTGGCGTGCCACATCAGACAGACTCGCAATGCTTCAACGAATAAAACGATTTGAGATATTTCTGTAGAAAATTCTCAAAACCGAATAACGGTTCGGAGACCAGGGCGGACCAGGAGGTGTCCACCCCGCATTCCTAGACGGGAATGTTTTTCGTGACGTCAGGTTGTTGCTCTTTTTACTAGCGTTGCACGATCCGAGAACCAGGGTGGTGTTTGATTCGTTCAGCCCTTTTACAGTAAAACCAACAGAACTAGCGAGCGAAATTGGACTAATCCTACATAATGAGTTAATTAGGAAATTGGTTAGTTGGTACTCTGCGTTAAGCCCAGGTAAGAATGAACAATTTCGCATTATTTTGTAGGCTTTTGGGAGCAGGCTAGCTACTTACAGTAGCTGCTGGAGATAGCTAGCTAACAGCTGTTCTACTGCTAGCCAGCCAAGGGCATGCCAGCCGAGTTATTCCGAGCTAGCGTGAAAAGTAGCCAATTAATTTAAAATTGCGCCAACGTTACTTGCTTCCCATAATTATGTTAACAGCTGCCTTTCAGTAGATCGAAAACAGATCAAAACCAGCAGATACTGTAAATGCGCGTTATTTAGCTAGTAGTTTTGCTGCTATCGGAGTTGTCTTGCCTGCGCAAAAGAGACGTCTGTGTAATGCTGGCGCCTGCAAGTCGGCGGCTACAGCCCTGTGCATCGTAGCCTTTACCTACTGTACTTAGTT
Organism: Esox lucius; assembly: GCF_011004845.1. Lineage (NCBI taxonomy): Eukaryota > Metazoa > Chordata > Actinopteri > Esociformes > Esocidae > Esox > Esox lucius. The sequence goes on from NC_047590.1 coordinate 3,892,082, forward strand.
GACTGGACTAAGCTGCTAGAACATTTTTATAGCTTTCTAGCTATGGAACCTTTGTTAGCTAGCTAGTGTAGTTCTATTATACACTATGGCTGTTTTGGAGAGTGCAAGTCAGGCCAGTGTTGCAGTGTCTTTGCCCATCTAGACAAGGGGTATTCAACTGTTACCCTACTATGATCGTAGCCTGGTGTTTTTCTTTTGAACCCATTTCCCCCCATTGCAGAGTTCTCTCAGGTCTTCATAAGTCCCTGATTATGGGGTTGCAATGGGGGAAAACGGAATGAAACTGCTCTTGAGGGCCAGATTTGAATACCCCTGATTTAGAATATTAGCAGAAAAAAGCAGCAGCGAATTGAGCCATGATTGGTCTGTTAAGAGCTTGTGACTTAATCTGGCCATTGTTTTCTCTGCTTTCCTGTCCTCTCAGACGATTTATAGAAGCCATGCTGGCAATGCCTGAGCTCAGAGGCAAAGGAGAATGTCACAGTTGGACCCCCATGAGACAGTCTAGGATGAATCCTTGATATGAAGAGGGTTGGGTCAGTCTCATTTCCATGTAATCTTTTTAAAAAGTAAGTTGCAATACCAATTCAGTGCCTGGGTCGGAATCTCCTGAAATGTGGACTGACAATGACCCCGGTCCATTGTCTGAAGTGGATCTTACATCATGCACTCTACATTCTGGGATGTGTGTCTGCTTTGTATTTCCTCTGTCACCATTGCGTGTTGCAGCCTAGTTTAATTCACTCACATACGCTGCTGAAGATTGATCACTTGAGACAATAGACAGTGTGGCCCCAAACGAGAGGAAATACAATTCATTTACGCTGTTCGTCGGCCTCTCCGTTCCCCTCTCTCGCTCTCTCCCCCGCTCTGTCCCCCTTTGTCTCATACAGTGCACTGAACCAAATGGGTCATCGTGGCGTTGTTCTGTTCCTGTTGCTACAATCCCTGCAGGCGCTGGCGGAAGGTACAGGCAGACGGTCTCATACTCCGCCTCCAAACCCCTCTTGCTCGCTCTCTCACATCCCCCAGAGCTCCGTGTGTGTATTAACTCTTTCCCCTCTCCCTCAGATGGCCAGTTGATGTGCGTGTGCGAGGACAGCGGCTGCCTCGACTCCCGGCAGTGTGAGGGCTCCCAGTGCTACTCGTCGGTGAAAGTCGGCGGCCGCGGGGTGGTGGTGACGCGCGGCTGCCTGCAGGGGTCAGAGAAGAGCCGCATGACCTGCTTCACGCCCGCCACCCTCAGCCAAGCCGTGCTCTGCTGCTCCAGCTTCATGTGCAACCGCAACGCCACCGCCGACTCGCTGCTGCCCCTGCTCACCACAGGTGGGAACTGCGGCCCGCTCAGACGCGTTCTCGCGGCCCCCCAGGTCATTGTGGAGTAACTTCTCTCTCCCCCCCCTTCCCCCCAGCTCCGAAGGAGGAGTCAGTGAAGTATCGCATGGAGACGTTGGCCCTGTTCGTACTGGGTCCGGTGGTGGTCTTGGCCCTGCTGTCGGTTCTGTCTGTGCTGGGATGCAGGAAGCTTCACCGCGGTCGGCTGCAGGAGTATGACCCGGAGCAGGGGGCCATCGACGGACTCATCATCTCCAATGTTGGGGACAGCACCCTGGCCGTAGGGAGAGACTGCTTTCATTTTCATTCTCCCTCTGAATGTAGCGGGAGGGGGGGGGTTGTTTTTCTGTGTGTGGATCAAATAGGCAACTGTAGTTTGTCCTAAAGGAAACCCCCCCCCCCCCCCCCCCCCCCTTCTCTGTCTCTTTAGGATCTGCTGGGCCACTCCTGCACGTCAGGCAGTGGTTCTGGCCTACCCTTCCTGGTCCAAAGAACTGTGGCCAGACAGATCGGTCTGATAGAGTGTGTAGGTACGTAGAAACGCAATAAGTAGATCTGCACAATGGAGTTTGTAGGCATGTAAAGACAGTGACTGTGTAGAACCAATGTTGCAGATTGTCCTCTCTCTGACCTTTCACCCTTCTGTGAACCCCTCTGTTCAGGTAAGGGACGTTACGGGGAGGTGTGGAGGGGCCAGTGGCAGGGGGAGAATGTGGCTGTGAAAATCTTCTCCTCCCGAGACGAGAAGTCGTGGTTCCGAGAGACGGAGATCTACAACACGGTTCTGCTGAGACATGACAACATCCTGGGTGAGTTGGAGTCCGTCTCTGTAATTCACGTCCACCTTCCGCCACAGTTTTTTGACATTAAATGGTAATATTAAAGATGCAGCCAACAACTATTTTGACTGTCTTATGATTACTACTCCGAGTATAGTAGTGAACTCATCAGGGCAAAAACACGTTTCCTGTCCCTGCAGACTGAGCACATTATGAATGGCCTTTTAAATCCTGACCCCAAACCGCAACAAGTACCGAGCTGGGTGTTTAAATTGGAATGAAAATAGTCAGTGACTGTTGTTTAACCTCTCCTTCCCAGGGTTCATGGCGTCAGACATGACGTCACGGAACTCCAGCACACAGCTCTGGCTTATCACCCATTACCATGACAACGGCTCTCTCTACGACTACCTCCAGCGAGTCCCCGTGGAGACGGGCGAGGGGTTGGCGATGGCCACGTCGGTGGCGTGTGGCCTGGTGCACCTCCACACCGAGATCTTCGGGACCGAGGGGAAGCCGGCCATCGCCCACCGCGACCTGAAGAGCAAGAACATCCTGGTGACGAAGGAGCTGCGCTGCTGTATCGCAGACTTGGGTCTGTAGGCCGTTCTCCGGGAGAGACGCTCGGCGGTGACGTCCCGCCGTGGTCGTTTAGTGCCGGCACTCACCACTTCCCCCTCCTCTCTGCCTGTTCCCTGCAGGCTTGGCGGTGACCCACTCCCAGGCGAACAACCAGCTGGACATGGGGAACAACCCCAAGGTGGGCACCAAGCGCTACATGGCTCCGGAGGTGCTGGACGAGACCATCCAGACGGACTGTTTTGATTCCTATAAGAGGGTGGACATCTGGGCCTTTGGACTGGTGCTGTGGGAGATCGGGCGGCGGACCTACAGTAACGGTAAGGACCCCATGTCCCCATGCGGAGTTGGGTGAGTAACGGATTACAAAAACCGGAAACTGTTACGCAGCCAGCAAAAATATTGTAATCGGATTACAGGTACTTTTGAAAAAATGGCTGATTACTTCAGTCGAAAAAGAATAGGCGTGTGACAATTTGTTTATTAATGTTTTAAGAACATGGTTATTTGAAACCAAATAACAGCTGTTGAGTGTGAACATCCTGTGCGTAAAGGAGGGCGCCTATAGCCAGGTTAGTGACCGATGTAGCATTACATTTTCTGTGCGGTAGAAACCGATTTAAAATGTGATTTAGTAATCTACAATCGACACACCTTTCTCAGAACAATGACAGGCGATACCTGGTGTTGTATCTTTTGCAGATGGGATTTGTTTAAAAGATTAGGAAACTATTTCTCAGATCGCTGTAACATGGCGCTGCCTTCAACGTAAAACAATATATGGAATTTATCACGATATTTGAGTAGGACAGGTGTGTCGGGAAGTTCTCCGCCAAGGGATGGTGGCTGCATTTGATGCAGCCATTTCAACTCCATACAGGTAGGCCATGTGAATCTGCTTGCTTTGGATCTCAGAAAAGTGCGTTCGTTGGTTATCATTGGCTGCTGACGACAGTGACTTTAAACTAAGAGCGCCGGTCTAAATCAGTTTATTTCCGTCATTTGCATTTAGAAAATCCATCGCTGGTGGCCATAATAATTACAGGTTACGTTTGCTCTGGTAAAAAAAAAATTGTGTACGGGTGTTCACGATTGCAAACGTGCATTTGTGTGCCTGGGGTTTCTGCATCGTTTTGACAATGTTGGTGGTTGTGAAGCAAAACATCAGACTACTACAAATTTTGTTTTTATACAATAATGTCAATACCCTTTAAGAAATTGCCATTCAGTTTTGAAGCATTAAAAAAACATGAATAAAACAAATAAAAGAAAAGGCTAACACATCCTTATATTTTGGGTTATGTTCAGATGAAATGTCAGATTCTGGAAGATTAAAGGTTTTTGGACTAATTGGAATGAATATCTGACTCTCCTTTTTTGTGTAATGTAGACATGTAACCCAGTCATATTTAAGAAGAAACCAATGGTTTAGAAACCCTTTCCAAAGTTACAGTATATAACCCACAAGGTAAAATGCTAAATCTGTTTTTTGCCAGCTACGTAAACTCTAACATTGATTGATCCAGCAAATGGTGTTCAATTGGCAATATTCCTATTTGTCTAATGCATCTTTAATATGAAAGTAATCTAAAAGCAAACAAAGTAATCAGTTTACATTACTGAGTTTGAGTAATCCAAAAGTAATGTTACTGATTAAAAATATTGTAAAAAAAGTAACTTGTAATTGTGATGGAATACATTTAAAAAGTAACCTACCCAACCCTGGCCACATGTGACCATTCACCCCTAACCCCCTGATGGTAACCCCATGTGACTTTTCACCTCTAACCCCATGACGACTCTGCCCAGGTATCGTGGAGGAGTACAAGCCCCCGTTCTATGACCAGGTGCCTAACGACCCCAGCTTTGAGGACATGAGGAAAGTGGTGTGTGTGGAGCAACAACGACCGTTTATCCCAAACCGCTGGTTCTCTGACCCTGTGAGTAGAACGCCCACTGTACACAGCCATTAAACAGGCCTTTCACCCCAGATGGATGTCTCTCTGTATCACAACCCCCGTCTCACTGTTACCTCCCTTTGTCATTAGACCCTCTCTGCCCTGGTGAAACTGATGAAGGAGTGTTGGTATCAGAACCCGTCCGCTCGCCTCACGGCCCTGCGGATCAAGAAGACCCTGGACAAGATCCACAGCTCCCTGGAGAAAGGAAAGGAGTCGTGAGAGACGACCGCCAGGAGAGCTGGAGCGTCGGTGGAGGAGTGGAGACCCATTCGGATGTGCACTGTTGCTGCTGCGCATCAGAATTTATGCCCCCTACTGGCTGTCTGCTGAACTATGCTAATCACTAAGTGTCAGGTGGTGTTACCGTGACGTTTACCCTGCTTTTCAGGCCTACACTTATTGCTCTGACGTGATGGTGGGTTTCAGATCCTGCGCGCGCACGCACACGCACTGTCAGATGTGTTTTCTGATGGAAGTACACAGGCGAACAAAAAAATGGTAATGAGTTGAGTTTAACAGGAACTGGGCTTAATGGAGCGATCATTATGTGACCTGTAATTAACACTATATGAATGTGTGGGACGAGACTACGATGGTTTGTAATGGTGAGGCCAGGAGTTGTTCTCGGTCAGGAAAACCTCCTGGCCCTGTTTATAATGACGTGCCACTGAACGCAAATTATCACGTCACAAGGAAAACTATGTACCCATGGAAATGCATTTTGTTATGGCTAGTAGGACGTCACAATGTGCTTTCACAAAGAAACAGGGAAATGCCTCCTCATGCTTGAAACTGTGAGCTGTGAATACATGAAGGCTATAATATAGGAGCTATATGCTGATCTAGCTTACTCATCAGGTTGGCGGTTATCACCTTGGGACCAATAGAGCGGTTTTAATGGTGAGAACTGCCTCCTCGGAGTGTCAGGCAAACTAAATCAAGTGCACCTAATGGTTCTGGTCAACCAGGACCTTATCAAATGTGCGTTCGGTTCGCTTGAACGCTTTTATGTGTTGTGAAATGGTTTTTACTGGACGTTTCCGCCAAATGTTCTTGTGCGCTCTTGAAGGGATTATGCGTTACATTTACGCTTGGGCGGGGCAAGGAGTGGCTTAAATCATCGAGTGACATTCTAACGGCAGGGGTCATGTCGATAGGAACCATATTCTGTACAGTCTTTGTTGTTTTGGTTCAATTAAATGCTCAGAATGTAGAAACATTGAGATGGCTGATGCATAGGAAAAGCGGACTTGTTCCTTTTGAAATGCTTATTTATTCAGGAAAAGCCCTGCATCAGTTAACAAATGTGTTGCCCTTTTCTTTGCGCGTTGGTGATGTAACTGTGTTATACACATTGAATCCTGGCCTTAAATATGAAAGCGTAGAAAACATCTTTGTAATACTGTCGTATTTGTGACAAGACTTTAAGACGAGCCCCTCTTCCTGATAGTGCCCTGTGCTTTAAGTGATGGAAACCTGAGTTCAGTTCATTTTAACATTCTGGTAGATTCAGTTGGACAGGCGGTGCTGTACTGCCATGGGTCTTAAACCTCTACACAGGGACATACAGGCTTTCCACAATTTTGATTGAGCTCTGGATTAGCTCACCTGAGTTTAGTCACACCTTTGAGGGGTTGATGGTTAGTTGAATCAGGTATGCCAGCTTAGGATAACAACTGCTATAACACACCAGCAGTTGAAAAGCAGGGTTGGCGAATGCTGTCAGCAGGCATAAGTCACCAATTTCTAACCATACCCAGGCATGAGGAGCAACTGAATCCGTCTTTTGGACAGAAAGGAATGTTGATGGTTTCGTTACAGCTAAAACAATATCACGCTGAGATTCAAGCCGCTGGAATTATGGAGCTTTGCCCGGCTTTTCGAAACTCCACGTCACGGCAGAACGGCCCGCCTGTGGATGTTTGGTTCTCTCCGTTCTAGTCATTGGGCAACAAGTTTAGAACCTCTGACCTTTTGGTCGCGATCTCTCAACCTTGTCTACTGTGCCATTACGGGTTTGGTTCCAGCCTTTCCTCCCCACGCGTACATAAGGCCTTTGAGCAGTCGGAGTCTTGGAGTGTCGTGTTCACCCTAAACGACAAAGCTTTTAGTCTCTCTTGTCACTGTATGCCTCATCTAACCAATCATATTCTGCCCTCCGTTCATTAAATAAGGAAATGTCCACTGGGCTTTTAGCATCAGAGGGCGTATTGGACAAAAACCCTCTTCATTCCACTCCAATCCTCTGCAGAGTATTCAAATCTGGCCCTAAAAGCCAGTTCCACTCCATGTTTTCATTGCAACCCTCTAATCAGGGACTTATTTTGACCTGGGACACCAGGTGGATGTAATTAGTTGAGGTAAAACAGAAGTCCCTGATTGGGGGGTTTCAAAATGAGTGGAACTGGCTTCAAGGGCTGGATTTAAAAGGTAGAGGCCCATTTGAAACAGGTTAACCCAGTAAGGCAGAGGTCTCAAACCGGATCCACAGAGGGCCGAGTGTCTGCAGGTTTTCTCTCTCACCTTGTACTTAATTGACTAATTAGGTCACTAATTGGTTTGTTTCTACCCCCACCTGGTTGTTTAGGTCTGAACTGGGAACCAATTTAAAGGAAACCCCAAAAACCTGCAGACATGGCCCTCTGTGGAGCCGGTTTGAGACCTCTGCAGTATGGGTTCCTATGGTGAAACAGTCATATCATATTTAAAAAAAAAATGTATTGTCATGATTTCCATGAAGAGTACATCTAGCTTTAGGAATTGGGTGTATTCATTCACACATTTGTTTTGAGAAATGTTGTTGCTGTTTATTATTTATTTATGTAATAAATCTGCCCTGTCACCGAACATAACGTGGTATCTGCCATTCTGACGGTCAAACAGATTCCACAACAAACACAATCAGGTCTATTTACAAAGGACTTCATTAAACGGAAACGTTGAGTTCATCAGTGCAAAACGTTTTTCTTTAGTGCGGTTATGAGTAGAACCCTGGAGACAACCAGAGGCAGTACGGGCTAAGAGTTAGGGCAATTTCAGGTAATCCGGTACTAGGTCAGGAGGTCAAGGGTCACTGCAGGTCATCTGGCAGGGTTTTATAAGGGTTGAGAATGCCCTTGGGGTCCAACAAGATCTTAATGCTCCCCATCAGATCGACAGCCATGTTGGATTTACTGTAGTAGATGTAGTTCCTCTTCTTCAGGCCCAGCCCGTGCTCTGCGCTGATGCTGCCACGGAAACGCGCCGTCCACTCGTAGATGAAGGGCTCGATGGATGCCAGGAGGGCGGGGTCTTTGGCGGGTGAGGTGATGTTCAGGTGAAGGTTACCATCGCCTGGTGGTAGGAGGCACAGAGGTTTATTCCAGGTTAGTCACACAGACGCATATGACATTGTGACATCCCAAATGGCGAAGAGCGAGACTCTGCCTTACCAACGTGTCCATATCCCACTACGCTTTTGGCCCGGTCTCCCAGGTGCTCTCTCATGTCCGTGACCAGCTGGTAGATCCGTTCCACAGGAAGCGAAATGTCGTATTTATATGTGAAGCCGTCGTGTGTTAAAGCCTCTGTTACACGCTCGCGCAGCGACCAGAGAGCCTGGAAACACGTACAAACACACACAAAAAGTTATCCAACATGTCCTCTAACGTTCCATCGTTTTTTACAAGGTAAAGGATAGTCACAAGGTCAATCCCATTCAAGAAGCCAAGCTCTTCTAGAAACACTTAAATGTGAGTTGAGCTTTTAACGTCAACACATTCCCTAACAACCACCTTTATTTTTGACTCTTCTGTTGCCACTGTCCCATCTGTAACCAGGGAGGACCTCATGGTCTCCTCCAGAAACTGGTGAAGCTTCTCCTCATCGTGGGTGGGGTTAGACCCGGACGTTTCTATGACGATGTAGAATGGACAGTCTGCAGAACAGGAAAGAGGTTACTTGGTTCCCAAATTCAACAAACACCTTGAGTCCATGAATCATATGCCCCACTTCCTCCATTCCATAAAATATGTCTGCATAATGTCTCCATAGTATTTTACTAAACTGTATTTTGTTTAGATTAAAACATTTAAAAGGCAGAACTGGAGAAACAGAACATGCTTTCTGAATCTGAATCTCTTACTTCAAGTTCAGTTTTCGTTTATCACATCTTATTTAAGTTAACAAAAATGTTTTTTCCGTGTATGGTTTCGGTCTTAATATTAGTTCTCAACCATGACCTTCGAGTGGGTTTGCCTGTGATTGGGTTTGCCTGTGATTGGGTTTGCCTGTGATTGGGTTTACCTGTGATGGGGTTTGCCAGTTTGAGATGTGTGTTCAGTAGTCTCATACAATCTCTGTCCAAGAACTCGAAGGCTGACAGGATCTCTCCCAGCATGCCTCTGCAGCGCTGGAACGTCTGTAGCAGCTGCTCAAAGCTCTCACATCCTGGACACAGACGGTCGCATTACTGGAAAACTGTCACAACGTTCCTGGAAAAGCAACACGGTCGGAGAGGTTAAAAGGTCAAGGGAGGACACGAGTACCCAGAAAGGCGACGTTGACGGCTTTCGGTTTCCGTGGACACAGGATGGTCACCGCGGTGATAACCCCGAGGGTGCCCTCTGAACCAATGAACAGCTGTTTGAGGTCGTATCCCGTGTTGTCCTTCCTCAGGGCGGTCAGGCAGTCCAGGACCCTTCCATCTGCTAATACCTACACCAACGTACACCTGGATTTCAGACATTCAGCAATCGCTCCTGTCTCCACCATTAACACAGCCTGGTAAGACAACCACTGCACACAATACGTTAGCTCTCAAAAAGGAAGTGCCAGTAGAGTCAGACGTGCAAGTGTGAAATCAAGCAGCTGCTCTACTCACCACCTCTAGTCCTAAAACTGTCCCTCGTAGGGAGCCGTAGCGTAGTAACCTCAGCCCTCCAGCGTTGGTGGCCACATTTCCTCCAATATGGCAGCTTCCCTTGGCTCCCAGGTCTAGGGGCATGATGTAGTCCCTGTCCTCCAGGTAGACGGACAAGCTCTCCAACACACAGCCTGCCTGGCACGACAAAATACCTGGAGAGATGGGGAGGGGGTGAGCCTGGCTTTTGGAGGAGTGGACTGTGAATCTCAACACAGCCCCAAAACTTCAGTGGGCTAAAAGTAGGTAGTAAACCAGAAACTACTGGAGGCGACGCCGAGAATCACAGAGAGAACCAACCAGATGCCGAGTCAAAGTTGAGGACGTTGTTCATGAGAGCAGTGGAGAGGACGATTTCGTCGTAGACAGGAACGCTTCCCCCCACCAGGCCAGTGTTTCCCCCCTGAGGAGTCACTGCCAGGTTACCACGGTTGCAGTACCTACAGGAGAACGAGAACGCAACTACAACATTATAACGACGCGTTTACAACATTACACCACAGGACGGAGCGCAACCACAAGCCAAACTGCAGAGGACTAGAGAATATTGCCTGAGAATCTGAGACACTTCCTCTGTAGTCTTGGGCTTCAGCAAAACCTCGCCAGAACCTACAGACATAAGGAAAGAGAGTGCACAAACATCAACAAATCACTCCCAACAAACCTGCCCATGGAGATGGCCAGACCTACCCTTCATCTCATTAGTGTTCCTCCAAACCCAAACCTGCCCCCCTCACCTTTCACTGACTTCAGCCAGTCCACATTACAGGCCTCCAGTAGGTCTGGGTCAGTGATGGTCCTGCCCGGTAGTAACTCCCTGAAGAAAGCCAGGTCCTCCGGAGTTACCCTTGAGAAAGTGCCCCTCTCTGGGGCTGCTGAGGGGGACTGGGTGGGACTTCTTCCCCCAGCGTGGAGTTCCTGACATCGGACACCCGACGACGCAGGCCTGGGTGTCTGTAGCAGTCCACCACTGAAGCCAGGGGATAATGTCTTGGCCACGGATGAGGCAGCTTTAAGAGGACTTAGCCACCTGAAAGCAGTCTTCAGACCAACGTTTCTGTAGAGGTTACCGGCCATAGCTGGAGAGAGGATTAGTGTGTTATTTCTTTATTTGTTTTACATGGTGTATCTCAGAATCAGTCAGCAGGCAAAAGTTTTCAGTTGTGGGGTGGGGGGTGACGGTCTCAGTTAAACAATACGTGGTTTCAGTAGTGGTTTTGGGTTGACCTTATTGCTCCCAAATCGTAAATAAGAATTTGTACTCGGTCATATACTTCCCTGGTAAAATAAGAGCGTAACCATATTGTTTTACATACCTGTAGCTAAGGTTTCAGCCGTGGAGCTTTCTTTACCTTCTAAGACTTTTCACCATTATCATTAGATGGGCAACATTTTCCTTGAAAGCACTGTAACTTCGGAACAGATCTGTTATGGAAGGGTCTGAACGGATTACTAAACATACCAATTGCTCCAAATGTTATGTAGCTAGCTATAATCGCTAGATGGCTAAGCTAAACTTTCACCGCCACCACCAATACAGACTTGCCATGTCGTTGGGTATTTACTCATGTTGTATAATATCGCATGGAGAGCTATGTCACAAAGTTAAAAGGCAGATGTGTAAAAGGTCGACATTAGTTGTGGTGGGCAAACCGGGACAAAACAAGTGTTCACTACTTCTTCTGTAGGATTTTAAGGCGCTTTGCAACCAACAATATTAGCGCATTCCTGCCACCTACCGTGTTGGAGAAGAGCAAGCATTCTACCTGCCAAATAGGTCTAACGCACTAGTCAAACTTGTCGTTAAACTGCAGTTTAGAATGACAAAATATTTTTACTCCCTCTAATAACACCTACTTGTACCAACACGTTCTCCACCGACTCAATTTCCGGGAAAGAGTCACACCTGCCTTGCTGGACGTTTCCCTATCTGAAGCGTGTAATGAGGTTATCTGTTGCTCAACGGGCTTAATCCCACTATCTAGTCTACTAGTCTGATTCTTCTACTTCTCAATGCCCTCCTCCAAAGTTCTGCTGTGCAAACCGTGAGGAGATCTCGGACATCTTTCCCGACTCTTACAACCCATTCATCAACTACAAATGCTGAACCTACATGACCTGTCTTTGGGTCTCATAATCAGGGCACAGTGATCTTAGTGACTCTTAAACAAATCAGATGTGCAAGTTTTTTATTTCGTATAATCAGGTTTAATAGAAAATTAAAGAAATTATACAAACAATGCACAGTGACTGTCCAGAATATGTATTACATTATTGGCATTTGTAACATCAGTACAGACCTTTTCAAAATGTCAACAAAAAAAAACATTTACATACTCGTTGCAATTGTGAAACAAGGAGGAAATGGTTAGAGAACATACAATATTGAATCTCATTGCACTCTCAGAAATAGAACTGTAGGTGATATTTTAGCGAACGCCTCTGTAACCTTGTGTAACACTGGAGCCCAATCAGGAATGAGGATCAGCACAAAACACAAAGGCACATAAAATAACTTGAATCATGCTGGAAAACCTCACAGACACAGAGCTAACATTTATGAGGCTAGGTTAACAACAGACTTCAACCTGAGTGTTGAGTATACATTGAAAGGTCTTCTTTGGTACATGGATACACAGACTACTGCATGTACAGTAGATATAAATAAAGCATTTGGAGAGCTGGTGCAAAAGTTGTGTAGACATAAAATCACTGTGTACAAAAAAAAAAAGATTTTATATGACATTGACTTGGAATGAGTAAATATCTTTAGCTTTAACTTTTGAATAAACATTATTACTACAAAAAATAAATAATTATACATACAAATTATGTAAACAATCTAAAACAGGACACTGAAAAAGGCACCAGCTAAGCTAGACTTTCCGTCAGATGAGGAATAAGCCCTCAGAAGTGTCAAAATATCGGTCAAGGCACTCAACGATTACACAATCAACTGTCTTGAGTCTTGATTAATCATTTAACAAAAACAAACAAAACAAAATAAGAGCTTGGTTGGAGTCTTTAAGTTTACATTGTTATCCTACTTCATACTGTCCCAACTTTCACACACAAGTGTATTTGACTCAACTAACCCTCTAGAACAGTGTTGTCCAACTCCAGTCAACCATTACACCCAACAGAACACATCTTTGTTGTAGCAAACAAACTCTGGATTCAACTAATTGAGGGTTTAATGATTAGTTTGCAAGTTGAATCAGGGGTGCTTGCCTTGGTTTACAAGCAAAGGACTGGAGTTTGGAAACAATCTAGAACACAAACGAATTATTCAATCATAGCAGCTTCCTGTCCAACTGCAGCTTCCAGTGTGGAGTTTACTGGGTGGAATTTACAGGGTGCTGATAAAGCACCATTAATCTCCGTGGTGACTGGAAACAGCCGTGTCGACGCCGGGCCAGATGACTCTGATCAGCAGGTACGAAAGGCTTTGAAACTATATTCAAACCCTCCTCTGGGCTTTTACAGGGCTGTCTCGAAGATGACCAAGTTGCCGTCCTCTTCAACCCCTCCGCTGGTCGTATTCGGACGACTCCGGCTGTTGTATGCCTGATTTTAAGATGAAGAGAAAAAATAAACCCGGTGGCATTGCTTTCCCAAATCAGGAACAATGTAAATGTCAAATGAACGTGACTGGACGCCCGCCACAGGTGTGTGACGGTGCCTCTGCCGACAGAGAGCGAGTGGGGAGAACAGAAACGGCGGTTTGTTTCAGCTCACCTGTTCGGCTGCATGCAGGAGGTCCACTGCCTCCTGTCGCCCTGTTTGCTGGACCATCTTGAAAAAGATGCCTTTGCGGTTCCGAAGAAGAGTGAAGGGCTCATCATACTCGTGGATCTGACCCGCATCCAGAACCTGGCAGTCAAGTTAAGTTGTTAGTCACATTCCAGAACCACACAAATGTTTCTCATCTTGAAGGCCTTAGTTCAACTACTTCCGACAATAATAATAATAACATGACTGGTAACTAATTAGTAAATGTGTGATTCCCAGTCGCATGTGTGTTTCGACCAAACGGCGTGACCACGGAGGCCTCTGACCAGAATGCGGTCGTTGTCTATGATGGTGTTGAGGCGGTGGGCGATCGTGAGCACAGTGCACTCCCGGAACTTGTCTCGAATCGTCTTCTGGATCAGCTCGTCAGTTCTGCGGGTCAGGACACAGACACGGGTCAGAAGGACGATACCCACCCTGGCTTTCGGACAGCGTGTGCGGAGTGGGGGGGGGGGGCTTTCACCTGGGGTCTACGTTTGCCGTGGCCTCATCGATGATGAGGATGCGGTTCTTCCTTAGGACGGCTCGGGCCAGACAAACCAGCTGCCTCTGACCCACACTGAAGTTGGAGCCCGACTCTGCCAGGACGGTCTCCATCTTATTGGGCAAATCGTCCACCACAGACTTCAGCTGGACCTGGAAGGCACACAGTTCCAGGAGTCAGACACCGATCGATGTCAGCCTCATGGGAAAGCACGTTACTGAATCAGTGTGTGAGAAGCGGCACCTCTTCCAGGGCATTCCACAGGTCCTCGTCTGTATGCTGATTGAAAGGGTCCAGGTTTTTGCGCATGGTGCCAGTGAAAAGAACAGGGTCCTGTAGAACAAACAGAAAGAATATCTGAAGGACAAAGTCTGAAGGACAAAGTCACAGAGTATCTGAAGGACAAAGTCTGAGGGACAAATTCACAGAGCATCTGAGGGACAAAGTAACAGAGCATCTGAAGGACAAAGTCTGAATGACAAAGTCACAGAGCCTCTGAAGGACAAAGTCACCGACCACACACAGAAGCCCCGCCCAGAGTATATACCTGGGGAATGATTGACATCTTCTGGCGTAGATCATGAAGCCCGATTTCGGAGGTCAGTACTCCATCGATGTAGATCTTGCCCTCTGGCTCTGCCAGGCGGAACAGGGCTGAGACCAGGGAACTTTTCCCGGCCCCCGTTCTGCCTACGATGCCAACCTTTTCTTTGGGCCTGAACATGGCCGACATGTCCTTCAACACCACCGGTCCATCTGCGCTGTAGGAGAAGTTGACCCGGTCGAAGGTAATCATGCCTTTGCTGGGCCATTCAGGGGGAGGACGCTTCTGGGTTTCCCAGGGTGCTTCACTCTCCAGGTTTGTGTATTCCACCACCCTCTCTACAGATGTCATCTGAGGACAGTAAATGGAAATAGTTCACTCCACAGCCCTAGCTTTGGTCTCACAATTGAACTGATTTTCAGCTCTACAGCACTACGGGAGACACGAATGGATGTAGAGCATTGCCTATAGCACTGAGGGAGACCACAATGGACGGCTGTGTTCGAGAACCGGTCTTCCTGCCAAACCCAAGTGGTCAGTTAGATTTAGACAACCCCTTGGGTCGGATTTGTTAAGAGAGCTGTTGAACAAAACATTTGAGTCAAATCATCATTAGCGTGAACTACCATTGCAGACAAAAGACCAACTGCACCTGCAGGCCATCTTAAGGATCTCGGCTGAAGGCTCTGGAGCCATGGTAACATCCCTCCCATCTAAACACATTTCCAGACCAAGTCGTTACGCCCCTGTGTGCTTTTGGGGTGCAGATCAAATGCAATTAAATAGACCCAGAAGAATTAGCCAAAGGGTTGTTCGTCGGTACAGACGGCCGAGCACTGAAAATCTGTAGGTTGTAAATGTCTCAAGTTACAACTCTATTAATCAAGTTTAGTATTAATAGAGTACTATTAATACTAAATAGAGTACTATTAACTAAAGTTGAATTAATCAACTTTAGTACTAGATATGGTGTAAAAAGTAGGAGTACAATTACAGCCCACAGAGCTTTACTAGAAAAGAACATTCCTTCATAAATGTACTTGAGCACACATAACACCTCACTACTCAGTCTGAGGACATCCATGCCAGTGTGCCTCTCACCATGTTCTCCACCTCAGCACTCTGCCGAACCCCCCACTGGAACATCCCCATGAGAGTCACGGCGTAGGACAACGCCAGGCCCACAGACCCGGCCTCCAACTCTGCCCGACCCAGGGAGAAACAGACAGGAGACCGGTTAGAGCCATTGTGCCGAACCAACTCTGTGGCGGCTGTGTGTGCGGCTGTGACTTACGGTCTCGGAGCAGGATGCAGCCAAAGGCAGTGATGCTTACAAAGATGGAGCACATGCCGTCCAGGCGAACGGCGAACCAGCGAGAGGTCACCAGGAAAAGGAACCAGGACTCTGAGAGACGGGAGAGACAGTGGGTCAGTCATGCTTCTACTCGGTGACCGTGCAGAGCTCAGGGGGAATGTAAGCAGGACATCATTCATCGTCAATGGACTCAGCATAATGGTTCGCTGGTGACAAGCTAAGCCGAAGGAGAACCACCTGAGTGCAGATCCTGATTAGCGTCAAAGACCGTCTGGAATCGCTCCTCAGCCCTGAACGCTCGGATCGTCCAAAGCCCTTGGAGGGACGAGGACAGGTGGGAGAAGACGGGACTCCGAGCTGCGTAGACAGACGACTACTGATTATGGTCCACGCACGCACACCCATACACGCACGCACGCACACCCCTACACACACATACGCACACCCCTACACACATACGCACACCCCTACACACACGCACGCACACCCCTACACACACGTACGCACACCCCTACACACACGTACGCACACCCATACACACACGTACGCACACCCCTACACACACGTACGCACACCCCTACACACACGTACGCACACCCCTACACACGTACGCACACCCATACACACACGTACGCACACCCCTACACACACGTACGCACACCCCTACACACACGTACGCACACCCATACACACATGTACGCACACCCATACACACACGTACGCACACCCCTACACACACGTACGCACACCCATACACACACGTACGCGCACACAGGCACAAACGATTGCAGACACTCACTTGTGGCTTCAAGCCGTTTGACATCTCGTGACGTTTGCAGGAAGTAGCGCCTCAGGAACAGGAAGACGATGACAAGGGGAACTAAAGGGATGAGGATCCAGGGGATGACAGAGGCGGCTACAGCGATCACCCCGATGATCTCCAGGAAGATCTACTCAGGAAAACACCCCAAAGGACAAACTCAGCGAAAAAGGAATAGGTCAGCTGGTGACAGTTCAATTCAACTTTTCAACACACCGGACCAGAATGTGACTTTTCAACACACCGGACCAGAATGTGACTTTTCAACAAACCGGACCAGAATGGGACTTTTCAACACACCGGACCAAAATGTGGCGCCTCTCACCTCTACGAAGTCGACGAAGGTCCAAGGCAACGCAGAGTCCATTTGGCCAATGTCCTTTGAGAAGCGGTTGAGGACCCTTCCTGGTTTACAACAAAAGAGAGGACTAAGAACGTCAGACTAATATTCCTCACTGTCTCATCTACAGGGTATTTTATCTGCCCTTAAACATGTGGTTTAAAACTGAATTGCCAATTTCTATGATCATATTTTTACACTAGGAGATACAAGTAACAACGTGGATCATGATAAAAATACCCTTTTGTGTAAATAGATTACAATGAATGACAGGGTAAATGGGGTGCTCTGATAAATAAAAGATAAACACTGTATTTGTTCAGTTAATAGTGATTCACTATAATACGCCAACAATGTACAAAAGAACACGAGGCATGACGGCAGCAGGCTCCCGACACCGAAGACAGTGGCAACAGAACATTGCTTCTGCTACACGTTTTCCGTGAACAAGGTTTTGACTTACCAATCGGGTTGACGTCGAAGAAGCGCACCGGCGTCCGCAGGATGGAGTTGAACATGCGGTTGTGCAGCGCATGCGAGGCCTTCACTAACACATTGAACATCAGCAGACTCCTGGTAAAGCCAAACACAAGTGTTGCTATGGTCAAACCTGAAAAGACACAAAGTCATTTGCTAAAGATGGATGTTCCATTCAGTGTAAATCCCAAACAACCAACAGGTACGGGCGAGGCCTGCGAGCCCGGGACGCAGCGGGTGTACGGCGCAGGCGTGCGAAAAACTCTTCACAGAGTCAGGTTCCCAGTCTCACCTGCGTAAATGCTCAGGTAGAAATCCAGGTTTAGCGTTTGCGTGACGTTGACGCCATCTTGGATGATCACCGTGCCATTGAGCTCCTCTTGATCCCCGGCCCTGGAAGTCATCAAGGTCACACGAGGCTCAAGTAGAATGTCCAGTCTAAGGTACGTGACTGTTGCTTTTCAGGGACTAACTTACCAATTTGCCAACCACCAGTCCTGCAGAATATACGATGTCTATAGAAAATAATACAAGTTACAAATTACACGGAGCCTTGTTATTTCATTTGTTCTACACAACTACTGCTGCTTTTGGCCCATGCGTTTTACTGGTAAGATGACCTCCTTACCTGAGCCAGGAACTGTAGTAATATGACCACTATCAACATTAGGATGCCGGCGCCTGCCCTCAGGTACTTCAAGTAGATGCTGAAGCCGATGTTCCCCTCGGAGCGACTCTCCTCCGCTAGCATGTGAACAGGCTCGCCCTGCCACGGAAACATTGGAGGATTGGAAACATGAAAACCATTGTGTTGCAGTCAGCATCAACTTAGTTCACAAGTCAGCGAGCGTCAGCCATCGGGAATTGAACCCATGCATTTTGGAAGCTTGTGGGCGCTGCCATTGTGACGCCCCGCGAGTAGAACAGTGGCTGCTGTTCGTTTATTTCCGAGGAGGCATTCCTTAACGGCCAACGGCTCTGCCGGACGCTTGATGTCTCTAGTGTAGCTTTCAGGAAAGCTCCGATGTCCCGGCCAAAAGTCGTACATGTCAGAGTGAGATGTTAGTAATCAACACAAACAGTGTTGCAGATCAGGAACTTTGCTGTGGCTGGTGGAACCTGTGTTTGTAAACACTGCCCCCTTCTGGGCAAACAAAATGCACAGGTAAAATATTTTCTTAACAGAAATGTATTCAGGGAAACAACAATGTTGAAATGCTCCTATTGACTCTATGGAACGGGACCGAAAGTGGGAGGGGCAGCGGGCAGGGTGGAGGGCAGGACCGAACGTGGGCGGGGCGGAGGGCGGGGCGGAGGGCGGGACCCACCGGAAGCGGCTCAGCTCCGTCCAGAGCGGAGCGTATGGAAGTTTGGGAGAGCACTGAATTCTGGGAGAAGGTGCGGCTGCGGGCCGGGTGGCCATCACTCTCCGGAATCGGGGTTTGTGGCCCCTCCTCCTCATCCATTTTCAGCAGGGCGGTGAAGTCAACGCCGGAGCGCTGCAGCTCCATATACGTCCCCTTAGCCACCATGTGACCCTGAAACACAGACAACAGTTACACCCCGCCCCAACATCTGGAGTCCCCGTGTGATGTCGATGTCTGCGCCTCAGCTCCCAAATGTGTTTACCCAAAAACCTGAGCAGTTACCCAGCATGCAGCCAGGGTCCCGGGTTAACCTGCCGGAAAGCAGAGCATGCGTGTTTCTAAGCATGTGTGGAACATTAACCGCAGGCAGGAACTCACCTCCTTCAGGACAAGGATCTGGTCAGCTGCTTGTAGGTACTGCAACTGGTGGGTGACCAGGATGCGGGGCTTGTTCTTCAGGATACCACAGATACATCTGAATAGACAGACACATGAAGGTAAACACATTCAGACAGACACGTGAAGACAGACAGACACATGAAGGGAAACACATTCAGACAGACATGTGAAGACAGGCAGACACATGAAGTTAAACACATTCAGACAGACATGTGAAGACAGACAGACATATGAAGGTAAACACATTCAGACAGACATGTGAAGACAGACAGACATATGAAGGTAAACACATTCAGACAGACACGTGAAGACAGATGAACACTTGAAGGTAGACAGATACATGAAGGTAAACAGACACGTGAAGGTTGACCGACAGACATCTGAAGATGGACAGGCACATGAAGTTAAACATTCAGACAGACACGTAAAGGTAGACAGACAGGTGAAGGTAGACAGACACGTGAAGGTAGACAGACACGTGAAAGAAAACCGACAGACGCGTGAAAACAGACAGACACGGTCCTGGGTCCGAGCTTCCGCTAAATCAGTAACAGAAACTGTTACAAATTAACTAACCCCAATAAGTGTTTTAATGCTTTAATAAAACAGAATACTCAAGTCAATAAACACCACACAAAAGCAAGTAAAAGTAAGCCTGACTCACATCAACATATACAAGAGACAAAATTAGACTGTTGTGGAATGTTGTGAAACAAACAGCGCATTGAAATCCATGCCGCTTGCTCCAACTTCTCTCTCTGAGTTGGTCCTTCTGTGCACACTGCACCCACATGTACGCTTATCATCACAGGAAGCCTCCTTACTGCACCTAGAATTCCTGAACGAACCGCTGGAGGCAGGGCTGTTTCCTGTGCACATCCATTATTGTGGAATGATCGGCTGATCCATGTGAAAGACGCAGACTCCATCTCAACCATAGGTATTCATTAAAGACTCATCTCTACAGTAGGGTTAGTAACTTGGTCTGGGGCTTTTGCGTTCCCACCGGAGGGAATGTCCTCTAGATGTCCTCTAGTCTGAATAGTATCTGGGAGGGGGGGACTTCTTTTTGCAATTCTGATTAGATGCTTACTGCATTTCGTTGTACTGTACTCATACTGTTCAATTACAATAAAGTTGAATCTATCTAGATACTATCGTTCTAAAAAAATCTTGCCACCCCTCAGAGTCCAGCTCTTCTTTTGGTTCTGACCCTAAAGGGGCATTTAACCCAGCCATCAATTTCTGGTTGTTTCTTTCTGTTTGGGGTTTCAACACAGAGTTTCTGTATAAGCACTTTCTGACAACTGATGATATAAAACGGGCTTTATAAAACAGATTTGATAGATTCCAAATTCCATGACATCCACTGGGCCATTGAAGAAAAAAAACCTCTTTATGACATTTTATTACCGTCATGCCCTTTAATAAAAGTGCTGCCAACCCTTTATTAGTGCCCGGCTCTGCTGGTTTCGTAACCTGAACTCTCTCCATGGGGACCACTGCGATGGGACAGGAAGCGTCTGAGTACGGCTGTTTCCATTGTGTCCCAGACAGACCCTGCAGCACTCCTTTTCCTGCCTGCTCTCACTCCAGGGGCCTCTGCTGTGATCCAAGCCTGGGCTTTGACGCCGGCCCTACTTAGAAGGGGAACTTGGGGAGGTGAGAACAGAGCCCCCCCCCCCCCAAGGCTTTCCGCAGGTCCGATAAATAAATCACAAGCCATCAAAAGAACTCTGGACTGGAACATAATGTTCATGGCTGTTTCACAGAACAATGGCTGAACTGCTGCGAACGCACCAATGTTTGCTCCAGCACAAAGTTCTGAAGGAAACGGGCCACCGTGTTCTGGAGCTGCGCCGTATATAACGCTAGAGGCACAGTGGTGGGAAACCTTTCTGTTCATTACAGGTACCCACAATAACCCGACACTGCATGCCAAGCGCTACTCATGTGAGACCAGATTAAATAGATTTCAAAAGGAACTGTTCCATCAAAAGCTGATGTTTAATGGCAATGCCGGTGATGGATGTTGGGTAGCAGAGGCGTTTTACACTCTTGGTTTAGACTTTGTGAGCTCACCAGTGGCCAAAACAGTAACCTGTTTAAAGAGAGGTTTATGACCCTGCAAAATAGGACGAGCGTGTTTTCTCCATCGTTCTGCACTTTTACAGCAATCGACAAATTCTGCGGCGACCACGGTTTCATCGGGGTTGTCACACTTCATTTTCCCTTTGTTGCTGGCGTGGCTTTTAGTTCAGTATTGTGGTCCGTGGCGTTCATTCTGTGCTTGTCTGAATTTTGAAGGTTAGTTTCTCTTTTGATATGCAAACTCTCTTTTTTTAGGGCACTATGAGTGAGACGCAAAACCAGGCATTAACTATATTTATAATTATCCTGACCATCCAGGTAAATGGCAACAGCAATGCAAAAAACAAACAAAAAGGCCGCTAGTCACTGTCATTCCAATCGCTTGTCAAACCAAACTGAGAGGGGTGACAAAAGTTTTATCCAGTCCTCTCAAATGCTCTAGTTTTTATTTGTTTAAAACTCGATATGATGTAATTTTCATGACTTTTTCATTTACTCACTGTTCAAACAGGTGTCTCCCAACCTCCGAATCCACAGCGCTCAGGGGGTCATCCAACAGGTAGATGTCAGCATCCTGATACACAGCTCTGAGACACCAAGGCATTCAGTTAGACACTGGAGGACGTTTCTACAGTGTGTCGGCACCAAGCACGGCTGTGACATACCGGGCCAGGTTGATTCTGTGACATACCGGGCCAGGTTGATTCTGTGACATACCGGGCCAGGTTGATTCAGTGACATACCGGGCCAGGTTGATTCAGTGACATACCGGGCCAGGTTGATTCTGTGACATACCGGGCCAGGTTGATTCTGTGACATACCGGGCCAGGTTGATTCTGTGACATACCGGGCCAGGTTGATTCTGTGACATACCGGGCCAGGTTGATTCTGTGACATACCGGGCCAGGTTGATTCTGTGACATACCGGGCCAGGTTGATTCTAGCCTTCTGTCCCCCGCTGAGTGTGGCTCCCCTGTCCCCGATCACTGTCAGGTCCCCCTCTGGCAGCAGCTCCATGTCCTAAACACAGGAGTCAATGTCCCGGGTTAACACAACATAGACCCAGCACCACAGGGGTTAAAACAACATATACCCAGCACAACAGGGGTTAAAACAACATATACCCAGCACAACAGGGGTTAACACAATATAGACCCAGCACCACAGGGGTTAAAACAACATAGACCCAGCCCCACAGGGGTTAAGACAACATAGACCCAGCTCCACAGGGGTTAACACAACATAGACCCAGCACCACAGGGGTTAAAACAACATAGACCCAGCCCCACAGGGGTTAAGACAACATAGACCCAGCTCCACAGGGGTTAACACAACATAGACCCAGCACCACAGGGGTTAAAACAACATAGACCCAGCACCACAGGGGTTAACACAACATAGACCCAGCACAACAGGGGTTAACACAACATAGACCCAGCACAACAGGGGTTAACACAACATAGACCCAGCACCACAGGGGTTAAAACAACATAGACCCAGCACCACAGGGGTTAACACAACATAGACCCAGGACCACAGGGGTTAACACAACATAGACCCAGGACCACAGGGGTTAACACAACATAGACCCAGCACCACAGGGGTTAACACAACATAGACCCAGCACAACAGGGGTTAACACAACATAGACCCAGCACCACAGGGGTTAACACAACATAGACCCAGCACAACAGGGGTTAACACAACATAGACCCAGCACCACAGGGGTTAACACAACATAGACCCAGCACCACAGGGGTTAACACAACATAGACCCAGCACAACAGGGGTTAACACAACATAGACCCAGCACAACAGGGGTTAAAACAACATATACCCAGCACAACAGGGGTTAACACAATATAGACCCAGCACCACAGGGGTTAACACAACATAGACCCAGCCCCACAGGGGTTAAGACAACATAGACCCAGCTCCACAGGGGTTAACACAACATAGACCCAGCACCACAGGGGTTAAAACAACATAGACCCAGCCCCACAGGGGTTAAGACAACATAGACCCAGCTCCACAGGGGTTAACACAACATAGACCCAGCACCACAGGGGTTAAAACAACATAGACCCAGCACCACAGGGGTTAACACAACATAGACCCAGCACAACAGGGGTTAACACAACATAGACCCAGCACCACAGGGGTTAAAACAACATAGACCCAGCACCACAGGGGTTAACACAACATAGACCCAGGACCACAGGGGTTAACACAACATAGACCCAGGACCACAGGGGTTAACACAACATAGACCCAGCACCACAGGGGTTAACACAACATAGACCCAGCACAACAGGGGTTAACACAACATAGACCCAGCACCACAGGGGTTAACACAACATAGACCCAGCACAACAGGGGTTAACACAACATAGACCCAGCACCACAGGGGTTAACACAACATAGACCCAGCACCACAGGGGTTAACACAACATAGACCCAGCACAACAGGGGTTAACACAACATAGACCCAGCACAACAGGGGTTAAAACAACATATACCCAGCACAACAGGGGTTAACACAATATAGACCCAGCACCACAGGGGTTAACACAACATAGACCCAGCACAACAGGGGTTAACACAACATAGACCCAGCACCACAGGGGTTAAAACAACATAGACCCAGCACAACAGGGGTTAACACAACATAGACCCAGCACCACAGGGGTTAAGACAACATAGACCCAGCTCCACAGGGGTTAACATAACATAGACCCAGCACCACAGGGGTTAACACAACATAGACCCAGCACAACAGGGGTTAACACAACATAGAGCCAGCACCACAGGGGTTAAAACAACATAGACCCAGCACCACAGGGGTTAAAACAACATAGACCCAGCACCACAGGTGACATGATTTATCTTGGTCTCATTCTTTTACATCACAATAACCTGGCATTTTAACAGGGGTGTGTAGACTTTTTATATCCACTGCATGTGTCAGCAAGGGAAATCTGGTTAAAATGTAAATGCGATGACCTTAGATTCAGTCGGAAAAGTTTACTAAACCTCTTTCAAAGATACAATGTGGACTAAACCCTTATCACAGATACCATAAGAGCACTAAACCCCTATCATAGATGCCATGATAGGCCTAAACCACCATCACAATACCATGAGGACTAAACTCATATCATCGATATCATGAGAGGACTAAACTCATATCATCGATCCCATGAGAGCTCCATTCAGTGTTTCTTACTCTCTGCAGGGCGCAGTCTCTCAGGACCTTCTCGTACTTCTCAGGATGGAGGTCTTTGCCAAAGAGGATGTTGCTCCGGATGGTGCCAGGGAACACCCAGGGCTGCTGGGAGGCATAGGTCAGCTGACCTTTGACTTCTATCACACCCTTGTCATGAGGCAGCTCACCCAGGATGGCACTGAGCAGAGAGGACTGTGGGTAATGTGAAGAGAGAAAAGGTGAGTGCGACCAGAAGAATGCACGTAAAAAAGGCAGTGTGCATCAGAGAAGAAAACCCCCAATGTTTCCACATCTGGCCAACAGCTGTTTCCAACTGACCCACATCGGTCTCTGACTAACATTATACTATAGACAATATTGTAGTCGACCTGATGTACTCCACTCTATGATGGCTGTCCTCATAATGTCATGGCCTTTCATACACCAAGAAACATCATAGAACTGGTCGCCCAGATCCTGGCCATCACTCCAATGTCATTTCCCCTCGTATCTGGCCTAGCGTTTCATTTGGCACAGCAGGGGTTCATTTAAACCCAGATGTCTTCCTGCCTGAGGTCAGGAGATCAACTCCACTTCCTCTGGGCAACCATGGCTCGTACCGAGCAGAGAAGACCAGACGACTTAGATACATTTAATGAAACAGGAAATCTTAAACCAATGGGTAAACAGCTGGTCACTGCTGCTCATCTGACATGACAGGGTTGACGTTAGTTAGCTGGCTAGCTAGCGAGATAAAATAACTTTAGCAGGCCTGCATGTCATCCATTTTGAGACGCATTTTACTTGCTAACTATGCAAAAATAATTAGCATCAATAGCAACAAGACAATCAGATTTCTGGTTGAAAAATGAAATTGTACGCATTTACTTTTAAATAAAAAATGTATTGTCATTTGTGGGTAGGGTATTTCAAAAGGCTGTGCTGTGTGGCGACCCCAGTCACAGATACATGGGCTGACTAGACCTTGGATTTCGTGTTGGGTTGAACGACTACATTCGTCTGTAACTGTTCGCGACACAGCACTGCCTCACGTTTCGTCTCCCTTAATTATCTCTGACCTTTCCAGCTCCCACGGGTCCAATGACAGCAATGAGCTGCTCCGACTTCACCGTGAGTGAAACCTTCTGGAGAGACGGAGTTTCCTGACTCTGTACGTTGAAAGAGAAGGGACATTAAAGTCTGTGGTAAACAGGGGTATATTCATTACATATTGCCACAGAGGCGGTTTACAGTTTAGGAAACCAAACAAATGCAAATGGAGCAAGCATTATTTACACTTTTTGGTTACAAAAATGATTTGCCTGGGGGTGGGTTCACCACTCTGTGAAAGCCTGTGCGGGTCTTATCATTAACCTTACGTAATATCATTATAAAAAAATCAGAGTGTCTGGAGAAATCTCTGTATGCAAGGGACATGGCCTGAAAACCAATATTGGATGGCTGTGATATTCGGGCCCTCAGGTGGGGAGATTCTGTAGTGGAAATCACTGCATGGGCTCAGGAACACTTCCAAAAACTGTGAACCCAGTACGTCCAGAAACGCTGCCACCAGCTCCTGGGCCTGATCTCATCTAAGATGGACTGAGGCGAAGTGGAAAACTGTCCTGTGGTCTGACTAATAAAAACGTGAAATAATTTTTGGGAATCATGGACGCTGTGTCCTCCAGGCTAAAGATTTTAAATTTAAAGTGTGCAAGCTGCAATATAAAGTGTGCAATATAATAGAAGTGCACTGTCGGTTCATTCCTTGGATGTCAACAGTTGAATAGTCACCTTGTCCCAGTAGCAAATCAAGTCCTGGATCTTTACTGAGGGCTCCTTCTTCTCCTCCTGGAGGAATCCATGGTTGCCTTTCACAACCTCATCCAACAGGAGAAAAGTCTGTGGGGGTGGGACCAATATATATATTTTTTAATACACATTTATCAAAACTAGATCTTGACGCTCTAGACAGCAATGATGCCTGTGACTGCACGCAGATTGCCAGCAGATGACCTACAGTAACCCACAGTAAAAGCCTGGTTTCATGGTTGTTTTACATTAACTGGTCATATAGATAAAGAGTCATGATTGCATAATGAGTCAACCAGCACTGCTTTGTAAACAACACGTGCGGACCGACTACAAAATGCTGACTTAATGGCCTTTATCCCATAGTGGTGAGATAGAAGAGGAAAGGACATTAATAAACACAAAGTGAAAGGATCAGCCTGTGTCTGTACCAGACCTGGATTCACATTGGCATCTAGGCAACTGTCAGGACCGCACATCTAAAATTAGATGAAGAAATATGTGCACCCTCCAGAAGACGAGCCAGTAATAACCACCGACGAGCACTAGTATTGAAATAACCAACCAGAAAAAGCGGTTGGATACTAATGACCCAAGAAAGAATATAATTAGTTTGATGGTGATTAAGATCATACTCCCTTGCTTGCTTACAGGTGACTATATTCCTGTATCGTCATCATCATCATCATCATCATCAGATCATCCCACAGATGCTTCCCTGCTTATAGGCTGATATGACATTGCTTCATTTTAACGAGGCCTAGTGCGTTTTTGTGTCGCTGTGTCTATGGCTAATCTGAGGCAATGCTTTGTCTCCCGGTGTCTTTATCAAACGTGACAACAAAAACCCTCCCGAGGCGGCTAATATTTAAAGGGGAAAAAAACAGTCAGGTGGTTGAAATGAGGATCGGGCGTGCGACAGGTCGTTTGGTGAGGGGGAAGCCCTGCGCTGACTGTTTCAAACGGACGGAGGCGGTGGTCACCCTGGCACTGTCTTCTAAATCAATTACTGCCTGTGGGATGAAAGGAGATGTCGGACGCGCTCTAAGAAGCTCACGTGCATTTCACCCATCGTCATGGCGACCCTACCTTGATCCTGTGTATGCTGATGCGTGTCTCGTACACCTTCTCGATGGCCGTCGGGAAGAACAGCGTGACCGTGAGGCGGACGGCATTGTACAGGGACACGGCCATGAAGACCCGGCTGGCCGAGATGGTGTTGCCCAGGAGGACGTAGACGGTGAAGGTGATGAAGACGATGATTTTGCTGGCCGCAAAGAAAGAGGCCATGTTGAGGCCCCGCAGGTAGGAGCTCGACATGATCTTGGAGATCTCCTTCCTGAGTGGGGGGGGGGGGGGAGGAGGCGTTTCAGTGACAAAACCAAAAGAAGGCCTGACAGCGTTTCAATGCACACGTCCTGACACATGCCTTAAACCAGGCTTAGGGAGGGCAGGACTAGCAAACCTGGCGAAGGTCTTTCCCAGCTCTCCCTCCAGCCAGGATATGTGCCCAGAACATACCGGTCCACTACAGGATATGTGCCCAGAACATACCGGTCCACTACAGGATATGTGCCCAGAACATACCGGTCCACTACAGGATATGTGCCCAGAACATACCGGTCCACTACAGGATATGTGTCCAGAACATACCGGTCCACTACAGGATATGTGTCCAGAACATACCGGTCCACTACAGGATATGTGTCCAGAACATACCGGTTTTCCTGTGTGTTTCCCTGTGTGTTTTCCTGTGTGTTTTCCTGTGTTTTTCCTGTGTGTTTCCATGTGTGTTTTCCTGTGTGTTTCCTGTGTGTTTCCCTGTGTGTTTCCCTGTGTGTTTCCCTGTGTTTTTCCCTGTGTGTTTTCTGTGTTTTTCCCTGTGTTTTTCCCTGTGTTTTTCCCTGTGTGTTTCCCTGTGTGTTTCCCTGTGTGTTTTCTGTGTGTTTCCCTGTGTTTTTCCCTGTGTGTTTCCCTGTGTGTTTCCCTGTGTGTTTCCCTGTGTTTCCTGTGTGTTTTCCTGTGTGTTTCCCTGTGTTTTTCCCTGTGTGTTTCCCTGTGTGTTTCCCTGTGTGTTTCCCTGTGTTTTTCCCTGTGTGTTTCCCTGTGTGTTTCCCTGTGTTTCCTGTGTGTTTCCCTGTGTGTTTCCCTGTGTGTTTCCCTGTGTGTTTCCCTGTGTTTCCTGTGTGTTTCCCTGTGTTTTTCCCTGTGTGTTTTCCTGTGTGTTTTCCTGTGTGTTTCCCTGTGTGTTTCCTGTGTGTTTCCCTGTGTGTCTTCCTGTGTGTTTCCCTGTGTGTTTCCCTGTGTGTTTCCTGTGTGTTTCCTGTGTGTTTCCTGTGTGTTTTCCTGTGTTTTTCCCTGTGTGTTTCCCTGTTTTTCCCTGTGTGTTTCCCTGTGTGTTTCCCTGTGTTTTTCCCTGTGTGTTTCCCTGTGTTTCCCTGTGTTTTTTCCTGTGTGTTTCCTGTGTGTTTCCCTGTGTTTCCTGTGTGTTTTCCTGTGTGTTTCCCTGTGTTTTTCCCTGTGTGTTTCCCTGTGTGTTTCCCTGTGTGTTTCCCTGTGTTTTTCCCTGTGTGTTTCCCTGTGTGTTTCCCTGTGTTTCCTGTGTGTTTTCCTGTGTGTTTCCCTGTGTTTTTCCCTGTGTGTTTCCCTGTGTGTTTCCCTGTGTTTCCTGTGTGTTTCCCTGTGTTTTTCCCTGTGTGTTTTCCTGTGTGTTTTCCTGTGTGTTTCCCTGTGTGTTTCCTGTGTGTTTCCCTGTGTGTCTTCCTGTGTGTTTCCCTGTGTGTTTCCCTGTGTTTTTTCCTGTGTGTTTCCTGTGTGTTTCCTGTGTGTTTCCTGTGTGTTTCCTGTGTGTTTTCCTGTGTTTTTCCCTGTGTGTTTCCCTGTTTTTCCCTGTGTGTTTCCCTGTGTGTTTCCCTGTGTTTTTCCCTGTGTGTTTCCCTGTGTTTCCCTGTGTTTTTTCCTGTGTGTTTCCCTGTGTTTCCTGTGTGTTTCCCTGTGTTTCCTGTGTGTTTTCCTGTGTTTCCCTGTGTGTTTCGACTGTCTAGTTTAAAGTTAGTCTTTTTTCATCCTTTTCAGTCCAGTCTCTTCTTGGGATCTTTGTTATGAAATAGTTGATACCAAATAAATGATGCCGTGGTGGTCTAGGCTTTACCACCGCTGCTGAAACCCCCATCAACATATCAACACTGCCTTGAGCAAATAACAAGGAAAAACACATGCTGATAAGCTGTCATACTATGTTCATTTATCCATGTTATCTGTACTAGCTGTGAGTGTAATTTCAGATATGGACCCTGTTGAACCAAGCTACACTCTGGCAGTGAAATCATTTGATATGTTTTAGGGCCCTATGAAAGTGAATTCTCCTGGTTTTTCCACGGTTCTCGATTTCCCCTCATTTTATTTTTCACTCTCAAAAGCAGAAAAAAAGAAACTAGAACCCACTTCAGAGTCTTGTGAGAAGATAGCAAGCAGATATGTTTTGTGTTGATATAATTAATTACTTTAAAATTCAACGAAATGATCAAGCTCATAGTCCTTGCGCTACATCATGCATTTACAAGGTAGACAGGATATTTACACAGGATGTTTACACAGAATATTTGTAATTCATTTTGTCACAGTGTCTTATGATTAGCATTTAGTTGAATTCCCTACTTAGAGTCTGTTCAGACAAAAACAGCTGTGCTTCATTTAAATAATATTTACATAAAAAGAAAATACTATTTTCTATTCACACTGTATAATGAGAGACTCGCTGGGCTACAAGTTTGGGGTGTTTTGGCCTCCTGTCCTAGAAGGAGCTTAAACCCACTGACTATAAAGTTTCAGGATCAATATACCACATTACCTTGGTCATTTGCACTGAGTCTTTTTTTTAATCGGCAATACAAATCTGACCACAACTTCCGTTAATTTAGGTGAAACTATCGAGATAAGTGAAAAGCTTCTAAGATAAATTCCATTAGCTTGGATGTCATGTATTTGCCTGTATTCTTTACAAGGCACATGCCAGTTATACAGGGGTCATGAATGATCTAACTTATATAACTATGTGGTGTCAGATATTCTAAGTTGTCTTTTTAACTTTGGATAACCATTAGGAGTCCAGAGCAACGCAGCCAGCATGCTGGACAGTTTCCTAAATCACCTTCACGTCATGACCTTACAAAAACCTGATTCATCAGAACAGAAAAACGAGAAGTGAAAAGCCTTCGGATAAAAAAACACCACGGGGCTAAAAGAGCGTGAGAATGCTTTTGAAATAAAACCTTGTTTTCCTGAGTTTACACACCACAGGTGTAGCAGCTCAGAATCTGCAAAGTCCCCCTCTGTTTTACCTCCTGACTTCATTGACCAGGGCTGAGAAGGGCTTCTCCCAGGCATACATTTTTATGATCCGGATCCCAGACACCACCTCGTTCATTGTGCGTATCCTGTTGTCAGTCAAGGCAGCAGTTTTACTTCTGCAAAGAAAGGCCGGTCGTACATTAGGTTATTACCAAAGGTCCCCTTTATCCACCAGAAAGCCATTATGTCCTCAACACTTGCTGGCCCGTGCCGGGGATAATTCCTAGGCATCCTGGACGTAGACCGAAGATCGTTCTACAGAGCCGCTGGTGCGTAAATGACGCGGTTTGTGTTTGTGCGACTCTCCTGTCTCCGATCGGCTTTGTCTCTCTGAGTCACCTGAACTTGGAGAAGAGTCTCCCGAACATGGTCTGTATCGGCATGAGGATGAGAAGGACGGCCATGCCGGCGAGACACGACGGGCCAATCTCCGACCACAACAGCCCCAGGACGGCGGCCGCCTGCAGAGGCCCTGCCCACAGGAAGTGCAGGAATATGGTCACCTGTAAGCAAGCAAGGGATTATGGAGTTGGAGCACATTACCAGGCCTTGAACCGTACAGGGCCCCACAGGTCCGGAATACATACCCGGAATCACCCCTATGCTGTTTCCATACGGGGACGGAATATTTCAAACATCTGCATGAAGATTTAAAGTTTGCAAATATATCTTCAACGGATTAACTGTTGCTAACAGACAAAACTGGAAATTATGCAAAGTGTCAAATGGTATTTGGTTTTCAAATTGGTGTGAGGCTGCACCCCATTTTATTCCAGTAGTATAAGGCACAACTGAAAGCGAGAACCTGCTCTCAACTCGTTTCATCAATGTAAATAAAGGAATATATATACATATAAACAGTTTCATACCTCATCAAATCTGTTAACATCGTTGGACAGCAGGTTCACTATTTGGCCTGTGGTGGTTTTTCCCATCGCTGTACTGCTGAGACAAAGAGCCTGGTGGAAACATTTCCAGTCAGACCGTGGTCCAACTCAAACCAACTACACATCTAACAGATGCGCAATGCATCTGAAGTACACTGTTACGTTCACAATACGAACAGAATACCCACAAGTCAGTTTTCAGAACACGCCCTAGAGATGTATGGACTGGAAAAGGTCAAAGGCCGTGTCGGCAGGTGTCTCCACTAACCTTCCTGTAGATCATGTGACACATGGCCACCCGGATCTTCATGCCGGCCCTTTGGACGTGGTAGAAATAGAGGTGATGCATAACGGCCAAGACTAAGGTGGTCAGAGAGACACCGGCGGCGTAGCCCAAGGCAGCATACAGAGCGTCCGTGTCATTCGGGTCGTACTTCTCAAAGTACTGGATCAGCTTACCCAGAAAGACTGGCTGGATCACCTTAATCACTTCCTGGTCGGAAAATAAGAGGTACGGAATACAAGGTGTAGAGGTGACTGAGTGAATCCACTGCTTGATTTATTTAGAACACGTTAAAAAAAAAACAACCACAGTGTGCAGGAGTCGTGCTTTGTCGTTACACACTTCCATTAGAGTAAAGACACCCATCACTGCGTAGGGTTTCCAGTAGCACTTTATGATGACTTTGGTGAGATTTGGGGGTCGAAGCTCTTTGGCAGCCTTCTGCACCTCATGGTCCCAGTG
This sequence comes from Esox lucius, assembly GCF_011004845.1. Taxonomy (NCBI): domain Eukaryota; kingdom Metazoa; phylum Chordata; class Actinopteri; order Esociformes; family Esocidae; genus Esox; species Esox lucius. The sequence continues at coordinate 3,924,264 of NC_047590.1, forward strand.
GCTGCGGAAACATGGCCTCCTGGTTACTAGGCGAGAACTTCAGAAGCAAAAGACCATTTGAGGAAGAACACTGATGGCCAAAATGACTGATAAAGGTAGGCAAAAACAGATATAGCAAAATTACGTTGTTGTTCAACATCTGGATCTTATACTCAAAATATGAAAAATCAAGCATTTAATTGAGACAAATATTTTTTAAGCAAAGGACCATTCATCCATGCAAAATCTCTCCAGGGCCTACAGAGTGCTGGGACCTCACTTGTATTGTCTTCTCTTCAGCTTACCCCACATGTTTTCGTCCTGAGAGTAGGACGGTTGTAACAGAAGCTTTATTCTGTGGTCTGTGAGACAATTTGTGTTGATCTGGAGAAATGCCATGCATTGTGCGGTAATGAGTTAATTTATAAAACTAAAATGGACACCTCAATTTGTTGGGGGCAGGTGTAGAGTTTTGACAACGGTGGAGATAATGATTCTTGATCTTTGGACAGATCCTAATCCCTTGCTTCCATGGCCGCCCAGGCGACGGCGGGGCTTGGGCCTCCTGACCTTGAAAAGAAACCCACTGGCCTGGGTGCTTGGCCCTGAGGTGGGGGCCGAGGGGGGCGAACACCCCTGATAAGACGTTTTTATTGCCCCCCCTTGTCTTTCCCCCTTTGTGATGCCGCTGTGGAGCCTTCTTAATAAATACAATTGACTATTAATGAAATTAAATATACTAAATAAAAGACTAAATAACATAGTAATTATAATGGTTTGTCACGGCTGGGCTACTCCAGTAGACAACCGCACTGGGTTCCATGTCCATCAGCTAAAAGCACAAAGACCCATGGAGTCTGGCCCTGCTCTCCACATATTCACTGAATTAGAAAATAAAGGATTGTGTCTTTGGAAAGCAACTAAAACACATTTTCTCACGGGGACCTAAAACATTCAGCTATCACCGGCAAAAGCACTTCAATGCGGAACGCTATGCAGGTTAGCCAGGAAAACGACACCGTCTGTGAGTTAATTCGCCTTCCAGGACGGGAGGCCAGAGCGCGGCGCACCCATGTGTTGATCCGTGCCACCTACCTCTGGTCCAGCGAGAGTTTCTCATTTCATAGTGTGAATAAAAGTATTTATTTTAAGTAAATGTAGATCTCATTTAAATTAATTTGTCATCACGACAGATTTAGGCGGTTTCAGTCAAAACCTGGTCTTAGTAGTTAATCAACTTCCCCCGGTCAAATAGCAATGGAGAACGTTATCTGACTGCGTTCTGAATTGTATATAAATAAACGTGCTTGGATGTTAACCGTACCTCTGCAGTTCCTCTCCCAGTCTCTCAGATCGATCCTCCGGCAACACTTTGTACATATCATCTTCCTCTAGTCTACGTTTGTATCCAATGCTAAACAAAGGATTTAGCCAGCTGAGGAGATACAGGAGACAAAAGAACAGTAGATTTAAAGAAAGAACACTTCGTAAAAAGAACACTTCGTTATTTGGCAGTGACTTAAAAAAATTGAGTTAACATCCCATCTCTAAGGCAGCAACCTATGCAAGGAAATGTCCTTTTCGTTGCCCTGCAAGAGTTGGAATTTGATCTTGGGACCAGAGAAAGGGCTGACCCCTACTGGCCTGCCAACCAAATTGTTAACAATTCCAGTAGCCGGGAGTTTTCTGGTTTTTCCTGTATAGCATAATCCAGCCACACCAAAACAAAACACTTTGAGTATTTTAATGATGTCTCACTGCAAGCAAACCGATCCAGTCATATTGCTTAGATGACTCACAATTAAGTTGGTGCCCAATTTTAAAAAAACGCAGTTTAATTCAGTCTTTTCAAAAGGGCTGACCAAACTTGTTCTTTCACACATAGTTTTTCCTTAGTAATGAAGATTACATTTTTTGTTTTAGGTTATTAGATCTCTTTATTTGTTTTTATTTATCAGCTCTAACGCTGCAAATAGACATATACCATTACATTTGTTTGGTCATATCTAATCTACCTTTAGGTCATTCATTCACACAATCCCTTCATTGTACATTCCAACCAAAAAGATGAGTATTTCTTTCAAGAATTCACTGGAGTTTGGCCATTTTATTTGTTCTGCTCTCTTTGGAAGTTGACATTAAGTTTGTAACCAACTCTGAATTGCTTAATTTAGAAAGGAGGCTACTCAAAACAGTTATCAACCCACCCAAAACGTAATGTTTTAAGAAGCAGAAGGGATTGGCAGGACAAGGTTTGCCTCTAGTCAAGAAAAAAAACGACCAGATTAGTTTACACACAGGAGTAAGCATACTAAATATCGTTTCCAATTTGGGGTTGATGATGAAGTAGGCTGTAAAGCATAAATATTTACTAGTTAAATCACCCGGAGGGGGGTGGGGGGGTGTGGCTAGGCGTTTGAGCCTTATATCTATAGCTGTTACCCAGTCAAATCCTTTAAGACTTTCTGTCGTGATCTGAAACCAATCCTACAGAATTCGTTTGGGCATTTTGGTGTTTGATTATTATGGGAACCAATAGGCCAACTGTATTGTTCTACTAGACCTTCCTTACAGGATTTTCACACGAACACATCCTCCTTTAACAACCCTGTAGGATGTCACCTTCTAAGCGGTTCTAAGCCGTTGCTGTGGTGTTTGTTCCAAATCCGACATACTTTCATCAAAAGCTCTCTTCTCTATTATCACTTTCCTTTCCAATAAAACATAAAATGCCTGAATATAATAATATCATGTTTTAATATAATTTTTTATTGGGGCATTCCGAAACTGTGCAAGGCATGAAACACATTTCCTGTTTTTATAAAAAAGTTAACAAATCGCCATGGCCATTCATACAAAACAGTAATGTACCACGGAGTATCAGACACTGGATGATTAATGTGGAAACCATTCACTTAATGGAAAAACAAACTTAAAAGTCACAACACAAACGTACCCAGATAGCTGATTACTCAACTCGTTCTCGTTTTCGAATTGAGTACAGTATGCGCGGCTATCTGTGTTTTCGGTTAATAAAAAGTGTTCATAATTGCGTTATAACCGATTCAAGTAAGCGCAGGTTATCGTTTTCACCACACAAAAACGTTCTCAATACCGATTTACAACAAACTTTTTCGCTTTCATCAGCCTACGGTTACGTCTTCTGAGGTTTGACACCAATGAGACAAAGCAAATGTGGTACTCCGTAACTGTAAAAGGCTACCTGTGGAGCCTAGATTAACCTTTATTTTAATATCCCATTGTAGAAAGTTGTTGACTTACCAGAAGAAGACCATGGAAAATAGATTTGCTGTAGCAGAAGGATTTGCCTTCGCATCTTTTTTCACCGGCTCCATGTTGCCCTGATGGCACTATGGCTTGGATGATTTCCAGTGTGTTTCACCTCCTTTCAAAGCGACTACTCTATTCTCTGTTGAGTAAATTTGAAGCCTGCACATGGCCCCCAGCGGTAAGTGAGACCGCAAAGAACTACTTCTCTCCAGTCTCTCTTGCACCGCTGGTACCGCGTGGCGTGCAACAACCCAATTCCGCTTCGAGCTCAGTGATTGGCTCGAAACCACCACCGCGTCTATTGGTTGTCAAATCTTGAAGCGAATTAGATCTGCTTGTTGAAGCCAATGTACAACTAAAGAGATCGTACATACTTGCTATTACTTTTCCACCTCACGTTAACATTTGTAAAAGGTACCTAAACCCAAAGTCATACGAGCAGGGATGCATGGGCTCCGAAATTCGCTTTCAGTTTCTCTCGGCCACCGATTCTCCACCGATGCTGCCAGGCGCGCAATTTGCTTGTCAGTATTTCAGACACGTTTTTAATATGCATGCTTGTCCGTCTGCCGGTTTATTGAAAAAATTAAAATTACTTTTGACTACTCCATTGCAGTTCCCCCATTGATTTTTCCATGAGTATTACTATGTATTTACTATGGTTAAACTCGAAACATCTAAATGCTGTTTTCTCACCATTCCGCCAAGATTTGCGACTGGCTAGTAGGCTCTCTTTTCCTTGTTTGCAGAATTTACCACTAAAGGTGTTAAGCAAGTGCTGGGTTTTCCTACACTTCCACTGGTGAGTTCCTAGCTTGTTTACCTGTTTATTAGATGTAGGCTACATTATATGCTTTTTTGCTTTCCACATTATATACCTGACCGAGCCATATCTGTGTGTTTATCTTTAAACCCACGCGTTTCCAGATTGTTTCCTCTGCCATTACCTGTCTTCAGATCTGGACTTTCAGCACCTCGGAGAGCATGCTCTGGAAGGGGACTGGAATGTTCAAGATCAGAGTGACCACTGTTGGTAGGTACTCAACACTGCTGTCCGGGATCATCCCACAAGCCTTGTCGTTTCGGAGATGCTCTGACGCAGTTGTCTGGCCAAAACAATTTGGCCCTTGTCAAAGTCCCTCAGGTATTCAATTCTACCCCTTTCTCCTGCAACCAACACTTTGACTATGAAAACTGTTTGTTCACTTACCATTTAATCTACCCAGACTTTGACTTGTGAGATGATCAATGTTATCCGCTTCACCTGTGAGTAGTCATAATTGTTTTTGGCTCATAAAGTGTATATTTTCCGTTCAGTGTGAGTTATTACACAACTGTACCAATTTTCATCCTTCTATACCAATTGAAAGAAATTCAAGCTTTGGTACTGGAGCTCTAACAAAGGTGTACATATGTGTAAATATCAGATTGGAATTTTCAGATTCCATTAAACCCGTTTTCTGACACAGAATGAATAATAAATGATGAAACCATGACAACACTTGGTGCATTGTTTCTCAACCATGGGCATTGGACCCAGGGGGGTTCGTGGTCTACCCACGAGGGTTACTCGAGAAGGCTTGTGAGACCATAAGCTTACTGGTAAAAATAAGGGGGTAATTTAAGGGCAGTCAACATAGAGCAAGATTTAGCACAGTAACCAAAAAACTGTGGTAAACCATTGTGTTAGTGTCATGGCAAAAACAGTAGGTAATCAGGGATAATCTAAACTGGAAATTATTCATTTAAACCAGAGAGCCAAATGTTTTCACCACGCATTACTCTTGGCACAGAGCCCCTGTGGATATAATTTTCAACTGTAAAAAAACGAGCTAGACTTTCCGCATCCATCCATCCATCTCCCTCGCTCCCACGCTCCTCTCCGATACAGCACGGAGGATACGGGAAGAATCAACGAAAGAGCAGACTGCAGACAACAGCTGCATCATGACACAGTCCAGGTGGGTTCTTCCTCAGATAAAGGGTGAGGTGAAAGACAAAATCCGGGCCCCTCCCCCTCATTTCCTATTTTCCATCCCCACAATCTGCCCTTTCACCACACACAGGGGAGTGGCACTGGAGGTCACGAGGGACGGCTGATAGCCTAGTGTTTAAAGTGCCGGGCCAAAGGTCTCTCTTGTTCTGATTCCCAGACAAGATAAATTACTGGGTTGTTGGGCCATTGAGCTCCTGTAAAGAACTGGAGAAGAGCCTCTATAAAATGACCAAAGATGTCTTAGTTCTTACTAAAATGTCTTCAGATATTAAAAGAGAAGCTGTAATTTCACAAATTACATTAATACACACACACACACATATATATATATATATATATATATATATATATATATATATATATATATATATATATATATATATATAGGCTACATCTGAGTCAAAAGCTTCATTTGGGTAAGTTTGTCCAGACTTTTAACTGTATATATTTGATGGAAACAACTTCCACCTAAAAAGTATTCAGCGAAATTCTGTAAATGCCCAAAGAAAACAGCAACGTATGTCCGTTACAAAACATCTAAGAGCGTTGACGCTCAGTGCTAAACCACTGCTCTGTTTTGGTCCTGGGACTTTCTGGGTGTGGCCGCAGAATGCAAACCTGCGCACATGCTCAGATGATATGTGCAACCGCGTGAGAGCGATATATTGCACCGCGCTCACCGCCATATCTGTGACACAGCTCTTAGCTACATCAAACTGATCTGTCCCTGAGAGACCGGCAAGACTATGATCACCATATTAAGTCACCTCCAGACTGTTAACTGTCAACTAAATACCTGCACTAAACCAAACCCCGCACTTTGCTCACCTCCCTGCACCCAGATAGGTCTGGATACTAGAACTGTAAAATCTGTAAATATGCACTGCATCAACGAATGTAGCCTAAATGACCATCACAAATACGATTAAGAACACGTTTTAGTCATAATTTAATGAAGCAAATTAATGCCTGTATCCTCAGAAGTGTTTCGTATTTGAGTTTTATATATGACACACATACATAAAAAAATTAAATATATTGCCGAAGTACTGAGGTTGTTTTATTGCCACGTGCATGAGTGGTTGATTTTTATTGACCTGATTGATACCCATGTTATGTAGCTACTTAAATGGGTGTGATGAAACGCTGCCAATGTGTCTGTAATGTTAAGCAGGCTAAAGGTGGCCATGGAATGTCCAGTTGTTCGGCTTTTATCTTTTTCTCCCTACCCAATACTGTCACATTAAACAGGCCTGTCTCTCATCGCAACAACTCCCAGCTGATGGAGGACAACGTTACGTCGGATGTGACCTGCTTTAATGAAATGCTGGAATAGTGTTCGGAGGAGAACAGCCTGAAAGTGACTGGCCATTGCCCTGCTCGAATTCAAATCACTAAGACTCATCATCAAAGGATCAAGGCTATTCCCGCTCTGCTGGAGCCATGTGATACAGATTATCTTCTACATCAGTGTTTTCCCTTGGATCTCTATTTTGATGTGAACAAAATCGAACATTATTTGTCTTTTTCACCAATTTGTGTTGGCCAGTTTTATGACCTCCAACATTCTGTTCACTACAGTCAAACCTTTGGCAAGTCAGCTACCTTTAAAAAAAAAAGAATGTTTTACACTTTCTCTATAATCTAGACATAAATCGTCCCAGCCTTCTAAACTGAGCAAACTTGTAGTTCACCAAACACATCTAGTAATATAGCTGTTTTAGCAACCAAACCATTAGATCTTAGCCAGTTTATAATCTACTTTATAGCACTGTCCCAACAAGTTAGACAAAAGGTTACAACATTCAGTATATGAATATACTTCTCTGACATTTACAGTACCTCACAAAAGTGAGTACACCCCTCACATTTTTGCTAATATTTTATTATATCTTGTCATGTGACAACATTGAGAAAATGACACTTTGCTACAATGTAAAGTAGTGAGCGTACAGCTTGTATAACAATGTGCATTTGCTGTCCCCTCAAAATAACACAACACTCAGCCATTAATGTCTAAACCGCTGGCAACCAAAGTCAGTACACTCACTACTTTACATTGTTGCAGTGTGTCATTTCTTCAGTGTTGTCACATGAAATATAAAAATTTGAGGGGTGTACACAGTTTTGTGAGATACTATATGTCTGAAGTCAGAACACTTCTTCCACTAGCTAAGCAAGTCACACAGGTTTATTTCATGTAATATAACAATCTAGTCTCCCCCCCATAAAGCAAGCTGCCCTAAAATAGAGGACGGAGAAGTCACATTTACAGTGTGTCTCCAAAAATGTATATTGTGCCAGTTGTAGTAATGTTGGGACTATGTGAAAGGAAAGTACTACAAACAATAAAGCAAAAATACATTCCATCTAATTTTCAATTGACCAAGCAAAAAAATCATACAAGCTCTTAGATATCATTAGAGTATGTTCATCTCATGAATGTCACATTGTAGTTTGAATCATGGTTGGACTTTGCTTCACAGCTCTATCATGCGCTGTAACTAGTTATGTATTTATTCATTCTGTCATTTGTTATGGAAATTTATTCCCAGCGAAAACATGTATTAGGTCAGAATGTGTGGCATTACTGCAAATGCAGTTACCTTTGAACAACACCATACAGTAAAGAAATGTCATTTGGAAAGTGACATGGCAGTTTCTCAACCATTTGCGGTCACATGTGGACCTCGTCGCCATCGCCATGACAATACCCATCCACTTCATCACAGGTGCCCTAGACAGGATCGCTGGGCATCAGTTGCCCTGACAACATTCCCATATGACTCACTAACTACTATCAGGGATAATTAAAGAGCAGCAACATCACATCACCAACTCAACTGTTAATTGTAATCATCTCTCATTGTTGTTTTGTTCCTCTCTTCAGCTAGCTCAAGTTATTGACAGAAAAAGTGGAATTGCCGACAACAGATTTGGTTTAGAGGAAAAATCCAGATTGTCTTTTCCTGAAAGATAAAGAAGAGAGTAGAGGGCCGTGGCACCTGTGAAAAGAAAGCTTTATCCCCATTTCAGTTAAAATGTTGTCCCAATGACCTGTTAATGTGAGTAGGCCCTGACTCCCCCGCAAGAAATCCCCCACAAGTCACACACCTGAAATTGCCTCATCCCCAGAGCTTTTGCAGTGTAGTAGTCAAATAGTAGAGCAATTGCATAAGCATGACTCATTCAGATTGCAGAAACAGGCACATGATAAAGCAACTTCTTCTAAAATACAGTTTTCCTTGATGTTAATGTGGCAGTCTAAAAAAGGGTGGTCTCTGAGGTTCCAGTGGGTTTTCAAAATACTGACAGCCTTTATGTTCCTTCGGGTGTCAAAAATAATTTGGTCTTTGAAATACTGAAGCATTTTATGTTTTTTCCAGTCTCTAAAACACTCTGTTCTTTGATTTTCCATTAGGTCTCTAAAACACTTTTGCCTTTGATGTTCCTATGAGTCTCTATAATACTGTAAACTTTGACATACCTTTGATAGCCTCAATGTTCCCTTGATTTTCCTTTGGTTGTAAAAGGCCAGTTTTTGGTCAATATGTAACCAAGCCCAGAAACACACATTCACAATAACAGGAAACCAAGGACAATATGAGTGACCTATTTCCAGGTAAATCAGACAAGACACCTGGGAAGACACACCCCAACAAATTAATTTTTTTTAAATTGCTGAAATCTGCCCCATGTGGTCGTGGTTGAAAGATTACCTTTTCTCCACCAGGTGGAGCTATACATCCAGACGTGACATTACTACGCTGAATGACAGGTTGTTCGGGGTCAGACCTGAACAGCCAATGCTGTGGGATTATTTGACTGGGCAGGAAAGACAAATTAATTTACTGAACAACCATGAAATACGAGGCTTAAAATTTGAATAAAATCAGGAGCTCTCAGCCAAAATGTGTAAATCCTTTCTTTATTTAATAAAAGGAAAATACTTTATTTGCCAACAAGCTATATAAATGACTGGTTTGACAATTGTGTTTTGTACCATCCACAACATCCAGGGGATGTGCAGTCATCTTTACAGGACATTAATGACAGATCCCATTAGTTTGAAATCCTTTTATACAAGCACATACTAATCCCTTAAATGTGTAGCTTTTTGGAGGAGTCTTCTCTTCCTGTATCAAGAAGGTTCTGAATTACTGTACCTCTGAGAAATACAAGAAACAGATATAACCCTAATGAGAGGCAAGGCAGAAGTCCAGATGGGTCATAAAAATACATTTCACTCCTCAAAACAAATCAAACAATTCTAAATTCTGGTTAATGGGATCAGCTCACGGGTGGACAAAGTCACGGGTGGACAAAGTCACGGGTGGACAAAGTCACGAGTGGACAAAGCCGGCTGCACCCTTGACAGAAATTTATTCTTCAATCTTTGGCGTCTCTTTAATGTATTACATTTATTATGATTATCATTCATATTATTTGTGTGTATATATACTGTATATTTATTCCTTTGACCAAGACCCTGTTGTGGTCCTGCAGAAATTAAGGTAGAATACCATGAGAAAGTGGGTGGGAGGGTGGGTTTGAAATACACATTATTTATTTACACTTGGATTAATTAGAACATACGTCTTACTTTAATTTGAAAAAATAAATACAATTTCCTGATTTCTTGATTTGCCGATGGACCCATAAACAAAACTGGAAACATTTCAAATCCTTTCAATTAGTTCCACTCCCATCTCTCACTAATCACTCACTGAGCCTTTTTCACTGAAATGACAGCTGTGGAGTGATGCGCGTTGGTCTCTCTCAGTGTGTGTGTGTGGTGTGTGCGCACATATTTGTCTGTGTGTGTGTGATTCCTCAGGATAGGTCTACAGGTGAGGTGCAGAAAAATACTGAGCACAGTTCCCTCCCTGTTGAGCGTGAACCAGGCTACAACATCTAAACCACTGCCGCGCCTCCTCTCTCCGCTCCACTCATCCCGGACTGCCTCTGTGGCCCAACGCTCCGTCCTCTGGGTCCTCCGTCGTCAGCACAACCTCGCCAGCCACGTCGCCTGCTGCTGACACCCCCCCCCCCCCAGCGACATCCACGCCGGGACTCCGAGGAAGATGGGAAACATGACCGCGGAGATCGTCGCCTTCATCCTGACCATGTCCGGGTGGATCCTGGTTTCTTCAACGCTGCCCACGGACTACTGGAAGGTGTCGTCCGTGGATGGGACGGTCATCACCACGGCAACCTTCTGGTCTAACCTGTGGAAGACCTGTGTCACCGATTCCACTGGAGTCTCCAACTGTAAAGATTTCCCCTCCATGCTGGCACTGGACGGTCGGTTCAGACTTTACCTGGTTTCTGTTTCTGCTGCCTTAGAAATGTTGGAAAAGTTGTGTATTTCTGTGTGTGCCCATGTAGTGTCTGTGCTTGTGTGTGTAGTGTCTGTGTGTGTGTGTGTGCCCATGTAGTGTCTGTGCTTGTGTGTGTAGTGTCTGTGTGTGTGTGTGTGTGCCCATGTAGTGTCTGTGCTTGTGTGTGTAGTGTCTGTGTGTGTGTGTGCCCATGTAGTGTCTGTGCTTGTGTGTGTAGTGTGTGTGTGTGTGTGTGTGTGCCCATGTAGTGTCTGTGCTTGTGTGTGTAGTGTCTGTGCTTGTGTGTGTGCCTGTGGAGTGTCTGTGCTTGTGTGTGTAGTGTCTGTGCTTGTGTGTGTAGTGTCTGTGCTTGTGTGTGTGCCTGTGGAGTGTCTGTGCTTGTGTGTGTGCCCGTGTAGTGTCTGTGCTTGTGTGTAGTGTCTGTGCTTGTGTGTAGTGTCTGTGTGTCTTGTGTCTCAGGGGTCTGTTCTCTTGGGATAAATGTTTAGCTCTGGAAGAAGTGGCATTTGGAATGTGATCCTCCTCTTACTCCCACACAGCGTATATTCAGGTGTGCCGGGCTCTGATGATCGCTTCTGTGTGCCTGGGTTTCTTTGGAGCCGTCCTGGCTCTGGTCGGCATGAAGTGTACAAGGATCGGGGGCTCGCAGACCGCTAAAGCCAGACTAGCCGGGCTGTCAGGCATCCACTTCATACTCAACGGTGAATAAAACGTACACACGGCGCGCTTTGTAAACCTCCCCTTGATGTTTAGAGCGGAGATGAGTTCACTCTGTTTCCTCTGCAGGGCTTTGCTCCTTGACGGCGTGCTCCTTGTATGCACGCAGGATCACGTCAGAGTTTTTCGACCCCTTATTTTTTGCTCAGAAGTAAGTGTCGGGCCTCCCGGCTTTACCGCGCCACTGTAGTGTGTGTCCACGAAACACAGTGAGTAGTATGGATGTGTTATGATGGATGACTGAGTGTTCCTGCTTTGCCAGGTTTGAACTGGGCGCAGCACTCTTCATCGGATGGGCTGGATCCGTGCTGTGCATTTTAGGAGGACTCATCTTTTGCCTCTCCTGTTCAGAGGGCTTCAGGCAAGTCCATTTTCTTGCCCAAAGATTACATGATTGACTGAATTAAGCGATTGTCTCTGCTGTTTCCCTTTCCGATCTGTAATCAGTGAGCGCTATACATTCCTCAACACTGCGTTGACTGGGATACAGCTGTCTGATGTGTCCGCGGTGTAGTACACATGTAAATACTGTTAAGATGTAAAGATTGTTAAGACTGTGGGTAACCCAAGGAAGAGGTCTAATAAAAACTGTAATTAAGTTATTTAAGTTCTGTAATTCCCAGGGATCCCTCTCAACATCTTGTCAGTGTAAAGGCCTGCTGGAACAGTATAAAAGGCATACTGTATGTTGATGACTGAATGTTTTCTTTGTGTATAGTACCAGTTCATTTATGTCAAAGTCACCTTGGATGGGCCCAAGGGGGTAGCGTATGGGGAGGATGATGTAACAGGCCACATTTATCGCCGTGACAACAATTGGCCTAGATTTGGAGAACTTTCTGTCTTCCCGACCTGCTGTCGCCGTAGCAGTGGAATGAAGATCGGGCGCATCTCGAAGGATTAACCCTTTGTGTTTCCCTCTAGTCGAGTCAAGGACTCCTACAGCGGCTCCACATCTATGGTAACCAAGCGCCACAAAGGTTTCTACCAACCACCGGGTTTCACAGGCCCCCAGGACCCCGCAGAAAACTCAAGGCAGTTTGGAAAGAATGCCTACGTGTGACAACGTGCACTATTCTATACATGGAACGACATGGACTGAGCTTGTTGAGCTCACCTTTTTATACTTGTTCAATCAGAGCCCTTGTCAGAATCTCTCACTGATACAATTCCTTTGTGGTTACATCACCTGGATAAGTGTATGATGACTGGAACATGCTTTTATTTTCATCATATGGCCTTTTCTTTTCAATGCACTGTATTTTGTAAAATTTCAGTTATTATTCACATATTATATAGGTTTTTTTATACATGTGTTTTCTTTGCCAAGGGAAACTGTGCCTTGGCCTTTCTTTAAACCTGACTGCTTCGATAATGTCACTCCCTGTGCACAGAAAAAGCTGATGGAAATGACCCTTGAAATTGATACAAGCAAATAGGCGAGCTGTTGATTTAATTCCAAAAAAAACAGATTAGGTAATGTCTCTTGTCAATGGGCTATAAACAAAATACATCAGATAAGCATGTTTTCGGTTCAGCACAGGAAATTCTGTTTGGCATGGAACAACACAAACTCATAGGTCACCTTGAAGAAGAAAAAAATGAACTGGTACAAATCCATTGTCCATTTGTATGCTTCAAGATGAACACCAGGAATAGAAGTCATTACTCAAAACACTCAGCTCCTTAGTTCTTGCTAATTTCTCATGAAATAGAAATGAGTGACAATGTAAATAAAAACAATCCCTCAAAACGTGCAAAGGAAAAGGAGCAGTCATTTTATTTTGATTTATTTGAAATAAGTTAGAAAGAATATAAGAGCACCATAACAGTTCATAACGTCGAAATATATCAGAGCTGCCTGAAAACGTCCTTCAGAATACTGTGGACACAAAGCACGTTCGTCATAATAGTAACCAGCGTTGCAGAAAGGGGAGATTTCCCGCAAAATTTGTAATAAGGTGCGTGCAAAAACTGGGATGGACGAGTTGATTTACTGCTCATGTTGTGTATAAATAATAACGTTTGTCTTTTGAGGAGTCCTCGGGTTATTTGCGGTATACTGTCTTTAAATGTTGGCAACCCTGATGGTATCAATCTTACCGGACCTCAACTGACGGCCGGATGAAAGACGTATCAATAGAACGCATTGTGAGCAGAACTGTCAAATTCTTGTGTTTTTGCAATATAACCTCACACTGAAAGATGGCCTCTTTCCAGCCACCACAAAGCGGCGCTTCCGTTGTCTCGGCGGGCTTGTCCCAGTTCATCTTTGTCCAGACTCGGATATGGGAATCGGACGTTTCCCCCAACGTCCGCCGTCTATCTACACCTTCTGATCAATGGAAACCCTAACCCTGTTACGTGAAGCCTCTCGGTCCTCCGAGCCAGGGGACAAACAACTGGCGTGGAGTCCGCTGCATCCTTGAACAGGTGTTGGGTGTCCTCGACGGGTCCCAGATGGTTAGAAGACTGACTCGTACTAGTTACCAGATACTGCATCTTTGAATGCATTAAATCGTGGTCCTGAGGGATTTCACATTTTGATGTCCATATTGTGCACAACGAAACAATAGGCTAGATACATGCAACAGGAAGACAGAAAAAAACAACATTAAGGCGCGCAGGTTTTACTACAGAATAGCCTACATACTATATCCTGCCAGCAGCGTCCTTGCCCAACATAGTATGTTTTTTCTCCTTCCTTACATCCCGTTAGACTGTAGCGAACGAGGGGACCAGGAAGCAAACACATATGCGGCGCAGCAACCGTTTCAGCATACTCTACGGTTGACTAGGTAGGAGTTGTAATTCAACTCATACAGCAATGACGGCTACAAGGCTAATAGCAGTTACCTTAAGCTTTTGTAAAATGTTTACCCCATTTATCTCCCCTCCCAATGTTCGATTTGCGTTTATGATCGTGACTCGTAGCAACAACTCTCCTGCGGGTTGAGGAAGTCAAAAATAGCCTGCTCCTCACAACTTGCAATGCCGTCCTTCTCGGACACGGCTTGTGCTGCATGGACCGCACATACGCACGGGGAATTAATTGCCACACTTTGACGCCCAGTTTAGTTGCATTTAAACCATGCACCACTAGAGAGCAGTGCTGCGTGTCTATACATTACGGGACCATACAATTGACTGTGTGGAAATTGTATGTTTTCTGTATGCGTCTTGTTTGGATGGAATCCTACTTAGTGCTTAGTAATCTATAATCAGTGCCTGCTAGCGAACACACTGCCTCTTTGTTCTTTTTCTCTTATAAGCCCTTCAGTAATGAAAAGCATGACAACCCGGGTCGCCACATTATAGACCCACAAGTCACAACAGCGGCCAATTCCAATGTACCATCTACTTTGCCAACGACTTTGCCAGTAAGCAGAGGGACTCAAAAAAACAAAGAAGACCCTTCTGATCTTCACTCACCACAAGAAAATTCATCACTCCCCATGCAGCTAATGGCACGTGAGTGAGAGCCACAGGTTTAAATCTAATCATGTGAGGCACAAAGAAGTTATGTTTTTATTATGAGATGTGTAGCAGCACACTCAGCTAATTAACTGCCACTGCCTGAGGCAATGCAAAGGATCAATGGAAGTGCTTCAACTAACTTTGAAGTTGTGGACCATCGGGTAATGACTTCCTTCTCAACTAATTAAGGTCAGACGGGGACTGCAAATTTGAAAGAAAAATGTGGACCAGTTCTTTCAACTTCAGGTCATATTAGGTCATGTTCATATGCTTTGAATACATTTAATATGGATTTGTCAAATAAATCAAAACCGAAAGAGCCTTGGACTTAGAGGTGACTATATTTGAAACCTGATATAGAAGCTTAGTTGAGCATTTTTACTTCCCAAAAACTGTTTCTGGGAACTTGAACAGCAAAACACTCTCACCCACATCCCCACCTTTGTGCCAGCATGGGAAAAAGTGATGACTCAGTTGAGAGAAAACACATGTTGGTTTCATTTGTCATACTGGGCCTTGCTCTACCACGCCATCTGACCGGGACGAGCAGGTCTCGTCTCTAGCCCCGGCCAGCACAGAGAGCATGCCAGGAAACTCAAGGTGGGGATGTGGGAGGGAACTGTGCTCCGCCACGGAGACACCACGGCTTAGGGAGCTCCTCAACAGGTCTGATCCAGAGAGAGGAAAGCGACAGAGTGCTGGACACGTGGGGAGTGACCCAAGTATCCCAAGTTGAGCCGAATACGGGGCAACTCTGCAGACTATCGGGATGAACTTACGCCTGGTGCAGATCTGGGGCTTCCTGTTGACCGTGCTGGGCTGGATCTTCATGGCGTGCTCCCTGGCCATGGAGGGCTGGAAGATCACCTCCATAGGGGGCATGGGTGGCTCGTCCATTGTCAAAGTGGCCTGGTACTGGTCCAGCCTTTGGAGGTCCTGCTTCACGGACTCCACTGCCGTCACCAACTGCTATGACTTCCCGGTTCTCTGGTCCGTGGACGGTAGGTACCAGCGCCACATTGGGTTCTGCTTACACTTTTACGGTGGCTAAATGTCTTATGTGAACGAGGGGACACGTTTTGTGTTTTTAACCTGACTTTGGACTATTTGCTGCAGCCCGTCTTTTCGAGGGGGCGCGCGGATATGACAGGTGCTACTGTTCATTAACGCCGTTTCAAAGCGGCGACAGCAGCTATTCCAGGCTTAACGTCATGTGACGTAACTGAGGCTGGTTGTGTCTTCCGCGGCAAGGCCACATTCAGATGGTGAGGGCGCTGCTGATGGCCGCGCTGTCGGTGGGGATGTTGGGGTTCATTCTCAGCCTCATGGGCATGGAGTGCACCTTCATCGGAGGGCGGGACAGGGCCAAGTACCGGAAGATCTTCAGTGGGGGGGTTTGCCATATAACCAGCGGTAAGGCCACTCTCCCAGATTAATGTCATCTCAAATGTCAATGTACTGTGAATCATTTAAACCGATGAAAATGTTAAAAACACGTGTGTTACAAGTGAACTGTTTTAGTATTTTATTATTAATAACGTAAATTAAGTTGTCTAAAGTGCATTGTCCCAATTTTGATGACTAAAATGTGTTTATTATACTTAAATCGTAACAGAGCATGAAGATAACATGCATAGTTTATTTAAAATAGTTTTGAAGTCAATATCTATAATATTTTGATCCCTTAGATAGAGTTTTAATATTTTAAACTTCTATGTAAAATGAACAAAAAAGTATTTAATAGGATGACATCACCCTAAAAAGGAGTTTGAGCTAGCCAGTCTGCAGTCTAGAGAAGAATCAGCAGGCCAATCATTTTGTTAGTTGCTTTTTAGCATACTTAAAAATCTTTTTTTTTTGTGAAGAAGCACTTTTTTACTCATGTTGCAATTAACAGCAGGTAATATTTTCTAGAAGTCTATAGAAGTTTATAGAAAAACTGGACAGTCTCTTTAAATCATTTGACTTGGGTTCCATCTGCGAAAAACACTGATGCTCACTGTCAGGTGAAAGGGAACTGACTGAATCACTTCATCTCATGCAGGCATATTGGCCGCGTCAGGATACGCTGTCTACGCTATCCATGTCTCAGCGGAATACTTCAACCCATATTTTGTCGGATTAAAGTAAGTGGACTTTTATAAATTGAATTCAATCTATTCAGTCTCTATAAAACATTTATCCTGCACCAAATTGTTTACTCTTTTTCTCCCTCCCTCCGAAACACACAGGTTTGACCTGGGGACTCCTCTGTTTCTAGGCTGGGTGGGATCAGCTTTCCATATGACAGGGGGGTTGTTCTACCTGTTCTCGGTGGGCAAACTGCTCTGTGAGGGTGATAGGTGAGTCCAGGCACAGACACCGTCTTCATGGATCTGTCTTTTAATTTGTTTGACATTTTGCTGAGTAAAGTAAGTTAAGATTTCCACCAGTTCATTTTCACGTGTCCGAACGGAATGCGAAACACTACCAGGTCATCGGACGTGTGTTTTTGAATATTCATAATACACTTGACTGGTTTGATATTCCTCTGCGTGTTCTTCACCGTAGAAATCCGACGTTCGTCCTTGCACCCCCCGACATTGAGCGGGACCAGGCCAAGTCCACCACATCGCTGTCCTCAGTACCTAATATCACATCAAAGATCAAGGCTCCACCCCCGGCTAAGATTTCTTCAAAGTCCTCACGCTCCCCTCGGCGTGGGTCCAGATCCAGGCGCTCCTCGGAGCTGGACGGCCCCAGAAGGTCCTCGGAGCCCAGGAGGAACTCAGAATCTGGCGGGAGGTCTTCACGGTCTCTTGGGTCAGCGCACCAAGACAGGGATCAGAGCAGCAGTGGAACGGTGTCATCTTTATCCAGCGGGTCTAGGAGCGTCCATGAGAGAGAACAGTTTATCAAAAACACCTACATATGACCGGGTTCTGGGCACAGGATGTATTGGTCAAACTGGACTGACCTGTTAGTGGGCTGTTTTTGACTGGCCCAAACTGAAGTTATCCAATTGTATATACTGTGAATTATGATCTTGTTTGCATTTTATATATAAATATCAATGCATGTGTATAGAACATAATGTTTCCCTGGGAGTGTTTTACTGTCATAAAATAAACTCTGCGATCACATAAATGTTTTCCTGTATAGATAATGATAGTGTGATTACAGCAGGGCATTTATGTAATGAGTGTGATTACAGCAGGGAATTTATATAATGAGTGTGATTACAGCAGGGTATTTATATAATGAGTGTGATTACAGCAGGGCATTTATATAATGAGTGTGATTACAGCAGGGCATTTATGTAATGAGTGTGATTACAGCAGGGAATTTATATAATGAGTGTGATTACAGCAGGGTATTTATATAATGAGTGTGATTACAGCAGGGCATTTATATAATGAGTGTGATTACAGCAGGGTATTTATATAATGAGTGTGATTACAGCAGGGCATTTATGTAATGAGTGTGATTACAGCAGGGCATTTATATAATGAGTGTGATTACAGCAGGGTATTTATATAATGAGTGTGATTACAGCAGGGTATTTATATAATGAGTGTGATTACAGCAGGGCATTTATATAATAAGTGTGATTACAGCAGGGAATTTATATAATGAGTGTGATTACAGCAGGGCATTTATATAATGAGTGTGATTACAGCAGGGCATTTATATAATGAGTGTGATTACAGCAGGGCATTTATATAATGAGTGTGATTACAGCAGGGCATTTATATAATGAGTGTGATTACAGCAGGGCATTTATATAATGAGTTTGATTACAGCAGGGCATTTATATAATGAGTGTGATTACAGCAGGGTATTTATATAATGAGTGTGATTACAGCAGGGCATTTATGTAATGAGTGTGATTACAGCAGGGCATTTATATATTTGATTAAGATCTTTCTCAGAAATACAGTGGTCATTGGCACACAGAAAGGTCGCACCTTGTGTTTTGCTCTGGTTAGCAGAATGCATATACCCTTTTGTTTCCTATGAAATGCAACTGAATGGCATTGCTATATAAGATGGCTAAGATGGCAAGAAAGATAATATTGGACACATGGCCTGTCCTCCTGTCCTCTACCCAGATGAGAATACAAACGGAAGAGAAAGGAACAACACCCTGTGACCAAAAGAAAACAGGTGTTGAGGTACGTTTAATACATCTGAGATGTATACACAATATTGTATAAAATGTATGCTGTTATGCATTACCAAATGCAACTAATGTATTTATTAGGGTTTGTTAACCAAATGGTATGGTCGTGACAATCAGTTTGATGAAAAGACGAATTCTGGAGTTGGTCTCCCGCGGTGTCCAGGGTTGCCACATTTCACTGACTATAAACCGAAAAATCACCCGCGGACTCCACAAAAAAACTATCTGTAAATCGTCCCGCCCAAGCCCATTTTTGTCCGCACACTGTCATTAAAAATAGCCCCAAGTCACGGGAAACCTCCCCATCTGGCAACGCTGACTGCCACTGTTGAGGCAATGATACTTGTCAAGAGCTAATAGCGGTTCATAGTCACAGGAGCAAAATGGTTCCAACTTTCAGTAATCATGTGAGATGCACATGTTGTACTTAAGTATTTGTTGGTATACTCAATCAATTGTATTTTAATGCGTTCTTGTTGCAAAACAAATATTTACTTCGGGATACTCCTATCAGTTCCGCTCAGTAGCTTACATAAGCTAGATCAGTGTCTCCCAACCTTTTTCAGTTACTGTACCCCCAAAATGTTTTTGCACTGCTTTCAGTACCCCTGAAGTACCCCCTCATGTTAATTTCACTATAAGTCTATGGTGTCATGAGTGTTTTCAAGTACCCCCTGTGGAGAGGCCAAGTACCCCCAGGGGTCCTAGTACCCCTGATTGGGAACCACTGAGCTAGATCATTATCAGTTGGTTCAGAAAACATATGAATCAGTAACGCGTCATAGATTAGCTAGGATATAACAGGTTGTGATTTTTAGATAAAGGAAGATACGGGCGAGAGCCATTCAAACCCTCATACAGGTAAAGTAAGGGACCCTGGGAAAATAAATAATTGCTTACAGAGCAAAACCCTCAGATAACTAGCGCTGTGCGCAACCGTGTTGCGTCCGTGACAAAAAGGCGAACGCTTAACGTTGTACTTGATTGACTCATTGCAGCCCAGACTTCGCTTTAGCCATCTCCCTCTTTGTTGGACCCATTCATCTTTAAAACAATCTCGCTTGCTATTTCCCGATTTAGTGACCCATCGCCAAGTGAGCATCACCGCCACCCCCCCCCCCCCCTCCAATCACCATGAAGCACCGGACAGTGATGATGTACACGCAGATTGGTTGCTTTGTGTCGTGTTTGTTCGGCTGGATTCTAGTGAGCTCCACCCTGGCCATAGAGTACTGGACCTGGTCCGAAGTGAGCAACGTGGTGCTCACCACCAGCAACTACTTCTCCAACCTCTGGAAGGACTGTGTCTCGGATACCACCGGCGTGTCCGACTGTAAAGACTACCCCTCCATGATGGCGCTACCAGGTAGGCAGCCGGTCAGACTGGCACATCTTCCGTGAATGTGAGCGGGATTTTAGCCAGCTGCAGACAGCGTCCACCCGATGATACATTCTTTTGTGGGATGGGACAGTGACAGGAACTTAGGTCTCACAGAAGTTTTCTACACTGACTTTGCATGTCGATTAGGATATGCACAGGTGAAATTAGTGAATGGAGCGGATTCATAAAAAATATTGATATGAAGTCTAGTCAGGTGAATACAACTAAACTCCGTGCAGTGACACCGTGCTCTTATGCGGAACTACATTTCAGTAGCAGCGTAGATGGCGTACATAATGAGTGTCACTGGCCATATTCTGCTGGAGTGGCGATAGGGTGTCATCGAACACGCCAACATTCTACGTGACTGCAGGCATACTATAGCTTCTCTGTAATCATTGGGGTTCCACTCTCGGTTTCAGGGTTCCTCCACGTGGTGAGGGCTCTGTCCATCTGTTCCGTTATCTGGGGTTCTTCGCCGGCGTCCTCACGCTCATTGGGATGAAGTGCACCAAGATCGGGGGTTCAGAGCTCGCCAACGCCCGGGTCACCATTCGCAGGGGGAATCACGTATTTGGTGTCTGGTAAACTTTATATCTAAAAGTTATCTAAGCGATCGAGTGAGTGATTTGGGATACGCTAATAGCAGTTTTCCTCTTAGGATTCTCTGGCATGATTGTCTACTCCTGGTGGGGTAATTAAAGTACGATCAGATTTGTGGATCCAAATTTCCGGGCACAGAAGTGAGTTGTTTTTATTCATTACGCACAATAAACACAACATTGGTAACCGGTGGTTGAATGTAAATGCATTCTACTTTCTGCTCTTCAGATTTGAACTTGGAGCAGCTGTTTTTATTGGCTGGGGAGCTCGCTCTTGCTCATCACGGGTGGATTCGTACTCAGTTTCTTCTCTGGAAAGAGGGTTTACCCTCAACGTAATACTTTGTCTATCGACAAAATTGTTTCTTAGATCGACAACATGTCGCACCACAAACAATGTATTTTGTAGTCTGGAATATGTGACTTAACTTATTCATTTCAGTTCACAGAAAGCCTCGAGAGACCTTACTCCATTGCCTTAGCGGGGAGCAGACAGACATACATGAGGGCAAAACTTTCCAGAGGGACTCCGGTACCACCGATGATCCAAGCGAGCCGAAAAGACAGAGAAGCCGAAACAAGGACAAGTAGAACATATAACAGGGATGCGTTTGTGTGACAGCGAAAGTCGCAAAAAGCTGCAGTAGCCATAAAGACGGTGCTTCAGAACAGCGGTCGCGGGTTACAATTTTTCTTTTCTATCGATTTTGATTTATTAACTAATAAAATAGCACTCACTGAATAGTGCATCACTGTCTCACCATCCACAACTGTGTAGGCTTTCCTTTGAAATTTCTGAACAGAAATCAGAAAAAATATATATCGTCAATATCTTTATTGCATGAGTTTTATTGCATGTATATATTTTTTTATACAAAACACATTCTCACCATTGCTTTTGTAAATACAAATTTCATGTAAAATCTTTGACACAAAAAACCTGGAGTACCTGGAGTTGCAATTTCAACTTCTAAGGGTCACAATTCCTTCCCACTAATATATCATCTTTACAATAGCATAGAAAAATTGCTACCACTGTCAGAGGTGTGTATCTTCAACAGATACACTGTGTCCTGAGCAAAAGTGTGTTAAGTCTCTCATATGTTACTCTAACAGTACAGGTAAATCATCTACATGATTACATTTGTCATCCAAAGAATGTCTATATGCATCTCATTGTGTTTCCCTCCTCCAAGAAGTGAAACTGTAAATAAACACCCTAAATATCCTCGTCACTCCAGTCGCGACAGAGATGAGAACTGCTCTTCCAGAGTGCTGCCTGTTCCTGCCTCGTTCAGACCTGGGGAACGGATACACGTTAGAAGGCGAAGCTCAAGGATATCAGGGCCAGATTTGCAGCCAGGTCGAGGACTAACCGGTTTTCTTCCCAGTGGAGGTGCCCCCAGACGCTGGTGTTGCTGTCCGAGTCCCGGCTCTTCCTGATGGGGGCGGTCGGCTTGGCCACGTGGCTGGTAACGCATAGGTCCTCCACGAAGAGATGTCCCAGTCGTCCTCGTCGTCCTCGTCTGTATACTGAAAGGACACTACAGCTGGGATCAACGTTCACTTTGTTTCTCATTGACCTGCTTGGGTTGGATGGCCGAAAATACAACCGGCCTGAACAGTCCTTCACACTGTGGTGCTTACAAGGATTGAGACCCTCCAGGTCGTATTTTCATTGGGTCGGTACACTATAGTATATTCAGGTTTTCATAGGCTAGTCTACTTTTAGTTACTATAATTATTAGAAACTTTGTAATTATAACTTGGCAATGTGAGGAAATTCTTTAAATTCTTTACAACTTCTGAGCCTAGACCACTGTTGGAGTTAAAATTGAGACAGAGGTTTACGATCAGAAAGAAAATGAATTAAAATAAATTATAAACATAATAAGCATGCAGCAGTATAAATTGTTCTATAGTGATTAAGTTTGATCGGTAGGTTGTAAGCCTAATTTGACATATTTTGCCCAAAGTAGCAAAACAAGCACAGTGTATTGTAGTGAATCATCCTAACTAAATTGATTATTTATTTTTTACCATAAGTCATAGTAAAATGCACAAGAGAGTTTAGTTTGAGGGAGCAGTCTACCTTGACATTTGATTGATTGACCAACCTACATAAGCTGTAAAATTAAACAAAAATTGTTTCTTTCAAATAAGATGGGATGTCTCACTACATTACCCAGTGCTTCACAAAGTGGGAGCAAATGATGGTACATCCCTTTTAAAGAAATGTTTACGAAGTCTCCCTAAATGTTTCTCTGACATGACTATTGGAGTTACTGGTGTTCGGGGCCAGTACAGATAAATAAATGTGAAAATGTATGCACTCTCCTCTAAGTCACTCATTATTTCTGTTTAAATCCTCACTGCTGCACAGTCTACCAGCTTAGGTTTTATAGAGAAGACAAAACATTTTATTTCCCCATGTCTCATTCACTCATGTATAAACGGGAGATTGTAGTGTAATTCTGTGTGAGCGTGTTGGCAAACCTAATCCTTTCTGTACTTCTCAATTGTCCTGGCGTTTTCAGAAAGCAACTAATAAAAATTCCAAACATAGAATGGATCATTCCTGAGACAAGACTTAATCAGCCCTAGATAAAACTACAATGATAAAATGACATACTTCATATAAAATAAGACAACCTTCTGACTTGGATGAAACTGGTTGCAAAAATTACTAAGACGGCCTTCAAGTTTTCCTGCTTTCCCAGCCAGACGTTCCCTAGCCGATGTTCCTCTTTTCCTTACGGCTCGCGTTGCTCTCAGCTAATGGGGACACAGCAGAGAGGAGACTAGAGGGAGGGGGGCTCACCTTGAGTTCCCGTATCACGTCTTTGCTTTCCGGTAAGGTGTTCACTCCGCCGATGGGTCTCTTTGGTCCTCGGTCTGCCAGCTGCTTCTCTAGGCTCTTAGTGAGGCTCCTCACCAGGTTATCTGCAAATACGGGCGCAACGCATGGGAGCCCATGTCAACTGTCTTGAAAACACTGAATACAAAACACCGATACACACACACACACACGCACACACACACGCACACACACACACACACGCACACACACAGTCTAAACCAGAAAAGGCGTCAGACTTGAGGAATGTGTGCTGTTCTTAAATTAGACCCACAACGCTACGCAGGGGTAGTAAAAATAACAGTCACTCACTATTTGTGGTTTTCTGCATGTTCCCGTTCTGGTCTTTGTAGTGTTTGAGCTGTTGTGGGTCAATCTCCTCCAACTCACTCCCCTCAGTCCACTCGCCATCGCTCTCCACCGCTGCTGTCTTGGCGCTGTCCACCGCACTGCCTCTGGTCTGCTGATGTTTGGACGGCTGGGGGGCCCTGGCCTGGACCGGTTTTGGCTGGCTGAGGTTGTGATGGGGAGTGGGTCTTGTGATGAGGGACTCCCTGCTCCTGCCAGGATTTCCGACGGTGGCACTCCTCTGACTCTTCCGACTCGTCCTCTTCTGACTCCTCCTCTTCCGACTCCTCGTCGGAGCTGAAGGGGGGGGTCCTGTGAAAAGGCATAGATCATTTAAAATTACCATACAATTAATCACTACCTTATAGGGTGTTAAGACAACTTACAAGACAAAACCAACTTCCTATGGTTTCATTTTGGTGACCATGTCTAATAAAGTGACAAATGGAGCCTGTGGTGAGGTAGTCTCATCGACTCTAGGTGCTGTGAGCAGGTGTTTACTTGGGGGTGGAGGTTTTGGGCAGGGTGCTGGTCCGTGGAGCCGGCTGAGGGGGGTGCAGCGGTTTGGCATGTGTTGGCGGGGCCCCCGACCTCACCTGGGTTACCTTAGAGGGAAGGCTGCTGGCCCGCGGCCTGGACTGGGTCACTGGGGGGGCAGCAATTAATGGATTAGTTACTTTGAGTACTTCTCAAAGACTAAGAAGGTTTAAATGAAGACTAAGATGACTAACGTTTCAAGCAGCTTAACGCTCACGTCCCTAAGATTAAAGTCTACATTAGGTAGGGGATCATGATTGGTGTCACCACGAGCATACCTGCAAACTAACACACAGGGAATACAGACTAACACACTTGGACTGACGACTAACACACTTGGACTGACGACTAACACACTTGGACTGACGACTAACACACTTGGACTGACGACTAACGCACTTGGACTGACGACTAACGCACTTGGACTGACGACTAACGCACTTGGACGGACGACTAACACATTTGGACTGACGACTAACACACTTGGACTGACGACTAACACACTGTAGGACTACAGTAGCTCCATGAGAATGTCAAACACAGAGTGGTGAACTGGATTCATCCGCAGGACAATTTGAGTCAGATTGGACGGTCAAAGTGGAATTCAAATGTTCAGACCAGGTTGAAAGAACTAGGTGACCTGCAGTACCTTGGGTGAGTGGTGTGGGTTTCCCCCGCTGTTCGGGGGCAGAGTCTCCCCCCCTCTTTAAATCCTTCAGTCTCAGGCTCAGTGCGTGACCCACGTCCTCACGGTGATGCCAGTAGTCTGGAATCTCCCTCGCTGCTCGCTCTCTCTCTGAGCTCACCTTAGACATGAGGTCACTGTACTCACTGTTCCCCAGGCCCTTCATTCCCTGAACATGTTGGGGGGATTGAATAGGCAATATGTCACCTTCATGATGAGAACTACTAACATGTGTATTAACAGTCCTTATTAAACTACTAACACGTGTATTAACAGTCCTTACTAAACTACTAACATGTGTATTAACAGTCCTTACTAAACTACTAACACGTGTATTAACAGTCCTTACTAAACTACTAACACGTGTATTAACAGTCCTTACTAAACTACTAACATGTGTATTAACAGTCCTTACTAAACTACTAACACGTGTATTAACAGTCCTTACTAAACTACTAACAAGTGTATTAACAGTCCTTACTAAACTACTAACACGTGTATTAACAGTCCTTACTAAACTACTAACATGTGTATTAACAGTCCTTACTAAACTACTAACACGTGTATTAACAGTCCTTACTAAACTACTAACATGTGTATTAACAGTCCTTACTAAACTACTAACATGTGTATTAACAGTCCTTACTAAACTACTAACACGTGTATTAACAGTCCTTACTAAACTACTAACACGTGTATTAACAGTCCTTACTAAACTACTAACATGTGTATTAACAGTCCTTACTAAACTACTAACACGTGTATTAACAGTCCTTACTAAACTACTAACACGTGTATTAACAGTCCTTACTAAACTACTAACATGTGTATTAACAGTCCTTACTAAACTACTAACACGTGTTTACTGTACAGCAGTAGAGACAGTCACACACCACATAACGTAGCAACGTGTGGGTTTGTGACATATAATTAGCAATCGTGGTGTGTTTACAGGTTTTACTCCGAGGGACTCGAGTTTCTCTATGAGTGCTTGCTCCAGGGCAGGCCGCAGCTCCCTCTTGATGTTGGGGTTCTTCCTCAAGACACTGGTCACAGCAGGCTGATGCTTCTTCACAACAACAGGCTTCTTCTCGGACACACTGGATGACTCTACAACAAGGACCAGACGGGCACGGTATGGTTACACAAACACTGTTATCCGGGCAACAGTCCACTCAATGACACGCTAAAAAAACACAAACATTAATGTATTTCAGGAGGAGACAGACCGGGGCAAGCATGATTTATTTTTTGTTGACAGAGAGCAACCTATCAGCTTGCTTTAACTTACATTACATTGGCCAAATTCTGCAGATCTGCCAAAAACGCATTGACAAACTGGACTTGACACAAATGCTCTTGGACTCTAAATGGCAGACCGACCGACACGACCATGCAGATACCATGCACCGTGCAGACACACAGACTGCTGCCATCTCAACTGTTACCTTTGTCCTCCTCAGACAGCTCCTCTATAGGATCCAGTTTAGGAGCAGAGGGGGGCTGCTCTGAATTGGGGGGTGGGGGTGGGGGTCAAGGGTCAGACAAGAGCGGGAATTAAGATGAGGGATCTCAGGATGAGGTAACGATAGCATTGATCTCCAGTTGGAGTCTCGTTGGGAGGTACGATCAACAGAGAGAGAGGACAGAGCAGTCTGATTTCATCAAGGCCTAAAATGGACACCCGCCACCTGTGGCTAGATTTTGACATTTGACCCCGAGGAAATGTTAACCAGCCATGCAGGGGGCCACACTGTACGGCTTTGTAGTGAAAGTGTTTTACCCGCTTTGTTTCCAAAAAAAACCTAACAAACCCCAAGTCCAGCATGAACACACGTGCACATTGTGATTTATATCACAAGCAATTCCACCACAGCTGTTCATAACAGTTCCGCCCTTATATTTCATAGCTGCACTGCGAAGACTTTTGATTTTGATTCCACCCCATCTCACCATGGCAGCAAAAGGGCTGTACCATCCCAGCGCGGAAGGATTCGTCTTTCAATGCCCCCCCTCCCACCTGCGAGAGGTTATGATTCACTTCATCTGAATACCTACAATAAATATCTATGCATACACACATTATTTGTTGGTGATTTTTGGTGTTATTATGGCACTTATTTGGGCTGGGAAACAACAAATGAGTGGATGGTAGATAGTTTGAATTAACCGGGGCCTGCTAAAGGCTCTGTATTCCATGCTAGAATATCCCATCAAAAAGCTATCTTCAGAAGTAGGCAGTAGATTTTAGATTGACTGAGATTCATATTTGGCTAACAACTTACCAT
The DNA here is from genome assembly GCF_011004845.1 of Esox lucius. Lineage (NCBI taxonomy): Eukaryota > Metazoa > Chordata > Actinopteri > Esociformes > Esocidae > Esox > Esox lucius. Next base: position 3,951,926 of record NC_047590.1, read on the forward strand.
TCACTGGCCTCTTTGGTTTAGACTCTGGAGCTCGGGCTGTGATGATCACTGAAACATGCCAAGAAGGAAGCGCATAGTAAGAAACGACTTGGGAGAAGATGAAGAAGCAGAAATGACTTGGGAGAAGATTAAACCAGCTGCTGACAGTTGAGGGCTCTTGATCAGTACCGCTCAAACGGACGTCTCGTGCCCACACACACACACACACACACACACACACACAAACACTCTTCATATACGCTGCTGTTATGGTCAGTTATCTATCTCACTAACTATTGATTTGCAGCTGTGCAATAGTGTCACACAGCTAAAATAAAGATGAAGTCCAAAGGGGAAAAAAGTGATTCATACCTGGAACTTCCACCACTTTAGTAGGTGGATTTGAAGACATTTGCTTTATCTGTGAAATGAACAAAAGGAGTTATTTTTTCTACTCAAGCACTGATGTTGAACCCACATAGTGTAATCTAATCTAGGCACATATTAAGTCGGAGCGGCTAACACAACTAAGCGATATCAGTGTATGAAAACACGATGCGTCCATCCGGTTTCCAGCAATTCAGGATTTCCTGTATGGGAACCAAGCCCGCTGCTCGTTTCCTCGTATTCCCAGAAGCCGCAGAGGAGACGAACTAACCTGCTCCCTTTGAGAGTGGATTATTTTGTCCCTCTCCAGGCGCCACCGGTCATTCTCCTCCTTCTGCCTCTGGCTCTGTTGCTGCCACTCCATCACAGAGGACTCCAGACTGCTAAACTTGTCCTTCCACTGCGGACACAAAGGACGTTTCATATCACACTGCCATCAAGGCCTACATCATGGCCCTCTGCTCCCCTTTATCTGGGGAATCTGCAGTAAAAAAAGAACAGGACGGCCAACCAAGGTTTCATGACCTTGTTTCAAAGCTATACAGTGTTGACAATTATTCTTTGAAACAATGAAATTAATTAAGCTTGTATTTTCTGTGTCAATAAGTATGTAAACCCCCTGGAAAGTCTTCTAATTGACTGTTTATATTTGGACACATGGACGTATGAGCTAAATTCTAAATACATTCATTGATTAAGGTATCCCAATTTAACCTTTTTTTGTCGTGTTGGCCCCTTCTAACCAGGACCTTCAGCATGCACTGGGACGGTTTGCAGCCGAGTGTGAAGCGGTGGGGATGAAAATCAGTACCTCCAAATCCGAGGCCATGGTCCTCAGTCGGAAAAGGGTGGTTTGCCCACTTCAGGTTGGTGGAGAGTGCCTGCCTCAAGTGGAGGAGTTTAAGTATCTAGGGATCTTGTTCACGAGTGAGGGAAGGATGGAACGGGAGATTGACAGACGGATCGGTGCAGCTTCTGCAGTAATGCAGTCGATGTATCGGTCTGTCGTGGTGAAGAAAGAGCTGAGCCGCAAGGCGAAGCTCTCGATTTACCAGTCAATCTACGTTCCTACTCTCATCTATGGTCATGAGCTTTGGGTCATGACCGAAAGGACAAGATCCTGGATACAGGCGGCCGAAATGAGCTTTCTCCGCAGGGTGGCTGGGCGATCCCTTAGAGATAGGGTGAGAAGCTCGGTCACCCGGGAGGAGCTCAGAGTAGAGCCGCTGCTCCTCCACATCGAGAGGGGTCAGCTGAGGTGGCTTGGGCATCTTTTTCGGATGCCTCCGGAACGCCTTCCTGGGAAGGTGTTCCGGTCCCGTCCCACCGGGAGGAGACCCCGGGGAAGACTTAGGACACGCTGGAGGGACTATGTCTCCCGGCTGGCCTGGGAACGCCTCGGTGTCCCCCCGGAAGAGCTAGAGGAAGTGTCTGGGGAGAGGGAAGTCTGGGCATCCCTGCTTAGACTGCTGCCCCCGCGACCCGGCCCCGGATAAGCGGAAGAAGATGGATGGATGGATGGGTATCAAAGCCATTTCCAAGCAATTCGAACTGCATCATTCTACTGACCAACAAATCATGTAGAAATTTTCAGACCACAGGGAATCTACAACTGACAACAAATTCAGACCATTATGCTCATGGAAGTCTCTACGAATCATGGAGTAACATCAAGAGATCTACAGGCCTCTCTTGCCACTACCAATGTCAAAGTGTATGAGTCAACTAGAAAGAGACAAACTTGGCCTCAACTCTCAAAAAATAATATCAAGACATAACTGACAATTGCCAGACAACCTCTTGGTAAACACCAAAAATACTGAAACAATGTGTTCTTGACAGATTAGTCAAAAGTGGATTTTTTGGGCCGCAATACCGAACACCATGTTTGATGAAAACCAAAAACACATACAATTATAAACCACAGAGGCGGTGGTATTATGTTGTGGGGCTGCTTTGCCACCTGAGGACCTAGTCAACTTGCCATCAGTTAGTCAATGTGAGTTCTATATTGTATCAGATAATTCTTGAGGACAATCTGAAGGCACCTATCTAAAGACTGAAACTAAACCAAGCATGGATCAACAGGACAATGACCCACAACACATAAGCATAAATACAACAAAATGGTTTAAAAAGAGGAAATGGAATATTATAGAACACCAGAGTCAAAGCATAGACCTCAGTCCTATCAAAATGCTCCTGGGGGACGTGCATGCAAGAAAGCCATAGTACAGTACTTCAACATGACACAGTTGAAGTACTGTACTAAAGAAGAGTGGGCAGAAATTCCAAATTAAAATCTTTCAGATTTTTTTGTTAAATTAGGTTACATATGTCAATAGCACTTCAGTGAAGATTACATATCCATATGTCCAAATATGTATAAAAAAGAAAATAAACAACTTTCCAGTGGGTGAATTTACTTTTGCGAATGACAGCAGGTTCTGATTGGGACAGTTGAACAAAGTTCTCTGAATTTCTCCAAGAATCAATGAATATATATCTATAACTGAGAATGTAAAATGGCTGTAAAACATGCAGGTAGATAGTTTGATTAAGTATTCAACAGAACCCACATATAGTTCTGGTAACCAGAATCCATAATGAAAACTCTTAACAGCCCAGATGTTTCATTCGTAACCTACCAGATTCTTTTCGCTCTCGTGGTCAGCCTTCAGTTTTCCTATTTTAGACGTAAACCTTTCCACCTGAAACAACATGCATTTTAGATCAAGTGTGAGAACAACTGTTATAATATCTGAAGCACTGCTCAGCTGCTCACCAGTTTCTTGTTTTTCTGATCTAACTTCTGGATCACAAGCTTGTTTTGTTCTTCCATGTTGTGGTCAGCCTGCTGGGGAGCCGGCCCCGGTCTATGCTGAGTACTGGTCATCTGGAGATCCACTTTCTGTACAAATAAGAACAATTCCAACAAAAACATCTGAATTGCAGGACTGAATTAACAACAACACGACCATTTGAAATAAAGAGAATCAAACATGAAACTAACAAAGTAAACAGTGAACTTACTTGTTGAAGAAGAGCGTTCCTGTTGTGAAGCGTCTCTATCTCCCTGCGAAAACCTTCTCTCATCTCCTCAATCTTTCTGTGTTCCTCTTCCTTCCATGTCTCTAGTTTTCTAATCAAATCTTGGTGCATGGACAGCTGGTCTCTTTCCTATAAAGAATGTCTTGCGGTTAGAGCATTGGACCAAAAGGTTGAAAAATGTATACTTGAGCTGACAAGGTGAGAAAGTTCTGTGTGAGTAAAACAGTTAGCCTTTATTCCTCCCTGGGTGCTGAATTCGGCAGCCCTGCACCTCTCCAAAATGAAGGGGTTGGGTCAAAAATGAAATTTAAATTTGATTGGACAGCGTAAAAAATGTAACCTTAATTCAAACACTCAGGTGCAAACATTGGACTCAATAACAAAGCATATCCAAGCCTTGAAAAACAGGACACCTCCTCTGTTGTCCCACCTGCAAGGTTTTGGCCAGGACGGCTTGCCTCTGGGACTCCAGCTCAGACGTAGTCTTCCTCAGCTGCTCGTTCAGGCGCCTGATCTCCTCTTCATCTGCAATGCTTTTCACTTTCCTGTGGTTGTCTGACATCAACTCTGACAGAGACAGAAATACAAGAACAGAGACAAAGTTCGCCTGACTGCTGTTTCAGGGAAAGGTTGAAACATGGATCCATCTCCCATTCTGCTAGACTGTGTGGGAGTAAGTGACGTGTAGACTTGAAAACTAGAAGAGTAGACCGTTGTAGAAAAGGCTTTCCTAGCCTTTTTGGAACATATTGATCTTAGAGACACTACTACCATTAGGACCTCCATGGGACGCTTCAGGAAAGTGGGTGGTCGGCTGCATCCAACAATCTTACCTGACTGACTTCCTTTCCCTACCGTTCTCCAATTCACTATCTTTTCCCTCGATCTTTGCCTCTCTAAAGTGACGATCAAACCTTTTAAAGCTCTCTCGACTTACGGCTGTCATACTCGTCTGGATGGCGACGTTGCATATGATTCTGGAGAAAGGAGGAATTCATGAAGGCTTTATCACAATGTTGACACTAAAGGAAAAGAAAAGCAAAATGAAGCTTATTATACATCTACAGTGCATTTCCATGACATCCTTCAAAGTGGTCCACGCAAAAGCAGCTATAAGGTTAAGTGAACCCAGCCATAGATTAACCACCTTTAGAAACTCAAACTGTGTGTAAAAATATACACATCTGAACCCAGCAGGACTCTACACAGTTATTAGTAAGACATCATTTTCAGACAAACATAAATGTTTTATGTTAGTCTGAAACTGTGAACTTAGACAACATTTGAAATCACATTTAAAACTTCAACTGTCATTAGAACCACAGCAGTGAACTGCGACACATAGCAGAACTGTCATAATGGCAATTCATACCACATTGGCACCTATGCAGCGTGCTAATATTATATCACAAAGTCCTTGGCATTTCCCCCGCCATGACATTGGGTTCTGGGTTTGTTTCCCACGAGATGCGAGCTAGACGGCGCGGAAGTGATTCGCCCCCTCTGCCTGGCATCACTTCGCCCCTGCACCCGCGTGGAGTGACAGGAGCAACCGCGTCACATATGGCACATTTAACCACCAAACGCAGCCTGCCTCTCTGTCGGCGCTCAGATTTAACCACGCAGCTTCTGATGCCTGGCGGGGCCTGGTGGCGTGTGATGTGCCGGGGCTCTGCCGCGCTACGGGGGAAGTGATGGATTCTCTGAGATAAAGGGATGCTTGTTGTGTGGCCTAATGGCACCGCTGTTCTGGAATAACTCTGGAAATTGCCGGAGGAATTGAATTAGGCTGAATTAGGTCTGGTCAGTGATGGAATCAAGGCAGAGAATCTGCCAGCACGCAGAGTCCGGCTGTGTGTGTGTGTGTTTTCCAGGTTTAAACAACAAAAAACTTTATTTACCTGCATTTTATCAGGTATGTTGATTAAAAACAGATTCTAGAAGGTGGAGATTGTATTTCTGTGTTATTTTATATATATGGGTTAATATATATATAAATATGTATATACATTTTTTTTGTGCAATTTGTGATGTTTTGACTGTAATGATTTAAGCATGAAACAGGGTAAAATGCCCAGGAGGAAGTCATGACTGATGCACATTATATATTGTTGGTTTGGTCCAATGACATACAAAAAACATATCTGGACTAACATTTGGGAAATCAGGCCATTTCTTTTTCTTAGTATCAGGCGTAGCAGTGGAATTCAATAGCCTCTCTAAACACCTTCAAATGATGTGTTTCAGAGGCTAACTTATAAAAAACGAAATGTGAAAAGGGACGCTCTAGGTGGCCTTAACAACCAACTAGGCTAAAATAGGCAGTACATTGTTCTGTGAACCAATACTACATCAGACGGACGGTTTGTTGATGCATCCTTTAGATTAATGCTAAATCCCGTGGGTGCGCCAATGAAACCACATCTAGGTGTATTTTCGGATGCATTGTGTCCTATTAATAATTAAACTGGACAGACGTCTCTATTGTCAACGCCTCTGTTAGCCAGAAGGGCTCTCTCACCTAGCAACAATGCTCAGTCATATCAAACACTAGGTGTTGCCTTGGCAACACCTGGGCCCCGGTCAAGAGCGTTGCCTTCTCAGAAATGAGGCCATCTCCTAGTCTCCGTACGTTCGGTGAATGCATACATTCAATAGGACATATAGAGTCGTAGCGCAGACAACAGAGGAACATGAAAACCCTCCCCTTTGTCGGGAAATCAGCAACATATCGGGAATGAGGGTGGGGGAGGGGGCCCAGGCATTTCCGTTGCGGCTCTTGCCACCCTTTTGTAAGTGGATTAAAAGAAGTAGGACTAATTATCACTGGCTGACACCATCTGCTCTGAGCTCGATCCCATTGTTTCGGTCCCAAAATAAGGCCCATAATGACAGCCCTGCAGCTACCAGTCCAGTGCAGAGACAACTCCATAGTACAGGTCCAGGCAAACCTAGTCGCAAAACAATGAATTCGATTGAACCATAATAATGAATCCATTCTATGTACAAGCCAGACCTCCAGTCAGAATTCACACTACACCCAAAACCTACAGTTGAACAAAGTTGCATCTCTGATTGAATACCCCCTGGGGAACAATGGCTGCAGGGACGGGGACGACTGACTGCTATACAAAACACACCCAGGGGTTACAAACACACCCAGGAGCGGCATGCTTAGCGCAAGGCATTAATTACCTTGTGGCAATTGGTCATGCTCATCATAGCCTGCTGGTTGAGGGCGAGGATCTTCTTCCTCTGCTTTAGCTCAGCCTTCAGCGCCCTGGCCTGCTCTGCCTGCTTCTGCTGTTGGGCCACAAGCTGCTGGTGTTCCTGTGCCTGGGCCCGGAGCCGGTCCTCGGCCGCCCCGAGGCTGGACGCGAGGCACTCCTGGGAGTGCAGCAGGTACTCCACCGTCAGCTGGGCGAGGCGGAAGAGCTTGAGCAGCGCGGGGTCCACAGGGCTCTGGCAGCGGGCGCAGCGCTCGCCCTCCACGCTGCAGAAGGTCACGCCCGTGATGTGCTCCTGCAGGGTCTGGAAGTCCAGCTCGCTGGCCACCAGGTCCACGTCCACGGCGCTGATCCGGCGCCAGTCCACACTCTCGCGCCGCGGCCGGAACTTAAAGGGCGGGATCGTGGTGGACGTGGAGGCGGACATGGCCGGCGTTGCCAGGGGGCCGTGGCCACTGGAGGAGGGCTGGCTCAGGGGGGAGTTCAGTAGGGAGGGGATCCCTGCCGACGAGTGGGTCCCTTGGGGCTCTGGCTGGTATGGGTAATAGACGTTGTCATAAAATGGCTGAAAAACACAAGAACATTCACTAAAATTACACAGGCTCATCTCAATCATGCTCATGAAGAAACCAACCTCATGCATGTATCTCCGGTAGCTAGAGTGCAGCAGCATATCAAGACAGACATATAGGGGGGGGGGGGGGGTCAAGGTTTCCAGCACTCCCCACATGAATGAAGCATATGAGATGACGCACAAAAGGCTTCAAATAATTACACGTTTTCGACGGAAATCTACCCAATTCAGCTGATGTCGCGTTGACGCCGTGCTGTCCTTACCATCTTGTATTTCATGAGCCTTTATGAGAATCAACCCCGAACGAGTATTCGTTTCCTATTGGTGCACGCCCCCCTCAGCAGTACGCAGCAACACCCGGGCAGCGCGTCCTCACGATCACCATGGAGACCGAACGGCGCGTCCCATTTTATGAGCTCCTTGGGGAGAGACATGTTATCAAAATATTGCACCTAATAAATCCCTGATGATCCCCACAAGCAAGCCGCGGAAGCACGGTCGACATCCTCCTAGCCCGCTGAATGTGTTCAATGTATTGGTGAAGCCACGGAATGCTTGAGGTGGTGCTCAACCCCCCACTGCAGATCAAATCAACAGACCTCCACGCTAAAAAAAGAAAATCCATGTAAAACAATATTGTTCGCTTGTTAATTTCTTTGGTTAGATTCCCGTCGAACGACTGTTATCCATAATTAAATGTCCACGTAGAAGAAGTGACACTGACTAGAATGACGATGTTATGATTTGTTATTCTGACCACGTCTGACTAACGTAAAAACGTCAACAAAAATACACGACTTGACTGTCTCTGTCTAATTGTACATTACGCCACATAACTTTACCCTAGTCATGATGTGAAGTGTCTGCTACACCTCTTACACCACTTACGCATTTAAAAAAAAATTACATTAACAAAGAAACTACTTACAGCACTAGATTGCTAACCGTGATTTTACAACAAACTATACTTATAATACAGTTTCCCAAAATTCAGGCAGTCCCTCTAAAATTACTGGCATTATGCCACCATGAAAACAATTCCAGCTAGTTGGGACAAGTTGAGCCGAAAAGAACTCACGGGGAGTAAGACTACAGTACCCAAACCATTCTCAGTTGAATTTGAAAATCCACAGTAACTTTAACAACAAAACAAAACGTTAGTTATTACGCATTAGGGAACGTATTATAACGGCAAATGCAGTTAGTAAGTTTATTCATTAGCATAGTTCTTTTGAATTTGCGTAGATAACGGTCATTTCGTAGACATTCGTAAAAAGAAAAACATGCTAGATCGGTAGTCAGATACTCTTGGCTACAACGCAGTCGGGAGTGAACATCTGCCTTTTCCAAAACTAACGACGTGAACAAGTTGTCTAGCTACAGCAGTTGCTAGCTAAACGAATTAGCTAACGGACACCTCGCTGCAACTTTGAAACTTGTTAAACACGGAGTTCACGGCATGAGTTTATTGACCTGGTAAAATGTAAATAATTGCATCGAAATCAACATTTTGGTGTTAGACATGAAACTTACCACGACTTTTTTTTTTATGTCCACAAAAGGTTTTCAACCGGTCCGCGGCTTTGCTGTGATTCTGATGGGCTCCAGAGATGGAGACCGCCGTGACGTAGCGGCTGTAGCACATTCCAAAAGCTCTGCTCATCTTTCGTACCCTCTGAAAAAAAAATGGGGGGGAAGGGAAATCAAGCTGTTAAGACTTAGGGAAGGGGATATAACGTATTCACCAGGTCTGCGTTCGATACGTTTTTATTTTCTGGAGCGTTGTGATGTGTGATATGTAAAGCAAACATGTTCCACAGACATGTTTCAATTAGTACTCACTAATGCCCTATTCATTAACTTTCTACCAGCAACGTTCAGGGACTTTCTGCAACAGATCTTGACGCTGCCTGGGTGTTCTTGTCGCCCGGTTGTTTTTAATGTATGCAATTGCTTCGACGCAACTACAGTAGGCTACCTATACTACCCAACCTGTAGTTCCGAAAGGTTCCACAGCCTGGCAGAAAAGTTTATTACATCGAAGCTCGTTATGGCTGTGCAAAAACAAGTTTCTCATTAACGAAAGCATGTGTATGATCTCTATGGACTCTACCAATCATCCAGGGTTTTTAATTTGACTCAGCTTTCTTAGTCACTCTACCTGGTAAAAAAGATTTTGAACAACTTTGTTTATTGTGAGGAACAAATATAAACTCCAACGTGCACATTTAGAGCGGCCCTGCTTCTAACTTCACCCTTACACATTATATTACTAATATAATACAGGCCTATATATTAGTATTGTGTTTTTTTTTAATTTGCATTTCATTTTTATAAATTGATATACGCTATTGTTGGTTTCACGGACAAGGGAGACGACCAGTAAGCATTTTAGTTAGTGGTCTGTTCATATAACAAACTCCTATAGGCTCTGGCCAATGAACCACAGTTGTTAAGATTGTATGCACGTAAAGGACAAAAGCCAGTGGTGTTGGTAGGACAAGCAAGGACTAGGTAAGGGGCTTTGCTCAGGATGGTAGACGTGAGTTTTTGATGGTGGCTTAAGGCCACCCCCTTGTGGCGTGTTGATTATGAACTTCGCCGGGATGTGTGCCTTGTTCTGCCAGGAGATGTCAGCACAGGCCCTTTTCAAATGAACGACAAAGATCTATGCTGCACCACTTCAAAAGACCAGAGGCATGTGGAATAATGCAAGCTGATATAGGCTAAATAGACTTTTTGGGTTGCAATTAAGCACATTAATTATAATACAAATGATTTCGCTTCATTTTATTATTGAGTCTATCTACGTTTTAATGTGCTTCTTTGGAATCACAGTCCAGCTATGTGTAAATAACTGAGAATAAGACAAACTGGAAAGTATTTTCGGGCGCATGTGACAGAGCACGTGACAGAGTTTAAAACAGTGAGCTCACTCAACTGATAACTTCAACTGTTGCTTATTTATATATACTTATATACCGTGTGTGCCTATATATGTGTGCCTATTGATAGGCTACCTTAAAGCTCAAATAGTAGGAACTTTGTCAAGCAATGCAGTTGCATGTGTTGCGAAGCACAAGAAAGCAGGGGATAGATTACGGAGGAAGCGATGAAGCAAAAAAGCAGCTCAATAACGCCGGTCACACCGGCAAAGAGCCAACAACACTGACATCAGCAGGTCAGAGCCTGTCCACCGCTCGCGTTAGTGCTAATATAATGCACTATTATCAAGTAAACATTTCCACTGTCACAGGTGAGTTGACATCGTTCATTACTTTACGCAGAAGGGTCTACATGAGTCTCCATTGAAGACGCGAGTGACGCAGTCTGGTAGGCAACGACGAACACGTGTCCGTTTCTCCTGCGGGCAGTGAGGCCCACCAGCTAAGCTCGCCGGGGAGGACAGAGCGTCACCTTGTAGACAGGCACGGGGTCTTTCGTTCGGTGCCAGTCAGCACGCGCACATACACGCAAACACACACGAAACCTATTTTTCCATCTTGCGTGACGGTGAGCCTTTTGGATGATAAAGAATGAGCTCGGTGCTGATTCTAACATCTAGTGATGAACTTCCTGTTGGAGTCCTACTGCTGCTGTAGGCTGATAGTAGACGCTATATTTTGAGAGCTGCTGATCTGGTCTGCTGTTACCTGGTCAGTCCCCTAGTAGCAGCCGATAAAGGGCCCGATGAATGGGGGATTCAATCCCACTCGACAGTGTTGGAGACGGGCCGAACAGGTAGTGGCATGTCTGGGCATTATGAGCTTGAGGCCCAGCGTGATATTAAAAATAAAAAATGTCATATATTGTGAATAATGTTACAAATTCCGATGGATCCTTTTATTGTGTAGGCCTACTTACAAACACACGTGGTTAAGGTGTAAGGTGAACAGAAGACACAGATGTTATACACAAACCATTCCAAGAGTGAGAGAGCTCAGGAGATGGAAACAGAGTGAATGCCAGCAATCTCAAGACAGAGAGAGCTACGCATCATCTGAACTAGGAGTGCCCGAAGTCCACTTAAAATGGCTTCATCTTTCAACTCCCCGATGGCGAAAGACTTTGTTGTTTTCTCTCACCCTGACTTGCACAGTTCCACTTCCACAGTTCATTGTCGTCCTTTAAGCAAAGGAGGTGAGAAAAGGAAGATGAGTTGAGATGATTCATGCCATGGCAGTGTAGGTGGGCTCCGACACTCACGGAGGAACTGTGAGACGTGAGAGCATGATTCTCACCATCCTCCAAGACACGGCTACAAGCAACACTGAATAGTTAAAAATGTTTCAGGCACCGGCTCCTTTGGCCCATTCTGATGATGAGTGTCATTACATCAGCGCCCCACAGCCGCAGTTTACTGTCGTAGGGTCCGGAAGGCTTTATGTCCTGAGACATCGCATCAAGATCTGTTTTAAACCCATCAGGCCGGATCCAGAACACCAAAAGTAATAATCCCTTTATAACGCGTCTTTTGAAGACGCTCTTCGTCTTCCCAGGGAATATTCAAATATGCAGCTTATAATCAATAAAACATTAAAGAGCTGTCATCTTTAATTCCTATGTGATACAGTAATTTCTGATTTTCTGTCTCGAGACGTAACTCGCTGTGTTATGTCTGTAGACCTCTGGAGGTTTCTGTCTGGTGTCGGAGGCAGAAAGTTCGCCCAAGTGTGGTGGGCATCCGAATGTCAGGAGCCAGGAGGCGAAGTGTTGGGCTAATGGCTGTTGCTGTGAATGGCTGTTAATGTGGAATAGAGAAATAGTAAATATTACCCCAGAGCAACATCGTACTTTTATGTGTGGTGAAGATTGTTACCAAGACCTAAAATACAGGGTGAAGATTGGGAAAGGCGATATCCTCTGTATTCCCTGGCAACTCGCCAGACTGATCCTCTCCCAATTTCGGGAATAGATCTAATTTCCGTCAAACCAAGACAAGATAAGCACTTGACATTTAGAACGTCTCAGAGGGAGGAAAAAGAAAAGATTACGTTATCACAGTCGTGTTTAAATGCCAAATGTCTGGCACTGTATCTCTGTGACCATGGAGATGGCAATAACCTCTCCTCTCTCCTTACGCAAAGACCACATGAAGATAGGTGTATGATCACAATTTCACATGGCATTTAAAACTTGAAAACAATGGCAATTTAAAACTTTTTCAAACCATTTTACTGACCACTGGATGGTTCCCTCAGATTTTTCTGCAGTATCACGTCTGTGTCAATTACTGATTTAACCAGAATTTTTACATTTTGGGCTCAGCTCTGTCAAAACGTCACTCAAGAAAACTATTATATATTACGTTTCTAAAAAAGTTGACACACTGCATAAAATGCAAACAATAACAGAATGCAATGATGTGCAAATCATTTATCCCTATATTTTATTGAAAATAGTGCAAAGACAACATATCAGATGTTGAAACTGATAAATGTTATTGTTTTTGGAAAAATACATGCTCATTTTGAATTTTATGCCAGCTACATGTTTCAAAAAAGTTGGGACAGGGGCATCTTGACCACTGTGCATCACCTCTTCTTTTAACAACACTGAGTAAGAGTTTGGGAACTGAGGAGATCAATTGCTGTAGTTTTGAATGTGTAATGTTGTCCCGTTCTTGCTGGATATAGGATTGCAGCTGCTCATCAGTTTGGGGTTTCCTTTGCTGTATTTGTCATTTCATAATGCGTCAAATGTTTTAAATAGACAGGTCTGGACTGCAGACTCCTTTACTACAGAGCCATGCTATTGTAATACATGCAGAATGTGGTTTGGCTTTGTCCTGTTGAAATAAGCAAGACCTTCCCTGAAAAAGCCGTCATCTGGATGGCAGCATATGTTGCTCCAAAACCTGTATACAGCTCCGGATAAAATTAAGAGAACACTGCACCTTTTTCTTCCACTTTCCAAAAAAGTCGAAAAGGAAGGTTTTGAGTGAGGAACAGAAGGGTTAAAATTAAGAGACCACTGCAATTTAAACGCTTCTGTTCCTCACTCAAAACTTTCCTTTTCAACGTTTTTGGAAAGGAAAGAAAAAGGTGCAGTGGTCTCTTAATTTTTTCCGCAGCTGTACATTGTTCAGCATTAATGGTGTCTTGCCATCACGGTTGCAGGTTTTTGCATTATGCGCTGATAACAAACCGGAGGGTCCCTCTCCTCTTCAGCCCGGAGGACGCGGCATTCCTGATTCCCGAAAATAATCTCAAATTTTGATTCATCAGACCACAGGACTGTTTTCCACTTCTCCTCAGTCCATCTAAAATAAGCTCGGGCCCAGAGAAGGCACTGACGTTTCTGGATCTTGTTTATGTGTGGTTTCTTCTTTGCATGGTAGAGATTTAACTTGCATTTGTGGATTCAGCGACGTACTGTGTTCACAGACAATGGTTTTCTGAAGTGTTCCTGAGCCCATGCAGTTATGTCCACTACAGAATTGTGTCTGTTTTTAAAGCAGTGGCGTCTGAGGCCCCGAAGATCACGACCAATCCAATATTGGTTTTCACCCTTGACCCTCGCATACACAGATTACTCAAGATTCTCTGAATCTTTTAATGAAATTGTGAACCGTAGATGATGAGATCCCAAAACTCTTTGCAATTTTGCGTTGTGATACATTATTCTTGAATTGTGGCACTCTTTGCCCCTCCCCATCCTCACTTCTGACAGGCCCATCCTTCTCTGGAATGATCTTTTACTACCCAATTATGTTACTCACCTGTTGCTAATTGATCTAATTAATTGTGTGATGTTCTACCAGGTTTTGTTTTTTAACATTACACAGCGTTGTCAGTCTTTTGGTGCCTCTGTCCCAGCTTTTTTGAAACGTGTTGGTGGCATCAGTGTCAAAGTGAGCATGTTTGTTCCATGAAATAAAAAAATTCTCAGTTTCAAAATTTGATATCTTGTCTTGGTACTATTTTCTATTGAACACAGTGTTTAAATAATTTGCGCTTCATTGCATTCTGTTTTTCTTTTCCATTTTACACACCATCCCAGCTTTCTTGGAAATGGGGTTGTAATTATATTTGTCATGTTCTGGAGTAACATTGAGACAGAGTAATGACTGTGAGCCTTTTTTGAAAATGTTTAGATTGGGGAAAACCCAAGTATCTATTGATCAGTTTCCCCCTCCTAGCAGAAGCAACCAGAACTTTGCCTAAAATGGCCATTTACCCGATACATTTATTTTTGCTATAAAAAAATAAATAAAATAAATGTATCGGGTAAATGGCCATTTTAGGCAAAGTTCTGGTTGCTTCTGCTTTATTTTTGCTCTCCCGTGGGCTCACCACCCACAGGAGGGACCATAAGGGGCCGGTGCAAAGAGGATCGGGCGGCAGTCGAAGGCAGGGGCCTAGACAACCCGATCTCTGGACACGGAAACTGGCTCTAGGGACGTGGAATGTCACCTCGCTGGCGGGGAAGGAGCCTGAGTTAGTGCGTGAGGTTGAGAGGTTCCGATTAGAGGTAGTCGGGATCACCTCTACGCACGGCTTGGGCTCTGGAACCACACTCCTTGAGAGAGGATGGACTCTTCACCACTCTGGAGTTGCCCATGGTGAGAGGCGGCGGGCTGGTGTGGGTTTGCTCATAGCTCCCCAGCTCTGCCGCCATGTGTTGGAGTTTACCCCGGTGAACGAGAGGGTCGTTTCCCTGCGCCTACGGGTCGGGGATAGGTCTCTCACTGTTGTTTGTGCCTACGGGCCGAACGGCAGTGCAGAGTACCCGACCTTCTTGGAGTCTCTGGGAGGGGTGCTGGAAAGTGCTCCGACTGGGGACTCTATTGTTCTACTGGGGGACTTCAACGCCCACGTGGGCAACGACAGTGACACCTGGAGGGGCGTGATTGGGAGGAACGGCCCCCCTGATCTGAACCCGAGTGGTGTTCAGTTATTGGACTTCTGTGCTAGTCACAGTTTGTCCATAACGAACACCATGTTCAAACATAAGGGTGTCCATCAGTGCACGTGGCACCAGGACACCCTAGGCCGCAGGTCGATGATCGACTTTGTTGTCGTCTCATCTGACCTGCGGCCGTATGTCTTGGACACTCGGGTGAAGAGAGGGGCGGAGCTGTCAACTGATCACCACCTGGTGGTGAGTTGGATCCGATGGCGGGGGAGGAAGCTGGACAGACTCGGCAGGCCCAAGCGTACTGTAAGGGTCTGCTGGGAACGTCTGGCCGAGTCTCCTGTCAGAGAGATCTTTAACTCCCACCTCCGGCAGAGCTTCGACTGGATCCCGAGGGAGGTTGGAGATATTGAGTCCGAGTGGACCATGTTCTCCACCGCCATTGTCGAAGCGGCCGCTCGGAGCTGTGGCCGTAAGGTCTCCGGTGCCTGTCGAGGCGGCAATCCCCGAACCCGGTGGTGGACACCGGAAGTAAGGGATGCCGTCAAGCTGAAGAAGGAGTCCTATCAGGCCTGGTTGGCTTGTGGGACTCCTGAGGCAGCTGACGGGTACCGACAGGCCAAGCGGGCTGCAGCCCGGGTGGTTGTGGAGGCAAAAACTTGGGCCTGGGAGGAGTTCGGTGAGGCCATGGAGAAGGACTATCGGCTGGCCTCGAAGAGATTCTGGCAAACCATCCGGCGCCTCAGGAGAGGGAAACAGTGCCCTACCAACGCTGTTTACAGTAGAGGTGGACAGCTGTTGACCTCAACTGAGGATGTCGTCGGGCGGTGGAAGGAGTACTTCGAGGATCTCCTCAATCCCGCTGACATGTCTTCCATTGAGGAAGCAGAGGATGAGGGCTCAGAGGTGGGCTCGTCCATCACCCGGGCTGAAGTCACAGAGGTGGTCAAGAAACTCCTCGGTGGCAAGGCACCGGGGGTGGATGAGATCCGCCCTGAGTACCTCACGTCTCTGGATGTTGTGGGGCTGTCTTGGTTGACACGCCTGTGCAACATCGCGTGGCGGTCGGGGACAGTGCCTCTGGGATGGCAGACCGGGGTGGTGGTCCCTCTTTTTAAGAAGGGGGACCGGAGGGTGTGTTCTAACTATAGGGGGATCACACTTCTCAGCCTGCCCGGGAAAGTCTATGCCAGGGTTCTGGAGAGGAGAATACGGCCGATAGTAGAACCTCGGATTCAGGAGGAACAGTGTGGTTTTCGTCCGGGCCGTGGAACACTGGACCAGCTCTATACCCTCTACGGGGTGTTGGAGGGTTCATGGGAGTTTGCCCAACCAATCCACATGTGTTTTGTGGATTTGGAGAAGGCATTCGACTGTGTCCCTCGCGGCATCTTGTGGAGGGTGCTTGGGGAATATGGGGTCCTGGGTCCTTTGCTAAGGGCTGTCAGGTCCCTATACAACCGAAGCAGGAGCTTGGTCCGCATTGCCGGCAGTAAGTCAGACTTGTTCCCAGTGCATGTTGGACTCCGGCAGGGCTGCCCTTTGTCACCGGTTCTGTTTGTAATTTTTATGGACAGAATTTCTAGGCGCAGCCAGGGGCCGGAGGGTGTCAGGTTTGGGGACCACACGATTTCGTCTCTGCTCTTTGCAGATGATGTTGTCGTGTTGGCCCCTTCTAACCAGGACCTTCAGCATGCACTGGGACGGTTTGCAGCCGAGTGTGAAGCGGTGGGGATGAAAATCAGTACCTCCAAATCCGAGGCCATGGTCCTCAGTCGGAAAAGGGTGGCTTGCCCACTTCTGGTTGGTGGAGAGTGCCTGCCTCAAGTGGAGGAGTTTAAGTATCTAGGGGTCTTGTTCACGAGTGAGGGAAGGATGGAACGGGAGATTGACAGACGGATCGGTGCAGCTTCTGCAGTAATGCAGTCGATGTATCGGTCTGTCGTGGTGAAGAAAGAGCTGAGCCGCAAGGCGAAGCTCTCGATTTACCAGTCAATCTACGTTCCTACTCTCACCTATGGTCATGAGCTTTGGGTCATGACCGAAAGGACAAGATCCCGGATACAGGCGGCCGAAATGAGTTTTCTCCGCAGGGTGGCTGGGCGATCCCTTAGAGATAGGGTGAGAAGCTCGGTCACCCGGGAGGAGCTCAGAGTAGAGCCACTGCTCCTCCACATCGAGAGGGGTCAGCTGAGGTGGCTTGGGCATCTTTTTCGGATGCCTCCGGAACGCCTTCCTGGGAAGGTGTTCCGGTCCCGTCCCACCGGGAGGAGACCCCGGGGAAGACCTAGGACACGCTGGAGGGACTATGTCTCCCGGCTGGCCTGGGAACGCCTCGGTGTCCCCCCGGAAGAGCTAGAGGAAGTGTCTGGGGAGAGGGAAGTCTGGGCATCCCTGCTTAGACTGCTGCCCCCGCGACCCGGCCCCGGATAAGCGGAAGAAGATGGATGGATGGATGGATTTATTTTTGCTGTTGACCGTAACCAAAGCCCCAGGGACAGTAGATGCAAACCGCAGATCCCACAACTTTATCCCACAACATATACCATTTTATTTAACTCTAGTTATGAGGTGGTTCTTTGCATATGCTTCAGTTTTTCAACACCATGAGCTCAATTTTCATGCCCACTGATTGTTCTAGTCCAAGTGCCAATGCTGTTTTATCAAAGTTCAGACAGTCAGGTCTTTTCATTTCTGCTTAACCCCCAATCTAACCTACCAAGAGGTGTTGGGAAAATTAAATACTCCCCATGTTCTCTCTTTCTGTCATTCCAGGCATTCATCCCAAATGCCACCCTACTCCCTAAATTTGGTACACAGTTCATGTCACTGTGGAACATGTCACTAAGGGAATATTCTGCCATGTGGTATGTGCCAAGATGAGATTTACTATATTTACGCCTGAAGAGAGAATAATCCATTTGTGTATTTTTTCTCTATCACCGTTTCTGCTCTGCTCACTGAATATCTCAAGCCTTTGATGTACAGTTGTCCAATGCACTCACCTAAGCAGCCCAGGCATAACAAGCTTTCAACGGCTTCCCGGTGCAATTCCCCTAGTTTTGTGCACACTGACTGCATTCCTATATCAAGATATCCTTTTGAAGCTTACCCGTGCCTCCTTTGGGGTAAGGTGTTTTCAGGAGATAATGACTTGTTGTGATTCAGTCTGGATTCCCAGGCCGAGTTCACCTTCCATAGTCACTGGATACTCATGTATTGCTGCAGAAATTCCACAATGGCACACTGTTACACATGATGCTTTGGGTGGGGGTGGGGCAAATATAGCCCCCCCCCCACATTTGTTTTTGGGGTATATATTTACATACTGCCTGGTGAGGGCCAGTCTCTAGTAGTAACTAATATATTGGGTGATGAAGGCCAGTCTCTAGTGGTAACTAATATATTGGGTGGTGAGGGCCAGTCTTTAGTGGTAAATAATATATTGGCTGGTGAAGGCCAGTCTCTAGTGGTAACTGATATATTGGGTCGTGAGGGCCAGTCTCTGGTGGTAACTAGTAGCTGGTGAGGGCCAGTCTCTAGTGGAAACTAATAGCTGGTGAGGGCCAGTCTCTAGTGGTAACTGATATGTTAGCTGGTGAGGGCCAGTCTCTAGTGGTAACTGATATGTTAGCTGGTGAGGACCAGTCCCTAGTGGTAACTAGTAGCTGGTGAGGACCAGTCTCTAGTGGTAACTAATATGTTAGCTGGTGAGGGCCAGTCTCTAGTGGTAAGTGAAATGTTAGCTGGTGAGGACCAGTCTCTAGTGGTAACTAATATGTTAGCTGGTGAGGACCAGTCTCTAGTGGTAAGTGAAATGTTAGCTGGTGAGGACCAGTCTCTAGTGGTAACTAATATGTTAGCTGGTGAGGGCCAGTCTCTAGTGGTAAGTGAAATGTTAGCTGGTGAGGGCCAGTCTCTAGTGGTAACTAATATGTTAGCTGGTGAGGGCTGTCTTGTCCCAGGGTCTGTGTGGCACACTTCCAAGTTCTTCCATGACTAAGCTGGCACCCGGGGCTCTTAACACAGAGAGAGAGAGAGGGTGCAATGTATTACATTACCAGGCAAGGCCAGTGAGTGAGGTCACTACCCTGTTCTGTATCCCAAATATCCTTCCATATGCATCCATCCTATATGCCAGACTTGGGTTCAAATACAAATTGCCTGGGATAAGAATCAAATAAAAAAATGCAGCTAACCCAACTCATTTGGCACTCCAAAGGCAGGCTTTTTAAGAAATCTATAATTAACATGTCCATCATAAAACAACTGTAATTATATTTATAATGAATACTGACATACTTTTCAAACAATTCAGTCCGGGCCAAAGCAGAAGAACACCAGACAGTTCATTTGCACAGTTTTAACATTTTGACTCACTTTGAATGCGTCTTCTGGAATGCGAAAATAAACATAGCTGGAAAATAATTTACCGGGCATTATAAAGAATACGATCAGAAAAACAACTCTGAGTTTTTTTCTGCCTTGTTTTCATTTTCTGCACAAAATCTCACCCTCTTCAACAGTCTAGTGAATTCATTCTGCAAAGTCAGTCAAGGTCTGTGGCCATGGCCCGGGCTACCAAACAGCCACAGGAAGGATGTGCCCCATGGCCCCCCTCTTCCAGGCCAGTCTCTAGTGGTAACTAATAGCTGGTGAGGGCCAGTCTCTAGTGGTAACTAATAGCTGGTGAGGGCCAGTCTCTAGTGGTAACTAATATATTGGCTGGTGAGGGCCAGTCTCTAGTGGTAACTGATATGTTAGCTGGTGAGAGAATAAACAGCCTGTGGCCATGGCCTGGGCTACCAAACAGCCACAGGAAGGATGTGCCCCATGGCCCCCAACTTCCATTTGACCCCCCCTCCCCCAAAAAAGCATTACATCAAAAGGTAACGAAACAACATTGGACTAGCTATAAAACTAAAACCGTAAAACCACAGTTTAACACTGCAGCTTTCAACGAGGGGGGAAACCACCAAGCCCTGATATATCTTACACTTGCAATTAATAAATTTTGAGCTGAAAGAAATGTCATTAATCAGTTCGCCTGGAAATACACACTGCACAACTAATTTAACTGTAGCTTTGAGTAGACAGGCAGGACCCTGGGACATTTTTACAGGTCTTTACACATGTGACTCTCCCCTGCATAGTGTGGGAGCCGCATCGCAGCTGGGTGAGGCAGGGAAGAGCAAGGACTGGTGACAAAAGCTTGGCTGAGGTGGCAGACCCCTTTCAGTACTCAGCAGTCCTCCCCCAGCAGCCATGCTTCCTGACAAATCACAGAGCAATCACATCTCTGTGTACTTCCCGTTTGGACAGTGAGACCGGGTAATGGGCCCCTTTGCACACAGAGCTGTAATAACTGCCATCAGGTACCTTGTGGGAAGAGCGCACTTGACGAGGCCTTTATATGAGGGCCAAAAGGAGAGGGCTTTACCGATGTGTGATTGGACCAGGGGGACTGTGGGGGTGTCCCACAATGCTCTGGGTCAGTACAGAAGCACAAGTGTGACTGATACAACATATGTGCTGGACACATGCACTCACACACATAACCTTTTTTTATGTCAGTAATAAACGCAAACCAATGATGAATTGATCAAATTATTACGTGGTACTAGAAGATTTATTTCAAAACTACTGGCGGTGCTGTTGGTTATGCCGTTAATAGGGGGGTGCTGCAAAGGCGGTTTTGAGAAGCAGTAGCCTAAACGTCACAAATTATAATTGGCGCAAACACAGTATGACATGGCAGCTGTTTGGTTTTATAGAGCCATTTACATTTTCGATGCTTCCCAATAGTGTACTAATAGTGCATATAGCTATCTTACCTTGATCTGCAAACGCGATCAAAGATATGCGTTATTAAGCTAAAGCTGCAGTGATGTGAGCACTAAGCTACAAAGAATGTGTAACAAATGTAGTTAGTAAATACTTTCGAATTTGACTGACAGCTGTGTATTTTGCTATTATATAGCTTTAATAAGCCATATGCATGCTAAAAAATATTAGCTTTCCTTCCATCATGCTGAACTTACAAATAAATAGGCCCTATCGGTATGTAGGATAAACGTGCCCAACCATGGAAATTAAATATTCGTCCAACACGTTTTTTCTAGCTCCGGGCCTGCATGTGCACATCTTTCAATACTTATGAGGAATTCTTGGGGCTAAAATAGATTCACTGTAAAAACCCTACTTTCCTTAAACTGATCGTGATCCTTACCCTAAGCTTAAAGGAGAATTTCACAGTAGCTCATCTTATTTCAGAAATGTCACTGACTTTGCCATATAATTTCCTGTATAATTATCGTTCATGCTTTTTTAGGCGGTAGGCAGGTCGATCTTATTCGTGTTTACTGACCAATGTGTAATTGAACATCGCTTTTTAAATATGTGTCTAACATTCGCTGACGGAATTCCTAGATAGAAGAATCTCCAGTGACGCGTCTTCCCGTGTGTGAAGCGCGCGTCAAATCACGGAATATCACCGAAACCGATTGGCGTGTTAATGATCCAATAATAATCCAACAAATGTTTTGCTGTATAGATAATATAATGTTACAACTGTTCATCTCCCGCTAAGCACGCTCCGCACTAGTACATCTATAAATCAAATGAATAAATTAGTTGTCTAAAGGTGTGACCTTGGGAAACATACATACCTATCATATATAGCCTACTGTATATAGGTTAGATTATAATAAAATGTAAATGTATATACTGTATACCATGCACGTTCGTAGCTACTTAGTCGAGCTGGTAAATGGAGGCAACAACAGCAGCTGTTGTTTTCAACACTTCGAACGACACAACTTCTGCACAACTTCTGGTGTCTGTCTTCCGAAGCCGAGCGTGTGTTTCTTGCATACGCTCACAGCGGATGGCTTTGTTCGTGGGCCGCGGTGACAGTGACACAAACCACAATGTCAAATGATCAGATGCCGATCAAAGCCGCGATTATGTTACCAGAAGGCAAGGCAAAACACGCGACCGGAGGCAGTCACCGCAAAAAGAGGATTGCGTAGTAAAGTGCACGGCTGCGTCCTCATAAAACTATTTGATTCTGGCGAACCACAACAAAAGCTTGAGGTAAAAAAAAGAAGCTTAAAAAGACATCGCTTTGACAGAGCTTAGATGAAGGACCCATTACAGTCCATATGATGCGGACTGTGTGAAAATCGCATTATATAGAGGCGCATTGTAAAGCCTTGCTGGTCACCCCCCCCCCCCCCCACACACACACACACACACACACACAGTCACTCATCTCTGCACCAGACAAACCCTGGAGCACCCACAACGCTTGAACCGGATGCCTATGTTCTTCCCAACGGGTTGCACCCAGTGCCCCGATGTTCGTACGCCCAGTGGCCCCAGAACCCCTGCTTGAGAATCACTGATGAAGCTAGATTGGATCTGTCCGTGGTTCTGAAACGCTGTGGAGTGCTCTGCCTCAGAATTTCTTAACAGTGTGCAGAGCTCCGTGTGGGTCAATTGCATGCAAATAACGAATTTGTTAAAGGATTACGATACGCCTTTTTGGAAGTCCTAGCTGAGGACTACACTTACTCCTGGGGATTCGATAAGACAGAAGCAAGTTTGACATAAGAAAACCCATTTGCCTGCTCGTGGCAAAAAATAACGATTTACGGTTAATAACCGGTTAGCGGGTGTGTAATGTGCCCCGGTTGGATTGGCTGAAAAAGTAAGGTTTTAGAGCGAACATTGTTATGGTGGCCAATGGGCACTTCACAGGGGTTATATTCGTTGATTGGTTGCTTTCACAACAAGTAATCAATGATTGGTTGTTATCCAGTGGGCTCTCCATTCTCGGCGCTCAATATCTTTCGGTGCGCACAGATGAACAATCTATTTGCGACATGCTGACTACACTAATCTAACTTTAATGACACCTTTTTATGTATCTGTTGTGGGGGCGGTTCAAAGTGAACTGGTAGGCTTTGTAGGTATTCATGTGTAGAGCGTGCATGTCTGGTGATTATGCGCTACTAATGACAGCAGGATACACTTAAGCGAGCTTGCCCTTGCCGCCTCGGAGAAGATGCTGAATCGGCTACGCTCTCGTGAGATACCGGGATAGACTATGTTTTTTATTACATTTTCATAATCCAATCATTTGCTTCTGACAATGGGCGATTATAAATTAGTGTGTTGAAAATAATAATAATTTATAATCCCACGTTAGTCTTGGAAATATCTTTAGCAAAGGAATTGATACTAGTAATAATTTTTAAAAGCGCGCACGACGCACCTCGGAGATATCAAGTTTGACAACTGGAAACATATTCTAGACTACAATGAAGCAAGCACAAGAAATAGAGCATTTTGAATGGGAGACTTAGCCTAACGTTTCCGCATTTATCAATGGCATGACTATTTATTTCCGGACATACAATGGAGGATAAATCCAACAAACTAATTTTGATTCCGATACTTGCCGTGGTCTTCTTGATGATTGGCTTTCAGTACATTTGTCCAGCTGGCAATAACTCCTGTCGCTTCGTAAGTGGGGACCTTTTTAGTGGAATGTTCCGCCAACATACGGCAAGGAAGAACCTTCACGCGGGCCATGAGATGGACGAGGAAGGTTCCTCTAAAATCATGTCCAAATTCAATTTCACTGACCGGGACCTTGAGCGCCACGTGGATTTCAACATAAAAGGGGATGATGTTATAGTGTTCCTGCACATTCAAAAGACCGGTGGGACCACGTTCGGGCGGCACCTGGTCAGAAACATTCGTCTCGAGCAGCCCTGCGATTGCATGCCGGGACAGAAGAAGTGTACTTGCAACCGCCCGGGCAAAGCGGAGTCCTGGCTTTTCTCCAGGTTTTCTACTGGCTGGAGTTGCGGTCTGCACGCGGACTGGACGGAGCTCATCAACTGCGTGCCGTTAGTGATGAACAAGAAAGACAAGACGGATGCTCGAAAGAACAGACGGTGAGACGTGGGCTACTCTAAATTTGACTAATTGTTGTCTGCAGGTGCATGTTCCAGTGGAAGGACCCTGAGCATTATCAAGAGCTTCTGGGGGAAATCGCAGCCATGTTCCCACAGTTAGGCTGGTCTCTGTTTATCAGATTTCCCCTTTAACTATCAACATTAATTTCGACAACAGAAACATGGCAGGGGTGTACATCTGCGCCTAATGTGAAAAATGCCCCCACTCCCGAACCCCTATTTTATGTTAAAAATGAAATCAGACTTTCACATTCAGTAGTGATTGGACCTTTTATTCTGCTCCTCACTATGCCACCTCCAGCTGGTTATGAACAGTATATAACACAGTGTAAACTACCTCTATGTATGGTTATAAGGTTTTGGGTCTAGAGGGCTTAAACACTTTTGGTTTTTAAAAAACATTACCATCATTTAATCTTCTTGTATTTTTGTTGGTACATTTGTCAGTGCATTTCACTGTATTTGGGGATAATGAAACCAGCTGAGAGGGTCCTGTAGATTATCCCCATGGTGTTGTTGGTATTGAGAGTTTAAAGATTTACATAAAGACTTAGATGGTGGTGCACATTTTACACAGCAAAACATAAAGGGGGAATCTGTAAACGATGCACTCACGCATGCAGAACCATTATCTGCTTGCATAAGAAGAACAGCCATTTAAACAAACGGCTTTCAAAGATCAAAACATGGGCCTGTGTTTTTGGAGAGCCTGCCTCTGAGAGACCTCCGCGGGCTGACGTGGGGGTGGGGCTTGTGGTCTTCAGTGGGAGACAGAGCCTCCATCTGTCTACTGTAGCCTTGGGGGTCATCCGACAGTTGCCCTGCCCTGTGTTCTGGTCCCCGCTGGCCGGATCTCCCGGCCGCCCCCCCCCCCGACGCCACGTAACTGCATGGCACGACCTCGGTCGCGAAAGGCAGCACCCATCACGGCAGATCCGTGAGTAGTTCCCGCTGACGGCACAGTGTGGGTGGGCGTGGATTCATGGCCCCCTCCTGGCCAACACCGTCATTAGGATGGGGCTCTGCCATGGTCACACTCCATTTCCACTTCTCACTTTTGACGTAGTTCATCATTGCCTAATCAACACCGGCAGAGTCATGAGAAGTTACTGCCCCAATGCTCGCACGTGCACAGTCCTGCAGAGTCCCGCATGGGGTTTCTGCACACATCAGAGACGTGCTGCTCCGACCACAGAATCTGGATCATTTGTCGGGCCTGCTCTGCAGTGGGAGGTGTAGGGGCAGGATGAGACACACTGGCTCGCCAAAGCGACAACATATCTTAATGACCTGTCCTTGGGTCATTTCCATATCAGCTCAATTTAAAATCACAGCGAACAGGAGTCTATGACCTGGACTGGTGACCGTTATATTTCCAAAATGTTTGTAAATGTTAAATGGATTAATCAAACGCCGAGTCTGTCAAGCTCAGCTTTGACTCAAAGCTTGTGAATGTTGGCTAATGGGCTTCCTTAATGCCACAGCACTACTGGAATGTACACAGATAATGGCTTTGTTTTATAGGAGGAAGAAGAAGGAAATCCAAACTTCACCGAGACCCCGGAGCGGACCATGAGAAAAAAAACCCATCTGGTGGCAAATTTCAGACATTAATCTTGTCCCGCACTTAAGTCAGTTTGTCATCCGTTAAATCCCCCAGCTCAAGATGTCTATGTGAGGAGAAGGCTGTTTTATATAAGCTCATCTCCCAGTTAGGACAGAGGATGGATTTACACTCTGAGTTATATTTCACAAACGACTTACCAAACGCATATAAAAAGTGAATCACACTCAGAATAAAGTGGATTAAACCAAAAAAATAAATAAAATAACATGTAAGAATAATGAAGCTGATAATATATGATCAGAAGGTGATATTTAGAGGTGTTGTGATAGATGTATTCATCTTCAGCAGATGTCTCACACTTTGAAGTGCGTGTGTTTCAGACACTCGGTGTAGATCGGCTACACACACGCACACAACTCTGAGCCTGCTCTTCACACTTCATTTGCCTAGGCAGAGCCAATCTGCAATGTCCTGAAGCTTGATCGAGCCGCGGCAGAATCCTAAACTCCACAGGAGTGAGGATGAAGATGAAGGGTTACCTGATCCACCGACACAGCCTCCCCCGATCTGAAATTGTCTTTCCGTGCGAAAGAGAGAGTTGTGACCTCCGACCTTTCTTTGCAGAGTGATTATAAGGTCATTCTGTTATTAGCATATTGTCACAGCATTGTTTTAGAAGACTTTTATAAAAACATGTCAATAGCCTGTGTCCATTTTGGCTTTTACATTTCTGTAGAAATTCGTCAAACGTGTGTTGGTCGTAATTGAGTGTTACCGTATGTCCGCAATGCAACACGTTTTCACTGCAATTTATTACAGTGTCTTCTGAAAACCGAATGTCATTGGATCCTATTCAGAATGTTTCAGTCCCTAAACAGAACAGGCAGAAACACAACACATCCGCTGTGATGTGTTCTGAGAACGTGTTCAGGGGATACGTGTAATCTCCAAACAAACTCCTTAAGGGAGATTAGTGTTGAGCACAGAGACATCGTTTTTTCATCTCCAGGCAGATTAAGGAGATCCTGATTTATGCACAGACCTGTCGTTTATGCACAAGCCTGGCGTTTTCTTCGTATGTATAACATGTTAAGAAGGCCCTTGGTAGAAGCCTGCCTTTCATCTTTCTGTCTTATGAAGACATTTTCAAGTGTGTACGGTGTGGAAATACTAAACGCAGTGCTTCAAAAAAGTATACACACCGCATAGTTGAAGTGGCAAAAAGTGTCTCAGCTAAAGAGGATGTCAGGTTTGCAAGGGTTTAACTGGTGAAAATGTCCTTTGACCAATATTTTTTTCAATGTACCTCAAGCTCTGTTATTGTTGTTGTCAACTTTATTAGTTTTTCTCCCAAAAATTATTGGACAATACAAAAATAGTGCTTTAAAGTAACAACTAAACAACAAAATAAAAAGTTTTCCAATGTAGACAATGTTCCATCAAGTGAATGCTAATTAAACACATTAAATACACTTAAAATCATCGTCTGTAAATGTTTTCCAATTTAGTCAATTGTAAGTGCTTAGAAAATGTAATAAATAAACACATTACAGTCGGACTGAAAACACCCATTGCCTGTTCAGCTGCGTGTCTATAGACCCACCTGTGGGATCACTTTGGATTTCTGTTCAGTTATGTCAATAAGGAATATGTACTGCTGGGTGCTTAGGGGGACGCGGATGCTGAAATAGTAACCCGCTGGAGAGTCCATTATTCTTTGATGTCTATCCAGCTTTGCTCTCTTTCTCTCTCAAACACAGACCCACACGCACACACTACCCAAGATCTAACCAGTAAATCTCTCATTTTACTCCACTGTCTCCACTCCGGCTTCCCTGAGGCTTTCCTCTACCTCCCGAAATAGCATCTCAGATCTGAGACCATCACAGAGCATCAGTGCTGAACCCCCCCCCCCCCCCCCCCCCCCCCATTTACCGCATCTGAAATGGATCTCTGGGCTGTATCATATAACATGCCTTCCCTGGCTGTTATGCACTTGGATTTTAATGGACTGAATGTGCACTATTGTGTGTGTGTGTGCGTGCGCGTGTGCATACTCATGTGTGAGGACCAGTGTGCCTCGTGTATACATTTGCACATGTGTGTACAAATGCAAACCTGAATAGGTGTTTTTGACGGCCGATGGCCGGGGGAATTCAGATATGTTTTTTACCTTGACGAGGTCGCAGGCTGTAGCTCTTGCTTCTTTAAAGCATGCCACCGTTATCAGAGACTACAACCAAGAAACCAAGTTGGCGCATTTACTCCCTGGCTGTTAACACTGGGGTCCCCCAGGGGTGTGTCCTCAGTCCTCTGTTTTACTCCCTGGCTGTTAACACTGGGGTCCCCCAGGGGTGTGTCCTCAGTCCTCTGTTTTACTCCCTGGCTGTTAACACTGGGGTCTCCCAGGGGTGTGTCCTCAGTCCTCTGTTTTACTCCCTGGCTGTTAACACTGGGGTCCCCCAGGGGTGTGTCCTCAGTCCTCTGTTTTACTCCCTGGCTGTTAACACTGGGGTCCCCCAGGGGTGTGTCCTCAGTCCTCTGTTTTACTCCAAGACCACCTAACTACTAGGCCACCTAACCATCTGACTACCTGACCATCAGACTACCAGACCACCTGACCGCCAGACTACCAGACCACCAGACCACCAGACTACCAGGCCACCTGACTACAGTTGGGAGAACAAGTATTTGAGACACTGCCGATTTTGCAGGTTTTCCTACTTACAAAGCATGTAGAGGTCTGTAATTTTACAGAGTTGAAGTATACCTTCCGCGAGACGGAATCTAAAACAAAACTCCAGAAAATCACATTGTATGATTTTTAAATAATTCATTTGCATTTTATTGCATGACCTAAGTATTTGATCACCTACCAACCAGTACGAATTCTGGCTCTCACAGACCTGTTAGTTTTTCTTTAAGAAGCCCTCCTGTTCTCCACTCATCACCTGTATAAACTGCACGTGTTTGAACTCGTTAAAACTCGTAAAAATTACAGACTTCGCCAGGCTTTGTAAGTGGGAAAACCTGCCAAATCAGCAGTGGATCAAATACTTGTTCTCCCCACTGTACCAGACTTCCAGACCACCAGACTACCATTTGTTTATGTTTTAATTGTTTTATGCTTGTTATACATTTTAGATTAGATAAAAAATGTATGTTTTATTTCTATACAAATACAGGGCACCGCTGTAAATGAGACCGTGGCCTCAGTTGGTTTTCCCTGTATAAAATAAATAAATAAATAGACCACTTGAACATCTGACCACCAGACCTTTAGACCTTCCGTATGAATATACATCATGCTTACATTCACCCAAACAAAACTGCTTTAACTAATATTATTATACATTTTTCAGAAGATGACAGGCCAGCCCATGAAGGGAGCCCATTTGGCTGCTGGGAAGATGGGAGTCCCTCCTCCTGCTGTGATAAATGCAGTGTATGCGCTACTTCTACACTCCCTCTGTCTCCTGCCGGGAAGTCCATCAACACATCCGAAGTGTTTGAGAGTGAGAGTGTTAAGGTTGTGAACAGGAAAACGGATTGAGCAGACAGTCAATGTTGGGCGATACGCCCCTTCTAGCCACAAGTGGTGTTAGTTACTCCTTCAAATTGGGTTCATTTTGGAATTTTCCCCAGAGAGCCATTGAAAGCCTTGTGGCAATTTAGAAATGCACACCTATTTAAAAGCTCTGCTTTAGCGGAAGTTCAGGTCAGGTGAGAGCATACCCTTATCATTGGATCGGTATACATAACTGGGTTCATATTGATTGATTTAAATCTTACATATGGCCCCTTTAAATACTTTATCCTCAAATACACATTTGAAACCTGCATCTTATGAGAATATCAGACAAAAAACAGTCAACGTAGCAGCCAGTTTTCAGGAAGTGACCTCATCAAGCCAGTGTGTTTCCATGACGGTAATAGTTTGAGAATTGTCTTGGCAAATATTGATCCCATGTCCCTCACTTCCTGAGCTCCGTAAAAGCCCAAGCAGGAAAGGGGGAGGTTAGAGGGAGACAACAAGAGTATCAAGTTTTCCCCACTCATGGAGCAAATTTATGGGAGGTTGTCTGCAACGCTCATTAAGGTGACGCTGAGACCAGGGTTTGAAGGGCAATGACTTGCCCGGAACAACAAATATTGTATCTGTACAACTCAAGGATTCATTCTAGAAATAATTTGGTTGCTGGTCAAATACTATTACCAGGTCGAAGTACTTTGTAGCAAAACCCACCCTGTTTCCCATAGAGATCTCGAAACCAGAGAAACAAGGAGGGTCAAACAGGTCGGCAGACACTGCAGAAACTGTGTATTTCTCCAAAGGCCAATAGACACAACTCTAGCCCTCTCAAATGCCACAAGTCAACCTAGCATACTGAGTTTTTGTCTCCATCCCATTATCCTTATTTACCATCGCTGCGTGCTGGCGTTATGGCGTTGAGTGCACGTCCAAAGTGCTCAGAGTGTTTCTGCTCACCCCTGAAATGGTCAGTTACGAATGACTGAGAGGTACTCATCTTATTAAGGTGAACGGAGGCCTGTCTCCGCCAATGGATCAGAAAAAAGGTGCCAGACAAAGCGTTGGGCCATTAGCGCTGGTATGCCCGCCCTTCTACATTTCCCAAACAGCTCGTTGCGCATTTTAATCCAGTTGGAGATATATGTAGGAGATCACGTGTTAAAACGCATTAGATCGTATCAGCTTCTTACATGCTCTCCTTCATTTTTTTGTTTTTACTCGACAGTTTTGTTGAGCACAGAGGAACTGGGCTAATTCACTAGCTCTCGTCTGATTGTGCCCTACGGGAATAGTGCTGTTTGTTTCTCAGTGAAGTCTTCACACGGCACACACGATCAGTCACCCAGCCACACTGATAGAATCTGAGCTGTCTCTTTACATTATGAAAACCCATCACAAATCACAGATATTCATTTATCTGTAGCATTGCGCTACGGCTGCTCTAAAAGTGGTAGGGAGTCTCTTGCGGGTGAGGATATAAGGTCAGTGCTGAGGTTGGGATCGGGAGGAATGTAAAGGCAGACCTGTCCAGACGACGTTGAAAGAAAGTGTGTGTGCAGTTTTCTTGCACGGTAAGAGAATTATGCGACCGTGTTGATCGACTCCATGAACTATTGACTGACACCCAGCCCCTTTCGAGCAACTGAAGAGGTTTGACATTCGCCTATTCAGGTCAATAGGTTACAGAGATAAAACAGAGCATGGACGTACTGCATGATTGATGGACATTCTGAATGACACAGAATGTTGTTTCCTGTGGGGATGTATTGATCAACCTGCTTTCTAATTTGCAGCCCAGATTTTGTTTATTTGATCAGGATTTTCGGTAGCTGTTACACATGAATTCATTCTGATGTCGACGTGATTCATCAAGCGCAGGACAGAGTACAGAACAGTTATAGGCAAGATGACACACTGTTGTTTGCATTACAATCAATTGGAGAGGAAATTTTTGAGTGAGGAACAGAAGTGTTCAATTTGCAGTGGTCTCTTAATTTTAACCCTTCTATTCCTCCCTCAAAACCTTCCTTTTCAACTTTTTTTTGGAAAGGAAAGAATATAGTGCAGTGGTCTCTTTATTTCTTCCTGATGTCACGGCGGAGGTTGAGGAAGCAAGGAGGAACCGGAGAAGGCGCGGCGGATGAAGGTTATTTTATATAGGAATGGAACAAAACACACAGCACGAGCGTCTTACATAGACGCATACATAAACACAGTGGCAGAGCACAATCACACACAAAGACAGGGGGAGCAGAGGGAACATATATACCGGGGGAAACAGTGATGATGAACAGGTGCACTAAACGAGACACAGGTGAAATGCATGATGAGACGGTGGTGTCAGAAAGCCGGTGACGTCGACCGCCGGGGCCCGCCCGCTGCAGGGGGAGGTGAACCAGCAGAGGTCGTAGTCGTCACAGTACCCCCCCCCTGACGCGCGGCCCCAGCCGCGCGACGGCACCGGCCTCGGGGCCGACCCGGGGGGCGCGGAGCAGGGCGATCCGGCCGACGCTGGTGGAATTCGCGGACAAGGACGGGAGCCAGGACGTCCTTCACCGGAACCCAGCTCCGCTCCTCCGGGCCGTACCCCTCCCACTCCACGAGGTATTGGAGGCCCCCCGCCCGGCGCCTCGAGTCGATGATGGAGCGGACCGAGTACGCCGGGGCCCCCTCGATGTCCAGAGGGGGAGGGGGAACCTCCCGCACCTCACACCCCTGGAGGGGACCATCCACCACCGGCCTGAGGAGAGACACATGAAACGAGGGGTTAATACGGTAGTCGGGGGGAAGGCGTAACCGATATGTTACCTCGTTGACTCTCCTCAGGACTTTAAAAGGCCCCACAAACCGCGGGGCCAGCTTCCGGCAGGGCAGGCGGAGGGGCAGGTCCCTGGACGAGAGCCAGACCCGGTCGCCCGGCCGATACACCGGGGCCTCCCCGCGGTGGCGGTCTGCATTGGTCTTTTGACGGCGGACAGCGAGCCGGAGGCGGGATTGTACTGCCTCCCATGTGCCCGCTGCCCGCCGGAACCAGTCGTCCACCGCAGGGGTACCGGTCTGGCTCGGCGTCCACGGCGCCAGGACCGGCTGGTAGCCCAGGACGCACTGGAAAGGTGTCACGCCCGTGGAGGAGTGGTGCAGAGAATTCAGTGCGTATTCTGCCCACGGCAGAAACTCTGCCCACTCCCCCGGCCGGTCCTGGCAGTAGGACCGGAGGAACCTACCCACTTCTTGGTTTACCCGTTCCACCTGCCCGTTGGACTGGGGATGGTAGCCCGAGGTCAGGCTGACCGAGATCCCCAGGTGCTGCATAAAGGCTTTCCACACCCTAGACGTGAATTGGGGACCCCGGTCAGACACGATGTCCTCGGGCACCCCATAGTGCCGGAAGACGTGTGTAAACAGGGCCTCCGCGGTCTGTAGGGCAGTAGGAAGGCCGGGCAGAGGCAAGAGGCGGCAGGACTTCGAGAACCGATCCACAACGACCAGGATGGTGGTATGGCCCTGGGAAGGGGGGAGATCCGTCAAAAAATCAACAGAAATGTGGGACCATGGTCGTTGTGGAATGGGCAAGGGGTGCAACTTGCCCACAGGTAGGTGCCGGGGTGCCTTACTCTGGGCGCACACCGAGCAGGAAGAGACGTATACCCTCACGTCCTTGGCTAAAGTGGGCCACCAGTACTTACCGGCCAGGGCGCGCACTGTTGGCCCGATGCCAGGATGACCGGAGGAGGGAGATGTATGCGCCCAGTAGATGAGGCGGTCGCGGACAGACGCCGGCACATACGTACGGCCCTCAGGGCATGTGGGCGGAGAGGGCTCGTCGCGCTGCGCTTCGGCGATGTCCGCGTCCAGTTCCCATACCACCGGTGCCACGATGCATGACTCCGGGAGCACGGGAGCATCATCCACCGGCCTCTCCTCCGTGTCATGCTGGCGGGACAGCGCGTCAGCCCCGACGTTCTTACTCCCCGGCCTGTAGGTGAGAGTAAACACAAACCGGGTGAAGAACATAGCCCACCTTGCCTGGCGAGGGGTCAGCCTCCTCGCTGCCCGCATGTACTCCAGGTTCCGGTGGTCAGTCCAGACGAGGAAAGGGTGTTTAGCCCCCTCTAACCAGTGCCTCCACGCCGACAGAGCTCGAACCACGGCCAGCAGCTCACGATCACCTATGTCGTAGTTCCGCTCCGCCGCACTGAGCTTCTGGGAGAAGAAGGCACAGGGACGGAGCGTGTTACGACACCCCGTCCGTTGGGAGAGGATGGCACCGAGCCCACAATCGGACGCGTCCACCTCCACAATGAACTGGAGCGACGGGTCGGGATGGGCCAGGACCGGAGCGGTGGTGAAACGGTGTTTCAGTTCCACAAACGCCCGCTCCGCGTCCACGGTCCACCGCAACCGGGTCGCCCCCCCCTTCAGAAGGGAGGTGATCGGAGCCGCGACCTGGCTAAAGCCCCGGATAAACCTCCTGTAATAGTTAGAGAAGCCTAAGAAACGTTGCACGTCCTTAACCGTGGTTGGGGTCGGCCAATTACGCACGGCATCAACGTGAGGCTCCTCCATAGCCACACCTGCGCTGGAAAAGTGATATCCCAGGAAGGACACAGACGACTGGAAAAACAGACACTTCTCGGCTTTCACGTACAGGTCATGCTCCAGCAGTCGAGCCAGCACTCTGCGCACTAACGAGACATGTTTTGCGCGGGTGGCAGTGAATATCAGGATGTCATCAATATACACTACCACTCCCTCACACAACAAGTCCCGGAATACGTCGTTTACGAAGGACTGGAAGACGGAAGGAGCATTCATCAACCCGTACGGCATCACTAAATACTCGTAATGGCCAGACGTGGTACTAAAAGCAGTTTTCCACTCGTCTCCTTCCCGGATACGCACCAGGTTATAGGCACTCCTGAGGTCTAATTTAGTGAAAAAGCGGGCCCCGTGCATCCTCTCCACCTCCGCAGAGATCAAAGGGAGAGGGTAGCGGAACGGAACGGTGATCTTGTTCAGCGCCCGGTAATCGATGCATGGGCGCAAACCACCGTCCTTCTTTTTCACAAAAAAGAAACTCGAGGAGACCTGTGACTTGGAGGGCCTAATGTATCCCTGTTCCAACGCTTCCGCAACGTAGGCGTTCATAGTCTCCGTTTCGGTGCGGGACAGTGGATACACGTGACCCTTCGGGAGTGCGGCTCCATCAATGAGGTCTATCGCACAATCCCCCAGCCGGTGTGGTGGCAACACAGCAGCCTTGGCCTTGGAGAAAACCGTAGCCAAGTCCCTGTATTCGGGGGGAATGGGCACGGCAGGCGCACTGTCTGGACTCTCCACCGAGGTCGAGCCAACGGAAACACCCAAACACCTACCCTGACACTTCCGCGACCACCCCGACAGACGTCGACTAGACCAAGAGATGACAGGGTCATGTAGGGACAACCAGGGGAAACCTAAAACGACGGGGAACGTGGGTGAGTCGATCACGTGAAATGAAATGGTTTCACTGTGTCGGTTGTCGGTAACAAGGAGGAGAGGAACAGTGCAACTAGTGACCAGCCCTGACCCTAGCGGCCGGCTGTCTAGAGCTCTCACGGGCAGGGGGGTGTCGAGGGCCTGGAGGGGTATGTGTGCCCGTAGGGCAAAGGACCTATCCATGAAA
Organism: Esox lucius; assembly: GCF_011004845.1. Lineage (NCBI taxonomy): Eukaryota > Metazoa > Chordata > Actinopteri > Esociformes > Esocidae > Esox > Esox lucius. The sequence continues at coordinate 3,986,752 of NC_047590.1, forward strand.
TTCCCGGCTGCGCCTGAGTCTACCAGCGCCTTACACCGGGCAAGCAGCGAAAATCCGGGGAACCTAACAGGAACAGTGCACATAGAGAGGGAAGAGGTTAGTGGCGAATGTGCATGTGCTACCTGGGGTGATGCGGAAGTGCCCTGCCTGTCGCCTCTTGACTCAGGGAGGGAGGTGCGGTGTGGTGCAGTAAGACGGCCTCGTTGCCTCCTGGAGGCACTCCGCACCTGTCCTCCCCGACGTCTGCCCGGCAGTGCAGCCGCTCCCAATTCCATGGGGACGGCGGTGTCGGGTTGGTATGGTTGATAGGGTGGAACGGACGGGCCTCTTCCGGGACGTCCTCGGGCAGCCAGCAGGTTGTCAAGACGGATGGACATGTCAACCAGCTGATCGAGGGAGAGGGACACGTCTCGACAAGCCAGCTCCCTCCGGACGTCCTCGCGAAGGCTACAGCGGTAGTGGTCGATCAGAGCCCGTTCGTTCCACCCCGATCCCGCTGCCAGGGTCCGGAACTCCAGTGCGAACTCCTGCGCCGACCTCGTCCCCTGCCGAAGGTGGAACAGCCGTTCACCCGCCTCTCTTCCTTCGTGCGGGTGGTCAAACACGGCTCGGAAGCGGCGGGTGAACTCGGCGTAGCTGCCCTGGGTGGGCTGCTCGGTGTTCCAGACGGCGGTGGCCCACTCCAGGGCTTTTCCGGAAAGGCAGGAGACGAGCGAGGTGATCTTCTGTGCCTCGGTCGGCGCAGGGTGCATCGCCTGGAGCGCGATGTCCAGTTGCAATAGGAATCCCTGGCAGCGGTCCGCCGCCCCGTTGTAATCCCTCGGCAAAGGGAGATGCAACGGCCCCATGGCTGGTGGCGAGGCTGGGGCCGGCGGAGAGACGGCCGGTGTTGCGGGGTGCTGCTGGCTCAGCTCTAGGCGCTGCACCGCTTTCAGAACATTGTCCATCGCGGCGCCTAGGCTGGCCAGCATTGTTGAATGCACCTTGACCGCCTCCGCAACACCGACCTCGCCTGTAGCTCCTTCGGGCTCCATATCCTTGCTGCTTTTCTTGATAGGTGTGTGATTCTGTCACGGCGGAGGTTGAGGAAGCAAGGAGGAACCGGAGAAGGCGCGGCGGATGAAGGTTATTTTATATAGGAATGGAACAAAACACACAGCACGAGCGTCTTACATAGACGCATACATAAACACAGTGGCAGAGCACAATCACACACAAAGACAGGGGGAGCAGAGGGAACATATATACCGGGGGAAACAGTGATGATGAACAGGTGCACTAAACGAGACACAGGTGAAATGCATGATGAGACGGTGGTGTCAGAAAGCCGGTGACGTCGACCGCCGGGGCCCGCCCGCTGCAGGGGGAGGTGAACCAGCAGAGGTCGTAGTCGTCACACCTGAGCTGTAGAATATTTTATTTTTTTAAAGCAATAAAAACACAGATGTGTCTTAAAGGACTAGAAGTAGTGAATCTCTTCTCAATTATTTTTATTACAGATACACAACATTGCATATTTCTATCATATAGGGGACCAGAATACAAAAAACTCCCAAGTTTACCAACCCTAAACTTAACCTAGTCCTAAGGCCTAACCTTAACCTGTAATGCCTTAACCGTACAGTAACCAAAATTGATTAGTGGTTAATAGTCTCAGTGAGCTCACTGGCTGCATAGTGTGTAAAATTAGCATGCATAGTCCTTTATCTTCTTGTAAGTGGCAAATCATTTTGAAAATAGAGAAGAGCAGCAGCCCAAGGCAACTGCCCTGAGGCACACCGCTCTGTATCTATCTGATGCTACAGAAGCTCCCGCAGAGTATCTCTCCAACCGTGTCATGTCAGGTAATGCCTAAAAAATGACGTTCTGTAATGACTAATTATGATAATGGCATCAAAGACTGCTCTGAATTTCAACATTTAAAAAGATCCAACTGTAATCAGCTGTCATAACTTCATGGAGGGCTAAAAGGCCCTTTCTCCCAGAAACACTGTTGGCAGCAGGTCTGTGGGTATATTCGTCCATCTCTCTCTTTACTGTCAACGCTGCTGGGATAACTCATTTACATTCTAGGCTGCGGTGATCAGATATCCATTAGACCTTGTAGTGTGTGTGTGTGTATGTGTGTGTGTGTGCTTGTGTATGTCATGATCACTTCTCCTATGGCACATTAAAATCTTGATCGATTGCAGTCTGCCACTTGACAATCATCTCCTTCTGACCTTTGTGGATTGTGAGTGTGTGTGTGTGTGTGGGTGTGTCCTTGTGTGTGTGGCCAGCACCAGAAGGTCAATAGTCAGGTGTCTGTTTAAATGAAAGTTCCAGAGCCACTTGTGTTGTAGACTGACATTCATTTTTTTCTTAATTAATCCTAAGAGTGTTCATAGAAATGTTTTATAAATTAACTACTCCAACTGCCCAACGCCACTGCGCAAGACGTGTTGTCCAGGGCTGTTTATTGTATTTATGGACTGGTACCGTTCCTTCTCCCTCTCTGGTGTTAATCTGATTCAGAATGGAGTCGTGCTGCTCAACAGTGATTCTTCAGATTTGTGACGTCAGGTGAGAAAATGGATCCGGACTCAAAGTCCCTCGACGCTACAAGGTGAAAATCCCTGTCACTCTGTCTACGAGAAAGTAATTTAACCCTAATTGCTCCCCAGTCATTGGTGTGAATAAGAAACTGCTCTCAGCATACTCACCTGTAAAAACAAAATAGCTGGTAAAACATGCCCCAGAGGTATAATGACAACATATGGCAAATTGTGAAAAGAGGTCTCTGAGCTTCTTAGTTCGAGACCCTTTGTTCTAGTCTGGACCCTGTCTGGCTGACAAGGTGAGTAAACAGGGCTGGGGTGAGGTGGTCCTTAATGCTTTGTGCTCATGTGAGTTAAATGTCGTAGATGGTTGGGTGGATGGCCCTCATGATGCCTGTTGATGTGGATTGGGAGACAAAGTTAATGTGTTTATTAAACCCTGAGTGAGTCCGGTTTCCCTCTGAGTTCAGTCAGCAACACATGAAAACGTTGGGTACTCCGAGGAAATGCGGTGGGCAGACGTACTCAGCTCTTACCCTACGAGGTCTGGAGCCTACTGGCTTTCCGTTTTACCTCACAATTAAATGCATCCATTGGGTGTCTCAGGTCTAAAAAAGAAAGACCTGGAATAGAGGGTTAAAATGGTGAAAGAAAACGGAATAGAAATGGCTTCAAGGCCCGGAGTCGAGTTTGAGTAGGGTATAGGGAACAGGGGCTGTATTGAGATTCACGGTCTAACTGCTCCAATTCTGCCACTTCCCAGTTCTATCATTACATAAGTCATGAAGGACATGGGCTGCGTCTCAATTCACATGCAAATGCCACTTTTTGCTGTGTTGTTTGTTTAGGTTGAGTTAGGCTATGTTTGACATTGTACACATTGGTCCCCTAATTATGAGTAACAGTCTAGACAACTTCTTTGAGAATAACTTTGCCTCTCATCCCTGAAATAAACCACAGCGTCTTTTAGCGTGCAAACATTCTGTCTATGTCGTTGCATCAGGGAAACGAGACGGGGACCCAAAAAACGGAGACATACGTTGAAACTAAGACCTCTTTCTTTTCTTCACTGCGGCAGGAACTTCTACTACATCACGATGCTGAGAGACCCGGTGTCTCGGTACCTGAGCGAGTGGAAGCATGTGCAGCGCGGCGCCACATGGAAGACGGCCCTACACACCTGCGACGGACGCTCTCCCACGCAGGATGAACTGCCCGCCTGCTACAGCGGCGACGACTGGACGGGCGTCGCCCTGACCGAATTCATGGACTGCCCGTCCAACCTGGCCAACAACCGGCAGGTCCGCATGCTGGCCGACCTCAGCCTGGTGGGCTGCTATAACGTGTCATCGTCCGGCGGCGCCGTCGCCGAGCGGGAGCGCGGCCGCATCCTGTTGACCAGCGCCAAGGACAACCTCCGGCGCATGGCCTTCTACGGCCTGACCGAGTTCCAGCGCAAGACGCAGTACCTGTTTGAGCGGACGTTTGGCCTGCGCTTCATCCGGGCCTTCACGCAGATCAACAGCACGCGGGCGGCCGGCGTCGGGGTGGGTCAGGGGGCGCTGCGACACCGCATCGAGGCGCTCAACGCCCTGGACATGGAGCTGTACGAGTACGCCAAGGAGCTGTTCCTCTGGAGGTACCAGTACAGTCGCCAGAAACAGCACCGAGAGGAGAAGCTGAGGAGGCGGATGGAGAGACATGAGGAAAGACAGCGCAGAGGACCCGTCTTCAAACCCAGGAGGGAGGAGATGGAGACACAGGAAGAGGGAGGGGCGGAGGTGGGAGGCGTGGCCACTACGGAGGACTACAGAAGCCAGGTTGTGCGATGGTGAGGCCGTAGCACCGCCCCACGTCTCTCATTCCCTGTTCTGTCGGCCTGGGGTTGTGCAATGGTTTCAGATGGACGGATTTCCCTTTGACTCCCTCTAGTGTTACGATCAGCATTTTGGTCATCTTATCATGCAGCTGGTTGTTTGTGTTCATTTCTATAATGCTAGTCTTCTCTTCAAAGTACTTAAATGACTAGGGTCCCAAGCTAAAAAAATAAGTATACTTATGAGTATTATTTTGAAACCACTAAGGTTGTACTTTAGTATTCTAAATAGTATTCAAGTATTATTGAAGTACTATTGATATACAGTGGGGAGAACAAGTATTTGATACACTGCCATTCTTTGTAGGTTTTCCCACTTACAAAGCATGTAGAAGTCTAATTTTTATCATAGGTACTCTTCAACTGTGAGTGACGGAATCTCCTCCATACAGACCATCTCCAGATCCTTCAGGTTTCGGGGCTGTCGCTGGGCAATACGGACTTTCAGCTCCCTCCAAAGATTTTCTATTGGGTTCAGGTCTGGAGACTGGCTAGGCCACTCCAGGACCTTGAGATGCTTCTTACGGAGCCACTCCTTAGTTGCCCTGGCTGTGTGTTTCGGGTCATTGTCATGCTGGAAGACCCAGCCACGACCCATCTTCAATGCTCTTACTGAGGGAAGGAGGTTGTTGGCCAAATTCTTGCGATACGTTGCCCCATCCATCCTCCCCTCAATACAGTGCTGTCGTCCTGTCCCCTTTGCAGAAAAGCATCCCCAAAGAATGATGTTTCCACCTCCATGCTTCACAGTTGGGATGGTGTTCTGGGGTTGTACTCATCCTTCTTCTTCCTTCAAACACGGCGAGTGGAGTTTAGACCACAAAGCTCTATTTTTGTCTCATCAGACCACATGACCTTCTCTCATTCCTCCTCTGGATCATCCAGATGGTCATTGGCAAACTTCAGACAGGCCTAGACATGCGCTGGCTTGAGCAGGGGGACCTTGCGTGCGCTGCAGGATTTTAATCCATGACGGCGTAGGGTGTTACTAATGGTTTTGTTTGAGACTGTGGTCCCAGCACTCTTCAGGTCATTGACCAGGTCCTGCCATGTAGTTCTGGGCTGATCATTCACCTTCCTCATGATCATTGATGCCCCACAAGGTGAGATCTTGCATGGAGCCCCAGACCGAGGGACATTGACGTCATCTTGAACTTCTTCCATTTTCTAATAATTGCGCCAACAGGTTACCTTCTCACCAAGCTGCTTGTCTATTGTCCTGTAGCTCATCCCAGCCTTGTGCAGGTCTACAATTGTAAAATGTAAAATGTCCTTACACAGCTCTCTGGTCTTGGCCATTGTGGAGAGGTTGGAGTCTGTTTGATTGAGTGTGTGGACAGGTGTCTTTCATACAGGTAATGAGTTCAAACAGGTGCAGTTAATACAGGTAATGAGTGGAGGGCTTCTTAAAGAAAAATGAACAGGTCTGTGAGAGCCGGAATTCTTACTGGTTGGTAGGTGATGAAATACTTATGTCATGCAATAAAATGCAAATTAATTCATACAATCATAAAATGTGATTTTCTGGATTTTTGTTTTAGATTCCGTCTCTCACAGTTGAAGTGTACCTATGATAAAAATGACAGACCTCTACATGCTTTGTAAGTAGGAAAACCTGCAAAATCGGCAGTGTATCAAATACTTGTTCTCCCCACTGTAGTAATACATTTAGTGTGTAAAAATATATTGAAATTACATGATTGGAAATAGCATTTTAGTACACCTACTGATACTCCTAATTAAAAATTACGGTATTCTACTTCACAGTGTTACAGAGTATCTCCAAGGAACTGTTCATATAAGAAAATTTGCACCTTGGGTTCTTAAACAATCTGGTTTGCTGGTTACACTTTATTATGAGAGTCTCAGTTTCCATCTGTAGATGTTCTATAGATATTAATACTATCGACAAACGTTCAACAATCTGTTCAATAGCAACTGCTTGTGTGGGTCAGGGTTAGGCTGGGAAGAAAGTTTAGGGTAAGGGTTAAGATTAGGGTTAAGGTTAGAGCAATGGTGAAAGTTAGTAGATTTAAATTGTTATTGATAGTTCCTAGATCTCTGTAGAGTATCTCCCGACACACCTTTAGGTCTCTCAAAAATTGTTAACGGTTTTCTCATTATATTTTCATAGGATAAAATTTACAAAACAACGTAAAATCTCTGAACCTACCATACTCTGGGTATTTAGGGCAGTACCTTCATTTGTTTACCTTACAGGTTTGCTTTCGAACTATGACTGTGGGGTTTTACCAAAACAGTATGTGAAATATGAAGGTCTTTTACAGTTGCTGTGCATCAATCTGTAGGAAAGCTGGTTAATAAATGTCTGCAGTGTACCAGTTGTGGATGAAGCCTTCCAAACTCTTTTCTCTTCCTGCTTTTGTTCATATTGTGGTATTCATGACAAAGAGCGGTCTTGATAACGTGTGTCGCACACACGCACACACATAGTCTGATAGCACTCTGTTGAAGATGTTCAAAATAAACGCCTGCGGCACAATAGGCTGGCTGTCTGAACCAATTAGACTCCTCCTACATCACTGGAGAATAGAGCGCCGTTTAGCCATTAGTCGTGGTTATAGGCAGTTCAGCCTGAAATCTATCATTTAAAGGGTGATTTAGTTTGACTATCGCAGAACAATAAAACGGGGACTGTTGGAATGCCTTTCCTTTTCATCCGTCTACACAGTCACCCTCTAGCAAGCTGACAACAAGCATTTCCAAACACCGCAGAGAAAACAGAAGCATTGCTGTAGTACTTATGTATGTATAGAGGAGGTATCAGTGTGTTATTTACCCCAAATTGCCTTTCTAGAGCTGCACTCTTTTCTACTTTCATCACTGATTCTCAGCCTGTCAATCCAATAACAGTGATAGAAGTTGTTTCCCTCTATTACTACAACTTCCTGGAATATCCAAATCTACCGGTTGTCCTCTTCGTCTTTTGTCAAAAGTGCAGTTAGATATCCTTGCAAAAGTTCAGACGAAATACCGTGCAGTCCACCTGTTTCCTCAAAACGACACTTGTTCCAACCCTTCAAATAAAATGTTCATTATCTACCTCAGCAAGGCTAAAGAGATATAACCTAAAGCTAAAGGTTATAAGGATTTAGTATTAAACACCTGGTGCCTTTCACACCCAGCTTGTTTAGTCTTGTTGAATCAAATCACAGAAAGTTTTCCCCCCTTTATTCAATTGTCACTGGTTTGTCAGTGTGATGAGTTGCAGAGGACAGACATTCAGAAGCAGTGAAGTGAGAGCACATCTCTGAAACCCTGGAAGAAGTCATCTATTTTTTGAATCTGCTTTTAATTCGTATTAATCGAATGGACTAATAGGCGATAGCCCACAACGTTGACAGAACTGGCTTTTTCCTCTGATGCGTTATGTGTAATGTGACAGTTATACTGATACCATACAGGGCCCTTTTACAATCAGTCAATCAATCAATCAAATTTATTTATAAAGCCCTTTTTACAACAGCAGTTGTCACAGAGTGCTTTTTCAGAGACACCCGGCCTTAAACCCCAAGGAGCAAATGACAGTAGTGTTGGATTTCAGTGGCTAGGAAAAACTCCCTAAGAAGGCCGAATTTTAGGAAGAAACCTAGAGAGGACCCAGGCTCAGAGGGGTGACCAGTCCTCTTCTGGCTGTGCCGGGTGAGATATTAAGAGTCCAATTGGAATAATTAATTAATCTATTTGATTTTAGACTAGGTCAAAAGTATGACCAGGTGGACAAGGACAGGGACAGCAACGGGCCCCCCAAACCAGGTACTCCGCAGGTGTGGACCAGGACCTCATCTCCTCCTAAACTTTAAAACTGGAGGAGACTGAGAAAAGTTAGAAAGTGCATTCTTCATATCCCTCAGCACAATAATATAGCAGCGTAACACCTTGGAACTGAGACCGGGGGGTCCGGTGACACTGTGGCCCTACCCAGCAAACCCACTCAAAGGGACACCCACCAACCGCAACCCCCCTGAATGAGGGCCGAGTATTTCCAGCAGCGTACAGCCCAATTGCACAAGTGCGCAACAGAGGGTCAACAACAAGCCAGTGACTCTTCCCCCAAAAGGCATTGGAGGGAGGGCATCCCAGTGGCGACGAGAGCCCACCTGGCAAGACAGCAAGGGTGGACAGTATCAAGCCTACTGGTCACCTTCACGCCCCTGGGCCAGGCTACACCTAATTATAAACCGTGCTGTAGAGATGAGTTTTTAGTAGACACTTGAAAGTTTGCACTGAGTTTGCATTTCTAACCTTAATTGGCAGATCATTCCACAGGAGTGGAGCTCTATGAGAAAAGGCCCTGCCGCCAGCTGTTTGTTTAGAAATTCTAGGTACAATTAAAAGGCCTGCATCTTGCGATTGTAGGTTATGTGTAGGTATGTATGGCTGGATCATTTCAGCAAGGTAAGTAGGAGCAAGTCCATGTATTGATTTATAGGTTAAGAGTAAAACCTTAAAATCAGCCCTAACCCTAACAGGCAGCCAGTGTAAGGATGCCAGGACAGGAGTAATGTGTTTACATTTCTTTATTCTAGTTAGGATTCTAGCAGCCGTGTGCAGCACTAATTTAAGTTTATTTATTAATTTGTCTGGATAACCAGAGAGAAGAGCATTGCAGTAATCTAGTCTAGAAGACTTTTACACTCTATTGAACGCATTTTAAGAATATACATTTGTCTGTTACACATTTTTATGATCATTTTAAAATCAGGGCTAAGATCTGTTTAGATAAACACACAGTAAGCTTGTTGACTTACATTCCAGTTGACTTATATTAACAAGATGTGTACTTTCCAAAAGACAGTTATAGAAAGCTTCAGATAAATAGAGAGGTATACAGGGAGAGAAATAACCAGCAAGGTAATTATGAGTTTGTGGAAAGAGTGTGCATGTTGCTTGTAGTTTACTCATTTACTCTGTTGAATATAATGCACTACCTCAGGCGCTGACTGCAATAGGTGAACGCACCTGTCAGTCACAGTGATCTCCTAGCTACAGCCAACTTGTCCCCAGAGGCAGAGCCTCGACCACTCCTCTCAAAAACTCGCTTGACGATTACTAGCGTTACTAAGCAACAACATGTCAGAATCAAATCTGTGCGGATACTTCAGACCGGCACATCGGGGAACTTTGGCTCGCAACACGTTCCTGACCCTTTTTTAGGGGAAAACAAACGACACTCGCCATAGACATTCATGTAAAATAGCAGTACAAAACAACACTGGAGAACCACCTGAATTAAATTAGTTTATAAATGACCCCAAAAAACATTGTCAAGCTGATTTATGTCATCTATGCCTGTCATGGAATGCGCAAGATACATAGAAAATATTTGGTCCATCTTAAATCATGCCCATTCAGTCTCCCACTGGTGCAATAACCCCACTCTATGGCCAGAGGTGTCCTAACAGGACATTCTTAATTCATACCTTATTGAGTCTCCAAATCACCAGTGAAATAGTTAACTTCTCATTCCTGCTTTACAAACTTTTTTTTGTTTTCTAGCGTTTCTTCCGATTTTTTCAAATGTGGAAAATGCCATTGCTAACTAGACAACTAATTGTCCGGTTTGTTTCGCCTGTCAGACCAAAATAAAGTTGTCTGCCGGCAAATGTTTTGCTTGTGCAGTAACAAGCTCTTTCACTAGTTAGAAGCAGTAATGTGCTTCGCTGACGACGTTGTCACTTGATCGCGATGATGTCCTGCATCTGCCAAAATATATACAACACATACTTCCCCTTATCATTTATAAAAACTCATATGTCTTGAGATTTGCCTTGTGCTTACTTTATTATGATCATATTAGCTGTACGGACCTAAATTGACTGCTGGTTTAATCTCGTCGCAATATATCGTTTTATGCAAATGTAGACATTCGTTCTTTCTATTTATTGTTAATGGGAGAAAACTAATTATATTATTCCAAGTAATATTAATATGTTGTCAAATTAAACAATACGTGTTCTTTAAAACAAGGTTAACTTGTAATTGTATTTTGGTTTTGGTTATTGTGCTATGTCTGTTTGTTTGAGAAAATCGATTTTGAGAATTTGTTTTAATCAACAGCAGCATTCTAGAATTCTATTGGGGTCTAAAGGGTTACATTTAGAAGTTATAAGTCATTTCAAATTGTGTGGTTCTTTTTTTTATTAGGGGTTGCCCATGGGGATTTGCCAAAGATTGTCCTTTCAAGTATATAGCCTAATATTATTTGAGGTTTTCTTTAGTAAGATTAGTGATTCAGTTATGATATCGTGAAGTATTGACTTGTAACATGTGTATCGTGATACATATCGTATGGCAAGGTACTTGCCAATACCCACCCCAATCTCCAACCTTCTCTAGTATGACAGCTGAAATGACCAACTTCTCAAGCTTACTATTTATTTCTAGCTTTCATATAACACATTACAGCACATTATGCACTTCTCTCTTTCTCTTGCAGCTCTTCCCTAGATCCTTTGGGTGCTGTGCTATAGATTTTCTTTCTATATGCCTGGCAAACTGTTATTTCATCATAAACTCTAAGGGGTGTCCTTCTATTCTATTTTTGTGCCTCACATCTAAATTGTGGATTTTTGGATCCCTGTTAATTGAGAATCTAGTGAGGGAGGAACAGCCAGCCTAGCCATGGTTGTGTATACAGGCGAGTGTGCTTTACAGTTCTGAGATGCTGCTAGAAAGTTGAAAGTATTTCTGGCAACCCATCAGATTGGTATCACTGGTAACAGGAAAACAGGCTCGCTTCACGGACAGACAGAGGCAATACAACATTTTAAGCCAATTATGGGTAGACGTGGGAGTGAAAGATGGATAAGATAGTATCAGGGAGTTTGTGGTATCTCATACTTGTTCAGTTTCCTTAAGACTGTTTGCTGTTTGCTTAGTTAATCAAACGTGGGTCTGATCAGTGAAACCAGTATTTTACTCTGAAATACTGACTGGTCTGCCGCACAGAATGGTAGTGTGACGGCCGGCCACGAACTGTGCCATGCCAGTTGTCACATTTCTATGTTCTGTTCTAGTTTTTCTGTTTCATTGTTCAGTTTAGTCTTGTTGGTATATGGCATTTTCCTGTGTGTCGTTATCCCCTTGTTAAGTCTCTATGTAAGTTCCACCTGCCCCAGTGTTTCTGGTCAGTCATTGTTTAATGTCACCAATCTGTCTCTGCATTTACGTTCCTGGGAGCAAAGCATTGAGTGTAAGTCAGTCTTTTGATTAAAGAGCCGTTTATTTGTGCATGTGTCCTGCCTTCTACAACCCTGACAGGTGTAAAGTGGTCAATTCCACTTTTATAAGTGAGACTCAACAGTGCAGCCTGAAATCGATGTACATACGTGTACAAAGGTAGAACCTTAAATGAGTGTACGCTGACTAAAGCAAAATATTTCTTATGGTCTTTAGGTATTTAATAAGTTGAATTGAAAGAAAAATGCATTGTATACGTAACAGCCTGAAGAGAAAAAACATGATTATGTAATTTATATTGTTTGAACTGTTTCTTTGTTGGGAGGCTGTTCAGTGGTTTCCGCATGCCATGCAAATTGATGTAAAAGACCTGCTAGTAAAAGTCGGAAATATTACTACTTCTTCATTCCCAGGCAATCCCTTCCATTGTAATACACAGTGTTAATCAGGCTTTAAATACTTTAAACAAATACCTGCCTGTGCAAACACTGGGAATTTACAGCACGTCTAAACATTTGTTGTTTCTGGCAAAAAGCCAAGCATATCATGTTTCTCTGTTATTTCAGGGGAGTGCTTGAAAACAGAAAGCTCATTGCGACATTTTGAGGTTTTCATTCTGCATTTATTTTCTATAAATCATGGCAATTTTGCAAACCTCATATTGGTGTAAACTGTAATACAATCTGTGGAAAAGGTTAGGATTTACAGGAATAAAAAAACACTTTAAAAGTACGTACTATGAACACAAAACAACATTTCAAAGGTATTTGTACAGTGGCAAATGTCTTGTCTATTCCAGCACATTGACATTACAAAAAGACAATGTGGTGTCTGCTTTAAGTATATTTCCATCTAATATACCATTGAAAAATGACAGCATGTTTTGTATATACTGTAGTCCCTCTGTTTCAGGGTGTATGGAAAACCTGTTTTTAAGAGAGCTGGCAGCATTACTACACACTCAAGAGATCTGTCAGTAGCCAGTCTTCATTCATTACATTTGCATTTGAAGTATGTTGCTGGTGTCTGGACCTGAGGACCAAAGTATCAGTGCAAGTCACGCTGGCCATAATGAGGCCGATTTGTGTTACTTAATTGATCAAAGGCCAAAATCAGCTGTCTGGTTGAAATGGCAACTGACCCAGTAGATCAAGGAACACCTCTGTAGTGAATGACCAAAGAATGCTCACCATTATGAAGAAAAAAAACTGTTTGACAGTCAGGAACATTCACCAGGAGGTAGGCATTGATTTGTCAGCCGGTGCCTGATACGACCAAGAGCTGAAAATGGCTTCAGTACAGAAAATCACTGGGGAAGATGGACGGCGACTGGTGCCTTCAACTGGTTGCACAGACGTCAGACCATCAGTGCATGCAAAGGACATGCGACCAAGTACATAACATGACTCTACTGTTCATGACATTCATCTGGGGACTCATCTGCATTCTATACCCGTTTGTCATTGTATTACTTCAAATCCAAGGTGACGGAATAAAGAGCCGGCAGAATAATATTAAATAAATATTATATTTCACGTTGATTGGTGTCCGTTTCAGTGGTTGCTATCTCTTCGATGGAAGTTGTGTTGGATCCACGGATGGCAGTCGAGGTGCGGTTGGAATGTGTCCCGGCCCTGGCCCAACAATGGCCACCGGGGAACACACAGAGGGCAGCCTGCTGGAACTTTTCTCCTCCCATGGTGTACAATGCCAGGTTGAAGAAGGTGTTGAGCCCCGTCATGGGCCTGGACATGATGTACACGGCATGGACCCAGTTCTCCAACATGCACGGTGAATGTGGATTCATCCGGACAGCTATTCTTAGAGCCCTCAGGACGTGGTAGGGCAGGAAGCATGCCACGAACACCACCAGGACCAGCACGGTGAGGCGGCGTGCGCGTATCTTGCCGGGGTTGTGGGGCCCCGTGGCTAGTTTCCTCCTGATACAGACGTAACACACCACCACCACCACTAGGGGCAGCAGGAAGTTCACCACGGTCAGCAGCCAGCTGTACCACCACAGCAGTTCGACTGGGTCGCTGCTGGCAAAGTCCAAACATTGGGTCGTGTTGTTCTTCTCCACCAAGTTCAATATGGTGAGTAAGGGCCAGATCTCCACCACTGCGATCGCCCAAACGGCCGCGCATGCCACAAAACCCCACCTCTTTCGCTGTACCTCTGGCGCCCTGAGCGGATGCATCACCACGACATATCGAAACACTGCCAAACAGGTGAGGAACAGTATACTACCATACAGGTTTAAGTGGAAACCAAAACGTACAAAGCGGCACATGAAGTTACCCAGGGTCCAGGAGTCACTGTTGGCGTAGTAATAGACAAGAAAAGGCAGACTCAGAACATACAACAGATCGGTTAAAGCCAGGTTGACCATAATGACTTCGCTGGACTTCCATGGTCGCAGTTTAGCCAGGTAGATGGTGATGGCCACGATGTTACCCAGGATTCCCACTAGGCAAATTACACTATATATGACGGGCAGGTAGTAATGTTTTGTCAGGAGTGCCACATTGGTGCAGTTTTGGGAGGATTCATTCCCGTAGGAAATTATGCTGGACATGACTGTGCTGTGAGTGGCGATGCAGGTCATAAGATACCTAAACAGAGGGTGAGAAAGAATTATACTGTTATGTAGTGTGAATTATACCTGTATGTAGTGTGAATTATACCATTATGTAGTGTGAATTATATCATTGTGTAGTGTAAATTATATCATTGTGTAGTGTAAATTATACCATTATATAGTGTTACGTTACACCATTTGGTGTAACATATAAGTATATATACACATATACACAGAGTTCTGTAATTATATATCACATAAATAAATGTCAAAAGTGAATAAAAATTTAGAACATAATAATATAATAATCATAAAGATTTTTTATTTTTATATTTACACATAAAAACAGAATTATATAATTACATAGGTATGTATACAGTGGAATCTATAGGCACTGCACATTCACACACACACTTCACACATGCTATTACTGTTACTGTTACTGTTCATCATTCACTTTTACTTATAGGTAAATATACCCAAATGACCCATACACCATACCCAAATGACCCATACACCATATGCAAATGACCCATACACCATACCCAAATGACCCATACACCATATGCAAATGACCCATACACCATACCCAAATGACCCATACACCATACGCAAACCATCCACTCCCGATACCTAAACAACTCATACCCAAACAACCCACACCCCATTCCCAAACAAATTATTCCCCATACCCGAACAACCCACACCCTATATGCAGAAAACCCATGTCCCATTCCCAAACAACCCAAAACCCGTGCCAAAATGACCCTTAATGAAAAACCTATCAATTCTGTCTAGCAGTTAATATGAAGAAAAACACACAACACAGTCTCATCTCCTTCCTAACTTATACTACGCATCCTTTAAGAAAATACTAACCACCTAGCATGGGCCATACTAACATACACTAAGATTAGAAAAACAATTATCATAAAAAACATCCTTAAAATCTAATTATATATTACACATGAACCCAGAGAAGCTGTTAGTGTTGCTGCAACTTACCGTCAGTCTGTCACAGACAGTGCATTCCCACATCTATGTTTCTCTGAAATGACTTCTCATCCTACTTTCCCTTAAGCAACAACCACTTCATGTCACCAAGTTCACCGCCTCCTACAGCTGAATGTTCTGCCCCGACAATGAGATTACAGCTGTATGTGACTCATTGTGCCTCTGCTGGGTGCCACCTTACCAGTTTAAATTGTTCAACATCCTGTAGTAGTGTATTGAAACTTTTATTTCTGAATACTCTTTAATGGATGTTTGAGAACACAGTTACTGATTATTTGATTAGGTTGCATGAACAATAGTTTTGTTCCAATTAAACATTATTTGAACTGGATTAATTTCACGTATGCCACATTATCAACATAGGTGTATTTTAATCATGTAAACATTGTACTAAAATGAACTCTAAGGGCCTTTGTTGAACTTCAAATACATTTCAAATACTTTCGGATGATTTTAATACGATACGCGAAAAATGCCTATTTAACTTTCCGGACTTGAAGGGGATTTGTGTCATAAATGTTTACAGGAATTGTCTGGGTTGTTTTCAGAGGTGATCTGATTGTTTCAAAATCTGAATCGGCTGCCTATGTGAAAATATGTTCATGGTAAAAACTGATTTTGGTCAAACATTTTGACCAAATACGTAGCTGCAGTTTTCAGTTACACTGTTCTACACTGTGCACCTTCACTGTGTATTCCAAATCTCTGTCTTTCTATGGACTAAAGTTTAAGCATTGTCGTCTTTAGTGAACTGGTGTGGACTGATTCAAAATGTGATAAAATATTGAATTGTTGTTAAACATCTAGACAAGGACACCTTAACCCGCATTTAACAACAGCGTGGCCAAATTCTTTTCTCATTACATCAAATGACTGAGTCAAAATGAAGAAAACGATCCCTGTAAACATCCTCTGTTGCCAGTAAGTTATTGACGCATTCGAAATATGACGTACTGTATTTTATTTAAAGTACTGTAGATGGGCCTAATCGGACAGGTGAATGTCATAACTTTAATAATTTGTGCCAAGTATTGTGCCGTTGTTAAAATACCAAGGGAAACTAGTAAAACCGGACCATTTGGCATGTGATCAAATGGATAGTCAGAAATCAAAACCACTATAGACAACAATACTTTTGGGTATAATTGTAGTTTTTAAATGTCTTTTCAACTTCACTTCAATGTCCTTTCCTCAGTGGGAGGTGTCAACCAAATGTGCAATGCTTGCTTACCCTTTTCCAAAATTGTGGTTAAAAGTTGAGAAGAAGAATAAAAGAAGGAGAAATTACAGTACCTGGTGATTAGAATATCAATGACCAGGAGTAAATGTGTATGTGATAATGACCATACATTTACAGGGAGTTCTAGTACCCAGACCCAGTGTGCCGGAACACTAGGCCATGTAGAGGTCATGTAGGGGTCATGTGGAGGTCATTTAGGGTTCATGTAGGTGGGGGATCGGTTATAAACAGCAGCTACATGATGTTTGTGAAATTTGTGTGTTTGTGTGCATCATCAGTGTTTATGTTATGTATGAACGTGTGTGTGTGTGTGTTTTAGGTCTTTCTATACTCATGAGGACCAAATATCCCCATAAGTATAGTAAAACCTGAAATAATTGGACTCATGGGGACCTTTTTCCGGTCCCCATTAGTCAAAAGTCAATTTCCGGCTGAGGGTTTAGGTTAAGGGTTGAACTTACAGTTAATTTTAGAGTTCGAATTTTCTTTAAGGTCCAGGCCTTGTTGGTTAAGTTTAGGGTTAAGGTTAGGCATTACATCTAGGTAAAGTTTAGGCATAAATGTTACTTTATTGAGGTTGAGGTTAGGGATATAGGGTTAGATTAGGGTAAGCGTTAGGTTTAGGGTTAAGATTAGGGCAAGGGAGTTTAATTAAAAGATCTAAGTGGTAACAAAACAAAATTATAGATGTGCCGTTTTTTCGAACTTGAATAGGAAAGTAATACTTAAGCAAGCTATTCAATGTGCAAACACTGGAGAAGGATGTTTATGTTTCACCTCTGAAATACACGTTTTGGCTGTGATCCAACTGTGTAATTTTCTTGTTTATCCCCCTAAAGTAATTTCAGAGCATTGCTTAAAAATGCATTCATACCCACATAACAATGTATCAGAAGATCACAACACCCTTCATTCCATCATTGTTGGTTTAATTCAAACAGATATATACACAATTACCAGACTACTTGCGCCACAAACACCTTCAGGACCAGCACTGTGAGGCGGTGTGCACGTATCTTGCCAGGGTTGTGGCTAGTTCCCTCCTGATACAGGTGTATCACACCACCACCACTGGGGGCAGCAGGAAACCCAGTGTAGTCAGAGACCAGCTGTACCACCACAGCAGTTCGACTGGGTTGCTGCTGGCAAATTCCAAGCACCGGGTCCTGCTGTTCTGCTCCACTGTGGTTACCATGGTGAGCATGGGCATGATAGGCTGAATCAGGCAAGAATGTCTGAGTTTGACAAGATTATAATATCAAGTCTTCAGCGATGGCAAGGTTGATGTTTGAGGGAATACATTAAATACATTAAACCTGGCACCAATGTATTGCAGAAAATATTTTGCTCTAAACATATTTCAGAATTTGAGTGTAATGTAGCCAAAATAATCCACCTCACAGATGTTGAGAAGATATCTGTCATTGGCGGTGGCCAGAGAGATACTTCGTACTGCAAGTAAACTAGATTAGGGTAGACTATTACCCTAATCTAAACCTAACCCTAACCTTAACCTCAATAAAGTAACATTTATGCCTAAACTTTACCTAGATGTAATGCCTAACCTTAACCCTAAACTTAACCAACAAGGCCTGGACCTTAAAGAAAATTCGAACTCTAAAATTAACTGTAAGTTCGACCCTAAACCTAAACCCTCAGCCGGAAATTGACTTTTGACTAATGGGGACCGGAAAAAGGTCCCAAAATGTCCCCATGAGTATAGTAAAACCTGAAAGATTTCACAAACATCATGTAGCTGCTGTTTATAACCGGTCCCAAAATGTCCCCATGAGTACAGTAAAACCTGAAAGATTTCACAAACAGATTTCACAAACATCATGTAGCTGCTGTTTATAACCGATCCCCCACCTACATGAACCCTAAATGACCCCTACATGACCTCTACATGGCCCAGTGTTCCCACACACTGGGTCTGGGTACTAGAACTCCCTGTAAATGTATGGTCATTATCACATACACATTTACTCCTGGTCATTGATATTCTAATCACCACATACTGTAATTTCTCTTTAATTTATTTTTCTCCTTCTCAACTTTTAACCACAATTTTGGATAAAAGACATGAATATACTGTAAATATTATACATTATATTTTTCAGACCAGCAGAGGTCACTACTGTGCAGTGCACTGTCTTGAGAAATCATAGAGTCATAAACAGTATCCCAAGCCTCAAGGGATTTCACAAAGTTTCTGTTGTCCATCACTACTTAAGCTTTTCCCATTCCAATATAACTGGCGAAATGTGGTCTTATATACTCTTATCCACTACCCTGAAAGTCATGCATCCATTCATCCTACGCATTTCTGTGTTGCTGTACCTACAAATTCGAAAAGTAATGTCTGACACCAACACAGACCTTGAACAGTAATGTCTGACATCCATTATGGGAAAACAAGCTGGTCACAGTGCGCATTGAGCAATGACACGCACGAAGGCCTCAGAATAACATTACAGCCAAATTTGACCATTAAGAATCGTTGATATCCCCAGGGAGTACAGTACTTCCTCCTCACCGTGGTTCAACAGGTCAAATGAGTGTCTACATGCATGTTTATGTTGTCTGACCTAAGTTGGGTACGGACATCCATTAATGAACCTAGAAATCATTAGTGATTCTGTGAAGTATTCTGTAATGATGTCACAGTTCAAAGTGAATTATGTATGTAAAAGGATATTTTATGTTAAGCCAATCGCAGAAACATATTGTGACTTGTAATGTTGTGAAGATACAATGACCAAAATGTGACTAAAAACTCTTCATGTGCACATTCAGATAGACTACTAGTATAGTTAACTACACTAGTCTTGTTGTCCAGAGCTATAGTAGACTTAAAAATGGACAGCGACAAAACAGACGGAAGAACTGACAAAATGAACACTGAAAAAGCCACACGACTGCTGTAACTCTACATTGAAAACAACCAAAACAGTTATTCAACACATTTTTATTTTACAAAAAAAAAAAAAAGAAAAAGAAAAGGACAGCTAAATAGTACAATCGTTTGGGTTTATAAACTATAACAATGCAGTTTTCACTGAAGCAAAGCAGATGCTCAGGACACGATCAACCGGCAGGAGTCCGAATTTGAGATGGCATGCCACAGTGCGCCGTCGGTACTGCTGAGGTAAAAAGACAACCTGGGGAGGTCGGCGTTAGCGACCGCCAGAGATCACGAGGGGGCCTCGGGCGGAGCCTCGGGCGGAGCCTCGGGCGGAGCCTCGGGTGGAGCCTCAGAGTTTGGGCATCTTGGCAACGTTGAGGCGCATGGATGCGCAGGAGGCCCCGGCAGCATAACGCATCTCTCTCAACATCCCACCCCATTCCTTCTTGTCCTCCTCAAACCTAACACACACACACAAAGAAAATGACGCAGTAATGAGGAACAGAACAGGCCATTTGTCTTGTAGGCCACCACCTGACCACATCTTACACTCCAGCTGTAGCCTTCCCTTAGTTTTTGGCTAAAACACATTCAGGTAACAAATGATTACAAATGAACTAAGACTGACTGGCTCGTATTTGTTTTCCGCAAAGGGAGAAAAAGGCAACACACTGAACTGTGAACAAACAAGCCCTTCAGTAGGAGCTTGTGTGAGTGCTCAGAGATGCCTGGACCAGGATTACTCAACTCTGCTCCTGAAGGTCCTACACATTTCAAGTTTTTGTTTCTACTTGCTCATTAACTGCACTCACCTGGTATCCCAGGGGTCTGAATAAGTCCCTGGTAAGAAGGAGAGGATGAAAAAGTGCTTCCACCCTCCAGTGACCAGAACTGAATTTAGCTCAACCGTCTTGTTACATGAAGAAGCCACGCGTTCAGACTGTGGTCGGCCACACAAGCACATTTGAGGGTGTGGACTTACTGCCAGATATCAGTGACCTCGGCCGGTACCATCTCCTTGTTGTCATTCTGGATGATGGTAAAGCCTCCCACAGCAAACAGACTCCCACCACTGCTCAGGAGGTTTACTGAGCTTCTCTCCTGGGGGAAGTCAGTAAACTCTTCCCATCTGGGAAGGAAAGAAGAGAAAAAAGCAGGGGAGGAAAGAAAGATGAAGCAAGGACTGAGGGGCATTAGATAGAAATATTGTCAAGGTAATTCATTACACTCATGGCCAGGGGCTTTTCCTGACCAACAAAAACTAAGCAAGTTGACAGCAAATAGCAGTCTGTGTAATTTAGTTTTGTCTTCACTAATTGGTGTTACGACCAATCAGATCAGCTCTGAGAAAGAATTAGCATGAAAAGATCCAATGTGATTGGTCTAGAGGCACATGAGTGGGGAAAATAAAACATCACAATTGGCCTGAATGTACACGTGACGTTATAGTGAATCATTTTGAAACGGGGCAACTACTCATCAAGTGTATTCTTCAGAAACGGAACGCTACGCACTTGTTTGTTCCAAAGTTGTAGACTTCAGACGCAGCAGTGAGGCCTTCCTCGTTGACTCCACCCACCACCACAATCTTCCCATTGTGAACGGTGGCTCCAAACATGGCCCTGGCCGTCTTCATGGCAGCCAGCTCCCTCCACTCTGACTGCTTGTGGTTGTACACAAACATCTTGTTCAGGGCTTTGCTGTGCGGGATAATCAGACACAGGTTGGGTCAGACCCCCGGTGAAAGATGGCAGCCTTCAGATACAATAAATCCAATAAAAGGGTATTGAGCAGATTCTCGTACACGACCCAGAGAACACATTATTTTCCAGTACTGAGAACTTTGAGTGACAGCGTCAAAGCACAGTGAAAACAGTGGCTTCCACAACACATCAAGCGTGCTTGGTGTTTAGAATGACGGATCACAAACAGCTGCGGCTCGCACAAGCCAATGTGAAGACACTTACTTGTCATCTGTCTTTCCTCCAAGGCAGTACACCAGGCCTTTATGAGAGACCACGGAATGGCCGTGGATCTTCAGGGGAAGCTTTTTGGTCTCACTCCACTTCATCTTCCTGGGGGGGAGGGAGAGAAGGAATGGCAGGCAAGAAGTGTCAAAACCCCACTCACCTCTACAGCTGAGGGACACGCTGTGAAATCCCACACGTGTGTCTAATGCAGCGACTGAACCCAAGACCTTTCACTCACTGGACATCGTAGCACATCACGGAGTCCAGGGAATCGTTGCTCTGCAGGTCTTTTCCGGCAATGACGAAAAGCAGGTGTTCACTCTCCCCCATGCTGAAGAGAGCTCTGGGGGAGGGCATAGGGGGGAGGGCTACCCAGTCAGCTGCAAGAGTGTCCAACTAAAATGAAAGACAGTTGAATGTGAAAATGCCTCCATTCCAAACTGATATCACGAGTAAAGGCAGGGTTTGGTTCTTGCGACACGTCAAACAAACACATCTGTTCTGCTAATGAGTTAATATACGCGCACACGTGTTATGGGATGAAATGTAAAAGCATGAAAAGAACCAACACAGTGTGGGTTACCTGATAGAAGTAGCACTGTAGGGGGGCGTCCTTGTCCTCCTCGTCCACAAACAGTCCTCCGACAATGTAAAGCTCGTTCTTCTGTGACGTCAGGCTGACGTGATTCCGGGGGATCTGTTCCGACAAGGCTGTCAGGAAACACTCGTTCTCGTTGACGTCGTACGCCACCGCCGCCGTGTCGTTGATCATGAGGATCAGCTCGCGGGTGTACATGCCGTGGCGACGGTTGTCATTCAGGAAACCGGGGAAAAGGTCCTCCTCTTCGGCCTCGTCACCTTTGCCATCCTCCCCTACTTCACCGGCTTCCTTCTTCGTCTTCTCCGGGAGCTTTCCCTGGAAGGCGTCTTTGACCGCCTGGACTTTCTTCATGAGCTCCGGGTCAGCCTTGATAATCTCGTCCGCTGCGACCTTTTCGCTGAAGTATTTCTCCGGCATCAGGCGGAAGCGGATGCACTCAAAGGCGTCGCTTAGTACCTTCGCACGTTTTTCCTTGTCGTGGCGGACCCAGTTCATGAGGGCCTCGAACACCACCTCTTCTTTCTCCACGTTGACCGAGTCACCACCGATAATGGCAAAAAGTTCATGAGGGGCCAGCTGAAGGAACTCCTCGTCTTTGGAGAGGATCTCGAAGCGGTCCGCGATGTAGTCACGGGCAGATATAGCCAACCGGGGCACATTGAGGACCAGGCCCATCCTGAAGATAGCCAGGCAGTTGGTCAGAGACAGCTTTTTCTGAAGATAGTTAACGCACACGGTGAAGACCGAAGGAATCTGGAAACGATTGGCCACCGCAAATATGTCCTGCACATTGTCATCAGTGAGGTCGATCTCTGCCGAGTACAGATAGGTGATGATCATGTCCAAAATGGAGGGGTTGACGTCGTCCAGGACCACTTCCTTGGTGGCTTTCACCTCTGTGCCGTCTTCTGAGAACAATATCTCCCTGAAGTAGGGGCTGCAGGCGGCCATGATGAGTTTGTGGCAGGGGAAGCTCCGGTCTCCCACTTTCAGAGTGCAGTCCACAAACTTGTTCTCGTTCAGCAGCTCCTTGAGTCCATCCTGGAGTAAGGTGCTCTGAAAGAGGCGCAGCTCCTCCTTGATGGCTACAGGGTCCATGGTGTGGAGAAATCAGTGGCTTGCGGACGGTACGAAATGGTGGCCACAGGTCCTTTTGGCACCCAGTCCAGGGAAGAAAAGGCAGAGCAAAGAAAAGTTCCCAGTCTGAAGCCCCCGCTTGCCTGCTGCAATTTAATCCTGTCCCCTCTAAATATAGACACACGCCTGCCTCAGTCGGTAAGAATCCGGCATCGGCCAATTCTGAATGTGGAGTCCGACTCAGGCAGCTGTCACAGACTGAAAGTAGCAACTGCGGTGTTCGGGGGTCTAGCCGAGCAGAATGATTCAGCCAACACGGTGTTTAGTTGTGGCCAAATGGTAATGATGTCAAATTTCCAGGTTCAGTTTTTCCTAGGATGGGGGGGAGGAGCTTAGAGCACATCCATTCTGTATCTTAACGGCTTTAAAGGATTACATGTTACTTTCATTTATTAACTTCCAAAGTGTGATACCTCTCAATTCAACAATTCAACAAAAAGTCCCAAAGTCGCCACTGTATACAGTTTAAAATCGCTTTGTACATATATTACAACGTCAGGTTGATTTGAAATGAGGCCAAAAAACCGAAGAGGCTTTTTAGTAAGAACAGTCGAGAAGCGCAGAGCAGCAGCTGTGCCTACAACAGGTGACGGACAGTTTTCTTCACCTATCAGCACTCCTCTTCCCCACGGTTTATTATTTAGGTCAGCTGACACGGGGGGACGACGACATCAAGCCCTGAATATAGCTACTTTGTTTGGAATTATCTCGTACACACAGAGTAGGCCTATCATCTCTGGAGTACCCATGTGGCCTCGTTGACTATGTGGAGAAGTTTTCTGGATACCCTAAAGATAGACCGTTTCGGCAGGGGTGTCTCACATGAAATATCTGTGAAGTGTGAGCAGAGCGCAGTGTCACCTGTCCAGTGTTAGAAATGGATACATGTTATATGGTCTGTCCTGGCAACACGAAGCACTTCCTAATTTAATAGAAGGTACAGTTTAGAAAAGTCTTTCATCAGTCTTGTTTGTGGGTCACTGTTCAATTTGATTGGTATTTGGGAAAATAAATATATTTTCCAGATATTGTATTCATGTAGTTGGTTGAGTCACCTTGTCAGTTTGCTAATATGGTAGATAAATACGGAAATCATTTTTATTTCTGTGATAACGTTTTTTAAATATGGCTACAAATGCAGATCAATTCTTTCAAAAGTTCTTTCATAACCATTTAAAATACAATTTATCTTAGTTTTTTGTGACTAACAACCTGGTGACAATATATTTAGATACACTTTTTAACAGAATCCTCAAATTAACAAATACTTGTTTAAAACCCATTTCTTGATAACTGTTTGTCTCTGGACAGAATTCTCAAAGCCCTTGTATTTTATTTTTAATAACAGATTTCTAAGGCAATAACAATGACAAGGAATGAAATCAAACTGATGGACAAATTCTATTGGTAAAATAATGTTTTTTAATAACTTTTTTTTGTTTTTATCTATAAAATATGTTCACTGTTAAATGTGAAAGAATAAGATATCTCTAAATCCTGAAAACATGGCACTACACTGATACACATCAGTGGGTCAAGACAATCTGCTAGTCCCAAGGGTTATTACAATGAATACAAACAGATATCAGACAGTGTGAAAAGATGTACATATGTTTTCTTATTAAATAACAGTTAAATAAAACAGGAAAGTTGTTATTTTAACGATGCCAGAGTCAAGAAACAACCAATACCACAGAAAGTCAGTAATCAACCTTGTATTAATTTAAAGGTTAGGCAGTTTAGTTACATTCAGCGACATGGAATTACCATCTGTGAAAAGTCCTTTAGTCAGAGCATGAAACGTTTGTGTGTCAGAGACAGTATCTGTACTATAAACGTTTTATATGTGGGTGTCATCTCAAAACAAAGAAATGCTCATAGCTGAAAATAAAAGACAAGTCTAAGCGTGATCTCTATTCAAACATGAGTGCACTTGTCTTCAGTAGAAACGTGCACGCCAGAGAAGACACTATGAGGCAAGGCTACTTTCCACCAGTAGAGGGCACTATCACCCTGCAGCCACCTTAAACCGGGGTGACATTGTCTACTGTCACGTGGAAAACTGTCTACTTAGGTTCTGCCGTGATACACTTCACCAAATCAGACAAACATTAACAAAAAATGTATTAGTATAAACATAGATTAAAAAAAACAACAACAAAATGCGCTGAAATATCCCGAAAAATTTAAGACAAAACCATGACCCCCTTAAAACTGTCAGAACGCGTAATAAACGTGTAGATTTTTCACTTCTATAAATTGTTAGCGCCGTTTACGGACAGTATACCGAGTTAATTCAACATTGGTTCTTCTTGGCTGTGACGTTATTTGCTCGTAGTTTCTGTAAATGTGTTAATCCGGGGTCACAGGCAACATGAATAACATTACTGTAGGAAAATATCATGTCACCAATGTTTTTATTCCTCAGTGTGAACAAAGAAGTTATAATGGCTACGTTAACAATATAAATCAGTGATTGGCTGGAGGCAGTTGAGGTGAGACACAAATACATAATCAACAGATGCTATTAAAACGGTTAAAGACCTGTTCTGACACGGTAAGTGGAATATATTTAATTAAACAGTGTCTAGTATAGTATGCTGTACTTTCTACTATTTCTTGACTACATACCTGAGATAGAGTACATCAAGGATTACAAACCTAGGGGATGGTCCTTTGAAATGGCGCTCCTAAGCTTCCCTGGACCATGCCTGACTTGATTATTCATTTTGATTCAAAGATATAGATATATGTCATGAGTAATTACATGTGTATTTAAATTGTATTAATATAATAGGCCCTCAATGCAAACCTTACCCACAATGCAAACTTCAAGGACATATTCCCAATATGTTCACACCTGGTGGAAGTTGGATGCCCTGGCTAAATTCACTGAACGTAAAACAGTGGCTCGTGTGGAAAACGTTTGTGGACCCCTGGAGACTGTTTCATTAAAGAATATGATAACCCTAACCCTATCCCACCAGATTGAATGAAAAATACATTCATGAAACATAACAAAATTGTAGGTAAAGTGAAAATTCAACTCCATGACTGGAATTAGTATAGGGACATGTGTAATAAGTGCTTAGAGTTTGATTAGGTTGGTGATGGAAACTACGGGGTTGGGAGTGTCAAAGGAGCATTTATCCACTACGTTCAATAAGTTTCCTTCCATTTTGAAATAGATGGAGCCATGTAACATCAGTTCAGCAACTGACAAGTGTCTATTTGTTTCTCAGCGAGTGAGAAAACAGCCAGTGGGGACACAAATTCTATGCCTGCTTTAAACAGGACTTGTCAAATGTTCACACAAAAACAATCCTCAATACCCAACAAACGGAGCGCTATCGATGAAGGCGAGCTACACAGAAGCGTCTCTGCTCACCACGCATGTCCGCTGGCACTCCTCCTCTGTGTCAAAACGGTTCTGGTTCCCCTCACACCCTCCGTACCAGAACTGGGCACAGGCGTTGGCCTGCTTGTCGTAGTACCAGCGGATGTTGTAGTCCCGGCACGGGCCCTGGTCCAGG
Source organism: Esox lucius (assembly GCF_011004845.1). NCBI lineage: Eukaryota > Metazoa > Chordata > Actinopteri > Esociformes > Esocidae > Esox > Esox lucius. Next base: position 4,013,349 of record NC_047590.1, read on the forward strand.
ACCAGAGCACAGCGAGGATCCAGGGGGGCGAATTCTGCCGGGAAAGGAGACGGTCAGAGGAGCCCCACTAAATGCAGCCACGATAATTCGGCTGCCCAATTCTGTTCGTTCATAAAAAATTTCTCTAACATTTCATTTTCAATTCGCTGTCGATTAGCAGCAAAAAAATAAAAAGCACAATTGATTCAATTCCACCCACACTTTGGCAACAAAACAGGGAAGTGTTTAAGTGTCTCCCAGCTGTGGTTGGTAGCGGGTCCTACAAACCTTTCGGGAGAGCCGGTCGTAGTGCGGTCACCACCTGGACCGAGCCTGAGGACGAAGACGTTCCCGACGAGGAGGACGACGATGAGGAGGAAGAAGACCCTGCGGTACTGGAGGACGACGATTCCTCGGAGGAGGAGGACGAGTTGCGGTTTATCGTGGGCGTGTCCACGCGACCCGTCGCCCAGTCCGGGGAGAGACGACCTCCCTTCTGCACTCCGTCACGCGGCCCTGTCTGGATCAGACACACCGAGGAAAACGCTGAGTGCAGACAGAGTGGCAAACCCGTCGTCACTTCATGACGCCGCCTCTGAGTCTCTAATACAGAAACAAGCCCAATGTCACTTCTGCGACTAAAATCTAGGCTAGGCTAGTCGCCAGGTGTGGTTTAGTAACTGCAAATATTTAATTAGTCAAATGTACAGTGGCTGTACAGAACAATACAAACTGGTCAGTCTCAGTCCCAAGGTCTTATGCTGCTATATTACTGTGCTGGTGGATTGGGTCAGTTCTCTTTCTCCACTATAAATCGTTGTTGATATGAGGAATGCATTTTCTGAATTTTCCCAGTCTCCTCCCGTTTTAAACTTTCGGAGGACATGAGGTCCTGGTCCACACCTGCGGAGTACCTGGTTTGGGGGGCCCGTTGCTGTCCCTGTCCTTGTCCATCTGGTCATACTTCTAACCTAGTCTAAATTTAAAGACTCTGAATTTAGCCCACATGCATTTATTAATTATTCCAATATCTGACTCTTAATATCTCACCCGGCACAGTCAGAAGAGGACTGGTCACCCCTCTGAGCCTGGGTCCTCTCTAGGTTTCTTCCTAAATTTCGGCCTTCTTAGGGAGTTTTTCCTAGCCACTGAAATTCAACACTACTGTTGTTTGCTCCTTGGAGTTTAAGGCCGGGTGTCTCTGTAAAAGCACTCTGTGACAACTGCTGATGTAAAAAGGGCTTTATAAATACATTTGATTGATTGAAATTTGATTGATTGGTAAGACAACATTGGTTAAATGTGCTCTGAAGACCTGTACTGCTGTCGAGCCAGGGTTGACGGGCTGGGTTATGTCGATCCTGCCGCCCTGACCGTACGTCTCTGTGTCAGCGCCGGTGCCAGTTTGTCTCCCGCCGTTGAAGTCCACGCGGTTGGTGGTGGTGGTGGTGGCGTAGCCGTTGCCATGGTTCCCGTTGCCTTGGTTCCAGTTATTCCCATTCCTGTGGCCGTTGTTAGCGAAGCCGTTGGTGAGACGGTTGTATATCAGCGCGCCGTTCTCATCTTCACAGAACTGGCTGACTAGTTTGGACTCCAGGGCTGAAGGGGACAAGCGCAACATGATTTAGAGCACAGGGCTGGTGTTCCACCGTTAAATGGGTGAAATAATTATATTTGTATAAAAATTACGTTATTAATGTTAAATGAAAAAATAAATATATTGTGTTATTAATGTATTATAAGTGATCAATTATATAAAACCAATACATGAAAGGGTAACTACATAAAAACCAAATGGAAGGTGTTGCGAAACCGCAAATCTTGAAAGTTAATTGACTATGTGAAACTATTTGGCGCTATGGCGCTGGCACAAAGGTTCATGATGGAACCATAGAAAGAGAACTCAGGCGTGTTTAAGGAACTTGATTTGATGATTTTGTGCCCTCTTTGCGTTCTGGCCAAACACCACACCCACTTGGCCATACACCACACCCACTTGGCCATAAACCACACCCACTTGGCCATAAACCACACCCCTTGTCCACACACCACACACAACTGGCCATACACCACATCCACTTGTCCACACACCACACCCACTTGGCCATACACCACACTCACTTGGCCATACACCACACCCACTTGGCCATACACCACACCCACTTGTCCACACACCACACCCCCTTGTGCCTTACAGCTTGAATACCACCTGGGGGAGTCCTATAACCTGGGGTGTCACTATCTGCACCAGGGAAACCAAGGCCAAACCCAGCCTCCAGCCTCACCTGGCAGAGTGTTGAAGTCATCGATGAGGTACATGTGCTCCGCGTCGGGGTCTGAGGCGATCAGGTTGAGCTCCCTCAGGAACTCGGACTGCGTCGGGTCGGAGCTGTTCACGATCCCCAGGGCGTACATCTCGATGTTGGCCGCATGCGCCTCCCGCACCGCGATCTCCAGCTTCAGCGGCTCTCTCTTGTCCGTCTGTCCGTCCGTGATGACTATGGCCACCTTACTGACCCCGGTGCGGGCGCTGTGGAAGGCATCCTGGGTGGCCCTGCGAATGGCGGTGGCCGTGTTGGTGCCCTCCCCCATGTAAAGGATCTTGCGTATGGCCTGTTTGACGTCCTGCTTGGTCAAGTAGCGCGCCAGGTCGAACACCAGCTGGACCTCCAGGCTGTAGAGAACCAGGCCGATGCGCGTGGCGTTGCGACCCACTGTCACACGGTCCACCAGGGCCGTCACGAAGTCCTTGACGATTTCAAAGTTCTCGGGGCCCACGCTCTCCGAGCTGTCGATGACGAACACAAGCTCCATGGGCCGCTCCTTGCATTTGATGCCACAGCCTGGAAACGGATCGGGAGAATCAGAGACATGGAGACAGAAAGGACTGCTTTTTATTTGTTTTTTTTATATAATTAATGGTCGTAGATTATACTGAACCAAATAATATGTTTTACCGCAAATCTCCTTGATCATTTTAATTATGTCTTCTCTCTGCGAGTAAAAACACAGATTGAAATGGTGACGAATTGGAATCTAAAAATGTCACATGTCAAATCACGGCTTAGGACTGAAAACTCACTGTGAGTCCCATCTCCCCTTTAATTCCTGGTCTGCCCTGAAAGGGGGAAGTAACACACAACAAGGCATGATCAGTCAGTTCTTGTGTTATAGCATTCATCCAATTGACTTGCTTACAGAACAAAGTTTTTGCTGGCAGCAGAACATTAGAAAAAATGTGTTATTTTTCCAAAAACATATGATGGGGGAAATGCTGGCCATGAGACAACCTGTATCAACTCAATATCCATTCATTGGTTCTTAAGGGACCCATGACCCATGACCCTTGACTCACTGATTGTCCTGGAACACCGGGATCGCCCAAATCACCTTTGATGCCCTTCAGGCCCCTCTCCCCTCCGGAGCCACGGTCACCCTGTCATGGAGCCCAATAACACAAGGTCAAAGGGGAGGGGGAAAGGCCAACTAGACTGCCTTACATTTTTAAACCATGCTCACCTTGGCCCCTGAAAATCCTTCCCCTGGTGGTCCCCGAGGGCCTGTCACACCTTGAGACCCCGCCTCGCCCTTTAACCGTCCACCAAACACATAGCGGACTGTTTCACAAGCTCAGCTGCACAACTTCCTTTACAATGTTTTTCGTGTGTTTGCATGTTTTCGAGCAACTGTACAAGCAGCAGGCAGGAAACCAAGCCGGGCCTACCTTGGGCCCTTGTATGCCCTGTCCCGGGGGACCTGTCGGCCCTGGGGGTCCTGGCCGTCCAACACCACCCTAAAAACGAGCACAGGTTGTACACTTTTAGTAGCATTTCGCCACGCAGTTAGTGGACGCACAACACAGGAAAGGGCCCCTGTAACGGACTGGCTAACGCTAACGCTAAAGTAGCTAAACGAAGGTCGGGTGAACCGCGCAACTTCTTCACTTCAACAAACCTCGGCTTGGAGTGAACCGACATCATAGGGTCGGGGAAGGCTGTTCCCGATCAACCAGTTTCACGGCCTGAGTTTCCCCGGCTTTACTGTCTGACATGTAGATAATCGAACCTACGGCAGTGAGACCAGCTTATGAACAGGGCTACCTTAACTCGGCCACTGGCTGGGTACACGAAACGCCTGGAGAGCAAACTGGATTTCCCTTCCCCCCAAAAGCACACTAAAAAAAGGGGTGTTGAGGGATCTTTAGTGGTCCAATCTAATTCCATATTTAAATTAGAAAACTTAAGGTTTGAATATTGCTGTCCATCTATGATTTTTAACCCCAAAAAAAAAACTGAGCTTAAGAAAATGTTACAAAAACTATAAGCATGTTAGTTTGGATTTTTTTTAGTTTTGTTGTGCAGATCTTTAAAAGAAGAATCCCCTTACTCTTCCTTAAAATACATACCGGAAGTCCTTGAATTCCTTCGCCTGGGGGACCTGGCAAACCCGGCAAGCCCCTGAAGCCAACTTCACCCTAGACGGGAACAACACATGGATATAAACCAGCGTAAAACCGCTAATTAAGTCTTCAGTTACCACCCATGTCACCGCATCTCCGTGATGCACCCTGCTAAAGCCCCGACCCTTGGATTCCAGCGGACGCTATTTTTAGTGGATGCTAAGATTAGGCTTCACATCTGCATTGTAAAATGTGTGAAAATACTGCCGTATAAGATATTAACGTGTAATTTTATATAAAACACATCAGCCTTTAACTTCAGTGGGCACTGTAAAGCAAGCTGGCTGAAGTTTTGCTACGTTGCTCGCTAGCGAATTTGGCCGGAAGTCGGGGGTTACCGGCCACATAACCGAGTACTGACACACTAAACAGAACGGTTCCTCACCTTTGGTCCCTGGACTCCCTGTCCCTCCGGGCCTGGTTCCCCCGAAGGCCCCGGTAAGCCAGGGGTTCCCTAGAAACACAGACTAGGGTCAACTTTGTCACAAGGCATAGTGGCCAAAACACATGATGAAGAGTCAGCGTTCTCACCATAGGGCCTGGAAAACCCTCCCCTTTGGGCCCGAATGGACCCGACGGTCCAGGGTCTCCACGGTCACCCTGAAATTCAGTGTTAGGATCCAAGTGTAAAAAAAGTCAATCTATTAAAAAAACACCCATTACTCCCAGGCAGTGGGGCTCGTCTTCCTTGAGTCTTACCTTGGGCCCGGGCAGCCCGTATCCCGTCTCCCCCAAAGCTCCAGGTGGGCCTGGGGGGCCGAGATCGCCCTGAGACAGACAGGGCCACACGGTGTTTAAACAACAGCTACAACTACGTAATAAAGCCCATCTCCATGGAGACGCGTAGGGCCGTTACCTTGGGTCCCACGATGCCCCGCCCCGGCAGTCCAGGCATGCCCAGTCGACCTGGCACCCCAGGCTCCCCCTAAGACAGGTCGGAGGTTAGAGTTTAGACGGACTACATTACGAAGTGTGGATGGATTTTATGTGAGGGCCGTGTCCAGACCTTTGATCCAGAAGGCCCCGCGATCCCAGGAGGCCCGGCCAGGCCTCGTATACCTCTCTGACCCTGGTCGCCCTGTGGGGGGTGCGGGGGTGGGGGGGGACCGGAGCGACAAAACTGTCTGTCAACAAAGCCTCAGCAGGTTACTGGGCAACCGCAGAGGAGCTCCAAAAAACAGCAACGCGAGGAGACGTGACGATCTTCTTACCTTCTCGCCCTGGATGCCGATGCCTGGGGTTCCCTCTGGCCCCCTCAGACCGGCAGCACCCGTCTCGCCCTGTAGACGAACACACGACAGAGACACACGGGGCAAAATCAGCCCAATGGTTGGTCACGTCAGAGACGTGAGGCGTGATGGCCGAGACGCTACCAACCGTAATGTACCTTCTGTCCCGGGGCCCCGTCTTCACCTGGGAGACCGGGGAATCCAGCCAATCCGGATGAGCCTGGCTCGCCCTGAAGAGAGATCATTGGTCGTCTGTTCCACGTCTAAAACTACGGAATCCTTATGTCACACCGCATTTACAGTGGGGGTGGGAGGGGGGGGGGACATGACCACACCAAATTTGTCTCTATCAGTGGTTGAGTCACCTTAGCTCCGGGTTCACCTGCCCCTCTCTCCCCTGTTGAACCGATCTCCCCTGGTAATCCCTGGTCACCCTAAAGGTTCAAGGAGCAGGATGTGATGTACACATAAAAAAACCAGCATTGGCTACAACCACAGCAGCATCAGCACCCTAGTTTCGCCGTGACACACACACACACACACACACACACACACACACACAAAGGAAAATGTAATGCTGTCTCCCACCTTGGGCCCGGGGTATCCGTCTCCTGGTGGCCCCCTGCCCCCCGGTGGCCCCCGAGGGCCCTCCACACCCTGGAAAGACCAGGTAGCCAGTCAGTCCTTATATCTCGGTGGTGACATCCGGTAAGCACCGCAACAAAGGCCAAGTAGGCCTACGTACCTTCTCTCCCTGGATTCCCTGCCCGGGCCGGCCTATGGGCCCCGGAAAACCCGGCGTGCCAAACTCCCCCTGCGGGGCGAGAAAGAGCAGGGTCAGAGCGGATGTCGGCACTATAGATTCAACTAGTCAAAACACGTGTCACATTCAGTGCATTCACATTACTGGAATATATGTTGGCTCGATTGATGGGTATTGCTATTAATGAACGTAGCACTCTGTAGTTGCTTTGTGCTGGTTCCATTCACATTGTGCACATTTACACAGGCAACCAGGTGAACCCACTACGGGGTGAGTGACCAGTCGGAGCACTGTAACAGCTATGTTGGGTCAATAAAAGTCCAAGATGTCAAGATACTGTAGAATGTGGTAACCACATTTGTCAACACAGTGGAAAACAATCCCACTGAATACTACAAATACTACAAAGGTCCCCACCGTTACGCTAACGAGGCGAAGATGAAACTGTGCCAAGAACAAGCCCCTTAGGTGGAAATGAAAATGACACCCGCTCCAATTAACGCTTTAAATCTGCTGACAGAATAGTCAGCTACGATAATTTGAAACATCTGCATTCATACCGTATCTCGGCATTTTAGATCATCAGTGTGGGACTGTGACTGGATTCCCGACGGTCACATAATGCTCATTATAGAGGCTGATCTGAAAACAGTCCTGGTGTCCTATAATATCACTGCTTTCTGTCCAGCTGACTGGACGGTTAACATGGGATTGAATGAGGACAGCGTTATCGACAGAGTGCAGAGCACTGAGACGCAACCTTTTAAAGCGGACTCAAACTTTCACCCAGCCCACAGGCCTTCCCCCCGGAGTGATCACTCAAGAGGTGCCCTGTATGTAAAAATGTAAGGTTTTTCAATGGGTTTCTGGGGTGCACTGCACATTTTTGTGAAGGCCATTTGCTTGGACAGCTGTACTTATTTGCGGACTGTAATGTACCTTGTCTCCTTTGATTCCAGCGCCGGGCTGTCCCCTGGGCCCCCTAGGTCCCTCCAGGCCTCGGTCCCCCTGTGGAGAGACAAACGGCTCTTTTCAACACTCAAGCCTCTCCCCCCTTTCGACAGGATAACTCACAGCCATCGCTCAGACCTTCGTGTGCTGATGTCATGAGAGAATTTGAGATTATTTCTATCTTGGAGACGTGACACCCCAAGGCTGTGAAGGCCCAACTGGAACGTGACTGCGACTGGGTCGGGTTTTCCAAACTTCTTCCCCCGCCTTGCATGCAATGCGCGCTAAGATGTCGAGACGCCAAAGGGCACGTTAAGTGGATCGGCACCGGTGGGGATGGAAACCACGGCGACAGCCAGAAATACTTACGGGGGGGGGGGGGTGCGGAATGAAAGAATGAACAGAAGACCTAGAGACAATAATCAAAGCTGATTTAGGGAGAAAGAGAGGACAGAGTTTACCTTGGGTCGTGAGCATACACTGACATCATTAGAATGAGCAGCGCCTAGGGACATGCCAGCACCAGATAGACAATACGTTAATCCCCCGTAATCCTTCATTTTACCGCTTCACCCCAGCAGGTGTTGATGTGAAGGGAAGCCGTGAAAACCTTTCCAGCTCTTCTGATTCGGAGGCTTGTCAGAACCTGCGACTCTCACTGGAGTTGCAACGCAGCTTCAGAGACGCGTCTGTGTTTCTGGGGGTCAATCGTAACGCATGAAAGTAGAAGTGAGTTGAAGCCCTTAGGCCCTGATAGTAGAAGCTTCTGGATACAGGAAACTCACTCGGTCATTCTCTCCACAGTAAAACAACCAGACACGCACAATATCTGTGAATGTTATAACTTTTCAGCGGACCGAAGGGGTTTCCGTGGAACAACCCCAACTATTTTGAGGGGAAGTTGACAATAAGAGATTTAATTAGTCATGGTGGTTCCTAGGCGCGTTACCAAAACGTTCTCTATCAACAATTGATCAAAACAACGGATGATGGATATGCGTTATCTACATCTGCCAACGGGAATCGTAATATTTTCCCCTGTTGCTAAGCAGGCGAGCTCTATAAAACTCTTGTTGCCGTAGCGCAGACTTCTATATATGGATTCAATTACATAATTACAACCTTTCCATTGCAAGTCGCAACAGGGACGCAGTCACAGTGTAACATGTTATCGGAGGCAAGACGCGGGCCAAATCAGTTCGCCAAACGGCAGTAGCACCTCAGTTCAGAGGATGTGTCGGAGCAGGGCGAACGGGGAAAGATCTGGCTTCGGACTAATGTGGACCGTGTGTGTGTGCCAACGGGCCGGGGGAAGAGCAGACGGATTCACTCTGATCGTTTCAGCGGAGTGTCTCACTCCTTTCATGTTCAACCAGGTTTCTGGGAAGCTTCTTGGGGGTTTTCCAGCCCAGGGGCAGCACAGGGTCATATGTTTCCCCCTTTATACTCCGCAGGCAGTAGCTCAGCGGTGTGAGAGAAGCAGATTAATCACTGAATCCACAAATCCATTGAACGTAATGCTTAATAGATGTAATCCCGGTGAACCGCGTTCCAGACTTTTACCGCTACAGATCTGGGGCCCCAGACAGGGACTTAAAATTGGCTCATCATCGCCGACATACAGCATATCCGTCCGCACGCGGAAACACCGCGAAACAAGACGAGGCGTTGTCAAGGGGATTTACTACGAAGCGAACGAGACGACAGCAGGCGGTTATACCTTGGGTCCGGCGAAGCCTTCGCCCGGAGGGCCCTTCTCTCCCTGGACCCCCTGCGGACCTTGAGGCCCCTGTGAAGTTAAACACACAAACCAACTTACGGCGAAAGACTTCATAAGGCGCACATCTGTCGTGTCTACCGAACACAAAGTCAACGGAGCCATGGGTTAGGGTTAGCTTTGATTAGGAATAGCTGTGATCCGTGAGGATTGGCACGACTGGCGTTAGGCGCTCATCCTGGTCCTGCTGACTCACCGGTAGTCCAGGTTCCCCTAAGCCCGGTGACCCTGGAGGTCCATGTCGCCCCTGGAAACCCACATCACCCTGCAGAAAAAACGGATCCCCTTCCAGGTGAGACGGTGGGTTTGGACCACAACGCAGTTAGCTCATTTTGGGAAAAAACCCAGAGGATGGGATAATACCTTTGGTCCAGGAAGACCGATTCCATTTTCCCCTTGGATTCCAGGTGGTCCAGAAATTCCCCGCTCACCCTACATGGCACAGAACCCGTGCGGGAACACACACACACACACACACACACACCTTATAGTTTTTTTCCTTCCCTGTTTCACCATCAATTAAATACCCCCAATTGAATTAAGTCAAATTCCTATTGCTAAAAGCTATTATAAAAATATAAGCCGTGAGTCGACACGCTGTTCTAGAACAAGGAGAACAGCGTGAGAGATGTGATGTCCCCGTAGTGCTAGCTACGCTATGCTACATAAAAAATGCGCCTCGCTGCCTTTCACAACATGTCAGGGCGAAGACGGTACACGGTCATTCTGCTGATCTTAAAGACTGACAGTCAAACAAGCAACATGAACATTCTTTCAAAACAATTAAGTACCCGGAGCACTTGACTGGAAGTGCAGGGACGTTGTCGGGCTGGGGGGATTTGAGGGGTAACGGAGGCGTTTGAAAAACAAACTGACAAGGTAATAACAGGTTTATAGTTTATAGTCCCCTTGAGGGTTCTCTGTGTTGTTCACGTAGACTAATGAACAATACTTAGCCAGTAATGTAATAATTCAATAGATAAATGCACACATGCTTGGTCATTCGTCTGAGTTGCGCCTCCGTTGAATCTGTCGATGGACAGATCCGGTCCAGTGAACATCATGCTGAATGACTCGGCCTCAGCGAGCTTTACCTCACCTAGCCTTGGTTACCCAAATCTAGGCCACAGGGACTATTCTGGTCAGGTTGCAGTGACAGACTGTTTTTGATGGATGTACTATATAAATATAACACAACTACCTCATCTGTCTGAATAATACCAAACAGTAGACAGCAAGGTGGAGATCACAGCGGTAAGTTTCAATAACTGCATTTCACAAGTAGGTTAGATTGCATTTACTATCTTTAATGAAACAACTTCTACGGTTTAGCCTGGAAAACGTTGATTTCGATTAGCCACGTTCTGGCATGTCTGCCACTGATTTTGTTTCATCCTTAAAGGTGTCAAACGTTTAAACTACATCTATTGTTGCCTAGGGTAATATTTTTGAGACACCGAACACCTCAGTCTGGCGGTGAGACTGGGTTACATGCAGCTTTTAGCAGAGAATCCTATCTAGAATGAGTGTGACTTTTGCTCAAGGGCACAGTTTCAATACGTGAGCTCTGGGATTCAAACCGGACAACATTTTTATTACTGGCCACTAGGGGAACAACCAGGACATTGCTGTCAGTGGTACTGTAGTCACTGTCCTCTTCAACCACAAACCAAAGAAAAGTGGAAAAACAGATTCCGTCACCCCAGACAGAAAAGATGTAGACACACACAAGTGTGTTTAAACAAAGGAACAGGAAAATCTTTGCAGTGAATGGACAAGCAAGGCAGACAGTCCTACATATGAGTTACTTCCTCTTCCATCCTAAGACCAGACGTGGCCTCTCAGTTTGATTTACGCGAACGACACATGCAGTTAATAAAGAGGCTTTGAGAAAGGAATAACTCACTTTCTTCCCAGGGGGACCCTCCGGGCCGACGTCCCCGTTTGGACCGGGTAACCCCTGAGACAGGACAGAATAGGGTACTCAGGAAACGGACTGTTACGTTTAAAACGTGGAGGGCAGATTAAAAGACGGTGCAGACAGTAATTGGGTCTGTCAGTGACTGATCCTTAGAGCTAACTTGTGGGGCCTCACCTGCAGCCCTCGGTTTCCCCTGGTGCCAACGGGCCCCTCCGGGCCCTGGAGAAGGAGGGGGTCAGTTAGTTCATGTCAAACATATGAGGCACAGTCAACTCACACAGTGCTTTAGTTTGGGTTTGGCCCATCTGGCCTACCGTAGGATTCATTCGTGTAGCTAGGGAAGACACTTTGAGCCGTCGCCATCCTGCCACTGAAACACTTCGTCGGATTGTTGCTTTAGGTTTTTTTTTTACGCCCGCGTGTGGGCAGGATTTTGAACAAGGGGCAGGGGTGTTGTCATTTAAAAAAATACTGAACACCACATTAGAATACTAAAAAGAAAATAGTATAATTGATCACAAACAACATTGTACCCTGTCTCCTTTAATTCCAGGCATGCCACATTCTCCTCTGTCCCCCTATAAGGAAAAATAAGTAGGTACATCAGGTTAATGTTATATTTTATTACATAATCATTAAATACGCAGAGGAACATTGATAACGTCTGGCAATTCAAACTCTACCTGCTCTCCTTTGTATCCAGGCTTTCCCTGAGTGTTATAAAAAAAAATCTGGATTAGCATGGAGCCACTGTGATCAAAAGCATTGTCACAAAACACAAAAAAAGTATATGTACTGACCTCTATCCCATCTCGCCCAGGAAGTCCACTCAGCCCGCTTTCACCCTGAAAGAGAGAATCGTGGTTTTGAAAACCGTATGACATCATGACTGATGGGAATAGACGTACAGGCAAAGCAAAAAACCGCAGTACCTTCGATCCTTTAACACCTGGGTTTCCATCATCGCCAGGGCGACCCTTCTTGCCCTGTGGACGGAAGGGAAATCTCATCGGAATGGTTTGGCCCAAAAGAAACCGACGTCAACCATGCGGATGCTAACAGTTTAGTTTCCTCCAGTGATAAGTTTGCCTGGCCCCACATTTGGCTCGAACAGGCGGTCCTCCGCTTCGCAAAACGCGACTTCCCTCCCTCAACTTTTCAACCGTTTGAGTTATGCAAAAGGCACCAATTGTTTAGCGCGATGAGCGACATTTGAAGCTAGCTGTGGTGTGATTTTACAGTAAGTTATCAGACTGGTCCTTGTCCGTTAAAAGACAATTTATTCGGGTGAAAGACTACAATCAGCTGTTTCATGTTGTGGCTTGACTCCAAAACTCGAATGGCCTCTGTTAAGTAACTGTAAATGTATGTGACCTACAGCAGGATTCTTCAAAGTCAAGGTCTGCACCAGCTCGATGATCATAAAGTGAAATTGGTATGCGAGTCATTCGCTATACTCGCACAGCTATAGGGAAGCATGCTGGAACCACTTAACCATTTAAATGACCAAAGCCACCCAATACTCTACCATTATCTCTAATATTAACCTCATGCCAGCGTCTGTCTGTTACTATTGGGCTATGTGAGCTTAGCTTTCTCTCCCATGGGTGCGAACCATTGCCCCGGAGCCTTAGTGAGTTTGGTTTCATAGCGGGCTAGGACCTCAGTGTACTTGACATCGAGGCGAGGTCAGGTTGATGTTGGTGACGTTTTGACTTACCGCAGGGCCTCCTGGTCCTCGCTCTCCCTTCTCGCACGCACACTTCTGGGCCAGAGGACACTTCACCCACCGGGGCGCAACGGAAGAAGGTCAGACAAGCAGTTGAATAAAAAAAGAGAATGTGTGCAAACATTGCAGTGTCTAGATGAACACGTGTCATAAATGGGACTTACCCCCTCATCCGCCAGCTCCGTCTGAAATGAGAACAGTGCGCCATTGGTCAAAATGTGAGAGCTACTGTACTCAAATCTGATAGTGAGACGAATAATTACAATTCTAGCTTACATGACAGTGATAAGGGAGCCTAAAGACAGGTTGCAAATGTTTGCTGACATTTCTGTAGTCTTAATTCCAGTACCATGCCGACAGAATAGATGTATCTGGCATGGAAATCACTGATGAATACAGAGATCCAGATGTTACACCCAGGTGTTGATATGTTTTAGATTTTCTGTCTGTCATTTTGCCCAAGGCTCTTATCTAGAGGGATTTACATCAATTAGGATTAGTATTTTTGCTTAAAGGCAGAAGAACAGATTTTACACATTTTGGTATGGGATTAGAGATATGAACGAGCAAACCTTTGGTTTCTTGTCCTACACAATAATCACTAGTCCATCTGCTTTGATTATTGGGTGGCATTTTAATTATACAATTAACCCATTGATATGGGGTTTGGCAAAGGTTTTTTGTGGCAGTTTAAGTTGCTCATTTTGGGAGAGGTTATGCTGTAGTGGCATGTTATTCCTATGGTCCTCTACGGGGAGCCCTTTGGGGGGACTTCAGCAAGATTTGGTTGTTGGGTTCCTTGTCTCACTGCCAATCTTTCAAATGGCCTCCCTTATGCAAATAAAAACATTTTGCCATGGGACCTGGAGACATTTATTGTGAATGACATTCCAATTTTTCTATTTAATTCTCATTTTGGCATGTTCCATGGAAAATAAATGCTCATTTTGCCATGAGATGGAGATAAATTATTGTCTTCATACCCAAAATAGTAAATTCATTGGGTACTTCAATCATATCAGTTCCAATCATATCAGTGAAGTGGGCCCTGGATCTCTCACTAAACTCTGTGAGTACTTCTAATAGCCCATATCTGCAAAACCTCCAATTCAAACTGATTCTATCATCTGTAGACCCCCCTCCCACAAAAAGAAATAACTTGCACAAAAATGTGAGTGTTGCCAAAGCCGTGTTTTTTTTCAGGCATGTTTTTGTTTAATATGGACATGAAAGCCAGCTGCATTGTATATGGAGTCGTGACGGTCGAAATTCCAGAGCCAATACACACAAACCACATGCAACGGTCAATAAAACGTCTCAGAACATCCAAAGTATATTTCTGTTTGCACTGAAACATCTGAAGCCGGCACAGAGAGCCTGTTTATTCTACCCGAGAGAGGGCTGAATCTAAACCCACCAGAAACAGAAGCATACCAGAGATAAAAGACCAAGCTTCTGGGACAGACAGTCTTATGACATACAGATGCTGACTGAAAAAGGATGAAAGTCTTGGGGTACTGGGTGCCTGGAGGTAACTAAAACCGGACTATGAAGGCCTTGCTCAAGGCAGATGGAGCTGATGCAAAGCACCCAGTTTATGTGTCGCACTCTGGTGTCAGATGTGATGTGCAGATTTTATTGATCACGTTTTTATGTCTAAAATTTGCAACGACAACTGGTTAAGTCGAGTAGCATGTGTGGGGCTCGTTGAGCACTAAAGCCATGCAAGCTGCTTTCAGCCGTGTGTTTCGCAGAGTTTTAATTTAGAACAGATGCTGTAGTTATACAAATCCTGAACTCACATTGTGTCCCCTGAGCTACATAATCCTGAACTCACTTTGTGTCTCCTGAGCTACATAATCCTGAACTCGCTTTGTGTCTCCTGAGCTACATCAAAGCATTATTGTCCTTCCTGCTCTCTGTGCAGTTTCAGTTCAAATTCATAAGGTTACAATAGGTTTAATAGGGATTTCTTACAAACGGTCACAGAGAGGGGCGCAGTACAAATGTTTAACTTCTGTGTTTCTTCATGTCAAGGGAAGAACAGAACATGGTGTTAGAGCAATAACAGTAGATCAGAAGTACAAAGGCATTGTGTCTGTGATGACAGAGTGGACCAAGTAACCAGGAATTATTACAGCAGCCACATTGCAGGTGCAGCAAGTTCAAACCACACAGGTTGCTGAATAAATATTCCAGGTATGTCTTGGTCCAAGATTGTTATCTCGATGACTATACATGAATCCTTTTTTATTGACAAGGGAAAAGCATTGCAGGTCTATGCAAGAGCCAGCCTGGATAGGACCGTTTGGCTCAAATAAATGTGAATCTGTTTCTCATCATCACGTTCAAGATCCTATGGAAACCTTTTTTAACATATATTTGATTCATTTTTTTATATCAATTCTTAATTTTTATTTTTTTACTATGAATATATGTTCGAATGGTTTGCCTTAAGACCCAGCTTGCGGTAGACACATCCAAGAAATGCTTAGCAAACTTGTCTCACGGTCGCCTGTTTTGACAAAGCTTGATTTGCCATTCTGACGGTCAATGTAAATTCCCACTCAGATTCAAGACGACATGCAGACAAGCAAACTACAGTGAGACTGTCGAGACACCCAAACAATCTTTAGTAAAGACGAGTGAATGGATATTTTTAGACAAAAGACGAATTACAAGCCAACTGCGTGACAGTGCGTCATGACGCTGCACTTACGATTTCCTTGATGACCTTGTCCACGATGCCCCTGTCTTGCAGGTTATGGAGGTAGCGATTGGGCGGGGAGCTGGCCAGCAGCCGGAGCTGAGCCACGTTCGTGGCCTCGTTGGCCGCGGGTGTGATGCCCACCATGAAGAACCTCACACCCTGGTTCTTGGCGTCAGCCAATGCGGAGAAGATGTCCGGGTTTCTAGGGTGCGACACGCCGTCCGTTAGCATTATGGCCACCTTGATGCTTCCCGGGCCCGACTCCTCCAGGTACATCTTGGTCAGGTTGGTGATGGCGTAGGTGGTGTAGGTGCCGTGGCCGATGTATGCGACCGGCGCAATGCGGGACTTGAAATTCGCCACGCCGCGCCACTCCTTGAAGGTCTGCTCGATGATTACGTGGCTACTGTACTGCAGGAGGGCGGCCCGTGAGCTGAGACCCCGGCCTGTCTGGAGCTGGATGCCCGGCAGACGGTCAACCACATCTGTGGTGAACCTCTTCTCCTGGGCGTGGTTGTCTTTTGCACTCTCAGAGCTGTCAACCAGAAACGCCAGCTCCAGGCTGCAGTCTTCTAGCACTGAAAACCACAAACACGGTTTAATGCTTTTGTCATTGATCATGCACCATGCAAGTTACACAAGAGGCATAGCTAGCTAGCTAATATTAAACTGGGTCAAACTGGGACCTTTGTCATGCCCAGACCAACACCAAAGACATTTAATTGATGTTGTAGCCCACAGGGCACATTAGGTGGTTACATGAGCCTACATCAGTGGTTGGTAGAACCTAGAACCCAGAACCTCCGAGACGCTTCAGTTCTAAGACTTCAGTTCAAGAACTTAGGAAGACTTAGAAAGAGGGTTCCTTTCCATCAGAAATTCCAGTAAATGCTCTTTTCACACCTTTTAATTTGTGGAGTATTGTATACGCACCACTGTATAGCATTTACTAGTCTTTAATCGTCGTAATTATTTTTTTCATTCCCAGCTTTGATCAATGCTTAGAATGGATTTTAATGGCGCCTTCCTCCCTTGGAACAGTGTAATTAGTATTCAGGTATTCTTATTTTCTCCTGCTTCCCTCGGATTGGCCTTATTCACCGCTCTGCACAAAAACCATGTCCGCCCTGGCCCGGGATAGCGTTATTCCCCGAAGACCTGATTGCAAGTTCAATATAACAACACAGCTGTAAAACGTAACGTACAATATTTTGGTTTAGGCGAGTGGTTGTGTTTTACAGGATCCTGATTGATCGGCCATTGACAAATCTACCCACCGTTGTGTTTTTGACTATGACAGCCGGGGTGAGATCCTAGGGACCGTCTCCATCATTCGTCAGGGCGGAGTGAAGTCAGGAGTTGTACCACAACCTTAACTGTGAACTGATTCATGTCTGGTGTCTTAAAGGGAGCATGAGACGAAACAGCCACCGGGCATCCTAACCAACTGTCTTCCTCAAGTAGTGAGGCGCCGATCCAATATACACCAGGAATAAATCACATTTATGTCCCGGGATGCATGTCAAAGAGAGAATGTGCCAGGGGGCCCTCAGCTCTCTGTGGAAATTAAACAATCATGGAACCAAGCAGTCGCCACGAAGATAAATGGCTTTCCAAGCCTAGTGAGAGAAAAACTTTTTTTTTTATGCACAGTCCTGCCTTGAAAACAAAACCATTGCATTTTGTGTGGCCGCATACGTTTTCAGCGTTGAAAACTTCAGGCAATTCTGAACTACAACCAAGCTTGTTTGTTTCTTTTAGAATAATAATTTGTGTCTCAATAATTTGTTGACTGAGACACTGGCCTTTACCCGGTATGGCGTTGGTTGTCAGTGGCTTGTTTTTAGCTTTCCTGCTAACGGTCCTCTCGTCATAGTCCTCGTCGTCCTCCTGAGCCTGGAGACTGTAGAGTCCACAGAGCAGCAGCAACCAGGGCAGAGAGGGTGACATCACCACCTCTTCTCTCCTGGGAGTGACAGAAAGAGGAAAAACAGCCAGAAAGGCAGAAAGAGACCACCAGAACAGTTTGAGTGCTCGGGCTGGAGCTCGTCTCACATGCAAATTTGTGTCCCGTCGCATTGACTCAACATTGAACCCAAAAACCTGTTCACGATCCCATCCCATCACGATGCGCCAAACCGATTGAACATACTCACGGTGCGGCGCTGTGGGCTTCGGCTTCCGTCAGGACAGGCAACGGTGGAGCCGGGTAAAAAAGAGGATCAGAGAAACCGATGGAGGCAGAGAAAAAGTGGGCAGTTTGGCAGCGGTGTTTGGAGGGTCTGTGGAGGTCTGGGCACCGGCTCACACTGAGCTCCCTGAGTTGTCCTCCGCTGCAGCCATCTTCAAGCAGACAGAGAGTAGAGGGGTGGTAGAACCGGCCCCCATCCACTCCATGTTTGGAGAGGGTGTGTCAGGCTGCTATGCTTGGGCGTGTGTGTGTGTGTGGGGGGGGGGGGGGTTATTTTCTAATGGTATAATGTAACTTCTTTTGCCCAGACCTGTGAATGGGTGTTGGGGTGCTGTCTCCGTGCTTAAACAATAAAGATGGCTATTTCTTCAGTTTACAGACTTTTGTCTGTTCTTGTTTTTCTGTGTTGTAGCTTTCACTTGTGATCCAGGGTGAATTCCAACGTCTGTCCCCTCATTCAGCTGATGTCTGATTCTGGAATGCCTCTGGGAAAGAGAGCGTTCCCAAAGCCTAACACACATAACAACACCATAGTGTTTTTATATTTATTTTTAGACAACACACTAGTAAGCATAGTGTAAAAAACTGTTGTTACAAAGTAAATCACATTTGTGCAGTAAATTATCAGAATAAAAACCATAATGTGTGTTTTATGTTTAAGAAATTCTGCCAAGATATGGTCAGTCCAGCAGTAAGTGTCAGGTAACAACATCCACCAACATTGTGTGTATGGATTAACATTTTATTTTAGAAGTTTATTTTGACTTCTGCCTCACACTGTAATATTTAAAAGTGCTATACAGCAGGAATATAGTAATACAACCAAAATCCAAACTCATTGCTTCCGTAAGTTGCCTCTGCGCCAGAAAGGGAAATCCCGCACCTCCACTCCAGCTGTGCACAGAATTTCCCACCTGGAGGTAGAAAGCATTAAAAGGTGAGCTGCCATACAAGAATGCCGTTGTGAGAAATAGGCCGGCTCAAATCTGATTCAGATTCCTCCCCTTTTCACGCAGAGGCATATGAACCATATTAGGGTCTTCCTGACACTTCTTATATCCTGCTCATCTAACCCTAACCCAGCTACAAAGTTCCACATTTCTTATATCCTGCTCATCTAACCCTAAACCAGTTACGAAGTTTCACATTTCTTCTTTTTTTTGCCAGACAACATCTTTGGATACTGTTCCATCAACGATGCCCTGTGGGGTGTCCACGTCATGGCATACACCAGTGCTGTATATTAAAAAGGTTAGGCGAGTACATAAATTCACATGTTGCTGACAGCTGATGACAAGATTTTGACATAGAGTCATAGAGTCAATCTCCGCACATTCTTAACACACACTTCATGCAATTCACAATGTGCCTGTAATCTGTGCTGGATTGACGCTCCATTTTACTTCTTAACCCCTCAGCCGGGCACCTGTGAAATTTGCTCTGGAGCTCTTACCCCTAAATGCTGGATGGTTCGTGTCCCAGCTTTGTGTGCTTGAGGGGGGGGATAGCAGTGCTGAAGTGGCAAATCTAATGTGATTTGTGTTGAAGTGAATTTGCTGTTGGACAATTTATTTTAATCAATAAGGTTTTAGCTAGGGGAGTTTCACATGTCTGGGCAGGGATTCTGCTGACCTAGCTTCAAAGCGGAGTTGGTTCCACCAATGAGGTGTAAGGACAGGGAAGTGGTTCCGTACTCATGTGCAGAATATGTGAATGTACCTGAATTTAAATGTAAATATGACGAGGAGAGAACACAGGTAAGTGTTCCGACAAGTGAAACTATTTGGTTTATACTTCTAATCTTTGACATCATGTTGTGTGATACTCCATCTCTGTGCCTGTCTTCATCCCCAGAAAGAGGTTAAATTCTAAATATTTCCATGAAAGGTCAATGGTCACCTGTAGAGTGTCTCCATCAAAGGGATCATGCCAAGGATGTCATGAAGTGGAATAGAAGCTGCTCTCATTTTGATAAATGACCCGGGTGTCTCCTCAAAATGCTTTGCACACTGGATGAAACAGCAGGTGAAGGGCTTACGGAGAGGTGATAAATATGAGGTCATAAATATGAGGTCATAAATTGTGGTTGGTGGGGAAAGTGGTATATTGTGTCAGCCAATGTCGGTATCTTAGTGCCACATGCTGTGCTTGGAAACTTTGCTTCAAAAGTTCCAGCGTTAACTTATTAAAACATGCGTTAACTTATTAAAACATGTGGGTGTAATAAAAAGTATTCATATAAACTGCACCTTAGTACACGTTAGATTATCAATACTAGCGATACCAAGTACCAGACACAAGGGAGTAGCCTAAATGCTGATGTAGCCTATAGGCTATAGCATGCAACTGGTATGTGTTCTGAAAGAAAAGTTGGCCTGGCTGTTTGTCCTTAACCAGAGAAAAACATCTAAAGAATGTATAAAAGCACTGACATTAATCCACGTAGATAAACCCAGAGGAGACCTGGTTATATAAATCCTATCGACTGAATAAAAAAACACTCCTTTTTTGCATTTTCAACTTGAAATGTCACGTCTAACTGATGTATACTAGTCGTTCTGCTTATGGATGCACCTATAAACAACATATTACAACTCTCATGGATGAGATTATCTTTGGGGTGATTTACAGAAGAGGCACCTGAACTTCCAGTGCAGCAGCACCGCCCTCTAGTGGGAAGACAGTGCATGTGCTGAAAGGAAGCTTGTGCACATTCAGTGCTCTAAACACAAATTCTGTGTGTGGTTGTGTGTATGTAAGTGATTCAGGTCTAGCAATAGAGTGCCTTACAAAAGTATTCAGATCCCTTGACTTTCTGTACATACTTTATATGTATTTCTTTTAATCAATCTACACAAACCCATAAAACCAAAGAAAAAACAAGATTTTAGAAATATGTGCCAATTAATTTCAAATGAAAACATTTAAATACCTAATAAACAATATTTAGACTTTATATTCATTACTTTGGAGATATAAATTCTTGGCAGCGATAAAAGCTTGAGTCTTGAGTTTGCCCTCTACCAGCTTTGCGCAGGTGGATTTGGGAAGTTCGTCCCATTCTTCTTTGCAGAGCCAATCAAGCTCTGTCAGATTTGATGGGGAGCATCAATGAACTGCGATCTTCAGATCTCGCCAGAGATGTTCAATTGGGGGAAAGTTCAGGTTTTGGCGTGGCCACTCAAGGACATTCACAGACTTGTCCCAAAGACACTCCAACAATGTTTTGAATGTGCCCTTCAGGTCATTGTCTTGCTGACAGATGGATCTTCACACCAGTCTGAGGTCCTGTGCACTCTGGGTCAGGTTTTCTTCAAGGACCTCTGTGTATTTTCCTTTGTTCATCCTTAACTCAATTGAAACCAGCCTCCCAGTCCCTAAATCTCCTGAAAAGCATCCCCATAGCATGATGCTCCTACAACCATGCTTCGTTGCAGGGATTTAATTTGTCAGGAGGAGAGTGGTACATAATTTTTAGCATTTTCAATTTTTCTATTGGCACTTTCTAATAGTTTGCCTTTTATTCAGGGGTGGGTTCCATCTAGCCACTCTACCATAAAAGCCTGTTTGATGGATTTCTGCAGAGAGGGTTGTCCTTCTCTCAGATTCTCCCATATCTGCAGAGAGGGAGGTCCTTCTGGCAGGTTCTCCCATATGTGCAGAGAAATTCTGAAGCTCTGTTTAAGTGGCCATTGGGTTCTTGGTCACCTACCTGACTGAGGCCTTTCCCGTCCAGTTACTTATTTTGGCCAAACAGCCAGCTCTGGGGAGATTGTTGGTGGTTGCAAACCTCTTCCACTTCCAATTTCTTTACCTTCCCCAGATATGCCTAAACACAGTTCTACCTCAGAGGTTGACAGAGGGTTCCTTGGACTTTCTGGGATGTTTTTTTCTCTGAAATGCACAGTGATGTGTGTTGGACGGTATATAGACAGGACTCCAACAAAGTTCTAGTGACATCGAAAGGATGATCAAAGGGCCAGATGTGTCTGATCTGAATATTGGGTTCAAGGCAAAGGATCTGAATACTTTTGAACTTGTTTCTAAAACGTGTTTTTGCATTGTCATTATGGGTTATTGGGTGTGGTTTGATGGCATAACATGTAATCCATTATATATTAAGTCTATAACACAATAATGTGGAGAAAGTGAAGGGGTCGAAACACTTTCCAAAGGCACAGTATGTGTGGGGCCCAGAAGAACCAGCTACTTTCAAAATCCACACAGACAGTTGTAGTTATGCAGTTAAGTGTCTCAACGATATGACCTTGAGTGTGCAGGTCTTCTTTTTTGTTCATGTTGTCAAGCAAATCGTTTTTTCTTCCTTAACGTGATAACTCATCAGTAATATTAGGAAGACGTTTACTTTGTTGCATATAATATATGACATTAATACACTAGCTCGACGTAGCAGTCATCAAACCAACACAACATGTACCGTTCAAAGGATGTCGCATAAAGCGCACGCGCAGTGTGGTCCCGACGTTGCGCGCAAGCTCAGTAGATCCCATCGGCCATTCATTATAAAGGCACGAGAAGCGCTGTCTCTTTCCACCTTCAGCCATTTTGACAATGTTAGGAGCTGTTGGACGCTGCTGCACCGGTGCTCTCCAGGCACTCAAGCCTGGGGTCCAGCCACTGAAGGCCCTCGCTGGATCTCCGTCAGTGCTTGGACGTAAGTTTTGCACGTTATTTTAGTTTCGCAAAGGTAATAAATGGGGAAAACACTGTAAGCACTTGGCCTAATACAGGGCTCCTATCTGCTAGTTAACCTTAGCAACACGCTGGCTTCCTTCATCGTAGCAGGCCTCACCTTTTTTTAATGTGTAACTTCGTTCTTTGAATTTAAAGTGAACGTTAATTATGTGTTGTGCATTACATTTAAGTGTTATGTTGATATGTGACCCAAGTACATGTAGCTGCGTGACATGGGTTTTGCGCAAATCAAAGTGACCTTTACATGTCTTGACAGCTTTGGTCTAGCGCTAGGAAGCTAATACTAGCAAATTATGGTCGCTAACTAGCGGGTTAACTTGGCATTGAGTTGCTAGTTGGTTAGCTGTTCAAGTAATTTTAAGGGTGAGTTCCTGGGGACATGCATGTTTTGATCCATTTATCTCGTCAGTTACCGAGCACTGGATTTAATTCTAGTTAAGTTTAGCCTTTAAGGCTAACTCACCTTTGGCTTGACATTTTCCCCCGGCATTTGAAGGGGAATCGTTCTCCTTTCTATTCAATTGTATTACTTGTACCTGAATAACTACGTTGTATACACAAACTTGACATTCAACTTGTTTCACGGTGCTTGCGCCCAAGTGTCGTTTGCTACATGTGTGCATTTTTAAGCTACCACTATAACGATGTTTATCAGACGCCTGTAATTGATTGTTCGTTCACAACAAGGTCATAGTTTTGGTCACTAGCCACTAACAGTAACGGGTTTCATTTACAGGCAGAGATTACGCTGCTCCGGCTGCCGCCGCCGCATTCGCCCATGGCAGAATCGTAGCGGTCATTGGTGCCGTCGTCGACGTCCAGTTTGATGAGGGCCTCCCACCTATCCTCAATGCCCTGGAAGTCGCTGGACGCGAGTCCAGACTGGTCCTGGAGGTCGCGCAGCATCTGGGTAAATTGCCTATAGTTTGAAGAGGCATTTCGCCAACGTTGCGTAATAAAATTTTCATTGTAGTGTTGACTATAATTGCCGCCCAGTGAATAAAGTTCTCTACCTTCAGGTGAGAATACTGTGCGTACCATTGCCATGGACGGTACAGAGGGGCTTGTACGTGGGCAGAAAGTTGTGGACACTGGCGATCCCATCAGAATCCCAGTGGGCCCCGAGACCCTGGGTAGAATCATGAATGTCATTGGAGAACCTATTGATGAGAGGGGACCAATCTCCACTAAGCAGTAAGCACTTTCAGTCCATTCATAACGCATAGGAAGTTGCGATCGCAGGTTCTAGTTCTTTTAAACAAATTTGCAATGTCAATGATAAGCAGGTGGCTTGTTTGCAACACGTGAAATTGTTGGCTCTGATCTGTGGCTTTGTTGGGTTTTTTTTCCCCAGGACTTCACCCATCCACGCTGAGGCGCCTGAGTTCACAGACATGAGTGTGGAGCAGGAGATCTTGGTTACTGGCATCAAGGTGGTAGATCTGCTGGCTCCCTACGCCAAGGGAGGCAAAATCGGTATGCAGGGGTGACCGATGTCCTTGTTTACCATCTTTCGCATTTGATTAGTTGGTTCCCTCATCCACTGAAGACCGTTGACTTGACGTCTTTGTGCTCACAGGTCTGTTTGGCGGTGCCGGCGTGGGCAAGACTGTGTTGATCATGGAGTTGATTAACAACGTGGCCAAAGCCCACGGTGGTTATTCGGTGTTCGCCGGAGTGGGAGAGCGTACCCGCGAGGGAAACGACTTGTACCACGAGATGATTGAGTCCGGTGTCATCAACCTGAAAGACACCACCTCAAAGGTGAACGCCTGTCTGTTTTTGCTGGTGCCGCTGTTCCCGAGAGCTTATAGGGGGCTGCGTTCATTGTTTTCACTGTTGTAGAAGTGAGGACAAACATGCAACATTTAACTTGCTGTTCACTGAAACTTGTTCTATTTCACCTTGTTCTGTTGCCTTGTCTTGAGTCTTGTCTAATGTCTCTGATGACCCCCCCCCCCCCAGGTGGCTCTGGTGTACGGACAGATGAACGAGCCCCCAGGTGCCCGTGCCCGTGTGGCCCTCACTGGCTTGACTGTGGCAGAGTACTTCCGTGACCAGGAGGGTCAGGACGTGCTGCTCTTCATCGACAACATCTTCCGCTTCACCCAGGCCGGCTCGGAGGTGTCCGCCCTTCTGGGCCGCATCCCCTCGGCTGTGGGCTACCAACCCACCCTGGCTACTGACATGGGCACCATGCAGGAGCGGATCACCACCACCAAGAAGGGTTCAATCACCTCTGTGCAGGTAAAACCGAGCTCAAAGGAGACCTCGGAGGGCTGTGTGCACCTTGCCCCCCAGGGGAGGGCCACCTGTGATTGACCAACCATCCTCTCTTTCCAAGGCCATCTATGTGCCCGCTGATGATCTGACTGACCCTGCCCCTGCCACCACCTTCGCTCACTTGGATGCCACCACCGTGCTGTCCCGTGCCATCGCTGAGCTGGGCATCTACCCTGCTGTGGATCCATTGGATTCCACCTCTCGTATCATGGACCCCAACATCGTAGGCGCTGAACACTACGATGTTGCCCGTGGCGTGCAGAAGATCCTCCAGGTCAGTGTTTCAGGCCAGTGTTTCGGTCAGTCCCAAATTAATTTAAAACTGGTCTGTTAATCCAGTTTTGTTTTTTTTGCTCCCACCCCCCCAGGACTACAAATCCCTGCAGGACATCATTGCCATCCTGGGTATGGATGAGTTGTCTGAGGAGGACAAGCTGATCGTGTCTCGCGCTCGTAAGATCCAGCGTTTCCTGTCCCAGCCCTTCCAGGTGGCTGAGGTTTTCACTGGTCATGCCGGCAAGCTGGTGCCCCTCAAGGAGACCATCAAAGGCTTCCAGAGCATTCTCAACGGTATGTCGCCTGGTGTGTTTTGAATGAATCGCAGCGTCTGTCATTCCGAATGTCTAACCTGTTATTCTTTCCCTTCAGGTGAGTATGATAACCTGCCAGAACAGGCCTTCTACATGGTCGGGCCTATTGAGGAGGTGGTCGAGAAAGCCGCCAAAATGGCGGAGGAGCTTGCATAAATTACTCAAATGTGGGGGGAAGGAGGATTCTGTCTAGGAGCACTTGGTTTGTAATAAAATGTCAACTGCAACAATTGTACCATTTATCATCCTGAAAGTTATTTAAAGTTTTCGATGGAAGGATGGAATAAAGATCTGTCTTGACAATTAGTTTTCAGTTTGCTGTATATTTTGTTGCATTTTTCTATGTATTGTAACATTGCAATGCTGTTCTTGTCTCACTGTCATGCCTGATGTAAAATGTCGTCCTCCAGTAATCCTCCACTAGATGGGGTTCATAGGCTTTGTACAGTGTTGCTTCTTGGACAGTGATGCAATAAATAGCTGTTTAAGGTGAGGGCAGTGTCTTTCCTTAATGTGCTGTAGATCTTCAAGATGCATTTTGCATCAGTGAATTTCTTAATAATAAAGACTATGCATGGAAGTGTAGTTGAATTTCTGCAGACAGTTCTATTAAGCCACATTTTGCAACTAATTCTAGGGGGGAAAAAAACTTATCATAAATACCCCACCAAGCAATCAGAGGTGGGCTATGGCTGTCAGGGAAATAGATGCTTCAGTGCACAAAGTACAGATCACCTTGGGCTGTTAACCTTGTTTATTCATTGGCCATAACTGTTCTACATTCAATGGACAGTGCTTGAAATGAAGCCAATAAATAACCCAACAGTGCTTATCGGAGGCAGGAATAAAAACAAACTGGTGCGTTTCTGATTAAAAAGGACATTAAGGAAGTCTGCAGCAAAAAGTGCAGGACATCCAGAGTAGTAGAGAATGTGCACCCCTGTTTCAGTCCAAGTCATGCTATAGCAAATCCAATCACAAGACATGCAGATCCTAGATATAGACATTTAATAATTTTTGCACTGACTGAATAATGGTTGTTCCAGTGGAGTACCACTGACAGCATATCAGGTGCTGCGTTTCTATAACAGGACTTGGCCAAAATGGAAAATACCTCTTCAGGCGTTGTAAGAACTGGCATAATTCAGCAATGTCTAAACTTGTGAACACAACCAAGACATCGGCCTCAGTTGATGGCTTTGGCTGGTAAGATGGCCTCTTTGAGCAGTATCCAATCGGCGAACACGGTCGGCATGTAGGACAGGGGCAACCAGAAGAACTTGGCGTCCCACCCAGGGGAGTAGCGGGTTCGGGGACGGACGGCAGCCACCGCGTGCTCCATGCAGCTCACCACCTTCATCAGGTCGGGGTCGGACATCTTGACAAGCTTGTCCTTCATCATCTTGTCCACTGAAAGAGACAAGGCAGACAGGAACCGTGTTTGGTAATTCAAGAGTGGGTGGAGCTTTCTGAAATGTCATGTCCTTTGAAAGATTGGACCTAAAAAAGACATTTTCAGAAATTTGAAGCAACTATTTTGTATTGAAGGTGGTACCAAATGTAAATCTAAGTAAATATATATCCTAACCCTTATCTAAATAATCGGGTCCATAGTCATCCCGGACTTCCTGTGGCAGCTTCTCCCAGAGATGCCTGACACTGTTGCCCAGCACGACGGTGTCAGTCACAGTGGTTTTGAAGAAACCTGGCTCGATGCAGAGGACTTTGACTCCAAAAGGCGCCATATTCATCCTGAAAAACAATTTGAAACAAAAAACCTGTGATACCTGGCTCTCGTGTGTGTGTTCACCCCACATCGATTCTTGGTGTTACAACATGAAATCGAAATGTCCATCTCAGCGATAGATCCCAGGTTATTATTACAGGTTATATTGAATCATGATAATGAATTACATTTGTTGCTGTTCACAAAGGTTTTTTGCTATTCCACAAGTTTTCATTTTACTATTCACTCAGTATTTAATCACATCTGTGACTCAGTGAAAAAACAGAATTTTTATGTTGATGACTTTTAGCTTTTTTCCCCCTGTCATCTCTGCACAGAAAGTCAGTTGTACTGGTCTCTCTTATTTCAGTACTTGACTTTGGTGATATGTGCTATGAACTATATACAGTGAGGGATACTTTTTTTTATCCCCTGCTGATTTTGTACATTTTCCCACTGACAAAGAAATTATCAGTCTACAATTTTAATGGACAGAATAACAACAACAAAATCCAGAAAAAGGCATGTCAAGAATTGTATAAATTGATTTGCATTTTAATGAGTGAAATAAGTATTCAACCCCTCTGCAAAACATGACTTATTACTTGGTGGCAAAACCATTTTTGGCAATCAGAGAGGTCAGCACACATGACCCCTTTGCACACATCTCAGGAGGGATTTTGTCCCACTCCTCTTTGCAGATCTTTAATCATTAAGGTTTCGAGGCTGACATTTAGCAACTCGAACCTTCAACTCCTTCCATAGATGTTATAAAAGGATTAAGGTCTGGAGACTGGCTAGGCTACTCCAGGACCTTAATGTTCTTCTTCTTGAGCCACTCCTTTGTTGCCTTGGCTGTTTGTTTTGGGTTATTGTCATGCTGGAATACCCATCCACAACCAAATTTTCAATGCCCTGGCTGAGGGAAGGAGGTTCTCACCCAAGATTTGACGATACGTGGCCCTGTCCATTTTGGTCTCATTTGACCACAACAATTTCACCCAGTTCTCCTCTGAATCATTCAGATGTTCAATGGGAAACTTCAGACGGGCCTGTACATGTGCTTTCTTGAGCAGGGGGGACCTTCCAGGCGCTGCAGTATTTCAGTCCTTTACGGTGTAGTGTGTTACCAATTGTTTTCTTGGTGACTATGGTCCCAGCTGCCTTGAGATCATTGAAAAGATCCTCCCGTGTAGTTCTGGGCTGATTCCTCACCGTTCTCATGATCACTGCAACTCCACGAGGTGAGATCTTGCATGGAGCCCCATACCGAGGGAGATTGACAGTTCTTTTGTGTTTCTTCCATTTGCGAATAAACTTGTCACTTTCTTGTCAAGCTGCTTGGCGGTGGTCTTGTAGCCCATTCCAGCCTTGTGTAGGTCTACTATCTTGTCCCTGACATCCTTGGACAGCTATTTGGTCTTGGCCATGGTGGAGAGTTTGGAATCTGATTGATTGCTTCTGAGGACAGGTGTCTTTTATACAGGTAACAAGCTGAGATTAGGAGCACTCCCTTTAAGAGTGTGCTCCTAATCTCAACTCGTTACCTGTATATAAGACACCTGGGAGCCAGAAATATTTCTGATTGAGAGGGGATCAAATACACTCATTAAAATCCAAATCAATTTATAACATTTTTGACATGTGTTTTTCTGGATGTTTTTGTTGTTATTCTGTCTCTCAATGTTCAAATAAACCTACCAGTAAAATTATAGACTGAAAATGTCTTTGTCAGTGGGCAAACGTACAAAATCAGCAGGGGATAAAATATATTTTTCCCTCACTGTATGCATGTATCAGCATCTGTATTTTAAGTTATCTTAAGGTTGATGTTCTAATGCTCATAAGGACATTAAATTGTTTGATACATTTCATTTTCTATTTGTCATTGCGAATGCTTTTCATAATGTATCAGTACTTCACATTTTATTAGGCACTGAATTTTTGTATTTTCTAGTTTTTTTTTATTACTGCAATTACAAAAGACCATGGTCTCAGCTTGATTTTATCGGTTCATGACAAGCAAATTAAACTAGCAAAATCTGTAATGTAACAGAAGGAAAATTAAACTGTTATAAAAGCAGCATAAAAACAAATATTGTGTGGATAAAATATGACCTGCCCTGCTTTACCTCAGACTGTCGTTGAAGGCCTCAACTCCATACTTGGAAATGGTGTACGGCCCCCCCACTGGACTGATCCTGCCAAACACACTGGCCACATTGACCACTCGACCCCTGGCCTTCTTGATGAGGGGCAGCACACTCAGGGTGACCGCGATGACCCCGATAAGGTTCACATCCAGCATGGACTTGTAGTCTTCGATGGTCAGCCAATCACAGTTGGCCGAGGGCGTGGCCACGCCTGCATTGTTCACCACAGCCCAAAGGCCTAGGTGACATGGCAGAACACAGGAATAGATTAGATAATGACATAATTTTACCGGCATAATTATGTAGGATACAACCTTGACCTCACCTTTACTCCCGACTTTGTCTTTAATCAAAGCGGCTGCTTTGTCGATGCTCTCATTCTTCCTGACATCCAGGTGGAGGGTGGTGAGTCTGTCTGAACAGGCCTTCCTCAGATCTTCCTCTCCCTTCTCCGTGAAGCAGGAAGCGATCACGGAGAAACCCCGCTGGTCCAGATGTCTGGCTAGCAGGTTGCCAAAACCGGAGTCACAGCCTGTGATGTACACATATTTGTTGCCTCTATCTGGGACCCTGGGGATCTCTCGGAACCAACGGTACAGATAGTAGAAGATCACCAGTCCAAGGAGGTACAGGAACATGACTGGGAGAGAAAGTGACAGGACAACCCCTTACGTCTCAAGTTTTATCTGTGACTGTGTTGATACAGAGGCTTTGGCTATGACTAACTGTAGTTTCATCACCACCATGTCCTTTCATCAAGTTCAAATCAGAAATTAACTTGACTTAAATGTACTTTCAAAATGTCAATCATTCTGATGTGTTCTCCAATCTTACAAAGGAGATTAAAACTTGGAAGACAACAATGACCTCTAACAAGGCACTGACCCAAAACATGCATCAAAATCAACAAAGAAAATGTTGCGGGACCACAAAATCAATGTTTTACAAAGGTGCACTTGAACCCAACTTAAATTAAAGAGGCCAGTCTACAAACGCAAAATAAGAATATGAAGGACCATGAAATGTGTTGCACAGAGGAGCGGTCCAAAATCCTTCCAGAAGTATGTGCCTACCTAGTCAGACTTTACAGGAAGAGGCTCAGTGCTGTTATCCACTGCAGGGGACATTTCACAAAATACTAATTGTAGGGTGCCAATAATTTTGAAACCTGTTTTTCAAAAAATGTCATACTATTCATGTTTTGTGGTTCAGAAAACTTTTGTGTTGAAAGAAAGGTATATGGTTACCCCTTATCTTTGATCCCAAAATATGACTTATGGTTTATTTTAGCTTAATACCTGTGTGGAATATTTTACACTGCCTTTTTATTTATCTTCATCAAGAGTACCAATAATTTGAAGTGAATGTACATATGCACATTGCATAAATATAGTAGACAAGTGGGAAGAAATGTATACACTGAATTTATGTCTGTTTAATTGCAGTGCAGTATTACAATTATCGTAGGCTATTTGGGACTCGGCATACACATGTGCTACATTCATATAGTATTCATTACTGAGGACTGGACAGAGCTTGGATCCAGTTATCAGCGGTAATTTCAAAGTACGAACATTTCAATCTTGCGTAACTGCTTTTTGTAAATGATCAACGGCAAAAAGATCAAAATGTATACCAAAGCAAAGGTCATATAAAATGTAAAAGCCCACTGTGGGAATAATGCAGCAAGATTTTGACTAATAACAAAGTTGTCTTTTGATTATAGCGTACTATAAAATCACGTTTTATTTTGAGCTAGCACTATCGGTATTAGGTATTAACAACCATTACCATCTTAAAATCGTTTTACTATTTAAGGGGGGGAAGACAATGCAATGAGTTTAAATTGACAAGTGGACTGAAGGGAGACCTATTGTCCAACAACACTGTCCTATTGTAATTATTTATTCTTAAACCTATGAATGTGAAAGCTACCAAAAAAAAAAGCTATAAATATCCCAATTGTAATAAAAGGAAGTATTTCAAAACAGTAGAATCAACCCTATCCTCCAAGTTTACATACATTCAAGAAGTCTTACCTGTTGGATACGTTCCCTGCACATGCAGCAAACACTTCCACCACCTACGGAAATACTGCACAAACTTTGTCGCCGGAAGGCCAGAGTGAAGCAAAGTTAGTTTTATCACGGACATCAAGTTCAAAGTTTATTTTTCGAATGCACCGAATAACACTGCGTCATCCCGCACAATGAAATTATCTGGGTATTCGTATTCTCTTGTCAATAGCTATGAAGTCAACCATTCCATGACTATGAAAATTGGGAATGGATGGACTACAATCCACACCTTAAATTAATTAATTAAGTCATAATTTTTTGAGGCGAATTTCTGACTTCAAATGCAAACAGCTCCTACAAAAGGTGTTGTAATAATTTTTTTAAAGAACATATTCTGAATCGAGGAAGGATAGACTACAATCCACGGCTTTTGTTTTGTTTAGTTTTTTCGAAAATTTGATAAAAGAAATAGAAAAAAAGTATAAAAAATAGAAAATTCAATAGCTCCTACAAAACAGGTGCCATGCCTACGAAAACTCCATATTCTGAATCGGGGGAGGGTGTACTAAAATCCACAGCGTTTTAGTATTTCAAGATTTTTCATTTCAAAATGTACTAAAACGATGAATATTCAATAGCTCCTAAAGAAAGGTGTGTCATAATTATGAAACATAGATATACTGAATTGGGGAGGGATGGACTACAAAGCCTTTGGTTTTTTATAATTCGTCATTTCAAAATGTTTGATATATCTTTTTTTTATTCAATAGCTCCTGCAAAATAGGTGCCAGTTTGTATCGTCTTAAAGCAAGTCATCAAATACCAAAAAGTAAGTAAGAATTCCATCAGAATCCCAGTGGGCCCCGAGACCCTGGGTAGAATCATGAATGTCATTGAAGAGCCTATTGATGAGAGGGGACCAATCTCCACTAAGCAGTAAACATTTTCAGCCAATTCATAACAAATAGGAAGTTGCCATCTCAAGTTCTAGTTTTAAGCGAATTCTCTATACAATGTCAATGATTAGCAGGTAGCTTGCTTGCAACAAGCAAAATTGCCGATGCACTAGAGTTCACAGACATGAATGGAGCAGGAGATCTTGGTTACTGGCATCAAGGTTGTAGATCTGCTGGCTCCCTATGCCAAGGGAGGCAAAATCGGTACACGGGGGTGACCGATGTCCTCGTTAATCATCTTCCGCAATTGATTAGCTGGTTCCCTCATCCACTGAAGACCGTTGACTTGACGTCTTTGTGCTCACAGGTCTGTTTGGCGGTGCCGGCGTGGGCAAGACCGTGTTGATCATGGAGTTGATTAACAACGTGGCCAAAGCCCACAGTGGTTACTTGGTGTTCGCCGGAGTGGGAGAGCGTACCCGCGAGATGATTGAGTCAGGTGTCATCAACCTAAAAGACATCACCTCAAAGGATGAACGCCTGTCTGTTTTTGTTCACTGGCGATACTGTTCCGGTGGGCTTATATGGGTTGTGTTCATTGTTTTCAATGTTGTAGAAGTGAGGGAAAACATGCAAAATGTTTCAATGTATTGTAACATAGCAATGCTTTTCCTGTCTCACTGTCATGCGTAATGTAAAATGTCGTCCTCCAGTTATCATCCACTAGATGGGGTTCATAGGCTTTGTACAGTGTTGCTTCTTGGACAGTGATGCGATAAATAGCTGTTTAAGTTGAGGGCAGTGTCTTTCCTTAATGTGCTGTAGATCTTCAAGATGCATTTTGCATCAGTGGATTTCTTAATAATAAAGACTATGCATGGAAGTGTTGTTGAATTTCTACAGACAGTTCTATTATAAGCCACAATTTGCAGCTATCTTTAGGAAAAAGGCACTTCTCACTGAAATACCCCACCAAGCAATCAGAAGTGGACTATGTATATGTTAGGGAATTAGACACTTATCTTCAATACAGCCAGATCACATCGGACTGTTGACCTTGTTTATTTATTGGCCATGACTGTTCAGCTTTCCTGTCTACAGACAGTGCTTGAAATTAAGCCAAAGAATGACCCAACAGTGCTCAGGAATACAAACAGGGAAATGGGTGTATTTATCTGGTTAAAAATGACATGGATAAGTAAGTCTGCAGCAAAAGGTGCAGGACATCCAGAGTAGTAGTGAATGGCATCTCAAATGTCTGATTGGCATCCAAGTCATGCTATAGCTAATCCAATCACAAGACATGCAGATCCTAGATACCGATATTCTATATATATTTAACTGGGAGCAGCACACCTCTAAAATGTTTTGCACTGATTGAATAATGGTTGTTCCAGTCGAGTACCACTGACAGCATTGACTGCATGTCAGCTTTGCCATCAGGTGCTGAGTTTCTGTAACAGGACTTGGCCAAAATGGAACTGGCATAATTCAGCAATGTCTAAACACGTGAACACAACCAAGACATCTGCCTCAGTTGATAGCCTTGGCTGGTAAGATGGGCGCTTTGAGCAGTATCCAATTGGCGAACATGGTCGGCATGTAGGACAAGGGGCAGCCAGAAGAAGTTGGCGTCCCACCCAGGGGAGTAGCGGGTTTCGGGGACGGACGGCAGCCACCGCGTGCTCCATGCAGCTCACCACCTTCATCAGGTCGGGGTCGAACATCTTGACAAGCTTCTCCTTCATCAACTTTTCCACTGGAAGTGGCAAGTTGGACAGGAACCGTGTTTGGTAATTCAAGAGTGGGAGGAGCTTTCTGAAATGTCATGTCCTTTGAAAGACTGGATGTAAAAATAAAGAGTTTAGTTTGCCTTCTTGACCAAACAAATTCAGACCAAAGGCCTAGGTGTCAGGGCAAAGCACAGGAATAGTTGAAACAGTATGACATAATTTGACCGACATAGTTATCTAGGATAACTCCTTGACCTCACCTTTAGTCCCAACTCTGTCTTTAATCAAAGCGGCTGCTTTGTCGATGCTCTCATTCTTCCTGACATCCAGGTGGAGGGTGGTGAGTCTGTCTGAACAGGCCTTCCTCAGATCTTCCTCTCCCTTCTCCGTGAAGCAGGAAGCGATCACGGAGAAACCCCGCTGGTCCAGATGTCTGGCTAGCAGGTTGCCAAAACCGGAGTCACAGCCTGTGATGTACACATATTTGTTGCCTCTATCTGGGACCCTGGGGATCTCTCGGAACCAACGGTACAGATAGTAGAAGATCACCAGTCCAAGGAGGTACAGGAACATGACTGGGAGAGAAAGTGACAGGACAACCCCTTACGTCTCAAGTTTTATCTGTGACTGTGTTGATACAGAGGCTTTGGCTATGACTAACTGTAGTTTCATCACCACCATGTCGTGTCATCAAGTTCAAACCAGAAATTAACTTGACTTAAATGTACTTTCAAAATGTCAACCATTCTGATGTGTTCTCTAATCTTACAAAGGAGATTAAAACTTGGAAGACAACAATGACCTCTAACAAGGCACTGACCCAAAACATGCATCACAATCAACAAAGAAAATGTTGCGGAACCACAAAATCAATGTTTTACAAAGGTGCACTTGAACCCAACTTAAATTAAAGAGGCCAGTCTACAAACGCAAACATAAGAATATGAAGGACCATGAAATGTGTTGCATGGAGGAGTGGTCCAAAATCCTTCAAGAAGTATGTGCCTACCTAGTCAGACTTTACAGGAAGAGGCTCAGTGCTGTTATCCACTGCAGGGGACATTTCACAAAATACTAATTGTAGGGTGCCAATAAATTTGAAACCTGTTTCTCAAAAAATTTCATACTACTCAATTAAATGTTTTGTGTTTCAGAAAACGATTGTGTTGAAATAAAGGTATACAATTCCACCTTTGATCCCAAAATACTGGTAATGGTTTATTTTAGCTCATTACCTATGTATAAAATTTTACACCGCCTTTTAAAAAAATCTTCATCAAGAGTGCCAATAATTTGAAGTGACTGTACATATGCCCATTATCAGGGGCATAGGTTTGATTTCAAATGTGAGAGGGACAAACACTGGCATAGAGTGGTGACGGCAGACCGGGGTGCAAGCAGTCCTTACATGGACCCCCAGGGACGAAAAATTGTAAAGCGGTATATACGCATGGAAAGTCGATCCTGAGGTCTGACTGTGATAACCACATAGAAACACACAATTTAAAATAAAATGTAAAAAAACATTTTATAGAGGTCAAGCACGGGCCCCCATCCCACGGCGCATCCAGAATATCTGTCAGTGGGGACAAATATGTTTTGGCAAACGCCCCTGGTTTTGGAATGGGATGGTCAACAAACTCGTATAGCTGTGACGGTCGGGTGTCCACATACTTTTGGCCATATCCTGTATGTACACTGATGGACACAACATCTCATTGATTCTGCTACAAACTCGCAAAACACAGCCTTCAGACGTTTCATTTAATATTACTTAGTTTACATATTGTCTATGATGTGTGCTCTTAGTGAAGAGTGACTACAGACCTCTGTATTTCAATCTGTGTGGCTGATCTGCGATCTAAATGTACATTTTGCCTGTACTGTACAACCTCACCTCCCAAGCTCCACCACTCTCTTGCATGACTACACTGGTTGACTCAACATCCTTCTGGTTCTGCAAATGAATATTCAAGATATTGGCTACACATAACATAACTAATTGTCTTTAAGTTATCCACCTTAAAAGACAACATTTCACCTCAGCTCCACGGATGACCTTTTCTCCCTGGCTTGTCTGATCCTGCTGTGACAAGGACCTTGTCACGGTCACCATCTGATCCTGCTAAAATGCAGGACATAAAATTGACATAATCTATACGACCTATAAGATTTTGATCTGTAAGACCCACATTCGGTTGAAATGTCAAATGTAGCTACTTATGTAGGGAACTACAACGTCGTTAGCCAACTTTTCAATAGATTAACTATTAAGCTAGTTAGTTAGCTATACCTTCTAATGTCTCATTGCTAGCTAGCTGTACCACTCACTTTGTCTTTGCATAAAAAAATACCCGTTTGTCTAACTTGGCTGGTGTCATACGGTGCTATAGCTGTGAGTGAGGTGAACCTAGTGTAATGTAGACTGTTAGCTAGCGAAATAACGTTTGCTATCAAGCTGATATATATTTTGGAACTCTCATTCATATATAACGTTAGCCTTTTAGAAAACGTTACCGGTTTTAGAAAAACACTGATAAATTAAAAGCCGTGGATAGTAGTCCACCCTCCCCCGATTCAGAATTGTCATAGTCACGGCCCCGGTTTTGTAGGAGCTTTTGACGAATTAGCCCAAAAACTTTTAATACTTTTGAAAAAATAAAAGTTGTGGATTGTTAAACCGATTCAAAATCTGCAATTTTCATAGTCATGGAATGCTTGACATTATAGCTATTGAGAAGAGAAAACGAATATCCACCGAATGTCCATTACAAAACTAATTTTACCTCGCTCAAGGACGCCACATGACCAGGACTGACCAATCGAGTCGAATTGGGCAGTCCAGTGTTTCTCAAGGAAAAACAATTGCTTGAAAGATAAATCTGCACATTGAACATAATTAACAAGTGCAATTAATTAACGCTTTATTGGTTAACCGTTTTGCGCTGTACTTTAGGTTATACTGCGGAGCCACTTAAGGGTCGTGGTAAATCAATAAAAAAGCAAGGCAAATCAGATTCTTAAATCAATTCCGTAATTCTTGTAATCCATCGTCTCAATTTTAATTCATTCCCTGAATTTTGTGAATTAGTTTCCTTAGATCTCACCTGTTGTAGTAGACAGTATAGAGCAATGGCTCTATAATTTAGTTCAAATTATATTATTCATTTATTTTAAATGTTGTAGTGCTGATGCTTACAGATTAATGTAATTAACAAATTAATAAAATGTGTTTCACACACCACTTTGGGTTTGAGATTACAGAAATTCCTTGCTTTTTTCAAATGAGCTGATGACTATGGCTTGCCTATACCGTGGGTGGCAGTCCACAAGCTTGTGGCAATTGATATAAAGCGTCCCTGCAGATATTGGATAGCTAGCGTATAACCGGTGTGATCTCTCATGAGATGTGAACGACTTCTTGTGCGGCAAACTTCTGTCCCCCGTTTGCGGCGCGCACCTATAGCCTTGGGCGTTAGCATAGAGGTAAATAGCAAGCTGGTGGACATTGTTTGCTGTCTGGGAGGCTCCAGCAAGCCAGTTGTCTCCTCAGCCAGTTGTCTCCTATCCTAATAAAAACCTGTTCATCTGTGCTCTCCACGCTCAGTACTGTGCGGTCAAAATCTTTACAGTACATTGTGTAATTCGCTGTGGACAAAATTACGCAACAACGGTAAATTGAAACCAAATTCATCAACCGATTGAGGGCTTGATTCAGACTCACACAGAATATTTCAAAGTAAACAATTGAAATCACAGGCTGTTCCAACGTGAATTTCATCACGGAAAATCAGCTCCCCCAAGGTTTTAATTTCCCTGGGTCTACTGTAAAAGATTGATTACACACATGCTGGAAGTAAAAGATGGCCTAAATATGCATTATTCATAGGGAAAAAGGCAATTACAAAAAGTATTGACAAAAATTACTGACGTTTTTGTCGCATTTTAGTCATTAAATTTTTTCTCCGCAATAAAGCTTATTTAGGAGAAACCGCCCATCACGTGCAGAATTAAAAAGCGTTATCCAATTAGACTAGCGTTATTGTTCAGATTTTTAGTATACTGATAAAACGGATTCAGGAGTTAACAGGGAATATTATTAGTTACAGAAGGCTAATATTGACTAAAACAGGTGACTAAATTAACATTGGGCCGGACTATCTTTAGCCAATATTATTTTAACTAAAATAATTGCCTATTCCCAGTTAAATCCTGAATTTCCAGAATGTCAAATAGCCGCTTTTACTGCTTCTTGTTTATCTCATTAATTTGGCCAGAACAATTTAAACACAAGCATTCACTCTCTTAATGATCAGCTTTTCTCGGTCGTTAAAATTATTAACTACTTTTTCAGCTGTTTTGACATCTTCCTCCTCATCGCTGCCTCAATTTATTCCACTGTCTCAGCACGAGACCTGCTCAACGGCCCTGATGCCTGCTAGAGAATACGTTTTCCATTTTGGGAAACGGTTTGGCTTTTACCTCACAAATATCTTTCTTCTTTTTTTCTTCGTTTTACCCTGCGAATCATCATTTAAAAGAATGTTACCTACTCTGCAAAATCATCATCATTGTCCATACGTAATAAGATTTTGGCAAGAAATTTGTAGACTTATGATTGACCAACATTTTTGTGTATTTATGGTAGAATATATGTTTGGGAATTCGTATTTGAGCAATAAAAATATAAAAAAGTACTACATTTTTACTCTGTGTCATGTTTTCCGATTATCACTAGATGGCAATAAAAAGGTTCCAACCACTAGAACCGAATCATCCTTTTCCAAAAAAATTGTAAAACTGTCAGTTTATTATTTACTACCTGGAATACTTAAAACCAGATGTAAAATAATAACTTTTTGGATTCAATCCGTCAATTTAGGAATATATATATAGGAAAGGTTAAACAAAAACATGAAAAAAGCTCATGTATTTCAGCAGTTTTTCAGCAGTGTACATACATTACTGAAATATATGAGCTTTTTTCATGTTTTTTAACCTTTCCTATTTGCAAGTGATGATGTAGGGATAATGTAGCTCAATGGTAGATGGTCAAGACACAAGGAACCCAGTATAGTTACAGCTCAAAGCTACCCCAGGGCGTTGTTTATTAAAGCCCATGAATGTATGAAATCAATATGTGTAAGTTGCTCTATAGGATCGTAAGCTAAATGGGAAAAAGCATTGAATATTTAGACAAATTACAAATTGCTGAAAGCCAGATCACCATCATTTCAGACGGATCATACCCGGGTTGCTTTGAAAAGGTCAACAGCCTTGAGGGCGTTGACCTTAATGGTGTTTGACTTAGCTTCAACTCAGGAAAGACTCCTGTCTTCACCCACTTTGTTTGTGTTTTCAAGTAGAGGATTCAATAAAACACAGCAAAAATGGAAGGGATCAATGTTTTCTGATGAATGTGCAACATTTCTTTAATCCATTTTCTTTCATAAGTGAATGGTTCGTTAACCACATAACCGCAATTTCTTATGAATTGTGATTATCTTATTTCAACCCAGTGGCTTAAAACGACTTGCAATGTAAATTGTATTATTATTTTTTGTCTTTCTCGTTGCGTAAATCTATACGTAGTTTATGGACGAATGCAGGACCGATTAGCAGCGCTTTGCAAGTTTTGGATTGACCCGATACACAAGTAATATACCTGATGCCTTTCCATTGCTGCAAGAATCGTAGTAAACGTTTTGGACTGGTTGTTCCATGCTCTCTCCTACTCTTTGCACAGTCGGGTCGTTGTCCCCGTAGGTAACACCAACCGACAGGACACTTACATCTAAACACGATCTGTGAGCAGTTCTATCCTAGACCTGGCTCGTTTGATTAATAAAAGCACGTGGTACAGACGGGGGGAATTCTCAATTCCCTAGTGGCATCCTCACCCCTCGTTCCTTTCTCACAACCCATTGAATGAGAAGCTCCTAGTGGAGGGACTTGTGGACTTCGCATTCAACGATCTTTGAGAAGAAGACAAGGAGAGCTGGAGAGAGGACGTTGTTGTTATTGAAGCTACTGTCTACCAGCTTGGACATCAGTGACCACCTGTCATTTCTACACAGGGAGAGGTAGACCAGGCTGTCAGGTGGACCAAGCAGAACGTACTGATAAGGTTCTGAGCCCATTGGAAAATTATACTATTTGATTTACGTTACAGAATCAGATGACTCTGTCCTTTTTGGACCGAGTCCCACGAGGCTTTTAGTGCAAATTGCATATACATTGGTTTTGTTGGATTTTGGAATCATCAAATTGGTAAGTATTTCAATGGGACACGAAGTGCAGGGGATTAAAATGGAGACCTATTGAAGACTTCCATGTGTTTTAGACAAGCCAGGATGCCTACTGGATCAGTAAAATTACACAGCATCAAAAAGCTGGGTGAAGAAAACAGTAGCTTTGCCAATGAAGGTACAGTACACGTAACTGTTATTATGTGTTTATTATGTGTAATAGGTTTAGTAATTTTCCTGAAATGAACATTGGCAAAATACTTTAGAATTCAATATTGCAGAACCAAATGGCGTATATAAACCATTACAGGACGATTTAGGGACAATAAACACATATTATGTTTTTCTATTACAGAACCTAATGGTGCTTACATGTAAGTGATTCTGGCTCAGATGTAATACGCCATATTGTGGAGATATTTGTTCTTACTGGCAAACATTAAAAAAAATTGAAGTAATGCATGCAATTGCTTCCATTCTTTCCTTTGTGTTTCTCCGAATAGTTAAATATATAGACAGGGTCATGTTTCCTAATTTATAATTATTCATCCACTGCAGGACGATGGTTGACACGAAAAAAGACAAATCGTAAGTTCCCCCGATCGTCCCATATATTGTTCTCCGTTATCCGTAAGACCTCAACTAATTTGTTTGTGATTGTCCCAGATATTCGAAGAAGAAAGAACCTGCAATCAGGATTGGCTTTTTTCAACTGGTAAACAAAGCTGGTCTAACTATGGTTCTTCACCGAATGCACTTGTATGATGTACAATGCACGTGTGTGATGTACAATGAATGAGGCAATTCAATTTCCCTTGACCTTTTATAAACAACTCACATTTTGATCAAAAGTTTCAACTGTTTTAGTAATTTCATCAACTTAATTGTTGAGATAACTTAAGTCTTTTGAATTAAATATCATACAATTTAAATATTTTGTGACAGAACATTCTAAGCAATAGAGAATTCCTAAACAATGTAACTTCTAAAACACATCAGCTATACTCTGAGCATATTACTAAACCAGATAAACATGTAAGCCAAATGTTCTGGTACTTCACTGCTATTCAAATCTCACATGTCATCTCACAATGTCAGGTTCCCATCTTACAATGTCAGGTTCCCATCACAGAAAATCTGGTTCCCATCACACAATATCAGGTTCCCATCACACAATGTCAGGTTCCCATTCCACAATGTCAGGTTCCCATCTTACAATGTCAGGTTCCCATCACACAATGTCAGGTTCCCATCACACAATGTCAGGTTCCCATCACACAATGTCAGGTTCACATCTTAAAATGTCAGGTTCCCATCACAGAAAATCTGGTTCCCATCACACAATATCAGGTTCCCATCACACAATGTCAGGTTCCCATTCCACAATGTCAGGTTCCCATCACACAATGTCAGGTTCACATCTTAAAATGTCAGGTTCCCATCACAGAAAATCTGGTTCCCATCACACAATATCAGGTTCCCATCACACAATGTCAGGTTCCCATTCCACAATGTCAGGTTCCCATCTTACAATGTCAGGTTCCCATTCCACAATGTCAGGTTCCCATCTTACAACATCAGGTTCCCATCACACAAAATCAGGTTCCCATCACACAATGTCAGGTTCCCATAACACAAACCCAGGTTCCCAAAATGAGTCACATCATTTTCATACACATCAAACCATTCAGTACTATCCAAGCCCCAAAAATGAACCCTCTTTCAAAATGAACTTCCTTCTTTCGAAATTCTTTCCTCTTTCCATCTTGATCCAAACTTGAGATCAGATTGGCCTGCTCAGCATTTTTTACAAGCCACAAAGCATGCTGGGTTGTTAATTGCTTAATTGTATAATTCAGTACACCTGTATGGAAGTATCTGCATTTGTTATGTTCCTCCACTCATTCATTCCGGTTTTTCCTTTCATTTGTCACCTGTCTGTACATTGTTTTGAAATGATTTGTATTTTTGCTGTAAAACAGAGTATGTTGTGACTGACCCTGTGTGTGTGTGTGTGTTGTGACTGACCCTGTGTGTGTGTGTGTGTGTGTGTGTTGTGACTGACCCTATGTTGTGTGTGTGTGTGTGTGTGTGTTGTGACTGACCCTGTGTGTGTGTGTGTGTGTGTGTTGTGACTGACCCTGTGTGTGTGTGTGTGTGTGTTGTGACTGACCCTGTGTGTGTGTGTGTGTGTGTTGTGACTGACCCTGTGTGTGTGTGTTGTGACTGACCCATTGTTGTGTGTGTGTGTGTGTGTGTGTGTGTTGTGACTGACCCTGTGTGTGTGTGTATGTGTGTGTGTTGTGACTGACCCTGTGTGTGTGTGTGTTGTGACTGACCCTGTGTGTGTGTGTGTGTGTGTGTTGTGACTGACCCTGTGTGTGTGTGTGTGTGTTGTGACTGACCCATTGTTGTGTGTGGCGTGTGATGTGTGTAGTTCCGTTTCGCTTCCTGCCAGGAGACCCTGATGATGATTCTGGGCAGCTTGTGTGCCGTGTTGCACGGTTCCGCCCAGCCTCTCATGCTGCTCGTGTTCGGAATGCTCACCGACACCTTCATTGAATACGACATCGAGTTACAGGAACTCCTGGACCCCAGGAAGGAATGCGTGAACAACACCATTCAGTGGAAGAACCGGTCAGAGGCGGACTGGCTGGACAGTAACAAGACTGATGAGATGAGGAATGTAACCTGTGGGTAGGTCCTATCTGAGAGAAACACATTGCCATGGCGAAGAGTAATGTTAGAGAACATGTATTTTATTTGCGTTGTATGTTGGCGTGTTGTCATGGGCAAATTACACAGCTACTTGGCCTTGTATTAGCTATAACGGTTGGGGTGATATTATGGTCAGGTATTACGGTTAACTTGATTTTACGATTAGGCTGATAGTACGGTTAGATATTACAGTTGTTGTGTTGTATTGTTGTTTATGGCTGCTGTCCGTCGTAATTGTTGTACAACACTTATTTTCAGGCTTCTGGACATTGAGTATGAAATGACGAATTTTGCCTACTATTACGTTGCTATTGGATTAGCAGTTTTCTTGCTAGGATACTTTCAAGTAAGTATATGGCTTGAGTTGGCATCAACATGTTGAGTTTGTGTAGTTTGAATGACAAGCCCTTTTTCTGAGAGCCTTTAAGGCCCTGTTTCTGTTCTACTCTTAGATCTCACTGTGGGTGAAATCGGCAGCTAGACAGGTCAAGATCATAAGGAAAATGTACTTCAGAAAAGTGATGAGGATGGAGATCGGATGGTTTGACTGCAATTCGACTGGGGAGTTGAACACTCGCATGTCTGAGTAAGAGAAAACACAGGCAAACTCAATCATTAGGTTTTAATAGGCCACTAAAACGTTTTGGGAACATTGCTTACCATAGTCACAGACAACTAGCTATTCCTGAGATTGTGAGATGAAATTGTGAGATGGCCTGGGAACCAGCTCAGGACTGTTCTTTGTAAACAGCGACATCAACAAGATCAACGACGCCATCGCGGATCAAGTGGGCATCTTCATCCAGCGCTTCACCACCTTCGTGTGTGGTTTTGCGATAGGCTTTGTGAAGGGATGGAAGCTGACGCTCGTCATCACCGCGGCCAGCCCCCTCATCGGAATAGGGGCCGCCCTCATGGCTCTGGTAGGCCGGTTCATTTAATGTGCACGCTTTCTTTCCCGCTGAACTCTACCCCGGTCCCCCCCTTATGACACAAAGATAATTCACCGGCGTTAGGACCCGTGAAATACCTCCTACTGTTGACTCACTGTGTTGACATTGCCACTGAGCTCCACCGAGGTGTGGGTCAGAATGTGAGTACGTTCCTCGAGGACACCCTTCTCATGGCTTCCTCTGGTTTCCACCAGTTTGTGGCCAAGCTGACGGGCCGGGAGCTGCTGGCTTACGCAGAGGCAGGAGGTGTGGCCGACGAGGTGCTCACCTCCATCAGAACGGTGGCGGCATTCGGTGGGCAGCAGAAGGAAGTTGAAAGGTCGGACGATTAGCAGATGGATGGATTCACTTTCCTGGGGCAACCGGTGGCGCCCGCTGACAAGATATCTGGGCCTGATCCCCACGCCCTTTGACCCCCTCCGTGCACTCTGTCTCTCCTAGGTACGACAGGAATCTGATCTGGGCGCAGCGATGGGGCATTCGTAAGGGCCTGATCATGGGCTTCTTCACGGGGTTCATGTGGCTCGTCATCTTCCTGTGCTACTCCCTGGCCTTCTGGTACGGGTCCAGCCTGGTGGTGGACGCGCATGAGTACACCCCCGGGACCCTGCTGCAGGTACGGAGCTACGCCACGGGGTCGTTCGCACACGAGACTGTCCTTCCGCGACGAACCACGTCAGTCACACGCTCCGTTTTCTCCCGCACCAAGGTGTTTTTCGGCGTGCTGATCGCAGCCATGAACCTGGGTCAGGCGTCGTCGTGCCTGGAGGCCTTCGCCGCGGGGAGAGGAGCAGCCACCATCATCTTCGAGACCATTGACAGGGTGGGACTCCCGGCGGCAGTTGGGGCATGTCAATCAGTGTTCTGTTTGCTGTGTGCTCATGCCGCCATTTCTGTGGTTGCACCGTCCTGTCTCTAGGAACCGGAGATCGACTGTCTCTCAGAAGCAGGGTACAGACTGGACAAGGTCAAAGGGGACATTGAGTTCCATAACATCACCTTCCGCTACCCATCCAGACCCGATGTGGTGGTACTGTGGCCTATTGTTAATTATAATAATGACATGGTTATTCTTTAATCAGTCTAAATATTGTTCTGCTACAATAACACCAACAGCT
Organism: Esox lucius; assembly: GCF_011004845.1. Taxonomy (NCBI): domain Eukaryota; kingdom Metazoa; phylum Chordata; class Actinopteri; order Esociformes; family Esocidae; genus Esox; species Esox lucius. The sequence continues at coordinate 4,058,210 of NC_047590.1, forward strand.
ATTATTATTGTGGTTTTTGTCCTGTATTTTATTATACTACTATATTTTGCATTCTTGTGTGGGAACCTGCAAGCAAGAATCTCACAGTGTTATTAGCCTGGAACATTTTTAGCCATGTGATAATGACTTCAAATCTGACAAGATCTGTAATTTCCTGATGTTTGCGTTGTGTCAGATTCTGGACCAGCTGAGTGTAGCTGTGAAGTCTGGCGAGACGACTGCCTTCGTGGGGCCCAGTGGAGCTGGGAAGAGTACCGCCGTGCAGCTTATCCAACGCTTTTACGACCCCAACGAGGGCATGGTAATGTGTTGAATCAATTAATTACATGGTAATGTGTTAAATACGTTCATTACATGGTAATGTGTTGAATACGATTCATTACATGGTAATGTGTTGAATACGATTCATTACATGGTAAAATGCATTTGTAACATAATAGTTCTCTGGTTAATAAGTGACAATGCATGCGCTGTAATCTTGTGTTTTCTTGTGTCAGGTGACTTTGGATGGCCACGACATCAGAGGGCTGAACATCCAATGGCTGCGTTCGCTGATAGGCATCGTGGAACAGGAACCGGTGCTGTTTGCCACAACCATCGCTGAGAACATCCGGTACGGTCGCCCTGGTGTCACCATGGATGACATCATCGACGCCACCAAGGAGGCTAATGCCTACAACTTCATCATGGACCTGCCACAGGTGAGACTGGACCAGACCTCTTCTTCATGACCTCAGTGACTTTACAACAGCATTATCAAGTTTACGGTCATCGGTCACACCGCCTGTACTATATACATCATCATTTATGGATCAGTCCGTGGCAGTTTACCCGTGATCCATTGTAAACGAAAATCTTCCTGAACGGCCACTTACACAAAGACATTTGATGGACACCACAGAAATTTGACACGCTTGTGGGCGAAGGTGGAGGTCAGATGAGCGGCGGTCAGAAGCAGCGCATCGCTATCTCCCGTGCTTTGGTGAGGAACCCTCGGATCCTCCTGCTGGACATGGCGACCTCGGCCCTGGACAACGAGAGTGAGGCGGTGGTGCAGGACGCTCTTGACAAGGTCAGGGCCGTCGTCACTTTTTTCTGGTTTTGACCGGAAAGTGTGCATCCTGGGACAACTTCATTACAGTAGGGATGCATTGCCTTGCGCACCACTTCGTAAGGACCACATATGCACGTGAACATCTTTGAAGAGGTACCACAGGGAGTGTTATGTATTTACAGTGGCCAGGTAGGATAAAGGTCTTGTACTCCCAATAAGGTACGAATGGGACGCACCACCATCTCCATTGCCCATCGCCTGTCCACCATTAAGAACGCAGACGTGATCGTGGGCTTTGAGCATGGCCGGGCTGTGGAGAGGGGCAGGCATGACGAGCTGTTGGAGAGGCAGGGTGTCTACTTCACCCTGGTCACCCTGCAGAGCCAAGGAGACAAGGCCCTCAACCAGAGTAGGTTTCTACGGGGTCACTGTCGCAAGTTTAGATATTAAATTAAAAAAGAATGAAATGTGCGCAGGGGGGAACTGACTATTTAGTTGTTATGTAACTACTGCTGTCAATCAGTTGTTCACTGGCTGTGTGTTTAGTTTGTGCGATAACATCTCTCCTCACTGTGTCAGTGGCGAGCAATGAGGGGACGAGTCTCTCCCGTGCCGAGAGCTACAGGGCCAGTCTGAGGTAATGTGGGTCTCCCATAATGCACTGCCTCATTCACTGTACAACTGGGGTGTATTTATTCAGCCAGTCCAAATGTTTTGGCTGCCAAATGGGTTTCTGTTGGTCCCTGACCGGTGTCTAGGTCTCTCGCTTTTTTGTTCTATTTGTCGAAACTGGGAGGGAATTACTTATCATGGATTAAATGCAGACCAAAAAAAAATGTGGGGGCGGAATACACACATGGTTACGTTGATTCTGGTGGCGCCATTGATTGTCCGCGCTCGCCCACTGTCTTGGTGTTTGTCTGTTGTCGTGCAGGGCCTCGATCAGGAGGAGGACGCGCTCACAGCTCTCCAACCTCATCCCAGATGCCAAATCCTTCATATCTCAGGCAAACACAGAGAAGGTCAGTGTGAGCTGTGTGCAAAATGGGTTAGAAGTACAGGGTTCATTGTCCACACAGTCAAACGGGGGTACTGGCCACGTGCCCGTTCTCTGTAAACCTTATCTTACACCTGTGCGTTCGTTGGGCATTTATCCATAAGCCACAAGCGTGTTTTTCCGCGTCCGCGTGTGTGCTTACTGAGTCTTTATCTGTCCAGAGTGCCTATGTGGAAGAGGAGCAGGTGGAGGAGTGCATTGAGCCTGCTCCGGTGACCAGGATCCTGAAGTTCAATGCCCCCGAGTGGCCCTACATGCTGTTTGGAACCGTCGGAGCAGCAATCAACGGAGGGGTGAACCCAATGTACTCCCTGCTCTTCAGTCAAATACTGGCGGTGTGTGTGTGTGTGTGTGTGCGGGGGGGGCGGGGGTCTGTCTCAAGTGAATGGTGCTGATCTGTGTGTGTGTGTGTTCTTGTAGACATTCTCTATACCGGACCCAGAGGTCCAAAGAAAGGAGATTGACGGTATCTGTGTGTTCTTTGTGCTGGTCGGGGTGATTTCTTTCATGACCCAGATGCTCCAGGTACGTGCTGCAGCTTCACTTTCTTCTCCACCTTCGCCTTTCTTTGTTGCTATTGTTATTTTTGTTTCGCCACCACTGTTCGTATTCGGTGACTCCCGCTCGGTCTGACATTGTTGGCGTCTCTCCAACAGGGCTACGCCTTCTCTAAGTCCGGGGAACTGCTGACGCGGCGCTTGAGGAGGATGGGTTTCCAGGCTATGCTGGGCCAGGAGGTGGGCTGGTTCGACGACCACAGGAACAGCCCCGGGGCTCTGACTACTCGGCTGGCCACCGACGCCTCCCAGGTCCAAGGGGTCAGTATGGAGCTACCTGAACTATTGGCTTATTTTAAATACAGTGTCGTGCAGAGTTATTGGACCTGCTGGTGAAGAAGAGCAAAGAAAGGCCATTGTGGTTTGTCAGCTTGAGCTTTAACCTTTAACTGTGGTAAAACTCTAATGTCCTTCCTGAAATGTTTCGCAGTCATTGGATCTCCATAGAAATTCTAATGACCCAAATCTAATCTAATTTTCCCATTGATATAATGTTGCATTTCATCCAAAAAGACTCTGGGACATATGGTGCTGGATAAGTGAAGTTGTGTAGGCTGTTTAACTTCCAGAGGCCCTGGGAACCTGGCTAGCCTAAATGGCATCAGGGACTATTAAAAAAACAGGTGATTTTAGAACAGAATCTGTCTGTCGCTGCCAGGAGGCTAAAACTGGGTTGTGGATGGATCTTCCAGACAGACAATGATACAAAGTGCTCCTTGAGAACCACACAGAAATGTCTCACTGACCACAAAATCAAGCTTTTGCAATTGCCATCACATTCACCTGAGCTAAACCTATTGAAAACCTTGGGGACAATCCTTAGAAGAGAGTCAACAAACCAAGGACTTTGTCATGAATTAATGGTTTCCGATCCCCTGCTATGTGTTTCTCGCACCTCGTGAAACATCAAACTGAATGCTATTTATTTAGTCAGAGACACAGTGTACAGAATAGTAAAGGCAGGGTTGTAAATCAGTGTGGCACGGTTTTGACTTTCGGTGTGTATGATGTGATAGAGTGCCAAGATGTAACCTATAAAAGCCAGAACGATCGATTGTCACTGTTTCATCTCCTAGGCAACGGGTTCTCAGATTGGCATGATCGTCAACTCCATAACCAACATCGGAGTGGCCATCATCATATCATTTTACTTCAGCTGGAAGCTCAGCCTGGTCATCATGTGCTTCCTGCCTTTCCTGGCTCTGTCCGGAGGCTTCCAGGCTAAGATGCTTACCGGCTTCGCCAAGCAGGACAAAGAGGCCATGGAAGCCGCGGGGCAGGTAGGCTACAGTCCACGAATGGATTCTTGTACTGGACACAGTTGCAGTTTGACCGGGTTCCTTCGAGGGGTCGGTGGTGCTGGACGTCAGTTGTGAATTCTCTGTTCCATTCATTGCAGATTTCCAGTGAGGCCCTGAACAACATTCGGACCATTGCAGGGCTGGGGAAGGAGCAGAGCTTTGTGGAGATGTTTGAAACGCATCTTGAGGCACCGTACCGGGCTGCCAAGAAGAAGGCCAACGTGTACGGCGCCTGCTACGGATTCTCCCAGTGTATCGTCTTCCTGGCCAACAGTGCCTCCTACAGGTTTGGAGGGTACCTGGTGAGCCAAGAGGGCCTCCACTTCAGCCTCGTCTTTAGGTGAGAGAGACAGTCCGTCTTCCTATCTGTCTGTCTTTCTGCCTGCCTGCCTGTCTGTATGTCTGCCAGTTCTACTGCCTGTCTGTCTGCCTTTTGGCTAGCCTGTACACCCACAAACAACAACTACATTAGTGTAATACAAAGTCATTTTCACTAATACCTCCAATACCCTCCATCACCACTTCTATCTCTTTAGATTCTGTACAGATAAAACACCTGGTATGTAGACACCAGTAGGTTTCTGTGATTGTTCCAGGGCGATCTCAGCTATAAACACAAGTGCGTCTCTGTGATTGTTCCAGGGCGATCTCAGCGATAAACACAAGTGCGTCTCTGTGATTGTTCCTGGACGATCTCAGCTATAAACACAAGTGCGTCTCTGTGATTGTTCCAGGGTGATCTCAGCGATAAACCCCAGTGGGTCTCTGTGATTGTTTCAGGGTGATCTCAGCTATAAACACCAGTGGGTCTCTGTGATTGTACAAGGGTGATCTCAGGGATAAACACCAGTGGGTCTCTGTGATTGTTCCAGGGTGATCTCAGCTATAAACACCAGTGGGTCTCAGTGATTGTTCCAGGGTGATCTCAGCTATAAACACCAGTGGGTGTCTGTGATTGTTCCAGGGTGATCTCAGCTATAAACCCCAGTGGGTCTCTGTGATTGTTCCAGGGTGATCTCAGCGATAGTGACCAGTGGGTGTCTGTGATTGTTCCAGGGTGATCTCAGCGATAGTGACCAGTGGGTCTCTGTGATTGTTCCAGGGTGATCTCAGCGATAGTGACCAGTGGGTCTCTGTGATTGTTCCAGGGTGATCTCAGCTATAAACCCCAGTGGGTGTCTGTGATTGTTCCAGGGTGATCTCAGCAATAGTGACCAGTGGGTGTCTGTGATTGTTCCAGGGTGATCTCAGCGATAGTGACCAGTGGGTCTCTGTGATTGTTCCAGGGTGATCTCAGCGATAGTGACCAGTGGGTCTCTGTGATTGTTCCAGGGTGATCTCAGCGATAGTGACCAGTGGGTCTCTGTGATTGTTCCAGGGTGATCTCAGCGATAGTGACCAGTGGGTGTCTGTGATTGTTCCAGGGTGATCTCAGCGATAGTGACCAGTGGGTCTCTGTGATTGTTCCAGGGTGATCTCAGCGATAGTGACCAGTGGGTCTCTGTGATTGTTCCAGGGTGATCTCAGCGATAGTGACCAGTGGGTCTCTGTGATTGTTCCAGGGTGATCTCAGCGATAGTGACCAGTGGGTCTCTGTGATTGTTCCAGGGTGATCTCAGCGATAGTGACCAGTGGGTCTCTGTGATTGTTCCAGGGTGATCTCAGCTATAAACCCCAGTGGGTGTCTGTGATTGTTCCAGGGTGATCTCAGCAATAGTGACCAGTGGGTGTCTGTGATTGTTCCAGGGTGATCTCAGCGATAGTGACCAGTGGGTCTCTGTGATTGTTCCAGGGTGATCTCAGCGATAGTGACCAGTGGGTCTCTGTGATTGTTCCAGGGTGATCTCAGCGATAGTGACCAGTGGGTGTCTGTGATTGTTCCAGGGTGATCTCAGCGATAGTGACCAGTGGGTCTCTGTGATTGTTCCAGGGTGATCTCAGCGATAGTGACCAGTGGGTCTCTGTGATTGTTCCAGGGTGATCTCAGCGATAGTGACCAGTGGGTCTCTGTGATTGTTCCAGGGTGATCTCAGCGATAGTGACCAGTGGCACGGCGTTGGGTAGAGCCTCCTCCTACACCCCGGACTACGCCAAGGCCAAGATCTCAGCCGCCCGCTTTTTCCAACTCCTCGACCGCGTCCCAAAGATCAGCGTCTACAGCAACAAGGGGGACACATGGGTATCACTCCCATGCACGCACGCATGCACACACGCACGCACGCACGTCGACTCAGTTCTCTCTCACACACAACCCTCTCTGTCTTTTCCCAGTCGGATTTCAGGGGAAATCTGCAGTTTGTCGACTGTAAATTTACATACCCGACGCGGCCGGACATCCAGGTGTTGAACGGCCTCAATGTGTCGGTGAAGCCCGGCCAGACCCTGGCCTTTGTGGGCAGCAGCGGATGTGGGAAGAGCACCAGCATCCAGCTCCTGGAGAGGTTCTATGACCCGGACCAGGGCAGCCTGGTGAGTCCTCCCCTCCCCGCAGCACGCTATGCTTCCGTTAGCATCTCTGCCCGGACGTAGGGGCCGCTAGGCAACGGCGTGCGTCCTCGGGAAAGCTGCGCCGGCCGACCGCGTAGTTGACTGCGTTTCCGTGTGATGCGCCGCAGGTCATCGACGGCCACGAGTCGACGCAGGTCAACGTGGCTTTCCTGCGCTCCAAGATCGGCATCGTGTCCCAGGAGCCCGTTCTGTTTGACTGCAGCATTGGAGACAACATCAAGTATGGAGACAACCAGCGTGACGTTAGCATGAGTGACGTCGTATCCGCCTCCAAGAAAGCCCAACTCCACGACTTCGTCATGACATTACCGGAGGTACTGCTGCTGTCAGTGTCGGTGAACGGCACCTGGAGCCAGGAAAGGCTCTTTTCAGTCAGCTGTTTTACCACAGAAACTGAGCTATGTCAGAGTACGCTGCCACCACAACCAGAGTCTTTTCTAATTTCTCACTCAGAAATATGACACCAACGTGGGATCTCAGGGCTCGCAGCTCTCTCGGGGACAGAAGCAGCGCATCGCCATCGCCAGGGCAATAATCCGCGACCCCAAGATCCTCCTACTGGACGAGGCCACTTCTGCCCTGGACACGGAAAGTGAAAAGGTACCGTCACCACGACAGATACTGTGGGCTTCAATCAAAAGTGCAATATATGTGTCCCCTTTCTGTAGAGAATGACAGAATGTTTTGTTATTTTACCATTACTCAATCTATACCACTTTGTGGAGTTACTTGCCAGCTTGCAATACACTAGTTCAGCCACTAGATGATGTACACACATGGTTTTACGTTTGTGAAGAGTTTTCTAGACAAGACTCCAGAACCAGATTTAAATCATTGAGTTGCCGATCTCTCCATTTCAAAACTTTAGCATTGGAGTGAGGCAAGGATGCAGTCTGCCTGGGCCTTGGGCCTAATTTATGAAGGCAGTACTCAAGTACTCTTGCTGAGCTTTGAGTGTGTGTGTGTCACAGACTGTGCAAGAGGCGCTGGATAAAGCGCGTGAGGGGCGCACGTGCATCGTCATCGCCCATCGCCTCTCCACCATCCAGAATGCCGACATCATCGCCGTCATGTCCAGGGGCTTCGTCATCGAACAGGGGCGACATGACCAGCTCATGGCCCTCAAAGGGGCCTATTACAAACTCGTCACCACAGGTGCACCAATCAGCTGACTTCTCCGGGCTGACGCAGACAACCCAGGAAATTGCTTTTCTGGTCATTATACTGTGTATTATAGTATTTATTTTTCAAAGGAGGCTCCCTGTCAAATGTCACACATTTTGTTGTTTTAATTAGCTGAGGCATAATGTTGTACCTTCTTTTGTTGTTGTAGCGTTCAAACAGAATGAGGAATGCTATGCATTCACTAAGCATTTAATGTATACTGTGAAGGGTCAAAGGAACAAATTACACAAGCAAGAGTCCTTTTGTTACTGTATAATTTTTACACTTAGATGTATTATATATACTCATTGATTCTTGAAAAAAAACTAGGTAGCGTAAATGGAAAACTTCAATTAGATCCACCAAACAATAATCAGAAAAGGTGTTTTTTTTTATTCTCGCTTTTCTGGGGTTCATTGACATTTTAATAACTAACAGAACAATGCGCAGACAGCTTCCAAAGCCATCACTCCCACGACCGGCAATAAAGAGCCATGCAGGTATTCAGGATATGTTCAGTTTTTGACGCCACATAGTTTACACGTTAAGTTAGCTAGCACTGCAGCTAGCTACACCTGAGACACCAGTTAGGGCCAACAGTGGAAAACCTAAACCTTATCGGGGTGAAATAGTTCTTCTGCAGCTAACGCAGCAAGTACCATGGTATAGGTAAGACAACAGATGCTGCTCCTTGATATTGTTTGGGACTGACGTTTGCCTGCCCGGTTAGCTGTGCAGGGACTGTCACTCCCAGACCCACAGGTAAGGACGTCTGTGGAAACGGGAGGGAGGAACAGCGAAATGAGATGAATGGATTACGGCTACGCTAACGGGGAATATCCACCGATCACCCGTTATTGTTGTCTTTTGTGGAATGTGTGAACGATAATGAACCTGATACAGTCATTAAACAAACATGACAAAACCATTGGACGCTTGCATGTCTTGTTGTTTAACCGGCCAACTAACATCAACAGAACAGATGAACCGCTAACAACACATCTGGTTTTCGTCGCCTTCACCTCAGTTGCTGATGTGATGCCTCTGAAAATCACTCTAGAATCACTCGATTATCCTTTCTAAAACTGACTGAATGTGGAAGACCTGCATCAGAAACGCCACCACAATTTTCCAGGACAATGAACCAGGATGCGTCGGATGCTTCCGTGACACACTGCGACACACAGTGATACCGGGACATGATGTGTCGCATCCATCAGGTGATGGTAATGCGTGATCACACCGTTCTCACTCGCGGTCCCTGGGCCTCCCGGCACCCAGGTCGAGGTGAATTGGTACGCCACTGAAGCAGTCCAATCGCCCAGCGCTCGCAATCGGTCTGCTTGAAGGGCCTGGTTGGAACCACTGCCATGTAGCATCGAGACGGTATTGATTTATACCCGCTCACCTTGGACAGGGGCCAGAATCAAGGTGTCACGGTGAGTGTCTGGATCATTGTAGATGAATTGTGGTCAATGTGCAAGAAAGCCAATTTCTTTTGCCCCGACTGAACGTCGTGTGTTGAGCCAAAAACATTTAGCATGCACTCCTGAAGATTAGTCACGTAAGGTTTCTGTCGTATAGACTGACGCTGTTAAAAAGCACATTGTGAAACAGAATAAGAAATTTGAATTAAAAATAGATAAATAAAGATGATATAAAACAAATACACCGTGTGTACCAAGAGATGTAGGGCTGTGGATGTGTTCTGACTTCTAGAGAACGTGGAATAAGAATCTTAATAAACTTGAATAAAGTTTCAGGAAGTACCTGGATCAGTGAGGTTCAGTCGGGTTCATTGGACTTCTAAAAAATGCTGTTCTGTGTGAGATTGGGAAAGTGTGTGTGTGTGTATGGGAGTGATTTTGCTAGTCAAAGTACGTCCGTTTTATTCGCCTGGTATGTACTGGTGGATATAAAGGAGCAGCATGCAGTCGTACAGCTCAACCGAGTTTACGGTAACCGGGAGAAGGTTACGGCGAACATTACTGTTGACTGTGTGTGTGTGTGTCTCTGTGTGTGTGTTGTGTGGAAGACATAAAAGGCTTTGTGAGGCTGAATAGGAAGACTTCTGCGTAGAGAAGGACTGAAGAAGGAATGAGAACACTTTATTAGAACCAAGGACACATGCAACAAATACACAGCATTACGTAGGTACGCACACACACACACGACACACACACACGACACACACTGGAGAATGTAACACACATGATTCAGGGAGTAGAAAACATGAGCGGGGGAGGTTTCGATCAGCTGAAGTGAGCTCTAGTTTATACATTTTACCACACACTCTATAGTGTTACCATTACACAAGGAATTCGATCTTAATCGTAGCTCCCATCCTCATTCTCTCATAAGATGTCTTCTTGTAATTAAAATGTGTTGTTTCTCATATGTTGGTATCAGAGTGCCTGTGTACTGGTAGTTCCAGTGGGGGAGCAAGATAAATGTCTGAAGCGTCATATACCTCACTGAGTGCTACTCTGATTTGTGGCACACTTCATTAATGGAGATCCCGAATGAGGGCCTAGGAACCTACACCCAGGTTACTGTAGTTGCACTTTGGCAGGAGTTTGCTTATTGGGTTTTAGACAGTTTGAGGTAAATCCTTTCTGAGCCTGTGGTTGAAGTTGCTATACATTACTGGAAACATTTCGGATGGAACAAAGAGAGAGGTAACGTGTACGCGTATCATTTCTGGGATGCCGGCCAGACTGTGAATACTTGTCACCACAACTAAGATAATGAGCAGTGCGTGTGTGTGTGTGTGTGTGTGTGTGTGTGTGTGTGTGTGCGTGTGTGTGTTTTAAATATGCATGCAGGCATGTGGTTTGGAGCAGTAAGGGACGTGGACCTCGTCTGAATATAGACTACTTGAATGTATTGATCTAGAATGAGGAGGGTAAATTTACATTTTACTAGATGAGAGACAATACATCTGTCACTAGTGGGAGTTAAAACATTATACCTGGGGCCAGTAGCTTCAGTTGTTTGGCCATATAATTAGATTCCTAAAAGACAGGCCTGCCTAACATGACAGTGAGTAATAAAACACGTATTGGAGAGGCCGGAGAACAATCAAGATCGAAATACCTTCTGAAACATTGGTGCGGGCTGAAAACCAGCTTTTGGTGAAGCGTGCCCATCAAACAAAGAATTTAGAGTAGCTTGCTGTTGTCGTGATGCTACTGAACATTTGCAGGCAAGACCTATGTGTCCCCCCCCAAGAGGAATCGAAACGCAAGTGTACCTGGCCAGCTACCAGGGCGAAGATGATGGAACACAACAATAGCAGAGTCTGGCTTGGAGAGCTGGACCATGTATCTAAATCCGTTTTCTAACAGGGTCTGACAGCTGTTGGGAAGAATTTAAAACCTAGGCCTATTCATGTGTCTACATTTCTCACACGATTTCTTTATATTATGCAATTGTTTTTCTTTCCACAGACCACTGAGGAGGTTACCGGAATCCAGAATCAGGAATAAAGTAATGTGTATGATGAAGTTAAATATGGTAGAATGGGTTCAATAATAACTGAAAGAGATATTTTTGGGACGCCTAACGTCAAACAAGTAAAACGTTGATATTTTACCTGCTTGCAGTAAAGACCAATCCATCGTAAGAGAAGGAAGTGAAATGTAAGGCTACTGATTAGATCCTAGAGGAACACGATAGGATTGAGAAGGCTCAGTGAGCTGGACCTCGAGGGGCAATCCGTTTGCTGACTTGCTATCGTATTATTAAATTAAAAGTATCTTTATTTTGATAGAAATCTGGCACTTTATTTGAATAAGTGTTATTTTGTGCTTTTCAAAAAAGTAATATATATTGTCTGCTGCCCAGGTTTCCAGACTGACAAGTATTTGCTCATGCGCTCATGATGTGATAAAAATTTTATAATATTTTCTTGTGTAGTATGTCTGTGGAGAACACAATAATCTACTTGGGTAAAAACATTCACGAGGTCTCTCTACTTTTGCTCCAGACAATTTGTGTGCATTTTGACAGAATGTTGGGGAATTACTAAATGGGAATCTTGACCCACTGAGGACTTCTGAATAGTCCTCCCATGAAGCCGCTTAATGAATTAATCTGTAGTTTATTATATTTCAGTTTTCTATGATGTAATACCAAGTGCATTATTGGGATTCAACCTTAAAATAAAAATGCAGTAAACACAGATTGTTTTGTAAGTCCCCGAAATCTTGGTTTGTTGCAAGCCGTGGTGTAAACCTAGGGCAACTTAGAGGAGGCATTGAGCATTTACCCAGACACTCTTCAATGCTACAAAAAAAAATCATTTTAGCCTTGTTTGTTGTATTATCCAGATGGAAAAGGGAACAACAGAAAATCTAAAAACGTGTCAAGGTGAAATCACTCTAACTCATCGTTGGGCAATGTCAGCGTGGGCAGCTCTCTCAATCAGAGAATGACAGGAAGAGCTACAGCGAGGCTTTCATCACAAGGCCTTTAAACTCACCCTCATGCAAGCACAACATATAACGTTGTGGAATAACAAAAATCACAGTGAATGCACTCAATTGCTGAAGCCCAAACTATTCTGATTACCCTCAAAGGTCTGGAGCCTGCTGGTTTTTCTCCTCTTCCTCATCTTTGATGTCACCCACTTGGTGTCTCAGGCCTAAATAAGTCCCTGATTCGAGGGTTGAAATTAAAAAAACTGGAGTGGACCTGTCCTCAAGGTGCCGAGTTCAGTTTGATAGTTAAATACATTTGTCGTGGAGGAAACACAGAGGAATGAGAGAGATCTGTGAGCTATACTTGGTTCTCTCAGGGTTGTTAGCAGGTGGTTGTTCTCTCTTTGATGATACAGTACTGTGCAAAAGTCTTAGGCACCTGAAATTCAAACTTAAGACATTCATTTGGGTAGTAAGTGTTTCTTTGTCAAAATAAATCTATAATACTTATTTATACTTTTTTACAAATTAATATTTTTTGAGATTGTTAGTGTAACCGCTCCCACTATAACAAAAAAAAAAATGACCTTGTTAAATGTGTGTTTACACATGACATGCCTCTTTCTCACATGGTCTCTCTCATGGTTTCCCTCTTTTCCCAGGATGCACTGGGGAAAGGGGTGTTGGCGTTGATTCACTCTTGCGAATTTAGCTCCCTCTAACTGCTCACTGATTTAATTGGTTTAAATGTCCAGCAGAATGAAATCAGGAAGTGAACTATAGATTGGTGTCATCGTATCTCAGGCACCACTGGCCCGACACTGATAATTGGGTCTTGCTTGGTTACTCTCACTCTGTACGAAATAAAAACTTTCTAATAAAAAGTATTTTCTAAGTACAAGTCAACAGATGGCAGGTCTGTGAAGAGGGGTTAGGGTGACGAAACCTCCTGGCCCTCACTTCCCCTGATGAATATTCAATGTGATGATAATTGGTGGATTTTACCTGTGTACATCATATTTTACAAGTTAAAATCTAACACATTACACTGTATGATTTTTACTTTATCTATTGTAATATTTTTCACAACTGGCCAAAGGCATTCGACATCCATTGCCTGCCTGTTTTGTAATGAGACATGACTGTAAATCCCTTCGGATGACAGCATTTGTACACACGTGTCCGTTCTGTATCTACAATTACATATAGAATATTAATAAACCTAACACAGATGGAAGTTACTGTTACTAGTTCTCGTCCAGGTCTGACGTGGCAGGCGTTTTGTGTGCGTTCCACACAGAAGTGGGGCTTCTGTGTTTTTAAAACCTTTCATCCACTAGATGGCAATAATGTGCCACCCCATTCAGAACAGAATTGGCCTGAGACATTATAAAACACATTGGCCTGACATTTGTTTGACAGGGGTGGGTTGTAGATTCAGCTATGTGATATTTACATCAAATTAATTTAGGAGATGGTCCTGTCTATGGTTAAACAATCGAGCTAATGTACGCCGGACTGCTGTACAAAATGGGTACTCAACTAATATTTTAATATAGTGGCTAATGAATGGACGGACACTGTCTTTTAGCGGCGTAAAATCAAATCCCATGGCATGTCCAAAACAGTTCATGCTGTTCAGAATCCGTGGTTGGTGGCGATATCCTTTCACAGAAGCTCAGTTCCATCAATTCCACCCTTTTTACCAAGGGGTCAGTGAATAGGTTATGTATTTTTAATACATATAATAAACTGCAATAACACACAGTTTGTCTGTCTTTTACTGCACTTGTTCATATCCCAGTAAGTTAATCTATCTTGTGCCGCTAATCTGCCACATTAGAATAACCTGTCTGCGCCCAGCTGGTTAGACTAACACATCCAGCTAACATCAACTGAAGGTGCCGAGTTCAGTTTGATAGTTAAATACATTTGTCGTGGAGGAAACACAGAGGAATGAGAGAGATCTGTGAGCTATACTTGGTTCTCTCAGGGTTGTTAGCAGGTGGTTGTTCTCCCTTTGATGATACAGTACTGTGCAAAAGTCTTAGGCACCTGAAATTCAAACTTAAGACATTCATTTGGGTAGTAAGTGTTTCTTTGTCAAAATAAATCTATAATACTTATTTATACTTTTTTACAAATTAATATTTTTTGAGATTGTTAGTGTAACCGCTCCCACTATAACAGCTGGTTAGACTAACACATCCAGCTAACATTGATCATCAACTGAATATTTCTAAAAGTTAATAGTTAACATCCCATCCAAAAAAACAACAACATATACAGGTCAATGGACTCACTGGCAGATTAGAATTGATCTTTAGACCCCTTACACACAAAAAACTTTGGAGTCGGCGGTTCACTTCAGGATACGACCCCACCAACTTGAGATTCAGGGCCCAGCTGTAAGTTCAGCTGAGGTCAGTCAAATACCTGGAGACCCTGATCCCCCAAAATCCCCAGGCGGGATGAAAACGTCCCAGCGATCACTAAAAAGACGGCGATGGCGAGTAAAAAAAAAATTGGTCTACCAAATGGCGCAGATCCGATCTGGTTTGCGTCTGTGTATGCCCCCTCGCAGGAGTAAACCGCATAGTTATTGGCTCCAGTCTTGGTTCCATTAAGATCCCAGGAAATAAGAAAATGAATTAGTGCATTTGACCTCACAGTAGAGCTCACTGTGGTTCATGTATTCCCACAGTGTCCCAGAAACGAAACAACAAACCGTCACACTTCTGGAGTCAAAACTGAAGCATTGAGGTTTGGACTCTTTCCAATTCGTAGATGTCTGTTGGACTGAAACATGAACCAGAGCGATGTCACCCTTAGAAGTATACAATCACATAACTAACACCATACCTCACAGTGGGTATTGGTTTATATTCTCCATTAGCCATTCCAAATAACCACATTTTAGCCTTTTTGTCACCTCATATTTATACCCCAGTGAACACAATGTCACCAAGTTCCCAAATACACAGATACATTTTAAAATGTAAGCTCTTCATCTAAATACACATCAATTAGATATTGTTAATATGATTTTGTAGGGGTGCCAATGATTGTTGCACAAGTGTTAAAATATTAAAATACAATTTGTATAACTTTTGCTGAAATATAAAATTCATATGATTTTCTGAAAGATCAAATTGCTAAACAACAATTAAAAATTTTCATAGCCTTTATTTTTTATATTCATCTTTGGTGCCAATATTCCGGAGGGCATTGCATGTGTGTGGGGGTGTGATTTTGCAAGTTGAACAGAGGTTATCGGTTTTATTTGCCTGGTGTGTACAGGTGGATATAAAGGGGCAGTGTGGAGTGGTACAGCTCCCTGAGTTCACGGTAATCCAGAGAAGGTATGGTAAAACATTGCTGTTAACTATGTGTGTGTGTGTGTGTGTGTGTGTGTGTGTGTGTGTGTGTGTGTGTGTGTGTGTGTGTCTGAGACAAGTTTTTTCTTTCATTCTCCTTTTCATTTCAAGTTAACATATGGAGTTGTTTTAAAATGCAGATACCACAGATTATTTAACAGTTTGATATGCAGTTTTCGGACCTATAAAGTTATTACCAAACGTGTTTTTTTTTTTTCCAATTTCAGTTTTCGCCACTTTTAACAGCAAATTTACTCAGCTATCTTATCTTTAGATTCATAGGTCTGTGGACGTCATATAGGAAAACCACTAGTGACTAAATTAGTTATTCGAAGAAGGAGGGACGTAGATAAACCTTAAGTGTTTATCAATATTTGAGTGAATATATTTGTCTGGATGTTTACATCTCTAGAATGACGTCTCTCGTGCTCCTTCTGCTGGTGGCTGTTGCCATAAACTCTGTCACGTGTGATCCCCTTCCTGAGGATGGTGATGCAAACATTCACCAAGAGTTTGAGAAGTGGAAATTGCAACATGGTAAAACCTGTTCAATACTGATGTTCCACCAATTTATATTTGGAGCAGTCTTGCCAGCGAAAAAAGTTGTCCGAGTTTAACACAGAAGGCCTATTTGCAATAACACATTTGTAGAGAAGACCTACCCGTCCACTGAGGAGGAAACCAAGCGTAAGGAGCTCTGGTTGGCAACAAGAAAGAGGGTGATGGAACACAACCTGAAGGCAGCCGAGGGATTGGAGAACTACACCACGACAATGGGGAATTATGCTGATTTGGTGAGTCAATTTATACAGTCGAATTATCAAACGATCGACTATTTTTGTTTTATTGGCAAATCTAGCTCACCCACTGAGCTTTGCATATGACAAAATACCTTAGTTTAAATTAGTGGTTTTACCGTGTGCTTTAGTTTCCTAACTATTAGATTCTTAGCTGTAACCTTGTCTCTCTCTCTGTGCTTTTTCTCTCAGAGTATTGAGGATGTCTCACCGACGGTAATGGACCAAAGTCAATGCCACGCAACGTAGTTATTGTATAGGCTTAGTAATAATTATATGACAAAGACCTCTGTCTCATATCTTTTGACATAAGGAGGAAGAGCTGGACAAAGAGTTTGCGATGTGGAAAACAAAACATGGTAAAACTAGTTCATTAGAAATGAACGACCAAATTTGCAATACTTTTAGGGCACCGTTTCTATTCAAGTAGTATGAAAGTCCTAATTCATTGTGGCTGTAATAGTTTAGCGTTGGTGAATATTGGTTGTAATGGATATGTAGGTAAAACCTATAACTCAACTGAGGAGGAAGCCAAGCGTAGGAACATCTGGTTCGCTACAAGGACAAGAGTGATGGAACACAACCGGAAAGCAGCAAATGGGTTGGCAACCTGGATCATGGGGCTCAATCATTTTTCTGACTTGGTATAGTAAACAATTTAATGTGAAATTATTGTAATTTTTAATTTGGCTTCTTTAAAAATGTACACACACACACGTATATTAAGCTTTACAATTATATTAACCATTAGTTTTTTTATTTATTACTAGATTTACGTAACAGTAGTTCTGAGACTCTCTTTGTTTTTTTCTCCCAGACATCCGAGGAGAGGCCTAGGCGAGGTTTTTACCCAAGGGTAGGTTGCTCACTCATCCTCCTTTCTGCAATTACTGAGTAGGGTTAATAAAACGTTTTAATGTAATGAAGAAATCTGTTTTGTGTCTCAGCCTCGGCCTACAAAAGAAGATTTGGATGAAGAATTTGAAAGGTGGAAACTTAGACATGGTAAAACCGATTTTATATTAACTGAATCACCAAATCCTGTTTTTCTACAGGAATTTTATCTATGCTCTCCCTGAGTTATTAAGCGTGAAATTACAATAATTTGAAAAAGTAAGCACACCCTGGAATGTTGTCATTTCTTGCATTAAAATGAACCGAAATGCAATTGTCTCGTGTGTACGACATAAGTAAACACCTTCCTTTACATCACATAAAATTGCTCAAGTTAGGATCCAGTGAACCATAACAGGCGCAAATTATTAGACAATCATTAGAGTGTATATGAGAGAACCCAGGCTTTCATAGAGATTAGCAACTTGCTCTGGTTTGGGGTAAATAATTTCAGCATGCGATAACACATCATACCAAGACCAAAAGACTTATCTGAGGCACTCAGAAGAAAGATCATTGACGCCCCTTGAGTCTTGGAGGGGTTACAACGCCATTAATACACAGTTCAAACAGTCATTCCTTGGTTCAACGGATCATCTACTAATTGTGAAAATTCCAGACCACTGGAAACATACAGGCTGGGCCAACCTACCATGATCGAGTCAACCATAGATTCCCCATGGCACCAGAAAATTCTTCTACATATCCACTATGTACAGATATGTCAAAAAAATAAGTGTAGTTGCATAGTATTGGTGAATATAGATGTCATTATTTACTGATGAATATGCTTGCAGGGAAGACTTATAACTCGACCGAGGAAGAAGCCAAGCGTAAGGACATCTGGTTAGCGACAAGGAGAAGAGTGATGGAACACAACAAGAAAGCAGCGAATGGTTCAGTTAGCTGGACCATGGGGCTCAATCAATTTTCTGACATGGTATGGTACAATATTTACCGACTTTTTTAATTTAATTTGTTTCGATATTCTGACCCACATCACCAATAGTCTTTACCATACGTATTATTATTTTTATTATTTATTTTTTTAAATTCGTGATTAGTTGATTTCATATTAGTTTTCTTAACAGTTCCACTGAGTCTCTCTTGTCGCTTCTTCTCTCAGACCCATGAAGAGATTCCTAAGGGAGGACTTTTGCCACTGGTGAGGTTCCACAGTCATTAATCCTTATTGCAATTACTGTAAGGGGTTAATGGAAAACGAATGATATGATGAACTCAGTTAAACTCTGTAATTAACTCAGTTATGATGAACTCTGTTACGTCACAGCCTCAACCTACAGAAGAAGATGTGGACAAAGAGTTTGAAACGTGGAAAGAAAAACATGGTATTCACTGATTTGATACCAAGTAATAAAAGGTAGTATCTAGAGATTCCCTAAATAATTAAGGAGAAAATTTGCTCTTAAAATGAAGTGTGGAAGGTTTGGCCTAGTAATGGTGTATATACATGTTCATATTTACTAATGGACACTTTTTGCAGGAAAGACCTATGACTCCTCCGAGGAAGAAGCCAAGCGTAAGAACATCTGGTTAGCTACAAGGAGAAGAGTGATGGAACACAACCAGAAAGCAGCGAATGGCTCAGTTAGTTGGACCATGGGGCTCAATAGCTTTTCTGACTTGGTAAGATACAATATTCACTGTCTACTCGTTCAATTTTGATTAATTTCGTTCTTGATATGTATTCAAAGAAAATGTTGATTAGTTGATTTACTACTAGTTTCCTTAACAGCTCCATTGAATCTCTCTCGTTGCTTCTTCTCTCAGACCCATGAGGAGATTCCTAAGGGAGTACTTTTGCCAACGGTGAGGTTCCACAGTCATTAACTCATATCAATGTACAGGGTTAATGGGAAATTTGACCAAGTGTGACCTAGAAATTCCGGGATTCAACTGAATCTGCTGATATCTATAATTGGCTTGTCCAGTGGACAGGGGAAGGTATTGAATGGCGTTTGTGAGACAAGTACGGATTGAAGTGATTTTTCTGACAAAAGCATCTTTAAAGTTTGAATGGTTTAGGCACCCATTTTAAAATGGTAGACTTGTACGAAAATACATGTTTCAGCTGTAATTTTCTTGCATGTTTTTCTATTCTGCTCCTCTGATGCTCACAAACTGAGATTGGCTTTGTCATAACTACGCACAGAACTGGGAAATCTGTTTGATATTCGGCTGAAGGTTTTTGCCATTATTGTCAAATTGATTTTTGATTATTGAATCTCTATCATTAAGCTCGAGGTATGCCACACACCACACACCTGATTCAAATTAAATACTTGGTGAAAGGTTGATTATGTCAGTCGTGTGTAAAAGTGGTAGGGCAACATTTGAATCAGGTGTGTGAATGTTAGGGCAAAAACAAAAACATACACCCCTTGGGGTCCCAAGACCAGGTTTGGGAAACACTGGTCTAGGCTAATTATTTATTGCCAAGTTGCCTTGGGTGAGTTTCAATAGAAATCAGGGTCTTGGTTTTTGCTTGTATATTATTATGTGCTGGTTAGAGTAGTTAAGACTAATTAGTTTCCCGAAAGAGGTTTGGCCCACTGTACATATTGTGTTTATAGCTGAATGAATTGTAAAATTCCTGTATGGTTCCCATTCATTTGTCTGCACCTGATTACTCACCACAGGGAAAACCATTTTCATCAATCACTCACGTGACACTCACAACCAGGGCCGGCCCTAAGCATAAGCAACATAGGCAACCTGTAGGGGGGCCCCAGTCCGCTAGTGAGCCCCGGACCAATAGGAAAGAGGGGGCCCCCAAATCAAATTTTGCTTAGGGCCCCCAAAAGGCTAGGACCGGCCTTGCTCAGAGCACTCCAGATGTTTTCAGTTACCACAACAACCAATAACTAACAAATGACTAAAAGAGCCATTCAGATGAATTCACGTTGCCATCTCAGTTTACAAATCAATCAGATATTGACTGACACTTTTTTCCTCCAACAGTTGTGATGCCGTGAGTCCCCGTGTCACTTGCAATAAACACAAAGTCCGCTCATCACATGGCTGTGTCTGTTTTTGCCTCTGTTTGGAACGCATTTGGGAGTCGATTAACATAATTATTGTATATCCCAACACAGCTGTATCCCTAATAAAGCAGAGGAGTGCATGCAGCCTGGCCCTGGTTTGATTACAATGCATTGTGTGTGTGTGTGTACGCGCGCGTGTGTGTAATGTTGACAGGCTATAATTACATTGCAGGACTTGTTTGCATATGTAATCACCGTAGCTAACAGTGATCTGTCTTCATATTTAGCCACCGTACCATGACAGTGGAATGTGGTCCATAACATGCATTACAACCAATTAAGCATTAACGACTGCACACGAGGACGGGTAGACAGCTGAACGAACTAAACTACGGGGTGTGACGACGGAGAGATGCCTGCATTGATTACCGCGTATTTGGGCAGTGAGATAGCTGAAAATGCGCTCTCTGCGTGTGGCGCCTATGTCCGTTTCAATGGAAGCAACAGGATTAACACTTAAGTCTTATTAAGTTTTGTTTAGTTATATTCCAGTCAGGCAGCGGTCACACTGTCAGAGACGCAATACCAGCATTCAAATGAGCCGGTAGCAATCGCGCAGAACAACGCAGGGATCCATCAATCAATGCAAATGAAATGCATAATATAATAATAATAATAATAATGAAAAGAATAATAATTAATGATAATGAAATGAATAATACCATTACAATAGCAACAAAGAAATAAGTAATAATGAAATGGAGTGGGGTGAAGAAAATTGCAATGAAGTGGTTCGATACCTCGGTAAGTAAGAGCTATTAGATTAAGTGGAAAACTGATTGGTCGGGTGATTCCCTGGTCGGTAACAGGAC
Organism: Esox lucius; assembly: GCF_011004845.1. NCBI lineage: Eukaryota > Metazoa > Chordata > Actinopteri > Esociformes > Esocidae > Esox > Esox lucius. The sequence continues at coordinate 4,079,217 of NC_047590.1, forward strand.
GGACTCTGTCCGCCACTGCTTTGGCATATCATTACCGTCCCCTCCAGGTGTGACAGCCGGGCACGGGAATGGTGATTCGTCATGATTGGGTAAGTGTAGAGACCCCCTGACTGTGTGTTTTGGAGTCAATACAGCTCCAGGAGGGAGCCGTTGAGCTGACACTAAAATAAATTAGCCCCGGGTGTGTGGTGTGTGTGCGCGCGCGTGTGTGTGTGTGTGAGAGAGAGAGAGAGAGAGAGCTGCATGGGAGTGTGCATGCAGGGTAGAGGTTTTCGTGTGTGTGCACGGGTGTGTCTCTCCTCGCCTTGCCAGCCAAAGTGCTGATAATCAGAACTACAAAGAAGCTCAGAGCTAGCCTCCCAGCAGCCATTATCCTACAGATCATCTTCCAATCAGCCCAGAGCAGCTCCCCCCCCACCCCTCCTGTGACAAGTGCCCACTGCAGCCTGCCCTAATTTCATTTCCCATTATCTTCCCCTGCAGACGGCCAGGGTGGCTCCCCCCCCCCACCCAAATTAAATGGATTGGAAATCAGAAGTTAGATTACCCCGAAAGTAACATAATCACTGACCTTGTGTTTGTCCAGAGTAATCTCTTTCTGTGCTTTTTTTTAATATGGTCCTTTGCCATTGAACACTTCAAAGATCAATCGCTGTCAGTGAAATACCCAAACACTGCCCCATTTACGATCTTGACGAAACAACATGGTGGCTTTTGGGAATTTCACAGGAGATGAACTGTTATAATTCTTTCTGTACTCAGAAACACAAACCTGTCTGCATATAAAACACCTGCCTTCTATGTCTGTCGCTGCCCCCCCCCCACTCTCTCTCTCTCTCTCTTTCTCTCATAACACACAAACACACATACATTTTCTTTCATCTTCAATTGAAGAAAGATGATAACCTTGAGCCAAATCCGCTTGAAATGAAAAATATCAGGGACGGCTATTAATCTTTTAACAGTATTTAGATGAAAATTCCCATAACGGTAAAGCTAAACTGACAATCTGGATAAGCTGACCTGAGGTCAGATCTTGAGATGCTACATTCCAATCAGCTCTGCCAATAGCATGGCAAGAACTGTTCACAGATCAGGGCTTACATATACCCCATCTGCGATAAGGTACATGTATTTATGAATAGAGATGTTTTTATTGGTGACAGGGGAATATATCTCTAGTCTGTCAGTTAGATGGATTGAAATACATCCTTAGTCCACTCACTGTAGCTGAACATCTCTTTCCCACAGTCTGAACCAGCCCTTTCAAAAACACACTAGAGCAAAGAAAATCTCCTTTTTTCATCTGTGTCACATCGAGATTTGGTTTCTGTTTAAAATAATCACACGCTGCAATTAGCATTTGAAAGGGGGGAGAGAAGCCAATGCATTTGTCTCAAAGGGGACACATTTAATCCGATTGAAATTGATGACACTATTCAGGCTTATTAAATTACCTTGAAAATCTTTTCATCCCCACAAAGCTGCGAAGTATTGAAGGCGAAGAAAGTGCCACATGTAATAGATATTGATTGGATTTGCTTTATTCATTTGTATTTGCAGTTGGTTTGAATGTGGTCTGTTTTTTTTTAAGGCAAAGCATCTTTTACAGTATGAGGATAACAGATTGATAGTTTTTTGACCGAATCTCAATGGAGTTTCGGTGCATGACAGAAAGGCCTGCTCTCCTCAGCAAAGATTTCCCAGAAATAGCCCTGTTATGTTTTCCAAGTTGTTTTCCCTGACTGAAGCTCACACACACTTCTCACTGTCACCAGCTTTGCATTCAACTGCTTCATATCTCTCTGAATGGCTGATGGAGGGAACCTTGGAGAAGAGACAAGAAGAGAGTGAGGGATCGGGAAAATTAAGAGTGAGAAAAAAGATTGTCACTCTGAGTTCGAGGCAATTCTTTGACCCAGCCCCATCACAAAAGCTGGGCTGGCAACAACCTCAGCAATGGCCAAAAGAAGAGGCGTCATGCTTGTTACCTCAAGGTCTCCAAGCAGAAATATAAATCCAATCTTAGCATGCGCTCTTCGCTAAATGACAGCGAGGTAGAAAACAATGAAGACAAACATAATCCCCTCTTCATACTTTCCTTCCCTTCTGCCTGCCTGTTCATTGAGATTTCATCCAAAAACTTCATCATTCAGTACTCAGTGAGGTCGGCTGTCTGTTTTCTTCAAGACCTTTGGTATTACATTCCGCAAGTAGATGAGGAACGTTGGAGAGCAGGATGAATATTGACGGCATGGTAATCCAGATTAATTGGGTCCCAAGTGAGCCACCTAATTCCGCTCTTCAGTTGCCCGCATCAACACTGTTAATGAATGGCTCTGGAACTGTTCCCACCTGAATCCATTCAAACAAGTATCTTAACTAATGATGACATTCAAGACTTTGGATGAAGCTAAACAACGGGTAATCACAGATGGGTTATCTGGTGGTAAAAAAAAGAAGAAACTCCTCATGAGGCCAAGAAGAAACTCCTCATGAGGCCAAGAAGAAACTCCTCATGAGGCCAAGAAGAAACTCCTCATGAGGCCAAGAAGAAACCCCTTATCAGGCCAAAACAAAACCCCTCATAGGGCCATGAAGAAACTCCTCATGAGACCAAGAAGAAACTCCTCATGAGGCCAAGAAGAAACTCCTCATGAGGCCAAGAAGAAACTCCTCATGAGGCCAAGAAGAAATTCCTCATGAGGCCAAGAAGAAACTCCTCATGGGGCCAAGAAGAAACTCCTCATGAGGCCAAGAAGAAATTCCTCATGAGGCCAAGAAGAAACTCCTCATGGGGCCAAGAAGAAACTCCTCATGAGGCCAAGAAGAAACTCCTCATAGGGCCAAGAAGAGTTTTGGAGGCTCTAAAGCACACAGTATTCTGAATGAACGCTTTCATTCATATAAAACAACTCTAATAACTGGTCAACACTTTCAGTCAGTTATCAGTGATTTTGCTTGCTGTTGTGTCATCTCTTATTGGCTGAGATCATTCACATTTCAGCATCAAAAGCACAGACAGTTGAATCAAAGGCACGTACATGTCATTTGCCTTTCAGCAGCAACCGACACTTCATGCTTCCTGTGATCAGGCCTAATTGGGGGCATCCAAGTTGTGTTCCAGGTTAAGCCGTTGGTCTGCATTCAAGGGCCCTGTTTTGGTTCTCGCTTGGGGCTGTTGGCCCGACACTGGTGCAGGACAGGACGCATTCACGCCACACAGGCTTAAAAAGGACTGTGATTAATGAGGAATCATTTTGGATGGGATACATCCCGACCAGCCTGGACAGCGATGTCAACACAATCCAAACGCAGGACTAGATAGTATATGTGTGATATACAGCATGTAGACACTGAGAGCGAGGCACAGAGCTTCCTCTAGGCTTGCCGCTGTATGATAAGCGGACAACCCTCTAAGCTGTCTGGATGGGTTAACCACACTACTGTGAACACTGCTGAGTGTGTAATGACGGAGAAACACAGCCCCTGCAGGGAGGACCAAATTACATGAATCCACTTACACACTGGGATTCAGTGTAGTGAATCACTTCTGCTGTGATACAGTATAGTGAATCAGTTAAACTGTTAGTCTGTATGGTAACTCACTTACACACTGTGGTGAGTCACTGCAAATGGTACGCGTCAGTACTGCTACTATAACAACCGGACACTGTAAAGGCCATAAGAAGACTAACATGTTCAGAGCAGTAGGAAACCTCAGCTGCTGGGTTCATAAAAGACCAGCAATGGTGCATTTGTTTCTGGGACCGGCTCGAGCCTTTTGGGGGCCCTAAGCTAAATTTGACAACCCCTGGCAGTCCCTAGTGGTTAGTGGCCCCCTTGCAGTCAGGGACCCTGAACGACTGCTTATGTTGCTCATTTCTAGGACCTGCCCTGCCCTATTCCCTCAAAAATATAAAAAGTGATCGATGGAATGGGGCCCACGAATTGTCATCTGTGACCAGTGTTCCTGGGCTTCTGTGTGAAAGCGCCCTGCTGTGTTTTGGTGACACCGAGAAGAAGTGGGAAGAAGAGTTACATCAATTTCACAGGGACATAAGTAACCTTTAACTATTTGTCACAAAGAAATGCGGTATGAATGCCACGTTGTGGGGTTGCTGAACGGTTTTAGGATGGTTTCCCTAATGGAGTTGCTTTAAAAGAAATGTGTGTGACCATATCTGTTTAGCATAAGCAGTCGTCTGAATCAACCTCTCCATGAATCCCATTGGGTATTCATGGTTGTCACCTTCTTGGGTGCAACCACCTAGTGCACACAACTCAGGCAGGTCTGCTTCGTCCAGAGACGGTTCTGAGCTGACCATAAATATCAGTCAGCTTCTTGACATTGTGTTGCAGAAAACTTTTGGCGTAGAGGAGGTTGGAATCGTTTTTTTTTTTCTTCCACAGCCAGGTTAATTCCCTACTTTAACTACTTTTTTTTATTTGGACACATTTTGGACATGTTTTTACACTTTATCTGGATAGATGCTCTACAGATATTCATACTGTCAACAAACTATAAATAGATTAAGTAAATGTTTGTTAAGGTTAAGGTTAGGTTTAAAATACGGTGGATATAAAAAGTCTACAGACCTCTGTTAAAATGCTAGGTTCTTGTGATGTAAGGGAATGAGACAAAGATAAATCGTGTCAGAACTTTTTCCACTTTTAATGTGACCTATAATGTGAACAATTCAATTGAAAAACAAACTGAAATCTTCAAGGGGCAAAAATGAGAAGAAAACCGGTCAGGGAGGCTTCCAAGAGGCCTACAGCAACATTAAAGGAACTGCAGGAATTTCTGGCAAATACAGGCTGTGTGCTACATGTGACAACAATCTCCCGTATTCTTCATATGAATGGGCTATGGGGTAGGGGAGCAAGACGGAAGCCTTTTCTTACAAAGATAAACATCCAAGCCTGGCTGAAGTTTGCAAAAACAAACTTTAAAAAGTCCCCCAAAAGCATGTGGGAAAATGTGTTATGGTCTGATGAAACCAAGGCTGAACGTTTTAGCCTTAATTCCAAAAGGTATGTTTGGTGCAAAAACAACACTGCACATCACCCAAAGAACACCATACCCACAGTGTAGCATGGTGGTGGCAGCATCATGCTTTGGGGCTGTTTTTCTTCAGCAGGAACCAGGGCCTTAGTCAGGGTGGAGGGAATTATGAACAGTTCCAAATACCAGCCAATTTTGGCACAAAACCTTCAGGCGTCCGTTAGAAAGCTGAAGATGAAGTTCACCTTTCAGCACATCAACGACCCAAAGCACACATCCAAATCCACAAAAGCATGGCTTCACCAGAAAAAGATTAACGTTTTGGAATGGCACAGCCAGAGCCCAGACCTGAATCCAATTGAACATCTGTGGGGTCATCTGAAGAGGGCTGTGCACAGGAGATGTCCTCGCAATCTGGCAGATTTGGAGCGCTTATGCAAAGAAGAGTGAGCAAATATTGCCACGTCAAGATGTGCCATGCTAATAGACTCCTAACCAAATAGACTGAGTGCTGTAATAAAATCAAAAGGTGCTTCAACAAAATATTAGTTTAAGGGTATGCACACATATGCAACCAGGTTTTTTTCTCAAAGATTTCAGTTTGTTTTTCAATTGAATTGTTGATGTTATAGGTCACATTAAAGCATTAAAGGTGGAAAAAGTTCTGACATTTATTTTTGTCTCAATCTTTTACATCCCAAGAACCTGGCATTTTAACAGGGGTGTGTAGACTTTTTATATCCACTGTAAGTGTAATTCTTAGCATTAGTAGATAGTTCATTTAAATGTTATTGAATGTCTGCAGATAGTCAGTAGAGAATTTGCAGATTGACTAACCAAACATAATGTTTGCTTTTATTTAGGAAGCTCTAAAACTATGTGGGAGACTAGGAGAGAAAAAGTGGAAAGAGTTAAGATCGGGGACAGAAGGCATGGCTCTGTCCTGCTTAGACCACCAGACAATGTGGCTGGCAGTAAATAGTTAATTTCGTGTGGGAGCATCTAAGCTTCCCTAGGTGTCACACTTATCTGTCAGATCCTTCCCGCGCTCCTCCTGCTCTCTGGCTGATGTATGTGGCCCATTTAAATCCCATCCATCTGTTATGTATGACAGAAAATAATTCACTTGGGGCCAAATCCTGTCAGTCCCCCATGGCGAGGGGAAGAATTCAACATTGACACGTAATGAAAGCAACTTTTTTTTTTAATGCAGGCAGGTTTGCGCATAGAGAACAGGACGATATTAAATGAATGAAAATCAGCTGAGCGGCGTAAGTCAGAGTTGACTGCGCAAAGTAGCATAATACGTCTTCATTGAGCAGTGAATATCAGGCCTTTGATCCTCTAACCGTTAAACACTGACGGTCTCCGAATGTCAAGCAGTCAAGATCGCCGTGAACGACGTATAGCATTAGCTTCACGGATAAGACGTCATTGGAATTGTCTTACAAATAAAACAAAGGTTTGAGGCACTTTCTGCGACGTCGGCAAATAATTCGATTTGATATACAATATTCAATGCGCCTTGGCTTCGTTTTCAGGTCTGCCGTCACAAACCATCCTTGGGAAATAGAGTGCTGCTGGAAAACGAGGCAGACAAATTCCAATCCCTTGTCTGAAAACTGCAAGGAAAGGCGTGACAGGATAGTTATGCTTCAATGTATATATTGAAAGCTAAAGCAAGTACCATAAGCCAGATTCTGTTGAAGTGTTTCCACTGATCTGATCTGTAGGGGAGCATTGCAAATACGATCCTAAAACACTTAAAAATCCAGCAACTGGTAAACAAAGTTAATTGCGCCACAAACCCATATTTGTATTTTTGTATTATCCATTTTTGGATTGTGTGTCCCCACCAGGTTTGTAAAATGTGAACACACACACGCATATTTGTTCACACACACACACACACACACACACACACACACACACACACACACACACACACACACACACACACACACACACACACACACACACACACACACACACACACACACACACACACACACACACACACACACACTCTCAAATCTTTAGCTATAAACAAAACCCTTCATTATATTTTGAAAGACGTTACAGAGGACGTTATCATCGCTAATGATTGGCACACGTCAAAACACAATGAGATTTCAAATTTAAAATAATCAGCGCATTTTCTCCTGCTTCATCACAGTTTGTCTCCTAGGAGATTGCAAACAACAGGGGTGAATCAAATTCGCCTGCTCTCCGATCACGTCTATCTCAAAGAGCTTCCTCGACACTCACAACAAGTGAGCTGCGAGCCGCCACTCAGAAAAGCAGGGCAACGGCGTCTCCAAATCCCCTCCTAGATGAATACAAATCTGCCTACACAGACAGGCGTGCTAACGCGCAGACACAAACCCACACTCAACAACACTCTCCGAGAGAGAGATAACTTCTCCCAAAAGGAATCATCAATGCCTTCTCGTAAATAGATGCAGACGTTCTCCCCGCAGACTGACAGCCCACCGCGCGCACTCGCTAATCGCATTATATATTTAGAGACGTGTGTGATAATAAGATTAATGATAAACATAATATGCGGCAGTTCTACTGTGACGCGGTAAACTGAGGCGTGCAGCTGCCTCGCCCAGCGCGCGACTAACGGCCGACCAGTGGTCCTTGAAACACTCTGAGCATTCAACCAATGCTCACGTGTTACAGCAGTGAGGGGCACAACTCTGGCTTCGTCAACGTGGTGGTGTCGATGGGTCGGTAAGCTGCGGGTGTCGGGAGTCAGAGACCACATACTGATGTACTGAAATGTGGCCCTGATTCTGATTTTTGAACAACGGTTCGTGACGCGGCTCAGTGATCCAAAGAATCAGGCCAATGTGTAACCCTGCTAAAACCAGTGAAACAACGCCACATGCCCTAATGGCCACGGATGGTTGAATAATATTCTGCTAGTGCCAGAATCCATGCATGCCAATGCGGTACAGTTCTGAGCGGATCTTGTGGCTAGCATCCGTGAACGTTGGAATGCAACACACACGTTGACCCTTGAAAGGGCAAAGACAGTATTTGAGATAGATGCTCACATTGTGCACAACCCATAAAAAAAATATTAAAATAATCTACAGTGTGACCGAAACTGAAAATGTAGAAAGCATGAGGAGATTATAATTCTGGTTGTGTGTGCAGTGAAAGCGCCACATCAACAAGGATGGTGTCATCAAGAGTTTCTCCAGGGTCTCCTAAATAAGGCCAACAGCCCAGGACACTTTTATCGCTGCCTGGTTGGCTGCTTCTTTGTCAGTCCAGTGTCTTTCAATTGTGCCTTTTAAGAGGAGACACCACAGTCCTATAATTGTGTATTCTGTATTGTTGAGACAGTCATTTTGGCAGTAGTTGCTGGGACTAAGCCTCATCTGTAGTGTGGCATGTGAGAGAAGCCTGTCATGTGCTGAAATGAGGGGAAAATAAAAGGTGTTTAGCAGTCAGATGACAGCTTTGTAAATTCACCTTTTTTTCAAAATATAATGCAAGTAATAGTTCACTAGTCATGAAAGTGTGTCTATAGTTATACTATACATAAAAGTTACCTACCTAAAATACCTAGGCGACCACAATAAACTACCTAAAATACCAAGGCGACCACTACCAGGTACAAACAGTAGGTACAGATAACACAGGTGGCAACCAGCTACAGCCACTAGTTCTAATTTAGACAGTTTTAGCAGACCTTTTTCAGTTGTTAGTTAGACATGACTAACATTACACAGAACTCATCTCCTTCGTTCAGATCGCCTCACACTGTCCCGGTAGATTGTCAAACATTCCAGAGGTCTTTTCAACTATAAATCTGTAGAAGTAATTTGGACTTTGTTCTTATTGTATAGAAATTAGATACGCAAACTCGGGCTGTTCACAATACTGAGGAAACTCAAACTATTCAATGTGTGTCCCATGAAAGGTTCTTGGGGACACTTTTACACGAGGAACTGAAACCACACCTTTCAATTAAAGCACAGCCTTTGTGCAATTCTAATTGGTCCAGATAACCAGTGAAATAGCAGAGAACAATGCTTGTTGCTCACATCTCAGCCCTTGATGTCAGAGTATGTGTTATATAGGCTCTGCCCATTTGAGATTGGCCAATCAGACGCAACCTGAAGCACCTGGGAGGAGGGACAGCCTGCAATGCGGACAGACCTAAACACTACAAAGGGGTATTGTTTGCCCGGGCAGGAGGGCTCTGTGGGTGACGTCGGCGGAGTGTTTCTACTGTCGCAGACGGTGGCATTAGGTACTTCAATATAGTGCTTTAAATATAGTCTAACAGATATCGTAGATTATCCTACCAAGTTCTGTTTAATCCTGTCTTGGTCAAAACTGGTCAGGATCTTCGATACCCGTCGTTGTTCTCCAATGCAGCGTGACTCTGATTTTGTCCGTTCTGTTGAACTTGTTTTTTCTGACCGACTTAGAGACCCTTGATTTTCTTTGTCAGCCCAAGTACCTGAAGGTCTTTTCGTTGTCACAGACTTGTTCATTTCCTACAACCTTTCATTAATAATAATAATGAGATCACTAATTTATACAGGCCAATATTTCAGGGCTCCATACAGAATTCATGTAATGTCCCTTATAAGCACTTAATATTAGTATTTGGTCGGTAGCCTATATGGCGTCGTCTCTGGTGATGCTTTGCCAGGACTGCACTGCCGCCATCTTCAGCTGCTCTTTTTTTTTAGTCGTTCACTCAAATCTCATCCTTAGTTATTGAAAGGCACATAAACTTGGATTTAAATTTGTAGATTGACTTGACCAGTCGAGAACCTCCACGTTATGCTCGATGTTGTAGTCTTGCAGTACGATCGGGCGGAAGCAGACTATTAAGGGCCTGTGTTCATCTCAATTGTTTTGTCATTAGGGTTTGCCTTCAAGCTCAAGGACATCATTACAGATACGTCTACCTTGTTTGTTCCGATTCGATCTAACAACCCTTTTGGTAAATTGATCAGCTGCTCTAAAGCCAGGGCTATCTACTGCCCAGTCTCCTCAGAAAAGTGTATGTATTCATTTTCGTTTATTCACCGATGGCCTGGAGTCCCAGTGCAAATAACACACACACACAGATGAACCTTCAATTACAGTTTACTGTCCACAGTGCTTCTGGCCATTTATCTGTTATTCTCCCAAAATCCTTATCATGATATTTCTGATGGATCAGTGTGATACCCCAGGGGCCTACATGGAAATATCACAGTAGTGGCATGATGTGAATGAAAGTGCCACAGTAGTAGTACCATGGCCAGTTATTCTGCAAGCGTTGACCAATGTATGGTAAAATGATCGCTCTAGCAGCACGATGACACTTGCTCGACAAAGAACAAGCCTCTTCATTAAATACATGTATATTGTCTAAAATTATATTTCTGGGTCCTGGAAAATCCTGTTCACACAAACAAGCTCTGATTGCACAGCCTACAGTAACCCCTGTGTCTTTTCCATGAGGGGATTCAATGCCTCTCCCCCTGGCAACTGGGTGGGTGTCATTTACACTGAAGTAAAATTTATCTAATTTGTTTTGGAACCGGGATTCCTTCCAGGTCGATGCTCAGCTCACAACACGGAACTGATGTGATTAGCACATGGAATAATGAGAAGAATCGGGTGTTTTCACATACAACAGAGATTTTGCTTTTGTGTGATTCATTACTTTAAATGAAAAACCCCTGGAACGTTCAATATTCTCTATAAACATGTCTCTTGTATGAAATCTACAGTACATATTAGGGCCTAATGATGTTTTTCTTCTTAGTTTACTGATGTCTTTATATGAAATGTCACCGTCTTGAAACCAATTATTGATTACACCTAAGCTAGCCAGCTACATGCTATTCGCCTAATTTACTGTGTTTTGCACATCAAAACACGATGCATTAAACAGTGTCATAAGTTTACGTTAGCCTGGGTAGGCTAGTCACAAATGTGCAATTTTTTGCAATAAACCCCTATGGAACACTGCTGTTCAGATACTGTAGGTCATCAATGATACACTTCTAGCTCATTGCTACTTGATTTCTCACTGGTTATATTGCAATTATACTAGTAACAATGTTTTAGTGTTTATTCTTACTGACAAGTTTTTATTTGTCAATTTATGTCTGTTTACTAGCTTTCAGCAATGACTGGTCCTAATTTGAATAAACATATCAACATTTCTTGTTTCACTCAAAAGAGTTTATTTATCTACTAGTCATAACAAAGCCGCATTAACAACCAAAATGAAGAAGCATACGGCTTCCTCACAAAGCTTAGCTGACATCCAGATTCATATTATGTATTTGTTAAGCTAAATTTGTATTGCACATAATACCCCCCATGTAGTGTCGACAAATTATTAACAAATAGGCTGCACAAGTCAAGGGCAGGCAGGGATCGATGATGATGGCTGGCTTCACAGCCAATCACACCCCCTCACAGCTTTCCTGATCCCCTTCCTGGTCCAGGTCAATGGCTGAACATGACAACACTCCTCTCTGTTCTACTGGTTCGGTTTTACTGTTTTTCTATGTCGGTTCTGCTGGTCTTCTGGATTTGTTTGTGGTCTTCTGCTTGTGCTTCTCCAGCTCAGTCATCTTTTCTCTGATGTTAATGTGACTGCTGTACATGTTGGTTCAGCACTACAAGAAACTGTTGTCTGTTTTCTGTCAACACAGGCTAGAAATAGGTAGATTAGATATCCCTTGTTCTTTTCTTTTTTCTTCTTTAGTTTAATTAATTTACTTTGTTTGCCTTATTATAATTCATATTATTCAAACCCTTTAATTGTTATATAGGTTATCTCTATTTATAAAATATCTCTTCTCTCTGAGAAATCATTTACTTATCATTAATAATTTACTATACCTACAGAATAATGAATACACCTTATTTACAGAATAGCAAGTAACACTATTTCACATAGCCTCTAGCAAAATGTGGATGATGCTCCATTATCCTCTCCAATTATTACGGGAAAATATGAATTAATACTTTTTCTATATCCTATAACTGATAACCACATTCAGTATCCCATCTTGGAACAGTGTCCGGGAATACTGATATTATGGAGTTAGGACTTATATATATCTGTCACCAAGGATTTCATGACAGTATTGTTCAGAAAAGCACCATTAATGTTATACCACACTGTGTCTGTGTGTTTCTAAAAGATACTGTTGAGAATCACCCTTTATAGAACCTACCGAATTCCTCACGAGTCAGGTTAGTGAACCGGAGTTATAAAGGGTTCTCACCTACGGCTGCCGCCGCGCACACCTGTCGGCAACTGACAACCTGCTCCCACTACCGGAAGAACCAATTACTGGAGTTCTGCCCACCTAAAGTCACATATCACACACGTCAAAACTCGCCGACTTTACACAGCGAACATGTAGGCAACCGAGCAAGGTAGTTATGTATACCACACACACACACACACACACACACACTTGCACCCACAATCAAAAACGAACATGCACACCTGTATAGAAAAGCGAAGGCAAGGCATTAGTATCCAGTGTAGTTCAGTCACTCATCAGTGGTGTGCTGACTGCTATAAAGAGTCTACTCGTTGTGTTGCTAGGCAATTTTAACCAGTTCTACTTATCAATTAATTACCTGATACACTATTATTCAGAGTGGGAGTAAGTAATAATTAGGTATACAGGAACTGGGTCTTTGGCAGTCTATTGTGTGTATTGAAATAAAACAATGAATACTTGTACAATAAACTGTACTCTTATTAGGCATAAACACAGTAAATTACAGCATTTAAATCCCAAATATGTTGGAAAAAGAGGAATACATTCTAAAATGAAATAAGTATTTAATGAAATGCGTCCATCGGTTCAATTGTACTGAACCAATTGCTGGTTCAAGTAATAGAAAATATAACACTGCCGTCTTCTTCGTGCCAGGACTGCTCGAGCAATTAAAAGTTAACCGCACATCACATACAGATAGAATAAAACTCACCCAGGAATGCATGTGATTAACACCTTTACATTGTCATGTGTAGGTCTGAACGTCCCTTAGGAAATACTGGTGTTCGAGAGAGTTCTGTTCTGCACTTACAAAGAAATCCAGATACACAGTAAGAAAATAAGTTTTTAACAATCATTTACAAATCAGCTGCGGAGACAAGCATGTTCGTCATGGCATACAGTAGGTCCGTGTAGTAGTTCATTTTCAACATCTCTAGCAATCTGAGAAAATGTAACACCCTACTGTCAGTAAGCCAACAATAGCCTAGGCTGAGAGCTAGATGGTACAGCGCAATATTGTTGCACTGTGAGCGCGTTACGGTCTCTCCACAATGACAACACCTGTCGCGATACCAAAACAGTAGGCTACAACCACAAAGACATCGCCACTGAATATACGACGACTGGAAATTAAGGGATTCAATCTGAAGTTCTACTTTATAGCGAGATTGGAGGCAACGTTTCCCGGTAGGCTATGCCAACACTGGAACAGCAGAAAAAAGACCGCAGATAGTAATTGCAGTTAAAACATAATTGTAATTTGGCCATTTGCAATTACTGCAGAAAAAGTGCACCTCACAGTTTGCCTGCAGTGTACTGCATTATACAGCACTCATCGGGTCCTTGAAAAGCGCGATATATAGTCCGTAAATCCCATGGTTATTAATATTACTTCGATAGGAATTATTTTAGAAAGGGCTCATTCATTGTAAACGCTGCTGCGGTATGTAGCCATACTGCCTCAATTTAAAATTACCATTATATTTCCATTGTGCAATTAACCGCTATAACTTCAGAAATACAGATTGAATCCATGCTTTTACATCAACATTCATGATCAGTATCAGAGAATTCAAATACATTTTCTGTTGGTATTTCTTATTATCTCTACTTTAGTAGTCACCGTCCAGAGTTGTCCTTAAAATCAGCGGCTGTAAATAGACTCTGTGCACCAGCGTAGTGAGGAACTTCCGCTTTTGTCTAGAAGTCTGCATTGCAGTTTCCGGTTTACTTACTAATACTCATCCGCATTAGTAAACACCTAAACTCACAACAAGATGAGTGATGCTGTTGTACGGGAAAAAAAGAAATATAATGTACGTGACTCATTTAAGTTTCAAGTTACAAGTGGGGCATCATTTTAATCAGGAGAATGTCCTCTTTTTAATAAAATATGGCTTGCGCCATTCAATGACTTCAAACGCTGGACTAGAAATAGTCAGAAAAGGCGATTTTTTAATATACTTCCACTTAATGCAGGTTTAAGCGCAATTAATACCATATAGGACCAGATGTTTACTTCCTATGCCAGTTGTTATTTTTCAGTTTCGTTGTGAAATGAGGTTGCAGTAGTAAAATAAAAGAGGAGACCTGTTTTGGTGCTTTTTTGAGGCTATGGAATTTTAAGCTTTATTCAGGTTGAAGAGGCTGAACGAAGGTTTGTTTCAATTCACTTGCTATGGGGACGCGCCGTTTTTGAGGCTAGGGTGAATTTTTATGTGTTCTATTGTCCTGCCTAATACTACACTAAAAAGGAACAGTCACTAACTAGCTTAGCTTAGGCGATAGCCGGCTGAATGAAGCTTAAAATTCCATAGCCTCAAAAAAGCACCAAAATCTTTTATTTTACTACTGTAACCTCATTTCACAACTAAACTGAAAAATAAAAATCTTTAAAACATCTGGTCCTATATGGAATTAATTGCGCTTAAACCTGCATTACGTGGAAGTATATAAAAAAATCGCCTTTTCTTACTATTTCTAGTCTAGCGTTTGAAGCCATTGAATGGCGCAAGCCATATTTTATTAAAAAGAGAACATTCTCCTGATTAAAATGATGCCCCACTTGTACCTTGAAACTTAAATGAGTCACGTACATTATATTTCTTTTTTTCCCGTACAACAGCATCACTCATCTTGTTGAGAGTTTAGGTGTTTACTAATGCGGATGAGTATTAGTAAGTAAACCGGAAACTGCAATGCAGACTTCTAGACAAAAGCGGAAGTTCCTCACTACACTGGTGCACAGAGTCTATAGGCGTAGTAGCATTATAGACGCCAGTGTTTCAGTCATTTCGTTGTGTACACAATCATGCACTGTGGCAAGGTATTCCATTCTAATTAAACCTTGATACGTTTTAATCCAAGACATTTCAGAATATAGGCCTATAGACTTTTTGACATCTGGCTAGGTAAAACCAACGAACCATACAAATCTAGGGCTGTTGTAAGCAAACGCATAAAAATTGACTTTTTCAATCACGTTTCAACATTTCTTCACCACATGGAACCTACTGTATTTAAGCGGACATGTTTGTACCCGGACCATTAAAATTGCAGCACACAACACTGCAGCGTGGGCTCTGTCTCTTGGTGGCTGAGGCAGCGTTGTCTGTCTCTGTTGTGGTGCTCAAACATCCACGAATGCACACCGCTTTCAGCAACAGCTTTGAAGAAACATTTACACGAAGTTTGACCATAATAAATACATTCCTTGGCATTATCAGCAAAAATACAACGTGTAGCCGACAGAAGTAGCAAGTTAGCTAACTAGCCAAAATTATGTTTACAGTGTCTTGGCTGAATGCCCCTTCTTGATTGAACTGCAATTTCCATTGGGCTATCATTTTTGTAGTAGCTCTCAGGCAGAACGTTTTAGACAAATTATCCCAAATCTATTTATGTTTATGTTGAAGGACACAGATAAATTGTGGAATGCTGTAGATGAATTCAGACATGGTTGATGTTCTGATATTGTATTCAGTTTTCAACAGATTTAAAAGCTCTTTGTTAAATTGTGTCCAAGGAGACTTTTTTTCCACATTGGCCCACTGCTTAATATGTGTGCCAAACTCTGTACTGTTCCTGGCTCGGCTTAACCTGACAAATTGGTCCCCAGAAGTTTTTTTTGGCCAGTCCTCGCTAAAACAAATTTGACTTACAACTCAGGGGTTAGGTCCAGGGAAAAACATTGAATTGGGCATAATGTTAGAATTTGGGTTATTTTCAGGTTTAGGCATTGCAGATAGGTTATTGAGGTTAAGCTTTGGGTTATGTAAACAGTAGGGTTAGGGGAAGGATAAGGGGCTATGGAAAGTTGATTTCTGGGTTTATGGTCCCCAGTAGGACAGAAAAACATAAGTGAACATTAATAAGTCCCCCTAATTAATCTTGGAGAGCATTAACGTTATATGAATGTTACAGGGATTTATGTGTAATCCTGGTAAATGATATAGCAATAATAACATTAAGGACTATTGTGTGTTTATGTCTCTTACAATCAAAGCATAGTACCCCCGCCAATAACTAAATGCAGTGCTTTTTAAATTAATTAATAAATATTTCTTTAGGGCATAATTTGAGCCAGCAAGTAATTATTTAAATTGTTTGGCAGCCTTACATTAGCACATTTTCACTGATACATTTAATCCAAATGTTTGCCTTAAACTCTACAGCTTTACACTCATAAACAGCATTACAATTATCTATAGCTTTTCACTCATCCATAGCTAAGTGTGAGACTGATAAAGTTACAACAGCAGAGAGTAACCTTGGTATGATATAAAAGAGGCTTCTGGTGAAGCGTCCCTGGGACTGTGCAAACAGACGGACTGTTATGGTTCTAGATCTTTTCCCACAGTGCCTTGTGCTGTACAGTGACAAGAAAAAACTAAGAGGGGGGGGGGGGTGGAGGAGGAGGAGAGAAAAAGGAGCATGAGAAGAAAAATAAGCAGCAGCAGATAAAAAAAAGAAGAACAAGTTCAGGGCCGCCTCATGTTGGCGCTGACTCTCGCTGGCTAACACTTCAGGTGTTTTTTGCTGGTCATGTCGTTCCAGATGCGGTGCATCTCCTCCGGGGAGATCTGATGGACCGTCACGACACGCCGGTAGCGGCACAGACTGTAGGCCATCTTCCAGTGGTTGAATCCGCTGTTCTGGAAAGGGTGGATGCCGAGCTTGCGAAGGCACAGGCCCACGTACACGTCCTCCAGGTGGAGCAGCCTGGTGTGCAGCGACGTCTTATAGATAAGCTCAGCCACGTCGGCCGAGAACACGTACCCTGTCCCGGAGCAGAACGGCGGGTACTTGGCCTCGGGGTACAGGTCCCTGGGCATGTACCACTTACTGCGCATGTCTCTGATGGGACCCCCATTGATGACGTAGCCCGTGAAGTAGCGCCTCCGTGGCTTGGTGGTGGGCTTAAGGAGGTTGTAGACCAGGTTCTCCATGTTGACAAAGATGTCAGAGTCCGTCTTGAGGACGTACTGAGCTTTGGGGCAGAAGGTGGCCACCCAGCGCATGCCCATCAGGGTCTTCAGGGTGAGGTTGTGGTAGGAGTCTACGAAGTCCTCCACCACGACGTCGTGGAAGATTTGACTCTCCTGCTCGACCATTTGGTTGAGCACCGGGTCCATGTTCCTACCCAACAGGAAGAGGGTGAGGACGCGGAGGCCATCGCCGAATGTGCTCTCGTCACCCCACGTCTCTCGAATTGCTTGGCGCGCGTCAAACTCCTTGTGGGTGGTGCTGATCAGGATGACCAAGAAAGGCGCCTCCGCCTCGCACTTCTTGGGCTCGTTGATGACAAAGTCGAAGGCGTGAGGGTTCAGCGGTCGAGTCCGTATGTTGCTAACGGTCACGTTCTTGTTGAGCTTGGTCTTCTGGCGGATTGGGATGGACAGCTGGCCCACATAGGAGGTGGAGGGGCGGGACAGACTCAGGTACCAGAGAGCGCTAGCCCAGCAAACGACCGTCAACAAGTAGAAGCAGCTGACCTTTGACGGCATTTCTGTTTACTTGGCCCGCGTCAGGGGCACAGGGAACATCGAGAAGGCGGAATCTCCATGGGCAGTCCTCCTGCTACTCCCGGCAACGCAGCGGTGTGCTGCCGGCATTAATCTAGTGCTCCACAGCGCAGCACTGGGATTCCTTTTGAAAAGGAGGGTTGCTGTTTTTCCTCAATGACTCCATTGTACATTTCCTTTCCGGGTCTCAGGTGCGTTGCATTGCAGTCTTCTTGCCAGCACTCGAGTCTAGGGACAGAAATAGATAAACACATTATAAATAATTAGTCAAACCTTTGCAATGTTTGAACAACTAATTGGCAAAATTAGGGTAGAGCGCAGAGAAGGGTAAGGATGACATTAGAAACACCTCAACGTGTCCCGCAATCTTTAGCTTCATGTCAGAGAATACTCCTCTGAGCCTTCTGGGTGAAACTGTATGTTTAAGGCGTTTTTAATATATGCATATATTTTTCATTCCACCCTGTTTTGCTACATTGGGTTTAGAAACACTTGATCTCAGCTTATCCTTCCCTCAATGGATATGCCCTGTCAAATCAGCCATATCGCTCTTCCTTCCAATGCTGCTCCGGAAAAAGACAAAGTCCCAAGAGAAATGCTCTGGATCCTCGGTTTGTTTCTCTTTTGGTATTTTCCCTCCCTCTTTATCTCCCATTCCCCCCGCCTCTCTCTCTCGCTCCACATTCTTCTCCTCTTACAACCCCCCCCCCCATCTCTATCTGTTGATGAGGCAGTGTGGTTAGTGGCTTCCAAGGCCACAACATAAAAATGCATTCACAAGTTAACATGACTGCGGTTGACTTGAATATGGACCAAAACACAGCAGTGTCAAATCTCAAAGTGCGCACACAGCACAAACACACCACACGGGAGTGGCTGCAACCATTTGGTGCACCACTGATGCTAAATGAAAATAGGTAAAACGCTGATTAGAGAGTAAAAAGGGTAGACAGTCTTCTGGGTTTCTTTCGGAGAACAGGAGGGGAATATTATTCCCTCTCTTCAGTGTGTTGATGAAAAACTAGGATTTGTTATGAAAGAGCCCCACAGAGACGACCAAATATTAATCCACCAGTATGAGTTCCTTTTATTTGTCAGACAGATAATCTGTTGGGTACAGCGGTATAAATCCATTGGATACAGCTGTGTAACTTTTCTACTATGTTGATGCACAGATAGATAAGAGGGCCGAAGTGTCTCTAAGAAATAGTTTCACGCGGTTTTGTGTGATTAGACTAAATGTCTTTGAATATTCCAGAAATTAACATTTTGAGTGAGATGCTTGCGCAACTTTTTGAAATAAGATTAAATTCCCAGTTATGGAATAACAGTGTGGTCATGCCTTATCCGTCACCGTTTTAAGAGTGGACATGATCAAATATGTTTATTTCTTTATTCATGCTTTATCCCATTTCTCTCAGTGGCAGAATGATCTATTCATGTCATTACATTTCCCATCCTTGCATCACTTCACTGGGAGTTGGATCCATCTCATCATGTTGCTATACCTCCCCCCCCCTTTTCAATCACTCATACTCTCTCTCTGTTTATCACTCCCTCCCCCTCTCTCTCCCCCCCCCCCCCCATTATTCTCCATCATCTCTTCATATCTCCCCTTCCGCCCCCCGTTCTCCATCATTCTTCTGCGGTCTCCATAACCGCCAGCCCTCTCTGTTAGTTTTCGGTCTCCATCATTCTTCCTTCTCCTTCCATCACTCCCCTTGATCCTTGTCCCCGTCCCCTGATGGGTCCTGTATACCAACTGACTGGCTTCTGTTTTTGCCTCACACTAAGCCACTCAATCTCTATAGACATCTCAGGCTTCTTCTAATCATCCACCTCTCCATCAATCCCCTTCTATCTTTCAGACACTGCGAGAGATAAGAGCTTTGTTGGCTTTCCGTTACTCATTTCCTTGGTTATGGTAATATAGGATTACGTGGGGCTTTCCTGTGCTCAGTGCCCCATGGTTCTTGTAAGTGATGAAGGAATGTACTAGAAACCTCCTGTCCTTTTTTCACTGCAGCTGAAGAGTCACACTTATCAGTTTACCCCCTCACATTGAAGTACACCAGTGAGCAGTGAAAATCCTAACCCCTGATATTGGGCTTTTTAGCGAGAACATCTTGACCTATGCTGCAAACACTATTTGAATGAACAAGACGTCTATTTAATTTCTGGTCTAAAGGCAAAAAGAACGGGGATTCGCGTAAGCACCACAATGCCCAGTTCACCTGCGCTCCATCAAGGTTTTTCACCACACAGCGTTGACCTACTACAGTAGCGACAGTACACTGCCCTATTATACCTCAAACAATGTGCAAGACGTTTGCTCCAGCTACAACCCTGTTTCAACAGCCTGAGTCATACTCTCGAAGGCGGTGCTTTAACACAATGTGATTTTACACCACACTTGCACGGAACCCCATTCCATTGCCTTTTAAGGCCTTTTGTCATACGAGGAAAGGGGGTGGTGTGTTATATTCACGCAGATTTAGACATCTGCTACCTCCCTGAACTCCTAGTTTCTGTGACAGCTTACCTATGTAACACTGAGGTAAGCTGATTCATAAACCACTGTGCTAATTAATAGGTAGTTTGAAATTTCAAATAAATGTGTAATTTAAATCAATGTGCGTATGCATATTTATTTACTGTCATGAAAATAGCGACACTACAATAATACACATTTGAAAAAAACCTGCATCTAATTCATACATTCATCCTATGAAATACCTACTATAGTTTGGTAGGTCAGCAGAAATGCTATACAACTTTAATAGAATCCCCGCCCTGCCAAATATTGTGCAGTATAAAGATTGACACAAAGCGCTTTCCCTGTTGAAATGCCCAATCATGTTTATAAGCCATTTTATGTCAATGTTACCTGGAACGAATAATGAACAGAAACACGTTACTGGCTTTTCAATGGTTGTGTCTCACCAGTGTCAAATCAAAAAAACTCCTTCCATGGCATAAAGACGTGGTCGCGTTAATTACAGCTACTTAAAGCGTTGGCTGAAAAGTAGCTTTCGCTTTTCGAGATTTGGATGAAAGCAACAACTAATGAGACGTTTTTCACTTTTCCCCCTCGGCTTGGGAAACCCCAAACCCCGGTCTGGTCTGCTGAGTCTGCCGCCCGCACACTGTTCCAGAAATGCCCCAAATAGAGAACACTGGTTTGGTGCTGTGGTTCTGGGCTCTCGTTTCCGGCCATCACCACAAGAAGTGATCTGGAAAACACCAAGGTCACAGGATTGGTGCAGTGGAATGTTCTCTGGGAGAATACTCATTCCCCTGGCATCGGAGGGATGCTTCCGTGGAGGGCACTGCGACACGCGCGTAGAAAAGGCTGGGTGCTCTGTCAATCTGTGACGAGAGGGCATACAGACAATGCCCCACCTTGTCATTAATCACTGTCCCCCTGGGCAGTATCGTTGGGAAGGGGTGCTACTCAAAGATAAGGGCAATGACGTCTTCCGGGAGAGTACGAGAGCTGGTCTCTTCACCCGTCTCTCCTCTGTAGTAGCAAGATGCGCTAATTACTAGCATGTGTCACATCTACCAGCGTGTGTGTCATAACTAGGAAGTCGGTTTCGGAACCATTCATGAAAGTGAATGAGAGGGTTTTTTTCACTGACACACAAGACCACATTCTTACAATCTAAAGACAGTAAACATAAACATTACGCTAACGAGCCTGATCCTGTATATTAAGATGATTTACAAGTGCTGAGTGAAGCTCAGAAATCTTATTTCATTTCAATTCATGAAACTTTGTTGAGCATAATTTCAAACATTTAATATTTTCCTATATAAATCTGTGTGGTGGGATAATTGAGAACCTTATTAACATCCATCAGACTAGAGTAATCTTTGACAGATGTGAACTATTGGTTGTCATGACAGCCGGAATCAAACAGGAAGCTACAACGTGAGAATGGAAGGAAGGAAGAAGTCCCACCAGACTGCAGCCCTGTCACTGACACTGACTGACAATTGCCTGGAAACAATGCACTCTGGGTGTTGGAGAGGATCTGCTGTCTTCATGCTGGACTCCTGGAGAAATGCAATGCAACAGGCAGGACGAGATCATTACACTTTAAATCACTACAAACATCCCCCTTCCAGAACTCAATTTAGCTGCCTTAAAGTCCAATTATGGGTCAAACTCCTGGAGATCTACTGCTTTAACATGACACTCCTCTCCTTGTGCGTGTGGGTCGGTGTGTGTCTGTGTGTCCATGTGTGTGTGGTGTGTGTGTGTGTGTGTGTGGCAACACACTCTAAAGTCCTCTGAGCTGATGAAGTCAGGTGTCAGTTACAGGTCTTTTCCTCCCAGACAGAGTGTAACCCACTGACTGTACGATCTCAACAGTGGGGCTACTCACGTTTGTGGGCCTCTTTCTCAGACACATCTTATGAACTGAACTCATTACTTCGGCTGAATGTGACCGTGATTGTAAGGGTGGGTTCAGGGATGGAAAAATTCAAAAGCAGTGTTCGGTGAGGAACTGCTGTGGTGTGGTTTGAGGCAGTGTTTTGGAGAAGAAATTTTGATCATAAAATGAAAAGAGCCTACTGCATTATAATAAATAATGAATACAATCTATGGGAAAATCCATCAAATGCCATTCTGAAGCTAGACATCTGACAGCTTCACACTATCCCGTCCAATTTACTGATCCTTTGAGAGATGAAAGGCAAAAGGGAAGAAAACTACATAACTACCCCCTACAGATCTGTTTCCTACTCTTAAAAAGCAGGGCTGTCAAAATATATCTTCAGGAAAGAAGCTACCATCTCCCGTTGTTTATCAGGAGTTTGTAGAGTATGTTTGGGCGCATGGACAGAACTGAAATATACTAGCATATTAATTATAATACAATCAAAACAAGGAATATGAAACGCAGACTTAAGATCCAAATACAAATCCCCTACATCCAAGGACAATACAGAACATACGTACAATTTCACACAGCCTAAGCCATGCTTATAATATAGTTCTAAGTTGTATTTGTCAAACGGGGACTTTATGGCTAAGGTTTGAGACTTGAGTCAGACACCCCACCAGTGGGTGAGTCACGAGTCAAGTCATCACGACTGAAGTCTGAGTCACGAGTCAAGTCATCACGACTGAAGTCTGAGTCACGAGTCAAGTCATCATGACTGAAGTCTGAATCATGAGTCAAGTCACGACGAATGTCACCCGTCACGACGAATGTCTGAGTCACGGGTCAAGTCATTATGACTGAAGTCTGAATCACGAGTCAAGTCATCACGACAAATGTCTGAATCACGAGTCAAGTCATTATGACAAAAGTCTGAGTCACGATTCAAGTCATCACGTCTGAGTGCTGGCGCTCGAGCCTCAGTCATCGGATCCACAGCAACTCAAACAGGATGTTACTTAGCCAATCCACTGTAAAGGCCAGATGAACTTTGTTTGGTCTAATGAATACAACCCACGGCCTGGGTTTCATATAAACACAGTGTTTCTAGCCTAAACAAATGGCCAGCACCTACTTACCGTTTGGGGCGAGAATGATGCGGTAACTTGGCACTGAGACACAGTGGTAACATGATGACAAAATCAAACGGCTTGCTTTTCTACCAGAAGAGGCAAACACAGGTAGATCTGTCGTAGCCTGCTACTGAACTCAGTGCTATTACTATCTAGCAGCTTTGGTATGAGTGGAGGGTGAAATGAAATTATTCTGGGTTTGTTCTCAGCCAAACGGTTGACCTAATTGGGGATTGGGCTGAAGGAATGAAGAGGTTGGCCTGAGCCAACTCAACCTTGGTGTAGTCCAAACAGAATTACACACACACTCGTAACCAGTGTGTGAATTACTGTCTACAAACACGCGCATGCGCTTGACCACAATAAATGTTTCTGCTGGCCAATCAAAAAAATACTGTCTTTTAACAGTATGAATATAATTTGAATGATGCGTGAACACGACCAGTCATTATGCAAATCACTCCAGGAAGTAGGGCTCCTGAAACAATGCCCTGTGACCCTCTCTCACAGGGAGGCCAAACAACACGAGGTTCCTAGAATAACAATAGTGATGAAATGACCACTGGACACCAACTCAACGTTTGACTACTGTTGCGAAGGGGGGGGGGGGGGTTCTGTGTCTCATTCAGAGGGTTCTCAGCACCCTTGGGTCGCCCACTGCCTGCACCTCGCACAACGCCGTTGTGGAGGACCGACATTGACCCGACTCTCATCGTCTTGGAAGAAGCATTCCTGTGGTGTGACTCAGGAATGTGTGCTGCCCTCCCCTCTGAGGTTTGGAGTGTCACGGGTCTGATGTCCGATGGAAGGTTAACTAGCCTGAACCTGAACTAGGTCAGAACCTCAGATTGGAAATCCAAAAGTTTATTAAAATAATGGAACATGGCTACTTCTTGCTTCTGTCCTTTTCTAGTGAGGTACTCTCTCTCTCTCTCTCTGAAAATGGTTCTTAATTTTACTTCTATGTTGCTATGCTGTGCTACTTGTCCAATGAAATCCTTAACTGTACAATAGGGAGAAAAAGAAATGCTTTTGATATTGACTACTCTTACATAAGTTATTTCTTGTCAAAAAACATTGCTTCGTTTTAATTCCAATTAGGGGCTATTGCTGCTTGCACAGTCCTATGAATTACTCATATCTATGTGGTCAGATAACCTCCAAACAGACTTTGCACGGCCTTACATGGGCCACGCGTGGTTGTGTCTAATCAATATAGGCCACAAGTTTTATTGCACAACAGATGGTTCCAGATGATTCCAGATGGTTCTGCTTGTGAGTATAGTTTGTTGCGTATCTGTTTTATGTACCTTCTGAAACAAAGAGCACAGAGACAGCAGGACGTCGCCATGTTCCGGTATAAATAGCCCGGTAGGTGTTAACTACGACATGTTTGTGTGCTGCCACAGTCCCGACAGTGTGGCCTTTGGGGTTTCTACACCGGAGGCGATTGATTGATCGTTTGAGATGACTGTGTCAGTGGAGCAATAGCGGAGTTGCTCTCTGGCCTTTGCTGAGTGCAATTTGCTCATCCTGGTGGGAGGAGGGTTGCCCGAAGTTCAGATGGTGGGCTCACTACAGTATCGACATCACAGTAATAATGCTAATCATGAGACAGAATAATTTATGACGAACGGATGAAAACCCAAAGCTGTTAGTTTATAATGTTGATTATTCATCGCGGCTGTAACCCTATACTGTAGCTTTGGTGGTTATTCAAATGTTGGTGCGAATAGCTGGCTTGTTGTGTCGAGCAGTACTGGATCCAGGTGGGGTAAATTAGTTTGAAAGAACAATTTCATTTTTTGCTCCATTTCCATAAAATAGAGTAAATAACTTTTCAGATTCAAAGGGCAAGACTGATTTATGTATGGTACCATATGAAAAGTCTTAATTATGTTTTAGTCATATCTAACAGGGCCCGATGTCTATTTTGTTAGGCAATGCCTACATCACCTGGATTTATGTTGAATGTATAAATAATTTCAACGTCCATCATAATTCGATTTGGAAGCCCAATAAATATACATTATTCTTAAAATATACAAAATCATTGCTGGTGCGTTGATTTAAACTTGCAATACATACACTTCAACTAGAAGTATTCCCTCTATCTAAATTACAATGGCTCCAGTCTCTGCAGCAAATGGACAAGTGATTATTGTGATTTGAAGCAGTCAATAATTAAATCAACAGCTATATCAGATTTTTTTCTATCAATTTATTAGAAGCTAAAAATATGACATGCAACCTTTCAGTGTGTGCTGGGTGCTTTATAAAAATGTCACACACAGATTTGCAATTGTTAAGATCGTGAATTTCTATTGGATTATGAGTTTATTTTTGCTGCATCTGTCTCATCTCAGCAATGTTTTTGAAAAATGGAAAATGGACTGGAAGCAAAATAAAATTAAGCTGCTTCTGAAAGTAGAGTCAAGGGAACACACTCATGTTTACAGACGATTTGACAGTCAAGCTGTCATTCAAAATAATTACTCTTATGGTGATGTATTCAAAAAAGTTATTTTATAAAAATTGCACTGATTAGGATTCCCAATATGATTCAAGCCTTTTTGCATTGACCACATAACAGGTATAATTGACTGACTGCTGTTAAGGATTTAGGAATACAGAATCATGCCAAGCTGATCGGAAGAGGCTTCCAGGAATAGAATCGTTAGTACGTTCTGAACAGAAATTTTCTCTGTATGGGCAAAGTGAAATCTCTCTAGTCTCCTTATGAAAAAAATCTGTTGCCAGTTTTAACAAATGCTTGCATTATTGGCATAACATTCAGTGCCACCTCAGGAGTGTGCCGTGTGTTTTCACCGTGTCATTTGGCAAAAGCATCTGCCAGATCACCACATCTAGGCCTACACCAGAGCCCAAACTGAGAGGTGGATGTAGGAATCCGAGGGGCAGTATTCATCGCCGTCTGGGAAAGACAGCGAGACAGCGAGGGTACAGAAACGACCGCATCAGTAGGCCGACCACAGTTTCAGGACCTGTGCTCTGCATGTTAAACTCCGGCAGAGGTTGGAAACGCCAACTTGATTCATGCCAGTTGTAAACTTTATCGTCCAGTCGGGTGACATTCTTTTCATCTCTTATCCGAGACTCGCCTTACCGTTCGGTGTTCGGGGGGGGGGGGTCTAAGAATGCTTTGTTGAAAAGGCACGCAGACATTTGGGGTTGTTTTTTTTGTGTTTTTCGGTTACTGTGAAAAGCAGATCTATGAATTCTTAGTCTAGTGTAAACACGAGTGGGCTGCACCGCAGTGGAGATACCGCCCACTGTACAGTGGAAGGTGAACCACATAACCCGCACACTGCAGGAAGCAGAAGATTATATAAAGGAGAAAGCGCGATGAAGTCAATAGCATACACTTAGCCATACTGTATAGCGTGACGGTTTTGAACTCAGACTCACTGGTGCAGAATGCTTGACGTAAGCAAGTCAGAGGCGAAATAGGTCAAACGGTTATCTTGAACTGCAATGTTCAGACCTCAACGAGACAACAGCTTTCCTGGCGTTGAGCTGTACAAGTTACACAGCTAGGTTGGTGAGCGACAGTCCCAGTATGCCAACTCTTCTTTCCTTCTTTCTTTTTTTTTTATTATTATTTTTTATTTTTTTTACAAACGATAGAAAGTGAATCGTCCTGTACAGCAAGCGCAGCGACTTCAATCCAAATCCTAATTAAGAGCCACTACTGACAAAACATTACTTACTACCAGCAAACATTCCAGGAAATAATTGTCCCAATGCCTCATAAACGTTACCACGTCCTACAGTCTACACACACACACCCCCCCCCATCTGATTGTCCCCATGCGGCCCCCCGGCCTCTCCCTCACCTGGGTCTCTGGAGAGAGAGAGAGAGAGAGAGAGAGAGAGAGAGGGATGGATGTGAGCTGGTTTTTAGGTAGTGTGTAGCTCATTGTGCGGCACTTTCACACCAGAGACCACTGCACCCAGCAGTCATTGATTAGTGCCAGCACAAGCATCCACACACACACACAAACACACACACACACACACAAACACACACACAGTATTCCCACCTCGACCCAGCCCGGTTTCACACTCTGACTGCTCCAACGCCATTAGATAATCACCCAGGGGCTCGAGTAGAGGAGCCCAGGTTCCCTGAAGGAGAGGATTCGGTCTGGCTTATGAGGCGCGTCTTTCCGTTGCGTGCACGACTGAACACGCCACACAATCACTTCTCGGCCCGGTCGGAAGACTCGTCGTACGGATGGTACGATCATGTCACCGCCCTCGATCTTGGGCTAGCTGGCGCGTGGCCTCAGTCCAGGGATGGCTCTAGCCTTTTGGGGTCATAAGCAGCATTTTATTTGGGGCATCCTCCAGTAGAAGTCCCTAGCGCTCGGGGGTCATAAATGACTGCTTATGTCGATTATGCCTAGAACTGGCCCTGCCTCAGTCAGGACCTAGCTCCCTCCTTCAGGGAACCAAGGTTATAGATATGGGCATTTCCATTAGACACATATGAGGGTACACAGTAAAGCTGTCCAGGTGGAACACAAAACCAGGCGGCAAATGGCTTAGTTCCCAAAGGAAATCATCTTCCACACAGGCAAGAGGTTCCCTAGGGTAATGCCGGATACCAACACACCCTCTCCCAGACAACAGCACACTATGAGCTGGCTGACAGCCAAGGCATGCATGCAATAAAACCTGCCGAATACGTGAGATGATGCAAATATCTGCTAAAGACGCCCTCTATCCCCTTGGACCCTCTTCTATCCCTCAGTACCCCTCTATCTCCATGGACCCTCTTCTATCCCTCAGTACCCCTCTATCTCCATGGACCCTCTTCTATCCCTCAGTACCCCTCTATCTCCATGGACCCTCTTCTATCCCTCAGTACCCCTCTATCTCCATGGACCCCCTATATCCCCAGGAACACTTCTATCCTCCCAAACCTATCTTCCTGGACCCCCTCGATCCCCCTGTACCCCTCTATCTCCATGGACCCCCTATATCCCCAGGAACACTTCTATCCTCCCAAACCTATCTTCCTGGACCCCCTCGATCCCCCTGTACCCCTCTATCCTCCTGTACCCCTCTATCCTCCTGTACCCCTCTATCCCCCTGAACCCTCAATCTTCTCAGGATGTGTGACGATGCTACTGGCAACCAGCCGTGCAAAACAAGGGGCTGAAATGCCTCCTGACAAGAAAGCACCGTTCAGTTTTTTCGAATTCACTTTTTCGTTTTTCCATAGTTCTTTTTTTCATATCCGCCAGTCCGGACCACAAAGTGCCTGACCGTGAGGAAGAGACTTCCATTATCCAGCTCAAAGGTTTCTGCGACCGAGTGCAAGCAGAAAGCCTGAACTGCGGGACGGCGCCACCGCCTTGGTCGAGCCACTTAGAGGGGCCACAACCATGAGCGTCTGAGAAGAGAACAGAAGAGAGACCTGAACTGTCGTCCACGCCAGATACCTCCCTGCAGAGGGATCCCAGGGTCCCACTGAAGATCCGGACCGAGCATGCCGAGACTGGCCCTCTGGGGGGCCCCGTTCCCATGGAACACTCCGTCAGACACTTGAGGTCGCAGAACGCCTTTCGGCTGAGGTGGCAGAGGTGAGGAGTGACGCAAACGCACATCCCATAATACAGCACCGCCTTTACATTAGGCTCGCTCTGTCTCAGACCTACACACACTCCCTGTTTTGGACTTGGACTTGCGCAAGCACACACACACACACACACACACACACACACACTCTCAGTCTCTCTCTCACTCTCACTCTCACTCTCACTCTCACTCTCACTCTCACTCTCACTCTCACTCTCACTCTCACTCTCACTCTCACTCTCACTCTCACTCTCTCTCACTCTCACTCTCACTGAGTGCAAGGCAGATAGTGGTTGTGTTAGTCGCTCTGTTGAGCCTAGCTGGACACGGCCGGCGTTGTTGGTCGGAGCCACGGCTGAAAAGGCTTACTGTAATTACTCTGTCCCGCCTCGTCCCCCTTAACCCCGCCCCCGATGACACGGCCGGTCGAAGGAACAGGACGTGACGCCCCGGTGTTTCTGTCTGCAGCGGACTACCCTCCAGGGATGGTGCCGGAAGAACCTTACAACCCAAGATGGGAACAGGGAAGATGAATGCCCTGACACGCACGCATGCACACACTCTCACAGGTACGGCCGCTGATCTACAGTCAATACACAGACAGAATGGTTCAGAAATGGCACACTCGTCCCTCGGGCTGCAACCAGAGCAGAACTTGTAGAAGCCTCGGGCCGCGGTCGGTGGCCGCGGTCGGTGGCAGCGACGTTCCGTCCAGCGACGGGCCGCCGGGGGGGCTCATTTCCGAGCGCTGCCGAGCGGAAAGCGTGAATAAACGATTCGACGTGTCGGATCCACCCAAGCCTGATCACTGAGGAAGAGGAGTGAGAAGAGGCTGGGTTGGATGCGGGAAGAGGGGGGGAGGCACACTTGACTGGACCTATTGCATGTAACCATAACTGTTTCCCGGGGAGGCTGAGCGAGAACGCGCCCTCTTTGACAGCAGCCACGTCCCGGGGAACAGCCACGTCCCGGGGAACAGCCACAGCCCGGGGAACAGCCACGTCCCGGGGAACAGCCACAGCCCGGGGAACAGCCACGTCCCGGGGAACAGCCACAGCCCGGGGAACAGCCACGTCCCGGGGAACAGCCACGTCCCGGGGGAACAGCCACAGCCCGGGGAACGAAGCGGCGCGTAGGCAGACAGACACTCATCCCGGAGCGTGCATCAGACATTACGATCGCCGCCCCTCCGCCCCCTCACGCCACAGGCACAGAGCTCTGTATGTGCCTTTGAACACTGTTCAAAGAGCTGGTCTTAACCTTAAACCTGATCTCTTTTTGTTTTCCACACAACTTCAGGAAAGGCCGAGCGGCGGGGAGCATATGGGCGGGCGGGCGGGCGGGCGGTGTGTGTGTCTCTGTGTGTGTGCGCGCGCACGAGTGTGAGTTAGTGAGGGATGTTCGCGGGCGTATTTTCGAGTGTGTGTTAGAACGTGGATGTTTGCCGATTAGAGGGGGGTGCATCGAAACAACCTTCTTGGCTCCCAGTGACCACGTTACTATGGCAACAGTCTGGGGGAGGGCAAGGGGGTGTTCTCAATGGGAGAGTTCTGACACCGTGACGTGATCTGAATGCTCGCGCGCGATCACTTTGACTCAGAACGCCGTCTGTTCAAATGCAAAGTCAATTTCCTCTTGGGTTTGTGGCGGACAAACCCTCGGATCCAATCCAATGGACTGAGCAAATCAGATGCAAAGGCAGTGCTGAAGCCGGAGTGTATTTATCTCTGAGATGTCATGAAAGCCACATCCATCGGTGCTTAACAGAATGTCACTAAGTGAATGAATCCTGATGTACACGTGCAGGTTTAAACTAGGTATAGTCTACTGCTCGTTCAGGGCAAATCTGCCCCCCACCCCGATGATGTTTAAATCAGCTCAACAATATAACAGTGATTATTGTTCATCCACTATCACATAATAGTCCCATATGCACCAGAGTAAGCAGACCTGCGAATAAAAATCCATCAACAAGGACAGACTGGGTGGAATGTCTTGTACGGCTCTGGATTAATATTTTACTATCCTTTGGCCAGCTTCAGTCTTCTGAACGGGGTTTACCATATGGATGAGAAACACACTGTGACAGCTCTGTCTCAAATCCCTGACCGCTGGTTTTAATCACTGCCCTCCAAATGTCGTTGGGCGTCGTTGTGTTTCATTGTGTGTCATGTGTGTGTGTCGTTGTGTGTTGTGTAAGGCTGCCTTAACACTGTTGACAGGCAGTGATACAGTACTGACTTTACTATGTATGACTGGCTGTCTCTGGGAACTGGACGCTAAGTGATTGGCCGGCTGGTGCGGGGGGGAGGGGGGGACACACCCCCCCTCGAAATACACCAAGACAGTAGCCAGCAGGCGTATACTGTAGGTACCTGTCAAAGAACACTCAGACAATCTTAAAGACACTTGACAGGCGCGAGTTGTTTGCATAAGATGGGAAAGGATGAGCGAGGAGCCGTCATATCAGCCGGACACGATTAATGCTAAGATTAGAGGGGAAGGCCGTTCCGCTTCAGGCGGCCGCAGTCAGCTGTCACACTCCGGAGTGAAGGGCAGCGCAGTAAGCCATGAAGCCGTAATGGAGACATGGGGCTGTTGCATTGGCGGCTCAGGTTTGCCCCTCGTCTTGTTACCGCTTTGAGTTCGTCACAGCGGTAACAGTGCTTACAGGAACTTTGACTGCACTGGTAACCTGATATGTCAACACTGGTGTTTCTTTAAGATGAAACCCTCTGTAGACATTTTGGCTTTTACTTTTTGTAGGAGTCCAAATAAAATTCAGCGCTAATTGAGTTCACCAACTAATGGCTGGTAACGAGTTTTGCCTTCACTCGAATTTCTTCACCCTAGGACACTTCGTTAGGACAGCGTTGGAACTGCTTCACCCTAAGGTTCCACACTACTGTTGTTTGCTCCTTGGGGTTCCACACTACTGTTGTTTGCTCCTTGGGGTTCAACACTACTGTTGTTTGCTCCTTGGGGTTCAACACTACTGTTGTTTGCTCCTTGGGGTTCAACACTACTGTTGTTTGCTCCTTGGGGTTCAACACTACTGTCGTTTGCTCCTTGGGGTTCAACACTACTGTCGTTTGCTCCTTGGGGTTCAACACTACTGTCGTTTGCTCCTTGGGGTTCAACACTACTGTCGTTTGCTCCTTGGGGTTCAACACTACTGTCGTTTGCTCCTTGGGATTCAACACTACTGTTGTTTGCTCCTTAGTGTTCAACACTACTGTTGTTTGCTCCTTAGTGTTCAACACTACTGTTGTTTGCTCCTTGGGGTTCAACACCACTGTTGTTTGCTCCTTGGGGTTCAACACCACTGTTGTTTGCTCCTTGGGGTTCAACACCACTGTTGTTTGCTCCTTGGGGTTCAACACCACTGTTGTTTGCTCCTTGGGGTTCAACACTACTGTTGTTTGCTCCTTGGGGTTCAACACTACTGTTGTTTGCTCCTTGGGGTTCAACACTACTGTTGTTTGCTCCTTGGGGTTTAAGGCCGGGTGTCTCTGTAAAAGCACTTTTTAAACAGTCTTAACATTCTCCAAACTGTAAGTACAATCGTCACAACTGTTTCATGGGAAATCACAACTCTTTGGCATGTCTGCAGAATGTAGTAACTCACCCAAAACATTTAATTCCTGCTTTAAAACCTAGTTATTGTATCAGTAAATTGGCCAGTGCCACCAAAATCTAAATGTTATTTTTTCCTCATTGTGAGAGACCTGGAAACTTTGGTTATATATAAATGTCTGTTTTGTTAAAAAAAAATTGTCTAGCTGAATGCTGGTGTGTATCACACCAAGCATTTTAGAAACCAGTTTTTTAGTGGTAAAAGTCTACTGAAAAACGTGAATACTGTACAATTCTGTAGTACACAGAAACAGGATATGCACATTTAGCGATATGTTACATGTAAACAGAAAATTCTTCTTTGCATGTCAATTTTTACATATCTCTTACATATAAAGTAATATAAAGTGAGCTTAAAAATCTAATTGTTCAGAGAAAAAAATTCTCATTCAACAGCTGAGTCAAAACGACTGAGAAAAACTGTAAATTCTATCAGGGGTCAATCTGCATCCGGGGGGCCACTAAGGTTAGTTGGGGGCCCCCTGGATGTTTGGGGGCGGGGCTTGTGCCCTGCATTCCGGTTTGGTAATCCGGCCACCCTCCCCAGGTAAGGGTAACGACAAAATGTACACTGGCAGGGAACAGATTTCTGCCTGTGGGAATCTGTTCTGTGGGAGAACAGTGTGTGTTCTGTGAGAGAACGGTCGAGTTGAGTTTCACCAATGTGGAGGCAGTCAGGAAAGATAGCACCTCACCCAGGCCCCAGAGAAAGAACAGTCTGTGTTTTGTAGTTGTTCTTTTTTCATTTTTTAAATTGGACAGGTCTGGTGTCCTACTGGGAGTTGAGTTCATCAGGGGGCCTCGGGGCCAGGTAGTGTAATGATCAGAAGGAGCTGTGTGGACAAGAGACAGGAAGCTGTCAAAACGAAGTAGGAACTAGCAGACAGAAAGTCATTAAAGAGACTGCCGGTTTCACTTGGAGTCCCTCTTATCACTGTCTGGTGTCTCTCTCTCTTTCTCTCTCTCATTCACTCTTTATCTATTCTTTGTTTTACTCTCTCAATTCTATGCCTTTCTTTCTTTCTCTCTCTATTACGCTTTCACTAAATCCCTTCAGTCTTTGTCTTTTCTCTTCCAGGCATCTCCTCATGCCTTTCTCTCTTTCTTGGTCCTTCGCTGTCTGTGGAATTATTTTTCACTTTCCAATCCAAGAGGTTCCTCTTATCTGTAGTGCTCTGACTTTTGGTTGCTATACTTCCAATTCACTTGCAAAAAGTCTGTAGCTGCGATAGGTAAAGCCGTATCCATTGTATTGAATTTAGTTTTTTTGTGGTTAATGTTATGTTAATTCCATTTCTTTGACTCCCTTCTGAGAGTACAACCTAATGAATCTGCTCTACGCCGAAATGCAAATGGGAGGTTTTTCCATTATACAATGCAAATACAATTAATGACACTTCTTGTCAGATCAATTACATATATCAAACAAAGTAAGTAGAAAAGACAGTTAGTTATAACACCTCTACTCATTTGTATATTTAAAACAAAACTAGCTACCGATTTGCATTAATTAGAAATGCGATGTCGTCACTGGGCCAAACTAAAAGAAACTATTGCGATTATTAATGTGCTGCTACTGAGCCCTGGCAATGTTCCTAGAGCTAATAGCATTCAGGCTATTTTTAAAAGATCTGTGTGCAGTCAGGGCACATGTTACAGGGAAACCACAGCGGTAATTATCGGGTCTAATAGGGACCAATTAGGACGACTCATCAAGCTTTACTTCGCAACACTTTGTTTCATTCTTCTCTCCATGGTGGCAAGTGGTATTTCTTTGTACTGAGAGGCCTTCTGCTACCTTGGCAGAAATGCAGCAGGACTTCAGCAATATCCTGGTGTAACAAAGACCATTAGTTCCTACATTATAACACTATGATGAATGCTGAACATAGCTCTATAATCACATTTCGAAATGAGTATTATTGTTTATTATTCATTATGTTGTTTCTATCCTTTTTGCTCAAACCAGCGAGAGAATACAGTCCTAGGCACATTTGTGATAACGGGTCCCCTGGCAACACAACAAACCGAAGGCTACTGGATGCCTGTTTTTTTCCCCCAGACCCCATAATCCCCAGTGACCTACACACCTACTCTGTCTTCCTCTCCTTCTCCTCGCCAGCCCATCTTTCCTCCCAGGATGCAATGTGAAGGTCATCTCCCTGTGTGGGTCACAGGGTCATCCAAGGACCATATGTGCTACTGCTAGAGGGACCTGTGACTGAGACACGCAGTCCTCGTAATAACCTTTCAAAACGTTTCCACGTTGGCATTTCTGGAAGTAATTGTATATATATTTTACCCAGAAAGAAGTATTTTGGGTAGAAAAGTCTACAGAGTTGTCTTTGCTGACATGATTGGTTTGTTGTCAACTGTATCCATTGATGTGTACTTCTCTCTCTCTCTCTCTTGCTCTCTCTCCCTCTATCATTCTCTGTCTCTCACTCTCTTTCTCACACACTCACAAACATACACTCACACACACAGGCATGGATGCGGACACAGGAACACACACACACACACACACACATATCCAAGTGTTTAGCTCCAGATACTCAAAGACAGATTTTTGATCCAAAATGGAGGCAGATGTAAGTAGCCACGAACAGACAAGATGGTCAAAACCATGAAACCACATTTTTAAAGAGCTTTTTTCCTCACCGATAGAACCGTCTGGACTCCAGTTAAACATTGCATGCCGGTGGATTCTGATTGGTTCTCTGCTGGTTCTGTTGGCCTTGCGTGGAGGCCCTCTTTCAGAGCCCTCGTTTCTCCACTCAGCCGTACACGGAGCAATATTGATAGAGATGATTGGGTGGTTTGAGCACTAAAGAGGCTTAAAGTGGTTATTTGAAGACGATGCATGCACATGCCAAGCGCGCGCGCGCACACACAGCGACCATTTCCTCCAGTCAAAACTCTCCGGTCGTGTTGTCAGTCTGCAGACTTCAGCGGCACGACGATTCCCCTCCAGCAGGACCTCATTGTAAAGCTAGTAACACGGGTCACCCAGTCTCAGCTGGTTGACACGCCGCCTTCCTGCCAACAGTAAACAGTGTCTAATTGTGCTTTCCTGCTGCGTTATATGCGGGTAGCGAAACGGCCACAGCTGACAGGACTGTCCGTGCATTAACCCGGTGGTGCGGTCCCCCAGCCTCCCAGCGTTAATCCGCTCGGTACACAGTGGAATGAGAGTGAGACGTATGCTGAGCCCAATTGGACTGAACCGATATAATGAGGTCAGTTTCCCAGGGGAACTGCAGGAGAAACAAATGTATTTAGCGCTATCCACACAGCAGCTAGTAACGGACACATAATGGAGGCCCGGAGCGCTTGCTGTCTCAATGCAGAGCGGTCGTTTCTGCAACGCCTAGAATTAAATACCAGAAATAAAAACAGCTTAATTTCTAAGGCACCAATTACTTTAGATACAGTAGATTCCAAAAGTTTATTCCAGCACTATGGATCTTAAATAATACAGTGGCTATGGTGAAGTGCAGACCTTTAGCTTTATATCGCATAATCATGATTTGAAATCCAAAGTGCTGAAATGCTTAGGGAAAACACAGGGAGTTCTGGGCATTAACACAACCAGAAACCGCAGTTTTCTCCAAAACCAACAGTTTGTATAGGCTCTACACTGAACGCTAGTCATCTGCTTCAGCGACAGAACTGGGAATATTCAGGAGCATCCTGGAACGACACTTCTTTCTCCTTCACTACAGGGAAGACAAGCGTCAAGGCGGTGGTTAAGGCTCTTTCATGACACCCGGAAAATTGAAAGCAGACAGAGTTGAGACAGCGGGGAAGGGCATGGGAGCGACATAACTGGGGCAGCGCGGCGCGGGCAGCTCATTAAGCAACGCTGAAGCAGCAGCAAAGGTACAGGATGCTCAACATGTCTTTGGTACAGGATGCTCAACACGTCTTTGAACACTAGATTGCTCCAGCTTCTGACTCGCTCCTTCCACACATTAGCGTAATCAAAGGGAATATTTAAGAGACAGAGGAACACAACAAAATATATGGATGACAGATACCGTGACACGTAAACCTTATCAAAGGTAGTGGGAGTGTGTTGAGAGGAAGAGAGATGGAGAGGAGAAAGTAAATGTTTTGTGTGTGTGCGTGTGTATTTGTTGACACACTGACCTGCCTGGGTAAATAAAGTGGAAATATAAAAATATATAAAGTATGTGTGCGGCCTCCACTGCCTGATGGGAGGAGCAGTTCTAATTAACTTGAAGCCATCAAAAACAACACACTACCCTGACAATAAAGAGGCAGGAGATGAGAGGATCCTGACTCATTTGAGCCAATCACCTGGGGCCGTCGCTGTCAGTTCAGCTGAGCCGCCTCCAAGGATGCTTCCTTGGAAAAGCGTCAATATTGTGCTTTTATGAAATTGTAGTCTTCAGGCTACTGGCCGTTCCAATAAAACCGTCCAGACCTGGCGACGTGCTGCACAGCTACATTCATAACGCTGTGCGAAGCTCGGAGCTATACTGTCTTTCTCCCCACAAGGGATTTGACAAAAGGAGAGCCCAGATTGTCATGCAATTCTTGGAGATACAAAACAAAAACAAAAAAAAAGGGCGAGACTTTAACATCAACTTTGGTTGCCCGAGGAAATGTGATCTGGCAGGTATCTTCTCGGAGTGTATCATTGCTTCAGCTTACTGCCGGCAAAAAACATTTCATCGCTCACACCTCTCTCCTGTTCTGGCATTTATGCGTTTGGTGGCTCTCAGTAAAACACAACAACACAAGGGATGGACATCAGTGCAATTAGTAAAAAACAAAAAAAAAAAAAACACAGATTTTTAACCAAATTGTGTTGCCATGGGAATTCGGGCTAGTGGAGTGGGGACCATCGCTCTGCCCTGCGCTTGCTGGCGAGGGAGCGCTTTACTCCCTGGAGGCCGCAACTGAAAGTCAGCCCTGAGTTCCCTTTGAACAACAGTGTACCTTACATTCCAATTATGGACTCTGTGAATGGACTCTGGCTGACGCGTCACGGTTGGCCTGCGTTACAGTAAAAAACAACTATTGCACCAGTGTCTCCCAGAGGGATGTGGGGAAGGTTAGAGCCCAAGGTGAACTGCTGAACTGCGGTGGGTTCTCTCTCTGACTGCGTGTCTGTAATGTGATTTATGGTATTTGGCACTTCAGAAGACCAGCTCTCCAGGCACATCTTTGTACTGCATGTGTGTGTGTGTGTGTGTGTGTGGGCAGATGTAGGACTGTGTCTGCGCGTGTGTTTGTCCGTGTGTACGTGCGTGAGTTTAAGACTTCCTTTGGTACTTCCCTGTGATTGGTGTGACACCAGCTGAGTGCATGTGCATGTGTGTTTAAGTATGTTGTGAGGGACTACGCGTGATTGTGTTACTTTGCACAGCGTCCAGAGGTCCATGAGTGGGAAGGGCATAAGCGTGTGGGCTGTGAGAGCGGGTGTGTGTGTGTGGGTGAGTGTGTGTGTGGGTGAGTGTGTGTGTGGGTGGGTGCTGCGGTGTACCAGGTCTTCCAAATCATTATTCCACCACGGCAGAATTACATTTCCAAGAAAACAACACGCCATTACTGACATTACGCCAACCGAGCCACCGATGCATTTTCAATTATTAATCCAGCTCCAACCTTTTAAATTACCTCACCAGATATAAACTACCAACAGAATGAAAGTCGGCAGTTCTGTGATTTACACCCTCAAACGTGGATCTTTCAGCCAGAAACACCTCAGAATGGACTCTCGTTCGTGCTTGCTTTTTCCGTGCTCCTATAATGTACCTCTGCCTGCCTGTCTCCACCTCTCTGTCTGCCTGTCTCCACCTCTCTGTCTGCCTGTCTCCACCCCTCTGTCTGCCTGTCTCCACCCCTCTACCAGACTTTTCTATCGACCCGTGCACAACCCGGCGTCATTGTGATAACGAAGACAACTTGATACGTCAGGTTAACACACCTCGACCACACTCACGAAAGTGACTAGGTAGATGCCATCGGACTTCCAGACGCAACACAGACTTCTCTGAATCAACATTGGCATGCTGTACACTCTGGGGGGGGGGCACGGAGGATGATGTCACCAAGGGACAGGAAATAAATTATGCTTCTGTCATCCCACATTTCTGCTTACTTTGTGTAGCTTTATGCGCTCAAAGGCTTTTGTAGTGGCCGCCGTCTGCATGCGTCAAACATCCAAGCATTGCTGCATGTTGCTACACCGTACACACAGTGACATCAACGCACACAGTGACATCACTGCACAGATAGTGACATCACTGCACAGCTAGTGACATCACTGCACACACAGTGACATCACACGAGAAGACACACCGTTGTCTCCATGGGGACAAGAGGGATGGCGTCTGGTAATTTCATTGGCTGTTATTTTGTCCAGTTATGCTAATGCTACTATGCAGTCACCTGCACTCTATACACACGCGTTGGTGATTTTTAGGCAAGCGGAAAGTGGTTAAATTGAATAATTTAACAGGCTGATGCAATACGGTAGACGTTCTGTCAAATGTTACCCTGTCAAAAGTTAACTAATTGATTAGTTGATTGATTAGTTAATTAAGTTAATTTAACATTTTTGCATTCAGAAATAAAGAAAACCCTCCCGCACAACAACCTATTCTTCTCTCACGGCTCCTCACGGAAAAATACAAACACTATCTCAACTCCCAGTATAGAGTCCAAGGATGAGAATCATCTAGAATAAAAAGAAAACAGTATATATATATATACATATAGAACATAATCATAGAATAACAAGGTTCAAATAAATGTAGGTAGCATTAGTGATGACCAAATGGTAATGCTGGCAGCCCTCAGATTTTCTTTGTAAAAATGAAAGACATAATTGAAATTTATGGGTCAATATAATTAACAATCCAGTCTGTAAACAAGAACAGTCAAGAACAATATTGGAACAAACATTAAACATAAAATGTACAGACTAGACTGTTAACTATATTGCCGTATACATGGCTTTAATTTTGAAAAAGACAATTTGAGTTAGTGCTGCTAGCATAATATTCTGCTGCTAGAAGAACGGTAATGAAGCCTCATTTGGCCATCACTTGGTAGCATGATAATATTGCTGTGGCATACCAAGTATGGTCGGATCACTGGAATGATTTAAATCAAAGACCCAATTAAATCAATGATTTAAATCAAAGACCCAAAGACCCAATTCATGCCAAAAAGCTGCAGAGCTTTTAAAGCACAGTGTCATAAGGACCATCTCCAAAGAAGAATCCATAATGGGCATTAGAGCATTTATAAAGTGGCCACTAAAACATTTACATTTGAGTCAATTAGCAGACGCTCTCATCCAGAGTGCCTTAAAGCAAGGCTTCCCTGTGGGAATTGAACCCACGACCCAGGAGTGGTCACACCAATCTACAAACCAGCCACAAGGGACTAAAACCACTAAAGCAGTTTTGCATTCAAAATGTGAGCTGGCTCTTACAAAGTGTCAGATGAATGTTTACAAAAAAAAAGAGCAGATTATCCATCACCTGATCCAGACATCAAAAGCGCCTCCAGGGCATTTTCTCCAATGTTATCAGAGAAGTGGATCCCAGAGTATTTATTTTCTTTTTATCTCTCTTGTATCTAGTGGCAGAGTTCTGTGTAGTTTAAAGTTTAATTATTGAACTGACACACATCCCTCTGAGTCTATTGCTCAGCTAAATAGGAATAAATGCTCACCTATTAAACACTTTCTGAAGGTATGTTCACAGATTAATACTACTGATAGCCAAGCCAACCCTAACACAGGAAGACGTTATCTTACATATGCTAACAGGAACTGTAGCTAACCAAGTAGCTTGCTGTCTACGTTCAAACTTTACAGCACGACACACCTCCAGTCCGAATCGAGCTGCATGTCCTGCTGCAAAAGCATCAAATGAAAAATGAATCTGTGTTCGCCGTCTCTTTGCTCGTTAGCTATACTAAATAGTGCAGAGCACAAAGCCAGCCTAGAGCAAATTACTTCATAGCCCAACTGTGTTTTGATAATCCTTCGTGTTGGCGTGTGTGTGTGGTGTTGGGGGGGGAAGTGACATACACCCACGCATCCAGATAAAGAAATCAAAGGCCCAGAGTTTATTTTAGTTTATTTCGTTGCGAAATAGCTCAAGATGAGATAGTGTGAAACCCAGTGCTGCCGTTTGCTCAATGTAAGTTGAGAGCAATGTGGTTCTAAAGACAGATTTGTTTCCAATTTTCAGTGGTAGGCATTCGCTTGCAAAACTGTAAACTATGTTTTCCCAGAATTGTATTCTGAAATTTGCCAAAGGCAAACTGACACAGACAATCTCAACCAACCTTAGAAAATGATATATTTCTCAGGTCGCAATGCAAAAAGCGTGATGCTCCATATTCGGATCACTGGTCATTTGCCACCAAAAAAGCAGTAAAATAATCGGTGTATTTCTTTGCCTCTCACAGGTGCCACAGGCTTCAGGTCAGATATCCCCGCCACATTAATCCGACCCAACATGTGCCAAACCACAACAAACAGATGCAGGGCTGTATAAGAACGAGTGAAGACAGACCTGCTGGTCTGGTTCCCGTTCGCTGAGCCTCTGACACCCAGGCCTGTCAGTTTTGGTGATCTGGCAACGCGGCACAGTTGCTGTACAAAAGTCTCGGCTGTTCACTGAGGCATCAGAAGAACAATGCATAATGACTCCGGGTGCCAAGACGCGGACGGGCCAACGCCCTCCACCTTCCTCTCTCTGCCTCTCCCTCATCTCCCTCATCTCCCTTTCACCTTTCACCCCTCCTATCGATATGGAGCGGAAGTTAATTTTGGCGTGTTCTACAGACACATATTACATATAAACCCCAAAAGCGGAACAGAATGTTCTCTCCTTTAGCCGCCCCCCCCCCCCCCCCCCCCCCCCCACCACCCTCCCCCGTTCTCAGTGTCTCTCCCTCTCTCTCCCTCTCTCTTCCTCGGCTCTGTGGGAAATACATGTTTTATCAACTCAAGGTGAGTTGGCCGAGGCAAACTGCATTATCCCTCCAGAGAAAGAGAATTCTATAGTGTCTGTGGGGTACCTATAGACCTCCCCCCCTCCCCCCTCTCCCCCCCCCCCCTCTCTCTCCCCCCCCTCCCCCCCTCCCTCTCCCCCCCCCCCTCCTCTCTCTCCCTCCCTCTCTCTCCCTCTCCCCCCCCTCCCTCTTTTTTTTCCATTTCAACTTCAATTACAGCCTTCTTCACGGCGGGGGTTCCTCTGCAGTGCGCATTTTCAGGTGGCCCTGAAAGACGATCCTGTCTCCAGCAGCGAACCCACACCGACAAACACGCAGACACACACCCGAGCAGTCGCCCCTGTGACACACACACACACACACAAACTTTATCTTCCCCGTGCCCCTGTGACACACACACGCACAAACTTTATCTTCCCCCGTGCGACGGTGAAAAAAAAAAAAGAACAGTGACAAACCCAACCCGTCAGATGTACAGCCAATCACAGTGCCCTTCGGCGCTCTGCAGAAGGGGAGGTTAACAGGACTAACCCACAACACAGCAGCCTGGAACAAATAACGTAGAATAGCCTGACCAAACAGACGGTGCGGACGGTGACTGTGCACGTGGTCGGCACGCGTTCCCGGTGTTAAGACAGCTGTGACAGAATGTCACGTGTGACCTTCCCATGTACCGTACACGGTTGTGAAAAGCCCAAGTGACCAGATGGTAAAACAGCAAAGTGGTTGTGCAGTGGGGGTGTGTACTCTGTGTGTGTGTGTGTGTGTGTGTGTGTGGTGCAAAGATCAGAGCTGATGTGGTTTCTCAGTGTAGGATGGAGTAGGATAGGGAGGAGTGGAGGGGGGAGAGGAGTGGGGGGTGGAGAGGAGTGGAGGGGGGTAGTGGGGGGTGGAGAGGAGTGGATGGTGGAGAAGAGTGGAGGGGGGAGAGGAGTGGAGGGGGGGAGTGGGGGGGTGGTGGAGAGGAGTGGAGGGGGGAGAGGAGTGGAGGGGGGAGAGGAGTGGAGGGTGGAGAGGAGTGGGGGGTGGAGGAGTAGGGGGTGGTGAGGAGTGGGGGGTTTGAAGAGGACTAGTCATTCACATCTGTCCCCCCGGGATCCCTGAGAGAACTCAGATCCGACTGAGACCTTGAGCCTCTGTCTCTGTTCGACACTGAGACAAGCACACACATACACACACACACACACACACACACCTCCCACGCTTGTACCATGTCACTGTACTAAACTGAGGCTTCTCAGTATGCATCAATATTGTTACATTAGATCCCAAATGCAGTGCCATTTTCTACAGCAAGAAGCCGGTATTATAAAATTATTATGTAGATTGCAATTAATGAACTTTTTATTTTTATATTGGACAACGCCTCAGTACTCCCTGTCCTGATTGGCTCCCAGCTGTTCCCTGCCCAAAGCCTCCAGGTTGCGGTGCTGATCCAGGTGCTGCCTGGTGATTCCTGCTTTCACTCTTTAGTTTCTTCCTAGGTTTTAACACTACTAGGGAATGTTTAAACTCTTGTTGTTGCTTGCTCTTTCAATCAACGGATGTGTAAAAAGCACATTGTGACAGCTGCTCATGTGAAAAGGGCTGTGTAAAATTGAATCGATTTAATTGATATCACACCAAAACAAATACCAGATCACAGATGAGTGTGGCTCGATGCTGATGTAAGCTAGCACAGCTCGTGAACAGAAAATGTTTTATTGGGTCATAAAGGTAATGTCATAAAGGTTATGCCAGATCATACTGGGCTGGCCGTTAATCAAAAGGCACTTCTTCTATATGCACTATAATAATAGAAACATTTAAATATCTTAAATATAAACATGTTATTGGTCATTTTCCGTCAAGTGTAACGTGCATTAATTTGTAATAACTGTTTC
The DNA here is from genome assembly GCF_011004845.1 of Esox lucius. Classification (NCBI taxonomy): domain Eukaryota; kingdom Metazoa; phylum Chordata; class Actinopteri; order Esociformes; family Esocidae; genus Esox; species Esox lucius. The sequence continues at coordinate 4,122,689 of NC_047590.1, forward strand.
TGCTGTATAAGACTATGGTTGGGTTCTAAATGTTCATTATACATTTTGAAAGAAAAATAAATAAATCACAAACAAGGCCACATTTCACACAAAACCCCATTATGGTTTGTCAGAACTGTTTCTGCGAGTCTCACAGTGTGAGAATCTGATAAAAAAATGTCAAGTTCCTGCATACAGGCAGGTTTTCCTGTGATAGGGTGATCAAATGAGGTTCCTACATTTGTGTTCTTCTGTACACGACAACATACAGTCCTGCTCAGGATAAATGTACACTAAACACTGTGTTCAGCCAACATACAATACTACAACACTCCTACGCAGAATCTGCTTCTGGGAAAACTGTGGCAAACATCTTGAATCTCCTTTAAGAACTCAGAAAAGCCTTTTAAGTTCCTTCAGAATGCAGGACCCCTAAATGTCAAAAGCTTTGGGGAGAGAAATACCGATCAATGGGAGTAATAGTTCAAAAATCAATGTTATCGGTGATCCAAGAAAGGAGCAAAACGGAGCGGAGCTCCATTTCATGACAAAAATCTTTTCTGATTGAAGATTGAGAACGGAGGCACAGAATGCCTGGCGTAAATCCTCTTATACAGGGAGGATGAAATGATAAACGAACTGAATATAAAGTAGAGAAACAATAACTGAGGCTGTTTCATTTTATTTACCTTTATGTATACAGAGATATCAACTGAGACCAAGGTCTTTAACAGCTGAGCCCTGTATTACAACAATATTTAAAATGCCTTATAGGCACTAAAACATTAATCTTCAGATCACTCTGAATGGCATTTCCCTAAGTTTGGGCCAAAGTAATCAAAAGCGATTTTACCCAGTTCTTAATAGGCCCACGGTATCTCCAGTTGTATCCAGTCTTGAGAGCATGTAAGGTAACTGCTTTTCGTCCAACAAAATTTTTCTGTTAGATAGTCAGGAACTTTTTCCAGGACTGCAAGTTAAACAGTGGTAACACCAACCACTGGCATTTTCTATGTAGAGATCCAATTCTCATTGTATAACATAAATTGTGTTGTTTTGTCTATATTGTGATATCACTGGGTGTGTATAATAATATTATTGTACTGAGGTCTTGCTCCTGACCTGAAATTAAAACAGAAATATTGAACTACAGCCTGTGATTTATTGTGTTTCTCTATAACAAGGAATGTGTTGGTCTTTTCATCAACTGAACTTTACCTCAGCAGAAATCTGCTTGGTGAAATATCTGCTACCTCACTCAGTATGTGCAAAAGACACTGGGAGGTTTGCTGGGATGCTTTGTGGTTATTCACATGAAAAAGGGATGTGCACAGAGAACCACAAAACAACAACAACAACAACAACAACAACAATATATTTATATATCATTGATTCAATAAGGGTCAACCCTAATTTATCAACGAGATCCTAAAACGATAAATGTGTTTATAAGCTTATTGATTTCTCTTTAACAGGGCCAGCAAACGGTACTGCTTAAGAGGCACCACCTCGCAATGAAACACAAGGCCAACCCATGGCGCCGCTGTACCATGATGTGGCAACCTCAGCAGAGGTGGGAGGGGCTACTTGGCGGGCTAAAAGGGCCCGCCTGTTACCGCTCCACAAACAGACATCCACCGTCCACGCCGTTTGAGGCGCACGGACAATTGGCACGCGACATTCGTGGCTTAACCGAAAGCCTGAGGATTTTTTTTTTGGAGTTGGGCATTTCTCCGTCGCTTGAGTGGAAAGATGTTGGTTAGGTCCAGGTAAATCCTTCTTAGTGGTTGTGCCCAGTTTAGGTGAAGCTACAGCTGCCACGGGCAACTAACATTACTCAGCAGTCTGGTGAATCACAATCGAATATCAAATCAATTTTCTATTTTCTTTCAGGTTCGTCCCAGGAAACACAACGAAAAGCTTTGATTGAGTGTCACATCCCCACTTTCCTACACCCTTATTGGGGGCAGGGGGTTAGTGTTTACGCCCCCGGGAGCTGAGAAAAGGGCAATAGCCAATTGAAATCTGTTCGCTGTATCATTCAGTCTGACAGCAGTGTAATCTTCTCAAATGCCTGTTTTCCACTCTGGTATGTCGTGTTACTCCCATGGAGGAGATTCGAAGTGTTTTTTCTGCCGCTGTTCCTCTCAAGAGTAAATACAAAACAGATTGTTGCTTGGGAATAGAATGTGTGGAATCATGGCACCCAGGGCCAATCACTGTTGAGTCCTGTCGCCCCTTAATAGTTCTGACAGAGAGCGTCTCGGCTTGGCTAGTCCGTGACCCGCTGACAACCAGCCCCAGTTACAGGGAAGCAAGGCAGCCTTGGATTTCACACAAAATACATACTATTGCACACTCACACACACACACACACAGAGGAATCAACAAATCTGAGGCCAGGTCGGAGGGAGTTTGCGTGGCAGGTTCATCTTACCTCCCAGTCCTTAAAATCTGGTGAGTTGCAGTTGAGAACTGTATTGAGTGGGGTGGACAGGTGGCATTTTATTTTGGGGACGTCTGCGTAAGGTTTTGTCCCAAATGCGCTACCAGACAAATCCAGCCGGCCGCACTTCTCTTTCTAAGAAGGATCTGGATCGGAGGTTAGAATGGCATCCCCCGCGTTCACCCTCCGTAACTTCATTATTCTGAGGGGAAAAACGGCGCGGTGACGCTGTCGTGTCGTTAATTTCGGCTTTCCCGATTGATCGTCGACATTGTTCAAAAAGATTTAACAGGTCACCTTGTCGGTAGCAGTGCCGCCACTCCCCCGAAAAAAAAAACCCCTACCCGCCCGAATGGATTTCCCCTCAGAGGGCAGCGTTCAGGGCCTATCACCTAATGGCCTTCTGCAATTAAGGTTTGATTGATCAGTGACTTGGTGTGTATCAATAAAAAAAGCTCTGGGCCCGGGGACGTGTCTGTTCATTCTGGATTAGGGTCCAATGACTCCATTAGCTTACCCGTCCGTAGCCAACACCCACAGGAGAATACCTCAGGTCGTCTACTGTACCGCCCGGGAAGCTTTGCCGCCTGCTCCCATGGACCATCACTGTGTCCTTTTCCGGACTCACACGGACAGGCCAGGAAGACTTATGGGCTGGAAGCATAATGTATGCACAGGGGGGGAGGTTGAGAAATTGGTCTGGAGACATGACAAAGCACCTGCTGAGGTGTCGCAGATAAATTATTATGGAGTCTATGTAAATGGAGTCGGGTGCACGCCGAAGACCATTACATTAGAGGAGCATGATACGTTAGGGCACCGCTTGAGTTTCATTTACATATAAACCGTAGCATAAACTGGTCATTTTTCAGATGATTTTCCCGGGGAAATTATTTAGGTATTCATCCGGCCCATCAACCATGAGTCCTCGTCTATGCTGTTATCATTAGGCTAAGACTAAAACCTGCATCTGCAAGGCACCGCCTTAGCCGGGTTAGATTGCTGGAATACCATGAGCTCTGCATTGTAATTCTGCCCGACGCGATTCTAATTCATGGCGCATACACGAACCGTAATGGATGTGGTGTACCTGGCGCTGTACTGAAATCTGTGTCATAGCAGGTGCTTTAATAAAACCTGCTCTAATTCCGTGCGCATAATTTATAGGTTACACTGTCTTTGTACCAGTCTTCTCATTGACAAAGCTGCCCTGATCCTCCGACTTTTCTGACAAATTAGTGCCTCTGTGAATATTTACGAGGGTCTTGCAGTGAGCAGTGTGTTACGAAGTCCTGGATAAAGTGAGGCAAATGGATTTCATTTAACTGTCAGACATCTTGATGCCGAAACGCGACGGGACTTGGAGTGCTGGAGTTATGCGAGCTAAAAAAGTGGGTCGTGGTGGTGTATTACCTCCCAAAAGTACAGTAAGCAATGCATATCACCGGGGGTATCAGTCAGACCGGTGATCGTTGGGCGGTGTTGAAGTGGCAGTAGAGCTAGCAGCAGCAGCGAAGTAGCATAGCAATTTCCTCTATGGACTTCAGGTCGGAGAAGTGGTCGTAGTGTCTCTTGTGGAACTCTCCCTACTCACACCGAAATGCTGTGACCTACATAGAAGCAGGCGGTGAAAATTGGATCCATCCTTGTCCAGCAAATGTGTTCTGCTGTAAACATGAATGTGCTGTAAAGCAGCAGGTAGGCAGATGCCTGTTGAGTCTGTTGTCGGGTAGTTAGCGTTGGCGGGTGAATTCCACAGCATGGAACATGGATGACCTTCCTACCCACAAGCCCCAGGGCTGCATCCTAAATAACATCCTACGGAGTGGACTACCTTTGGTTACAGACACATGGGCCCTGCTCAAAGGTAGGGCAATATGGTTTTAAGACTAAACTACTGACTCGTTCAAGCAAATAAGGTGGGGGTCGGCACCAGGTTAAGAAACACCTCGTGGCATAGCGGTGGCGGTGAGCGCGTCGCTCCGTCTTCCCTCCAATCACTTTGTGTTCCACCTTTAACATACTGTGTAGCTGTCCAAAAACGTTGGTAAGACGGACGGCTCCGCTCTTACAGGCGTATCAACAAGGCTTTAGCGCTGCTGCAGACCACTTATCGTTCACATCTAAATTATATTAGCGCAAATCCAGAGCAACTTAAAGCCGCGTGTGCAAACACGATCACGCGTTCTCTCACAGTTCAGGGGCGAATAGGGACGACAAGCGAAAAGATCTGGCTCTTTGTATCAGGTGTGATTGGAGTGAGCAGGCAAGGAGATGGGGTGGGGGGGGTAGGGGGGGCGTGCAACAAGCAGAAGGGCGATGACAATAGAAACCTCTGAGTCCTTGAGCCTTACCTCACACTGCTGGCTCCTGCCCACAATGCCCTGTCCTCGTCACTCCATCTCTGTGAACAGAAGACCAGACACAACCGTGTGAGGTTTGGAGATGTGCAAGGAATAGATAAATAAAGAGGAGATGCAAGAGAGACTGAGAGACAGGGAGAGGGAGATAGGAGAACGAGACACATTCGATGGGAGGGACTGAGAGAAAGAATGTGTGTGAACAAAGAGAGAGAAACATCTTGAAAGAGGAACATGGTAATTGGGCACAGTTGGACAGAGTTTAAAAAACGGAGGGTGGGTTGATTTTGCGCAATGCTGTATCTATAAAAACAGTGGTACATGGTACAACCACACCGATACTGGGCAAAATAAAGCTCTGCTACTGAATCGCTCCTCAAACGATAAATTAACTACATTTCAACTGGAGATTCAGACATTCCCGGAGAACAATGGAAGCAAAAAGGATTGCTCTTCTTATTGTGGTTACAGGTAAAATCTGATTCTGTAAACCAACCTCCTACATGGGCTTTGTGTAACCATTGTGTAATCACACTATGAAAACAGCTGGCAGATTCTGTATTTTTTTTAATCACAAAGAACAGATGTGGCAGCATTTAACAAAACCGTTTACAATTCAAGCCGAATTCAAGTTGACTTATAAGAAGCCCAAAGCTTGAGGTTGGTTCTATTCTGATCAACTGCTGTTGGTTCGAATCTGATCCACTGCTATTGGTTCGAATCTGATCCACTGCTGTTGGTTCAAATCTGATCCACTGCTATTGGTTCGAATCTGATCCACTGCTGTTGGTTCGAATTTGAACTCTCCTCTGACTTTCACTACTTCTCTGTTTAATAAAACTGCCTGAAACACTACCTTAAAAATAATAATACTAATATATTAAGTAAATATGATATATACTGTATATCACTAGAAGGTTCCCATTTCCATTTAGAAGGATATTAAAGGGACAGTATAGTAGGTATTTTCATAAACATGAAACAGTGTAATGCTTTTGAATAATTTATTGCATTTCTGTTTTTTTAAAAGGAAGTCAACTACCACTGGAAAAAAAATCTTGTTTTTACAACAGAATCTGGAGGATACAATTTTCAGATAAAACTACAGGTTGACAAAACGAGAAAGACAGGCGCATAAAACGAGAAAGACAGTAAGAAAGAGGTCGCAAGGAAGGTCGATGGATTTTTAGATTGTATATAGCTAAATAAAAAATGCTATAAGGAAGTTTTTCACCCTATTGCTAAAGGTTACTTGTAAGAAACACCATATCGTTGTCTTTTCCTGGTTTAAGAACAACTTGGCTTGAATGGACAATATTGCATTCAGGGAGATTGCCAGGCACATCGGATGACATTTGCCAATTGTCATAAATGGTTTCCCAGATGACCAAGAATAAATACCATTCCAATTGTAAAAGCTTCCAAATAGATAACATAAAAGGAACACTTTTGTATAATATAATATAACTGATATTTAATTATTTTAAGCAGGCTGTGAATGCCAGTGAATGCATAACCCTGTATAGGCAACAAAAATCTACATTGCAAGACTATACAAAAATAACTAGTTTCAACATGGTTTTATTATTCTTGCCAAGTGTTTTACATTAGGACCAGCTCCTTAGAAATCAGAAGACATTTGTGGCATGTGTCACAAGTTACTGGCCAAAGTATCTAACTTACTGTACATTAAGTTATTCCAACCAAAATTACACAGTGTTTGCACATCGCACACACCCCATCTATGAATAAAAATAACAAACAACAATATCCTTGTCTATCACAGATTGGACAGGTCGATGGAATGACGCATACATCCAGACATTGCCTAACCCTAGTTTCCAGTCCACAAAAGCACACATACCTGTTAGGTTTAAAGGATTTCGAGCTCCCTACATTTGTCCGTATACTAGACAGTACGCTCTTTCAGGTCTTCATGAAAGAATGAAACCCAACAAAAGGTTGTAGCTTTGTCACGCTGCATCCCTGTCAGAGGCTGTGACGGCCAACAATCGCACAACGATGCACTCTGGGTAATTGCAGGACATTGTGCCACTCTGGACTCAAGCAGGAAGGAAGCTCTTTTTTTCTTTTATGTATGTGTGTCTGTCTGTAATTCGGTCTGTGTGTGTGTCTGTCAGTTTATCAGCCCTGGCATGTAAATTGTCACTTCTAACTCCTTGAGAATCCCAGTTATTGTCTTAAACATGTCACTCAGTGACCTTAGTGATCACAGCAAGCACATAAACAGGAATCCACCAGGTTATATAAACATGCAATATATAAACCGGTAATATAAACATGAGGACAGGATTTAACCACAGTCTGGGGACGATGGCTTCCCGTTCTTCTTCAATCACTGTATACAATAAATCCTTTCAACTGTTTAAATCTACTTCCCATCGCCTCCACCTCGGTGGATTATTTGGGATCCTGTTGGGCCTTCCACGAGGCTCTCTCCGACATGCATTCATGGAAGTTAGAAAAGATGCTGCTGTTCACGGTTCCCTCCATTCATCCGTAGCGGTAATGATGTTGCCAATTTCAAAATGCATTATGCATGTCTTTTTGTGGGCTGATCAGCATAAGATGAATAATTACCGTCATTAGCGGGCAAAGGAGAAAAAACTGTAGCACTTTATTATTCACCAATTAAAGAATAAAGGTAAATTGAGACATTGAAACTAAAAGGTCCAGTCGTCTCAAAGCATAACATTTTTCACATCCCAGTCCTCAGAAGACAAAAAGTGTCACCACAGGTCAATAGGGTAGACTTATTGACCTGTTGACTCAGAGAAATTAAAAACCTCATAGTGGGTCCGACGTGGCCTCTGTTTTTTCCTGTAACAGCAGTCAGTAAACCTGTGTAAATGTAGTTTTGAATACTTAATTGTAAATTGTCAAAAAAAAACTGTATGAAAACCTTTTCTGAAAACTGCGAATTTCAGCAGTCTTCACAGCGAAGTGCTTCATCATTTACCTCCTAATAGACCCAGAGCACCTGTCTGCAGAAGAGTGCTGGAGGATCTACTGATAAATGGCAATATATATTGCCAAAGTTTACAACTTGGCCTGCTTGTACCCTATGAAATAATGCAGAGAGGGCTACCGAAACTGGAGTGTACAGTATGTATACTTTAGAAGGAGAGGAACAGGAGTGTATTCTTTCATTGCCTAGATGGGAATTGTTTATAGCCTAATAACACACTGACCGCCTGCAGTCCAGAACACGGGAAAAAGCTGAAAACAATTAAGTCCTTATGGACAGAGTTTTATCACTCAAGATGATCTTTGAGACTTCCTCACAAAGGTGCTGCTGCAAAAGGGCACCTGTTCCCCCAAGTGGAAGCTACTTCCTTGGGTGGTATTCCAGACCCAGGTGGGGTTCAGGAGGGCTGACGTGGATCTCATTGCAAGGAAAATGCAGCGACAAGGCAAAGACGATTCAACCTAAGTCTGCTACCTCTAATGAGAGTCAAAAAACTAAATTAGAAGCTACTTTACAACTTGGAATGGAAAATGAAGAACACAGTGATAACTTCTAAAGATGCTGATGGGACTGACAGAGACAGGGAGGACTGACAGAGACAGGGAGGACTGACAGAGACGGGGAGGACTGACAGAGACAGGGAGGACTGACAGTGACAGGGAGGACTGACAGAGACAGGGAGGACTGACAGTGACAGGGAGGACTGACAGAGACAGGGAGGACTGACAGTGACAGGGAGGACTGACAGTGACAGGGAGGACTGACAGAGACAGGGAGGACTGACAGTGACAGGGAGGACTGACAGAGACAGGGAGGACTGACAGTGACAGGGAGGACTGGCAGAGACGGGGAGGACTGACAGAGACAGGGAGGACTGACAGAGACAGGGAGGACTGTCAGAGACAGGGGGGCGAATGCAGGAGTTCTAGAGTGCCATTTCTTTTGCTGTTCTTGAATAACTTTCCAGAAAGACAAGCGATGGGCTCTCATACCTCCCTAAAACTCTGGCTACGGTTCTGCATCAAACTTTAATAATCAGCTGAACAACATACTAACTACCAGGTCATTTTCTCACTGTAGCTACGGTGATGAAGCCTGGCTCTATCACACATACCTGATTGTCTGTGCAAGACCTGAAATCATGCTGACAACTGGATCAATTATCTACAACAGTTTTAATTAGCTACGTAATGTGCTTCTACTTCTCCACTTAAAAATGGTGTCTTTCAACACTGTGAAATTGTCAGCGGTCTGTCCATCCTCTTCAACTCTAACGGTGCATCACTTTAATTATAATACTCTATTACAGTCAGCTCCAAAAGTACTGGTGCCCATTACTAACCATTAGTTTTACTGAGCATGAAATAATTGTAAATAAGCTCAATTAAATTAAGAAAACTGCAAGAGTTGTATTAGTATAAGATAACAAGTACAATGTTTTATTAGAATATAATAAAGCTCGGTGTTGGTATGGTTATTTCAATGGTCGTTTGCAGATGTTTTCAGGGGTTTCTAAGAACTTTGAAAGCGAACGTTTGTGAAAACATCATGAGTTTTATCTTCATGACTATGAGCCATTATTCATTAAATATTGCCAATCACATCCATACGTCTTAATGTCTATTTCAAGAGCCAGATACCAGTGATTGAAACACTTCTTCGTCCTGGTCTGTCAAAAACGAGCCTCCAAAAGTCCCAGAGCCTCTGGAACATACGTACGGCTCTGTCGTGCACTGCATAATGAGTTGGAGCATCCGCTTGGTGCAAAAAGAAAGACGCCGTGTCACATAGCTCGGCGTCTAAAGCGAATTAATGCCTACCCTTCCGTCCTACCCGTCTAACGCACCACCATCTTCCCTTTCAGTGTTCCCATGCAGAGTGTGGCTCTTTCTGATCCCAGCCGCCGTAGCAGCCACAGGCCAGAGGGCCTGTCTGGAATTCAAAGTGTTAGTGGATCTGCTGCTTGGAAACAACCAGAGAGCAATGTAAAATTCACAGAAAACCACAGGGGGAAACAGGACAATTAACCTTCAGCCGGAAAATGTCCCTAAAGGAGGACCTGTCAGACATTGTTAGTGCCCGGGAAGTCCCGGAAGAAGGATGACATTAAACAATTGTGTGAGCATCTTTAGACGTGTTGGTGCTGAGCCATTTGCTAAGCACAAACATGAGAATCAAACGAGTAGGCCTCAAGTTTCTGCAAATTACTCCCACTGTGCACAGACCAAAGGGAAAGAAACCCGAAGGCTGTTGTAAAATACAAACAGCACTGATGTTGTTTGGAAAGGCTAGGCAGTGACACGGAGATTCACTAACTAACGAGTTCGGATCACAAGCATTTTCCTTCTCTTGAGTGTTATGACAGGATCAAAGTGCATTAAAGCTGTAGTGTTAAAGTTAATCTGTGTGGATAGGGATCTAGCAGCCTCTTAAACCAGGCCTAGAATGTTGCTAGGCCTGGGGAATACCGATAGGATTTACGTTTTTTCTGTCAGTAACGCCTCAGAACACGTTAACCCAGTCAAATGCATTGCTTGGGAGGGCCTTATATAAGTGCTCATGAGAATAATGCCTTCAGTGCAACAGTAGCTATCTAAGTGAAACCCCATCAAAATCTGTGGATGTATTTCGCGTTTGTGGTAAACCATATCAGTCTTTCAGAAACAAACATTTCCTAGGTAAATCGTCGTCATTGCGTCCGGACTACACACTCGCGTTAGAAGATATAATAGGACTGGTAGCGTTGAATGATGGATTTTCTAAAGCGCTATGTGGCTCCTGTTGCAATCTTATGTTATAATGTAAAAGATGTGTGGATGAGGTAGAAAGAATTAGCGTTTTTGTGAGGAGAAAAGGCAGGACAGTCTCAACCCCCTGATGTACCAAAAGATGTTCACCTAATGAATTTTCTCATCCTCCGTCTCGTTTTGACCTGCATTTGCTGCTGCCATTTCTTTTGCGTTCTGAACACCAACCTGATCCTCGATTACTGAAATCAGAGGAGTAACCATTAGTATCATCGACCTGTCCATTTTCAGTTTCAATAAATCGCAGACTGTAGGCCATGCTTGATTAATTTTACCATAGCCTGAAGGAAGGCACGCCAAAATCTCAGCATTTAAGCAGAGAAGTTGTAATGGCTTTTTGCAATGGCTTTTCACTCGAATTTATGAATAGAGCACAGATCTTTCAAAACAGAACTAAGTTTTGAAAATCTGAGAATCAGCTGCAACTTTTTTTTAATAGGCAAGTTTCCAGACCTCCGGGAGGCCAGACGAGATTGGAAGTGTGGCCTCACGAGGCGAGGGATCTAGTTACCCTTAAGTCAATGTGTATTCAAAGTTTATGCAGTTAAAGACCAAAAATGATGGGTTCCATAGCTAGTATATCACAAACTCTGCTAAACATACACATATCAGCTCATAAACATATTGGCCTGAAAATCTTTGTCAACATCATCCTGACAACCAAAAATCCTGTCCTTCCAATGATTATCAAATAATGTTGGTTGTACTCTGTCAGTGCAACAAAACTGCAAATAAGCTTGTGTCTCTAGAAATGATGGAAGTCTGGGGCAAAACAATGCCTTTGACCTCAAGATATGGTATTCGTTCTGCTGTGAACGCGGCCGACGCGCAGTGCATCAGGAGGCATGGCGCTTGGTGTTGACACATACAGAGATGAACTGTTCCCCTCCAGGTAGATTCTTTACATTTAAACTGTTGGCGACTCCCTCTGCCTGTGGCCTTGAGTCCGATGTGACAGGGATTGGGGCACCACAGATGGAAAGCCCTCGTGTGGCATGTCACCCTGTCCTCTCTTCATAAAACAGAGGATGTTGGGGAACTGCACTGAGAAACCCTAGTTTCCTACAGCCACGCTTTCTTCTTTCTTCCCACTGTGACAAAAGAGGTTCCCCGCTCAGCGGTGAAATAGGCCAGGCTGGCCTAGATTCCCGTCCGTAACCTTCTGGTTCGTTATCGTCAGGCGTGATGTAGGGCGTCAATCTGGAGGCTTGTTAAAAGACAATGCCTTCCCACCTGCAGGTCACAGCTACGGGCATGGCCAGGTGCAACGTGGAACTGGCAGAAATTGAACAGGCCTGGGGGTCTGATCCGCTCAGTTGCCTGGATGCATGACAGGCGACGATTCGTTTTAGTTTCGGCTAATGTGAGCGCAAACATCTGTGTTTCTTCCGCAATAATGATGACGGATGTCATGACTATACTAATGGTTGCTGCAGAAACAGAAAATAGTAAATGGTTCCAGCTTGCTAAATGAGAAGGATCCATCCTGATATCTCTCCTTCTTGGGTTGTGTCTACAGAGTCTCACCTCTCAGTGACGGCAGAGCACCGCATCACAGCCAGTTGAGAGACAACCTTTCTTTGATGTGATTTCCTTTGGTCTTCCTGAAGCATTCTCACCCACCCTCTGACATTTTTCTACTCCTCTCACACCTCCGCCCTCCCTCCCCTCCTCTTTGTCTCGGACGCCTCCTCTAAAGCTCCGTCTCACTCCGCCTCTCTCCTCATTGTGTTTCTGTCTCTGACAGGACTGAAGCGCCGTGTGTCTTCGTGTGCCGCTCCTCTCGCTGTCGGCCCCTTCGCCTTCCTGCATGCAACCACGCCGACCTCCCGTTTCGCTGGCCCCTTCCACAACCGTACGACACCAAATGCCCAATTGTTACCAAGAGTTTTTCACTCTCTGATAAGTTCTGGCTTTACCATCCGTCAGACTGGAGCCATTAGGCGATGGTGAGGGAAACGCTCCTTCTTCCGTGTGGCTAATTGTCGCAGTTCTGAGAGAGTAGCAGGAAGGACAGGGTTAGCCTGCCCGATTAAAGAGACACTGTAGAATTCCATCTCATTGGGGACGCAGACCTGTCGCTAAGTATAGTTAGGATTTCTTAATATGTTGTGTACAGGACTCACAGATTGAAAAATATCGGAAAACAAATTGGGGGTTGCCTGATCTGTTACGTTGAGATTGTGGAGTACAAAGAAGCAGAAGATGGGAAATAATTTCCCTCTGCAGGGGCTCTATTCATTCTGACTAATGTGCTTTGATGTGAGATCAATGCTTCCCCACAGCAAGCCATTTCAATCAACGATCAGTCTCTCCTTTTCTGCGACGAGAGAGGCTCATGCAGTGTTTGTCTGTCTGACGGCACTGACACTTTTCATTACCCTGACGTTTTCCTGCTCCTCATAGCAACCGTCACCATGCAGTTAGTCAAAGCCCTATTCATTCTCTTTAATCCGCTGTTGAAGCCCCAATCCAAGTCCTCCGTTAGTGCATCGGTTAAAGTCCTCCGTTCCCTTTTCGGCACACGCAACAGTCCCTCATCCCTGTCACCTGGTTCCATGTCCGACCCTCATCCCTGTCACCTGCTTCCATGTCCGACCCTCATCCCTGTCACCTGCTTCCATGTCCGACCCTCATCCCTGTCACCTGCTTCCATGTCCGACCCTCATCCCTGTCACCTGCTTCCATGTCCTACCCTCATCCCTGTCACCTGCTTCCATGTCCGACCCTCATCCCTGTCACCTGCTTCCATGTCCGACCCTCATCCCTGTCACCTGCTTCCATGTCCGACCCTCATCCCTGTCACCTGCTTCCATGTCCGACCCTCATCCCTGTCACCTGCTCCCATGTCCGACCCTCATCCCTGTCACCTGCTTCCATGTCCGACCCTCATCCCTGTCACCTGCTCCCATGTCCGACCCTCATCCCTGTCACCTGCTTCCATGTCCGACCCTCATCCCTGTCACCTGCTTCCATGTCCGACCCTCATCCCTGTCACCTGCTTCCATGTCCGACCCTCATCCCTGTCACCTGCTCCCATGTCCGACCCTCATCCCTGTCACCTGCTTCCATGTCCGACCCTCATCCATGTTGGGACATTCATTATTATCATGATAATTCATCACACGTGTCTGAGAAACAGTCGGAAACGGGGGTGGTCAGTGAGAGTTGATTGGATTGAACAGGATGAGCCCGTGACCGCAGGCTTCTACTGACATTCATCCACGGCGAGGGTAAACAATGTTGAACGTGTGGTTTCAGGCCCTTGTCAAAGCAGGCAGGACAATAATGGGCTGATGGGAAATGTGTGTAGGTGTGGAGTCTTGTTTGAATGCGCACTCTGACCTCAATTCAGAAAGTGTACTATCACTTGGCGTGAGTAGTCTTTGTTTGGTTAAATATGTAAATGAATGTACCTTTGGTAATTAAAAGCAATAATTACTGTTTATGACCTAGGTCAAGGTCTTTTTTTATTGTGTTGAGAATGATTACCTACATTACTGTGTGGAACAAAGCCTCCGAGACCAGGCAAGAATTTGCTGTGGACCTTATAAAGAATACTGGCATCCAGTGAAGAAACTCAGAAATATTGTTTTTTATCATATTTTTGTCAAGTTTACCTACTCAGTATTGCGATCACGGCATTGATCGGCACTCAGAACTGTAATCACACCTGTACCTCTACGAACAAGGGGAACTGGGATTCATTTAAGCTTGTTATGTTGCACTGATCCCACCGGATTTGCCTGGTTAGCAGCGTGCTCATTCACCAGCCTGTACAATGGCAAACTCTGTGAGACAAACGGCATCCTCTGAGACAGATGCTCGTGGCAAGTCGCAACTTGAAAGACTCCAGATGCAGCTCATTGGATTGAGAGATGCTAGACATAAGGCCATTTTTAAAATGTCAATTGACTCTCAGCGAACAAGTGTACAACTGGCAAGCAGTCACCGATATTACAGTCAGGTGCTCAAGGGTTCCGTCTGCTTTTAGCAAGCTAGCTACCTATAACAAGTTGGCCAGCTAGAGAAGGATTCATTTAGACTTAGCCAGAGTTAAATGGAGCATGACCTTAGCAGTAGCATTTGACGGAATTCAATAAGCCTGGCGAAATTCTTAACAAGAGAAGGATTACTAGAAATGTTCAGACTCATAATAACGTTGCTTCACAGCGAGCAGTGAGGCAATTAATGCAGAAGGAAAAAGAGACACAGAGTGGAAGCCGGCATGGAGGGTGGGTAGTAGGAAGAGTAGTGTGTGAGGTTCAGAAATGGGGTCACTTGATAAAATGTGTTATCTAATCATATGAGAAAATAAGAACAAGAAAGTGATGATCATAGTTATTATAATTATTGAATGTATGTAGTATATAAACATAAAAAAACAAAAAAATGCATTCAACGTATTTGTCCTCCAGAAGGAAATGTTTGAATAGAAATGTTTTAAACAAACACACGCACACAGAAACAGTACATCAGACTGTTTTGTAATCAAGTGGCGCTCTGCTGCTGCTAAATTCTGATGCGCCGCCACAGATTATTTTGTATGATTATTTTTTTTATAATAGCTGCGTGCAGTTAACCATCAGAGCAAAGCAACAACGTCCTGAACCCGATGTTCGGAGTGTCAAGCTAGCGAGTGAGGTCGGAGACACGTGATTGGCTGTGTCTGTGCACAAGCACATATGTGTGGAACTGTCAGTAAGAGGCTGTCACATTGCAGGTAGCCAACATCTGAGAGGCCACCAAGGGTAAGAAGCAAGCTAGCTAACTGTCACAAAAACACAATAGCTACAATCGGCTACAATAGATTAGCGTCATACTGGAAACATTAGAGATTCAGCAGCAACAATAAGACCTCTAACCTGTAATAACTCTAACCCGTATTTTGCCTTCAAAATAAGTAAGATATGAATTCAGAATTTTTTTGCAGATTTGTATAGTGTGTATTGGGGACATTTTCAATAACTACGTAGGACAAATATAAACTAAACAGAATTACTATTTAAATTATATTTTACATAATGTAAAGAATATTATTACGTGGAGCACACTGAGAAATTGTTAGAACTAATGTCGAACATATCTAAAATAAAAATAAGCATATCTTGATGAAATTACTGCTGTTAATTTGCTGCTGCTCATTAGCTTTGAAACGGGATGGTGTTATAAATCTAACAACACTATATCCCCCCACTGTTACATACAAGGGATGCCTTTGCCTTATTGAGGAAATACCATTCTGTGATGCAGTGAATGTATTATACAAAGTAGTGTACATGCTGTATATGGGTAGTAGGTAGCTTTTATTATGAGTCTGGGAGGCAATTTTTTAAAGTTTTAGAGAATAGTTAATTGAGGGGCAGGATCTAGCTAATGTTAGGAAAAGAAAGTTCACAAGCAAGAGACTGGTGTACAGGGAGGATGTTTTTGAGCATTAGTTATTTCATTTTACACATTCAGGATTTTGTGTTGTTGATGTCGGTGTGCGACTCCACCCCCCACCCCCCACCCCCACCCCGCTGCTGAGAAAAAAGTTATGGGAAACACTGATCAGACATCCAGTTAATACAACATCAAAGACCTGATTTCATAACAACAGAACGAAACCTTTAGCGGTTTAAAGACGCTTTCCCGAAAGATTGTGATAGACCCAAAGTCACATGAAACACTTAGCGGGGCTAAGGCTATGCCTTTGGGAAGAGAAAGGTTTTAAAGACACTGTGCCATGCTAATAGACTCCTACCCAAAAAGATTGAATGCTGTAATAAAATCATAAGGTGCTTCAACAAATTATTAGTTTAAGCATGTGCACACTTACGCAACCAGGTTATTGTAAGGTTTTTGTTTTGAATTTTTCCCCCTCATAGATTTCCGTTTGTTGTTCAATTGAATTGTTCACATTATATGTCACATTAAACATGGAAAAAGTTATGACATGATTTATCTTTGTCTCATTCTTTTATATCACAGAAACCTGGCATTTTCTCTGGGGTGTGTAGACTTTATATCCACTGTACACATCTTCACACTTTGATGATAATTCAACTGCGTGACTGTTTCAAGCCCAGCTTGAACGCGTATTACATACAAATGCCAATTGAATATGTTAATTGAATACAGATACAGGTAAGTCGATGCATTACTGACTCTAAGCACACCAAAGTAGGCAACAAGTTCATGAAAAGTGTGGACTGACAGTTTAGGACAACTTTGTATTCATCATAGACATTTCATTCAGCCCAGCACAGCCGTCCAGACATTTTCAGATGTTACCCAAAGGCTACTAACCAAGTCTCTTTGAGATTCTATAGTAAAAGACAGTTCTGAAATCAGAAGAAACGGTAGGTTTACTGAGACCTATTAAATTATCATCAAACTATTCATTGTTTCTATTTCAAACATTAAAGGGGAAGTAAACCACATTTTGAATACAGCTGTATAATAATTTTAACAAATTCTCCGCTGGTATTTAATCCCCCAAACCTTATTTTTGATATTTTGTTCAGTTCTGTATTCTGTATTAACATTTCCTACAATGGATTAGGAATGCTCTCTAAAAAAAAGTTTTCAAAGTGTGAGGCATCATCAGCGCGGCGCCAGGGAGCTTCAGGGAAGACACGAAAAGAAATTAGGTAATTTATGTTTTATAACATTTTCAACTGTAAAACCCAAGTCAAGCTGTTCTCTAATAATCATTTAAATAAAATCACTTAAATAAAATCAATGGTAGGTAAATCTGTGATAAGATATTTCATAACATGAAAATTCTTCCCAATTTTGACGCCAGCCACTGGATCTACGTGACGCTACTTCATAGTTTTTGACTCCTATATAAAACTGTCTAGTTTGCTAATTAGCATGACAAAACCTTTCGATGTAACACGTTGTTATGTATAGCTTTAAAATAGGAACTTTAGCAGTCATAATGAGAAAGATTCAACATGACGCTGGCAGGCAGGTCAAAATGGTGGATGGATATATTTACACGTAATTAGAAACGATCAGTACAAATGCAGCCTGAAATGAATACATTTGACAGTATCCCAGAACATTTTAGTGTTCGAGCCACAAGACCTACTTTTTGTATATAAAAGCTTGCCTTAGTTTTCCTAATTGACTGCATACGCTGGTTCCTAATTTCCCTAAAGAATTGCCAGTCATGGGGATTACTGGAGACTCTCGCTATATGCCGGTGACAGTGTTTCGGCTGGATAAACAGCCAGTCCAGAAGGAAACTAGGCGCTGAAGGGATCCTTTGATCGAATCTTCCTGAAAGGCACCTATTTATTAAGGCCAGTAAAAAAAATAAGCATTTTTAAAATGTCAACTTCACTGCCCTGGGGCATTGAAATTTGATATTTAGACGAGAGGGAACATTGCCCCCTACTGGGCCCCCCCAACAACTCTTCCAGCAGCATCTGGCCTCCCATCACCTGGATCGACCCTGCCTAGCATCAGAGGCAAGTCAGTAGTAAGAGACTTTTGATTTTAATTCCACTATTCTGTAAAACCATATTTGGTAAAATAGTTGACAACAACAACAGAAACAAACAGATGCAAATGTAGATTTATGGTACAGCAAAATCATATTGTAGAAATGAGTGCATAGACATAATTCAGAATGAGATTTATTTAAAAAAATTCTGTTTTCTAGCTTTAGTGACATTATCATTATGCATTGTACTCGATGGCAAGCAATGACTCAGCAAAATGTGACAATTGGTTTCCTCCGAAAAAACACAACACAGCTGTAAATAGATTGGGAGAAAACCTAAAAGCACAGAAAAAGTGAAAATGAGGCCAGCTGTCGAAATGACTGAACTTCCACTTTTACCCTACATTGCACAGATGGGTGATTGTTGTCATTCTCTTCAACGTGCAATAAACATTGTGTTTTAGCTTCGAACAGAAGTGATAATTGGATATTTTATCTACTGTCCGTTTATGTCAGTGGAAGACATTGCTGCTATGGCAGAATTAGACCAAAAAAATCGACAAGGAAATGTCCTGAAAGTGTTTTAACATAACTGATCTGCACATCAAACAAAATAGTCAGCTCTCGAATTCGACACCCGAACTACGCGTGAGATTGAAATTTCCAACGAACATGTGATGGTGAGAGCTCAGGGGATGAAACGTGTTTGAGTTGCCAGGTTACCCTGAAGAAAGCAGATGAATGTACTCCTCAGCTCTCTCTGGCACAGCATGCCAGCACTTAAAAGTTAACAGAACCAGAACCGAGTGAGGGGTACGCCAACGACTAACTACACGCCTCACTCCCAGAAAACATCCCTGGTCTTCCTAATGACCGCATTACGACAGCCCACATACGATAAGTGTATCACACTGTAGCCATAGCTACAGATGCAGGGACTGAAGGTCACATGTCGGCAACTGAGCCATGAATCCATGGGGCGGGGAGCAGCTCTGCCGGTAAATTAAGTGTCATCCTTGGTCCCCTGTCAGTCCCCTGCCACATAAAAGCAAAAGCAGCCCGTCGACATCTTGCTGAGTCGGCCACCAGCCACCTGTCTCCTGGGTGACTTCTATTGCATTGCAATTCGTCTGTGAGTGTTAATTACTGGCTAGCTGCTCTGCTCGTGACAGGACACTGCCAGGCTGTCACTGTCACAGAATCACAGACCTCCGTCAAGCCACTGACAAGGGGAAAGCGATAGAGAGCAGTCTGACTCATCGCAGGCCCTGGTGCTTCTTCCACGCCTTCCCTTGTGACTCTGTAATTCACGAGTCGTACCTCTTCCCCGGCACGCTTGTTATGACAATATCCTGTAGATTCTCTTTTAAGAAGCCCATTGAGGTAGATTCAGTTCCGCTCTCTCTCCCGCTAGAGCTATGAAATGTGCTGCTCAGAGGGCAATCAGACACGCGCCACAACCTAATCGACGAGGAGGCGAATAAATAAAGCTGCCACTGCCGGGAGTCAAGGCATTGTGGGGAGGCATTGACATACAGAGCCCTGACACACGTTGATTCCCTCACAATTGGATTATAAAAGAGGATGGAAGAGGTTCAGCGTAGTGGGTCGATACAATTATTTAAGCTTTTAACCCTTTTGTCACAACGTCACACATTCTTAGGTGCAGAGTGAGAGCTCACGGATACGACAACCGGGGACTATAGCAAAGCAGTCTGCCTTCCCTTGAGTCATCCCGCGCTGCAATGAACGAGACAGAGGTCTTTGGTAAAAACCCCTGTTCTTGTTTAGAGAATTTCTGAAAACACCAGACAAAAGCAAAATCGCCTTGAGGTTGATACGATCATCCGGTGTAACGTGGCAACAAAGAGTGAGTACACTCCACAATATGTGGCATTATGCATTGTAATTGGACACGCTCGTTCTCTTCTCTCCTCCCTAGATTCTAATAGTGGACACTATGACAGATGAGTCTGAGAGAGAGAGCGTGATAGAAAGCTGTGCCCTCCAGACAAATACTGCCGGGCTACATTTCTAGAGACAATAGTCAATAACTAATGTGGCATTTACTCTCCTACCTTAATGCCCATTAAAAAACTCACTGAGATTGAAGTTTCATAAAATGTACATTATGACAAGTGGACAGGATGAATATAATGAATTGGACTCACTTGTATATTTGAAATATATGAAATAATTAAATTAAATCTCTCCAAGAGCAAGGCGTAAAATCATCCAGGATATCTAAAAGGACCCTAGGCCTATCCCACCTCAGCTAAGGTCAGTGTTAATGACTCCACCATCCCAAAGATACTGGGCTCAAATGGGATTAACTGCAGAGATGCAGAAGGCAGAAACAAATGCTCACTAACAAGAACATGAGGAACTCGTCTGGAAGATCTTAAAGAGTTCTAGATGTCCTCTGAACTTAATAAAATTCATAAAATGTCAAACCTTTCTGGGGCTGATGGCTCTGTTATTATGGGCGAAAACAAGCCACTACATTCGAAATTAAGATACCAACGATCAAGCATGTTGGTGGCAGCATCATGGTTTGGGGATGCTTTACTGCACCAGGATGTGGTGGTGGCAGCATCATGGTCTGGGGATGCTTTGCTGTACCAGGACCTGGATAACTTTCAGTTATGGCATGAAAAATGTATTCCGCTTTGCATCAGACAAGTCTACAGGACAATGTCAAGAAATCCATCCGTGAGCTGAAGCTCAGCTGGGTCATGCAGAAAGACAATCATCCAAAAAACACATGCAAGACTACATTAAAGCAGTTGAAGAACATGACATGAAATGTTTTAGAATGGCTTAGTCAAAGACCAGACCTGAACCCCGTTTAGATGTTGTGATGGGACCTGAGACACACAGCTCATGCTTGAAAACCCACAAATGTAACACAGCAGGTTTGTGAGTCACAGGACCAAAACAGTGACGAAGTTGTGCGTCACGCTTCCACCCTCTTAGTTGTTGTGGAAATAGATCCACTATGCTGTTTACATTCTTTATCTAGGTCATTTCGCAGAGTCTACCTTTATTTAGGGCAGTTTTCTCTTGAACCATAACATGGTATATCTACGAAACAGTCATGGATCATATCAACATACAGATAAGTTTTAAAGGTCAAGTATAGAAGACAATGAACATGTATGTATAGACTGCCATTGCTTTTCTATTACCAAAATCATCAAGATATATGTGTGCGTGTATATATGATACAGTATCTCACAAAAGTGAGTATACCCCTCAACATTTTGTAAATATTTGATTATATATTTTCATATGACAACACTGAAGAAAGGACACTTTGCTACAATGTAAAGCAGTGAGTGTATAGCTTGTATAACAGTGTAAATTTGCTGGCCCCTCAAAATAACTCAACACACAGGCATTAATGTCTAAACCGCTGGCAACAAAAGTGAGTACACCCCTAAGTGAAAATGCCCAATTAGCCATTTTACCTCCCCAGTGTCATGTGACTTATTAGTGTTACAAGGACTCAGGTGTGAATGGGATTCAGCCTGTCAGTGCTCAGACCATATGATGCACACTGCATCAAATTGGTCAGCATGGCTGTCGTCCCAGAAGGAAGCCTCTTCTAAAGATGATGCACAAGAAAGCCCGCAAACAGTTTGCTGAAAACAAGCAGACTAAGGACATGGATTACTGGAACCATGTCCTGTGGTCTGATGAGACCAAGATAAACTTATTTGGTTCAGATGGTGTCAAGCGTGTGGCGGCAACCAGGTGAGGAGTACAAAGACAAGTGTGTCTTGCTTACAGTCAAGCATGGTGGTGGGAGTGTCATGGTCTGGGGCTGCATGAGTGCTGCCGGCACTGGGGAGCTACAGTACTGATAGATATTGCGCATGAAAATAACTGAATTAAGCTTGACACAATGTACGAGAGTACTAACTATCTTAGTATGGAGGGACACTAGGTAGGAAATGTGATACCCCATTACTGATGGGTCCCAAACACCCTGTCCATACCACCTGTTAGGAACTGTGTATGTGACTGTCATAGGACTCTCTGAATAGACCCTCGGGTCATAGGTCGGAATACAACATACAAGGGTATTTTGTAGGATAAACTATTTCTTCTAATAGTCTGTGTAATGGTTGGCTATGAACACTGACCACCTCCTGTGTGTCCTGGTATAAATGACTGTGTTTATGTTGTAATCATTTGGAGAGAAAAATGAAAGAACTATGGAGGGTTATCATATTAAACCTCATGCTGAATAAAGGTTCTCCCCTGACTTCCGGTTGCATTCATTCTGTTCATGGATCACAAATGGACAGAATCTAACAGTTCATTGAGGGAACCATGAATGCCAACATGTACTGTGACATACTGAAGCAGGGCATGATCCTCTCTCTTCAGAGACTGAGCAGCAGGGCAGTATTCCAACATGATAACAACCCCAAACACACCCCCAAGAAGACCACTGTCTTACTAAAGAAGCTGAGGGTAAAGGTGATGGGCTGGCCAAGCATGTCTCCAGACCTAAACACTATTGAGCATCTGTGGGCATCCTCAAACGGAAGGTGGAGGAGTGCAAGGTCTCTAACATCCACCAGCACCGTGATGTCGTCATGGAGGAGTGGAAGAGGACTCCAGTGGCAACCTGTGAAGCTCTGATAAACTCCATGCCCAAGAGGGTTAAGGCAGTGCTGGAAAATGATGGTGGCCACACAAAATATTGACA
Organism: Esox lucius; assembly: GCF_011004845.1. NCBI lineage: Eukaryota > Metazoa > Chordata > Actinopteri > Esociformes > Esocidae > Esox > Esox lucius. Next base: position 4,145,428 of record NC_047590.1, read on the forward strand.
CTTTGGGCCAAATGTTGCCATGATTCCTCTCTTGAAGGCACAACTGGCGTGAAACAATATTTCTGCAGGAAACTGCACAACGGAGTTTGGGGCGGTGCTGGTCCGAAAACACAGAATGTGTGTGTGTGATAACGCAGATATAGTGAGGAATAAAGAAATCGGGAGAGAAAGAATATAGACATTGTCTTGTCTCTCTGGCTCCCCCCCAGCACTACACATGCAGCTCCGACAACAGTAACACCAGATGAACTGAAAGCAAGGTTAGAGCAAAAAAAAAAAAAAACGGTCTGAAAAAACAACAGCTGTCAAGCTGCAGAATGGCCAACACAAAAGCAGAGATGTATTATTATCATCTACCCTCATTAGGTGTCTAGAGCCCCACCACTAATGTAACCCCAGTAAACTGTCTCAATCTGATTTGTATTATAACATCCCATAGGTATCATGGAGGGGTTACCAAAAACCTGTCAAGAGCTAACAACGAGGCAAAACTACAGAACAGCTTATCTCCCAGCGGATGCCAGAACCAAAGTGAAAAACAAACATGTGTTCATGAAGGTGATGTGTGAGGAGAGGTTAGAGGGTGAGAGGCGCAGAGATGGAATTAAAACACACACTGCAAACACACACACACCGGGAGGGGGGTTATTGCCTGCTGTTCTTCCCTCTCTCTAGGCTTCTCTCCTGGGTGTAGGTTATTAGGACCCCTGCTTCAAATGGATGCCGTCTCCCTAGCTCAGGACCGCAATGAGCTGTGTTTAACGACCGTAAGCCATCTGCAGACACACAACAGCCCCTGACACATATTGTCCACAGCATTATATACGATACAGAGAATGTATGGAACATCCTGTCAGGATGGATAACAGAAACCAACAGGAACAGCCCAGTTGTCCTCCTCCCAGATTGCAATTTCAAGAAGAGTACAGATTGAAGTACTTCTATCCAGGCCTACGGTTGGAATGATTTTAGCATTCATACTACATGTAAAAAAGAAAAGGTAAATGGAGGAAAAGAGCCCAGAGAAATCTGACAAAAGTGTGTTTTGGTTGAATTAAACATACAGAAGCATGTGTCTGATAGGGGCTTATTTATTTTGGAGTATAGGGAGAAGCAGAGGCTTCACAAAACCATTGATATTCATTTATGCAGAAACAGTGAGGCTGTGGAAAATAATAATATTTTTTGATACACTTTCTCCCAATTTCTGACTCTCTCTGTGAAGATCTCTTTGCTTTTTCTGAATTTGTAAGGAAATTCTTGTTAATAGTTTGAGAAAAGAACTGGTAAAGTATACAGAATATATTTTATACACTTTCTCCAAATGTTTAACTCTCTTCCTGGCAATGAGTCTACAGTATAAAAGTTGTGGAGGACTCTCTTCAGTCCTCCACTCTCTGCTATTTCTCACAAAAGATGTTAAAAACAATCTTGAAACATTATTTCTCTCACAAGTCCTCCATCCATCTTCTGCTTCAGAATACAAGGACTTTCTGCGCGGCCCGTGACCTCATTTTATTTTAGACTGTGGACCTGCTGCCGACCACCTCCCCGGTCCACCCCAGATTCAAACATGATCGTCAGGCAAGTGGAGGAGACGGCCGGTCAATCATGACCCAAATATCCCGCCCCCTGTGCCGCGGCCCCCGGCAACCAACCTTCTGTCCAATAGAAATGAACAAGACTGTCCCCACCTCATCAAGCCACCTTCAAACTAGACCAAATAGATGCACCATCCTCCTCTCAAACTCTGTCCATGTCCCTGTCCCTTGATTCCTGATATACTATACTGATAATGTGAATGTCAGCATCAAATGTATAGTCAATTCATATATATAATCATATATATATGTATATATAAATAGTAGTGTGAATTTACTTAACAAGTGAAGGGGATTCTGATTCTGTTATTGGACAAAATAATGTCCTAGCCGGTAACTAGTATAAGTAGCCTTTATCAGTGCATAGCAAGAACACTATAATCCTAAATTACCTACATCAGAGACTAAAACAAGGGCACTATAATTCTAAATGACCTACAACAGAGTCTAAAACAAGGGCACTATAATCCTAAATTACCTACATCAGAGTCTAAAACAAGAACACTGTAATCCTAAATTACCTACATCACAGTCTAAAACAAGAACACAGTAAACCTAAATTATCAACATCAGTGTCTAAAACAAGAACACTGTAAACCTAAATTACCAACATCAGAGTCTAAAACAAGAACACTGTAATCCCAGGCTGGTTGGGAACCGGTGACAGTTCATTCAGTCCAGACTCACAAATGATTCACAAGTGCATTATGGGAGTTCTTCCGTGTGCAAAGATTGTTCCTGCCTGCTCAATTATGCGTTTCATATTCGGTTGGTGTTAGATAAGGCCTGTGTAATGTAGAGTTTAGGATGTCAGAACCGTTCATTTTAGAGAACACATCAACGGCCGCAAAAGCCAGCGCGGACGTTGCTACAGCTTTCTTCCACGTCTTACTGTAGGATCAGCAGAGTTTTGTGCATTTGACAGAATTAGGGGAAATACTTAAACATCTCCTCAGTGAGCAGCAGTATGGATAACCCATCAGGGGTAGCCACAAGGCTGTAGCTACATATGAGAAACTGAAATCCGGACCTCTGGAACTGGGTCAATCTCCGAGAAGCAGCCAGAGAACGGGCCATTTCCTTTGTGAAGCCAAGCTTTGCGAGGTTGAGCACTTTATTACTTACTCTCAAGAATAAAGCTAAAGGAAATGGTTGTGGCTATGGCTGATGGGGGTGTGAATGAAGCAAAAGCGGGGGTAAACAGAGGATGCCTAAAAACATTCCATGAAAAGTTCTCGAAATTGGGGTAACAGGCCAAGGTACAACTCCACCAAGTTGTACACTTACTACTTTACATTATAGCAAAGTGTCATTTCTTCAGTCTTGTCACATGAAAAGATATAATCAAATATTAGCAAAAATGTGAGGGGTGTACTCACTTTTGTGAGATTCTGTACATATGGAATCGCTAATTTCTACATTTCATAAAAGTACCAACTTACTGCTTCAAAATGGCATATCAGACCCAATGTTTGGACAAACATGAGGTGCCATGTTGAACTTCCAGTGACCAGTATGAGGGAGTGTGAGAGCGATGACACTAAATTTAACACACCTGCTCCCCATTCACACCTGAGACCTTGTAACACAAACGAGTCAAATGACACTGGGGAGGGAAAATGGCTAACTGTGCCCAATTTGGACATTTTCACTTAGTGGTGTACTCATTTATGCTGCTTGCGGTTTAGACATTAATGGCTGTGTTGAGTTATTTTGAAGGGAAAGCAAATTTACACTGTTATACAAGCTGTCACATGAAAAGATATAATCAAATTTTTGCAAAAATGTGAGGGGTGTACTCACTTTTGTGAGATACTGTATATACACCAATCAGCCATAACATTATGACCACCTGCCTAATATTGTGTAGGTCCCCCTTTTGCTGCCAAAAAAGCCTTTACCCATCGAAGCATGGACTCCACAAGACCTCTGAAGGTGTACTGTGGTATCTGGCACCAAGATGTTAACAGCAGATCCTTTATGTCCTGTAAGTTGCGAGGTGGGGCCACCATGGATCGGACCTGTTTGTCCAGCACAGAGATGTTCAATTGGTAATTTGGAGGCCAAGTCAACACCTAGAACTCATTGTTGTGTTCCTCAAACCATTCCTGAACCATTTTTGCTTTGTGGCAGGGCACATTATCCTGCATGAAAGAGTACACATGGTCTATAACAATGCTCAGATAGGTGGTACGTGTGAAAGTAACATCCACATGAATGGCAGGACCCAAGGTTTCCCAGCAGAACATTGCCCAAAGCATCACACTGCCTCCGCCGGCTTGCCTCCTTCCCATAGTGCATCCTGGTGCCTTGTGTTCTCCAGGTAAGCGACGCACACGCACCCAGCCATCCACATGATGTGAAAGAAAACGTGATTCATCACACCAGGCTCTGTGGTCCAGTTCTGATACTCATGTGCCAATTGTAGGCACTTTCGGAAGTGGACGGGTCAGCATGGGCACACTGACTGGTTCAATTCACCCGTCAGCAGTCATAATGCTATGGCTGATTGGTATATATATATATATATATATATATATATATATATATATATATATGATTGACATTTTTGCTGTCATCTACTGATGAATCCTCACTCACTGTGCCAGAAGCAGGAGACGCGCCAGGCTAAGGTACTGTACAGTAGCGTTCTGATGACATTCAGGAAGAGAAATCTTGCCCCCCGCTCTTTATCCAATTGAATATGGAACAGGGTCATAAATTAATTACACCAGTTTGAGAATAAATTAGGCCACTTGCTACCAGAATTCTAATGCCCACGTTAACCTTTGTTAAGCAGAGTTCCTCTGACATTCCTTTTTATTTTGAGGGTCATTGTGTAATTCCACTTAAATGCAGCTCAACCTTTGATAATTTTTCTACCCTTGTATTCTGAATTCTGCCAGTCTAATTGGATGGGAGTTAAAAAGATGAATGTAATTCAAATCAAGGCACCCCATGTCACATGAAGGGCTGCGGCAGAGTAAGGAGACTGTCAAAGCTGCCTGAATGTGTTGGTTGGTGTGTGTGTGTTTGTGGTGTGGATGATCAGATGACAGTTGCACAAGAACACATTTGAAAAAATGAGCTTTTTTCTCAGGCGTTGACCTTCACACAGTTTCACTGTGGAAACACCTTCATCACAGGCACAGACCAACAAGATATCAGTGTTACTTCAATGTTTTCTTGCTCACCTGAATAGTATCGGTTTTGTTTCATCTCTGCTTCTGGTGTAGCAAAGCAGTTTAGGAACAGCTGCAATGAAGGGAATTCTTTGTGTAACATTTCCAAATGACGTCAGTCAGACCGGTTTTAAAGACTTTTAACTTTTTCTATACCTGGTTTGCATACCCATAACTTCCTTGGAATTAGACCTATCATAAGTTGGAAAAATGTCTTCCTACCCCATTTTTTGGTTAGTGTTTGAGTCCTCATGTACACAATCAGCTGTTTAAAGCTGCGTAACTGTCACTTCATATCTGTGTAAGCTATATGAGTAAACTTATTGTGAATAATAATCAACATCACAAACTGTCTGCTTCAGGATGCATTTATTTCAAACAGATTAGCCTCATAACGGCCATGATTAATATGTTGTTTCAAATTATATAGCGTGCCAATCCAGGCCTACTTAATTGCTGTGTTGTGTTGTTGTCGGTAAAAGTGAATTGTGTACATGTAAAACCCAGGGAAAACCTCGGCTGTTGCTTTGCTGATGTGCTCGTAGCTGGTCGCCTCATCAAGATTCCAGGGCAGCACCACAAAAAGCACTTTGACGGGGCTATGACGATGTACAGGCGCACATGCTATCAGCACACAGCTGTGTGAAAAAGGATGTATTCCACACAGAATGGTGTCCTGTGTACATACTGTCTACATATAAAATTAGACACATTTTACAAATGAATGAAATGTTATACATTGCAATTCATCCAGAAATCCATAGGAGTTTAATGCAAAGAAAATTAGTACAACCCCTAGCTTCATTAGATCAGGTTGCCCCCTTTGCATCGACCGGGGGAACTCTTGTGCATAGCCATAGTGTTTCTATTGTATATCTATTAATTTTATATATATTTCAATACTGTATTTTTTTGGGAAAAGGGCCTGTAAGCAAACAGCCTGTAAATTAGCATTACACCGTTAAGTAACGCCTGGAGTGAACGCGCACGTCAACAAGCTTTTGACAAATTAAATGTTTTATTTTCAGCTCACACACACACACAGTACACACGTACGCACACACAAAACCGGGAAAACCTGAGGAGGCGGATGGAACGAGAGCAGTGTTTGGAGGGGTGGATCTGGCACTGGCAGCCGGTGTTGTCTGCGCCTCCAGGAGGGTGCTTGTCTATTCCAGGGAGATAAGAGGAGAACGCGCATGCTATCTCCCACCGGGGGGGCTGGCCTGTGTCGGGTGGTTAACCTCAGAGCGCCACGCTGCAACACGCCGCAACACGCCGCAAACGAAACCTAGAGCAAGGACGATTCAGCTGAATGCTCACACACACACATACGCACGCACCTCCCCCCAGTCCACCCAATATACACCCACACACACACACACACACACACACACACAAACACACACAAACACGCTAGCGTGTCTCCTTCAGAATGTTTTCACTTTGAAATGCGAGGCCTCAGCAAACGGATGGGTCTATCACACAAAATATGATTTCCCTGAATAACCAGAATTAAGAACAACCCATGTAGCGTTGACGACACACAGTGTCACAATGTGCTATGAGGAAACGCCTGGGACGACCTGTGAGTGTGTGTGTGTGTGTGTGTGCCTAATCTACGTCTGGGTGGAAGTCTGAAGCTGAAAAAGCCAGCACCGGGGGGGGGGGCATGCAGGGGGGGAAAGGATGAAGGGGCAGATGGTGCATGAACAGAGGAACGGATCAGGTGAAAGACTGGCGCGCTCAAATCGCGGGAACATTCCCGGATGGGTGAAGATGCTATTAAAATGCATGTACTGGCGGAACTATGGATTATGCAAGTCTTAAAACCTCTTCAGATTGCCTGGTGTGTTGCGCTTTATGATAGCGCCTCAGAATGCTGTTGGTTCTGTAAGGGAACACGCCATGTTTTCGTGTCTTTAAATGCCGCAACGAAGAGCACCGGTAAACCAGCATCTCCTTGACCTGTAGAGAAAGACTGTATCTAAAGCTGCATATGAAATACACACATTAAGAAGGACAATCACAAATAACAATAGAAAGTCTGATTGCCCACGTGAACGGTTCTGTAGGCACAAAAGCTTTTAGTTTAAGGTCAATCTAAATGGCTTTCCATCACGGCCATAGGAACGCTAAAGGACGGGCAGGTAAACTGCCACCAAATAACAAGAACACTGCCAAATATAAAATATGTCCCCCTCCTAGGGTGACCAGATGTCCCGGTTTCCAGCCGGGTGTCCCGGGTCCCGGCAAATATCTGTAAAACACTAAAATGTCCAGGTTTTCGACATTCACTACCAAATTGTCCCGGGTTTTCACCACAATTAAAATGTAAATAATAATAATACTGCAATGTTTCCACGTACTGTACGAGTCGGAGCCAAACAAACTGCGACTAGGTGGGCAAAGCGCTGAGATAATCGTCCCCCATCCTGATTAAATGGCCTATGGTGCGTGCATAAGCGCATACACGTGCAGTACACTTAAGGATCCCAGTTTGGGGGTTTGAAAATGTGATCATCCTACCCCCACCTCAACATTAAACTCACTCCTGAATAAGACCACCGTATCTCTAGGAGGACGGCTGTTCTTCCAGCTAATGTTCGAGGTTAGATAGTCAGGACATTTCTGCACGACATGATTATAACGACGATAACTAAAACCTGGCCCTTCTAAAGGTCAAGGAGACCCAGCATGAAGAAGGAGAATAAATTGAGTATATAAAAGACAACGATGTGTATGAAAATTCCCACCGGAAAGCAAGGCTGAATGAAACTCTGGGCCAGAGGGGTTAGTACAGAGGGCATGTTCAATATACAGGACACCACCGTGCTCTGTCGGGGAAACTTGCTTGCACAGTTTTTTAACTATGCTGTCTGTGTAAGCCAAAACTGTGGATACCCTGTTGTCCAATAGGCTGAAAGAGATTTTACACGTCAATTACATTTCACGTACGCTTTGGCATGCCACAGGGATCTGTTCTAGGACTTCTGTTGTTCACAGTCTATAGTAATCCAAAAAAGCTATTTTCTATTGGTTTGCCAATGGCAAGTATGCATTGTTACAGCTACACTGGAAAAGGCCTTTAAAGAACAGCATTTTTCGAGTTATAATAAGGGTTAAGGTGAGGGTTATGCCAGGGTAAGTACATATAGCTGTATATTTACAGTAGAAAATAAAGAACAGATGGGCTATGCAAAACATTACCAGTAATATACCTAAACGGTACAAAAATGATACAAGCATTGGGAGTCATTTCTGTCCATTGCTGTGCTGTTAAACTGACAGAATGTCACCCTGATTCCCCTGTCAGAAAACCTCAAAGGTTCTTTCCCGTATGGCTTGGTATTTACATGAGAGTTTTGTGAGTTTAAATCTAGATTTCTACCTGGGCTCTGGCTGTAAGGAGCGTCTATGGTGAGAAGAGGTGCGATGGTTTTGAGCTTGGCTTTCCCTTTCTTCTCCCTTTCCCAACTCTGTGTGTCTCACTATCTCACTCCATCGCCTCTTTGTTCAAGATTGATGTGCTTCTTTTTCCCACCACACGCCCCAGTCTGTGGTGTGACAGTGCAGCCGTTGTAGTCACAGCTATTATTTTAATCAACTTTATCAAACCCGTTGTGTTTGATTGTTCGTAACGCCTGATGATTCCAGCAGCGGGGTTGAATCTGGGCAATCTTCAAAGACAATGCTCAAAACAGCTTGTTTAAAATCTCGGATGAGAACAGAGGGTAATGAAAAAACAAACAATAATGTGATTATTTTCTGCTGAGAGCAATGAAACCAAGATTTGTGCATCAGCGATGCATATTAGCTTTCGCTTGTGGAAAAGACTAAGCAATCTGGATAAAGGCATATTTAGATTACAGCACTAATCCATCAGACACCATCGTCAAACAGTATAATGAAGGAGCTGTACAAGCCTTTCATATATATTTTGGGTACAGCTTGTAGGAGAACAGTTTATATAATATATGTATAATAAATTAGCACCAGATGGAAAATACAAGTGCCCTGAACTTCCATTCATGTAATTATAGTACGGCATCATCTCCATGCAAAAGGTAGCCTTTGCCATAATGTGAAATGTATGCTTTTCAGAGACACAAAGGGAATGTCATGCAGTTAAATTATCTGTTTCATTGTATTTCCTGCTGTGACTCAACTGACCATGTGCAAATGATCGGGGTGTGTCACTTAATTATTTCAGTGTTTTATAGTGTCAATTCATAAAACACCTTGTATCGCAATTACTAGCAACGCTATTCCATTTCTGTTCCTGTATGATGAACTCCCCTACCATTTCAGAAGAATGGATGGAAATAATTTTCAAAGAGCCCCCCCAAACACATTTGCTACTTTCCCAAACAGTCAAAAAGTAGGACTATGCCTCCAAACTGGAAGAATGGCTTCAGTTCAAATTGAATCTGTAAGAAACAGTTTTGTAATTCAGGTAAAGTTAGTAAACAGAGGTCTCACGCTATAGCAGGTTAACCTTTGACTAGCTATGCTGAAGTTCATAGATTCCTAAGCCGGTAAAACAGCTGGGCGGCGGGAGCTGAACGCAAAAACAACAACAACATTAGCATTGCTATCTTTGTCTCCACAGCACCAGCAAATCCATTCTCTCTGTGTCTATTGTTTTGTCCATGGCATTCTAGCCCTAACATAAGCTTGCAATAAAAAAGTGCACACATAAAAAAAAAAAAAGTAAACAAAAAGAATATGTGAAAGGCACAATGGGACTATTATAACCTTCCCAGTCACTGTCAATATAGAACCCCAGTAGCTTTCACAGAGAGATATAAAGCTGCTTTAAATGAGAACTGTCTGAGTTTGGTGTGGTTTGGTGTGTTTCCCCTGAGGTCCACGGCTCTCCTCCACATTTCCGTCAGCCAGGATCTTCGTGACAGACCTGATTGGACAGTACGGAGGACACAGCCAGGCCTGGGATTCATTCCATTGAAACTATGCCGAGCCGATGATTCCAACAGGCCGGGGCTCTGGTGAGAGCGCGTTCAACCAGGCACACTTGGTTACTAGCCAGGGTTACCGTTGCCCCTGGCACAGCTGTGGTAACCAGGGCCAATGGGATTACGGGAGGAGTTGATGCAAGCGGCCCCTTGTATGTGGGAACATGATCATGTGTAACATGCATAATCAGTGATTACATACAGTGGATATAAAAAGTCTACACAACCCTGTTACAAAGCCAGGTTCTTGTGATGTAAAAGAATGAGACAAAGATAAATCATGTCAGAACTTTTTCCTCCTTTAATGTGACCTATAACGTGACTCAGATTGTGAGGACATCTGTGCACAGCCCTCTTCAGATCACCATACAGATATTCTATTGGATTCAGGATTCTGGGCTCTGGCTGGGACATTCCTAAACGTTAATCTTCTTCTGGTGAAGCCATGCTTTTGTGGATTTGGATGTGTGCTTTGGGATGTTGTCGTGCTGAAAGGTCAACTTGCTCTTCATCTTCAGCTTTCTAACGGACACCTGAAGGTTTTGCACCAAAATTGCCTGGTATTTGGAACTGTTCATTATTCCCTCCACCCTGACTAAGGCCCTGGTTCCAGCTGAAGAAAAACAGCCCCAAAGCATGATGCTGCCACCACCATGCTTCACTGTGCATATGGTGTTCTTTGGGTGATGTGCAGTGTTGTTTTAGCTGCAAATATACATTTTGAAATTATGGCCAAAAAGTTCAACCTTTCTTTCATCAGACCATAAAACATTTTCCTACATGCTTTGGGGGACTTGATTTTTGTTTTTGCAAACTTCAGCAGGGCTTGGAGGTTTTTCTTTGTAAGAAACCCCTACCCCATAGCCCATTCATATGAAGAATACGGGTGATTGTTGTCACATGTAGCACACAGCCAGTACTTGTCAGAAATTCCTGCATTTCCTTTAATGTTGCTGTAGGCCTCTTGGAAGCCTCCCTGACCAGTTTTCTTCTCGTCTTTTCATCAATTTTAGAGGGACGTACAGTTCTTGGTAATGTCTCTGTTGTGCCATATTTTCTCCACTTGATGATAACTCTCTTCACTGTGTTCCATGGTATATCTAATGCTTTGGAAATTCTTTTGTACCCTTCTCCTGTCTGATATCTTTCAACAATGAGATCCCTCTGATGCTTTGGAAGCTCTCTGCGGACCATGGCTTTTGTTCTGAGATGCAACTAAGAAAATGTCAGGAAAATCCCACTAGAACAGCTGAACTATTTGTGATTAATCAGAGTCACTTTAAATGATGGCAGGTGTGTAATGACTGAGTTTGAATGTGATTGGTTCATTCTAAACACAGCCACATCCCCAGTTATAAGAAGGTGTGCACAATTATGCAACCAGGTTATTGTAAGGTTTTATTTTTCGGTTTGTTTTTCAATTGAATTGTTCACATTATAGGTCACATTAAAAGTGGAAAAAGTTCTGACATGATTTATCTTTGTCTCATTCTTTTACATCACAAAAACCTGGCATTTTAACAGGGGTGTGTAGACTTTTTATATCCACTGTATATGCAATAACACACAGCAAGCCAATTCACAAATCAGATCTGTGACGACTAATTCATTAACATGCAACTAAATACAAATATCTTTGTAACTCGTATATTGTTGCAGTGATTAGGAAAACTTACTATATTTAACAAATATCTTTACTGAGTATTAGGTCTTATTCTCCCTCTGCTGCAGGTCTGGTTTGTTTGAGAGGAAGAGCTGTGCCTTGTGACTTTGTGCTGGTGAGCTGAGACGCTAATGGAATTTGCCTCATGACAGTTACGCTCTCTGAAGCGGGGGCGACAAAGCAAGACCCCGGAACCGATGAATCCTGAATGACCCCTGACTGTCACAACATCCGTTAAAAACTAAGTTGTGTGAAATACGGTTGTTCAGACAGGTGAATAAAAAAGAAAATGTTAATCTAGAGCCATAACAATTATGGACCACACTCATATGAACATACTGAGTCTCAAAACGATGTGTATGTTATCAGGGCAGCTTAACCCATCTGTAATATTTACGAGTTTCCACAACATCCTGAATTTCTCCGGCAGAACCAATCACATCTCCCGATCTGTGGAATCAAATCAACCACTCAGAGGATGATAACCTCAATGCCAGCCTGCTGTACACAGTAACATTCGGCATCTGTTTCGCTCGGCCTCTGGCTCCTCGTACCAACATAAGGCAACCATACATTAAACATTAGACATTAAAAAAACATATCCAATAACTCGAGAGCAGCTCTGGAGGCCGTGTGATGTACAATACAACAGACAGGACCCTCATGAAAACGTGTGGGTTAGCAAATTCGCGACCTGTCTTGGTGCTGTTTCGGTGAGGGGAGTTCTTGCATACCTGTTATCTGTTTTGAGACCAACAGGAGCTTTCCCTTTGTGCTTAATCAAGGGTCTTTTAGGTTACTGGTCTGCTGCAGATAAACAACAGCGGGAGGTGGGGGGAGGGGGGGGCGGGGTGCAGGAGAAGGTGAGAGAGAGAGAGAGAGGAGGGAGGGGCGAGTGGGACCGTAGAGGGGGCTTGGAACACTGCCAGCTAACAGGTCTGCCCTACTCAACACTGACAGCTCTAATTGGTGCGCTGGATATCCATGTGAGGACACTAGCTCTATGATTTGTGTCCTGGTTGTACAGGTGGGGCCAGGCAGGTGGTAGCGATAAGAGCAACGCCGATGACACGTCGTGCCGGGGCCAGGTCAGGACCGGACTAGGGGGGAGTGCCCAGGCAGACAGCCCTGTGGGATCCTGGCCAAAGACCAAGACTACTGGGGATTCAGCGACTGAAGGGAAAAGGTGGACGTCCCCTCCGCCACAGAAAAATATTTGGCTCCATTCACGGACTGTGCGCTCCATATGCAGCCAGGTTCATTTTGCCAAGTTTTGAAGGTTATGGTGCATGTTATTGCTACGTGTTAAAAGTTTAGGCCTTTCACTCGTTTACATGGTAATAAAAATATACAGAACATGTATGTTCATGATTTAACACACAGAAAAAGGGGCTCCACAAGTTCAGGCACAAACATTTGACCGACAGATAGGTTAACATTGCGTTTATACTCATGGATATTCACCCATTTTTGGTCGTTGAGATTAAACACAGTGTGAAAATGTATTTTAGTCATAGTTTCATGTACCACAGCGTCCTCTGTACACCCGAAAGCCTAAGATGAACTGACCAATACACCACTGTGTGTTGCACCAGACTTTCTGTTATTCATTCTTAGTTTAATTCAAAAAGCCATCACAAATTAAATCACATTTTTCAATCAATCAAATGTATTTATAAAGCCCTTTTTACAACAGCAGTTTTCACAAAGTGCTTTACAGAGACACCCGGCCTTAAACCCCAAGGAGCAAACAACAGTAGTGTTGAATTTCAGTGGCCAGGAAAAACTCCCTAAGAAGGCCAAATTTTAGGAAGAAACCTAGAGAGGACCAGGCTCAGAGGGGTGACCAGTCCTCTTCTGGCTGTGCCGGGTGAGATATTAAGAGTCCAATTGGAATAATAAATACATTTCTCTGGGCTAAATCCAGAGTCTATTTGATTCTAGACTAGGTCAAAAGTATGACCAGGTGGACAAGGACAGGGACAGCAATGGGCCCCCCAAACCAGGTACTCCGCAGGTGTGGACCAGGACCTCATCTGCTCCTAAAATTTAAACTGGAGGAGACTGAGAAAAGTTAGAAGTGCATTCCTCATATCCCCCAGCACAATAATATAGCAGCGTAACACCTTGGAACTGAGACGGGGGGGTCCGGCGATACTGTGGCCCTGCCCGGGGGAGGCCCCGGACAGGGCCCAACAGGCAGGAAATCAATCCACCCACATTGCCAGGCATCAACCAAAGGGACACCCACCAACCACAACCCCCCCGAATGAGGGCCGAGTATTGCCAGCAGTGTACAGCCCAATTGCACACGTGCGCAATAGAGAGTCAACAACAAGCCAGAGACTCTTCCCCCGAAAGGCATTGGAGGGAGGGCATCCCAGTGGCGACGAGAGACCACCTGGCAAGACAGCAAGGGTGGACAGTATCAAGCCTACTGTTCACCTTCACGCCCCCAGTCCAGGCTACACCTAATTATAAACTGTGCTGTAGAGATTAGTTTTTAGTAGACACTTGAAAGTTTGCACTGAGTTTGCATTTCTTACCTTAATTGGCAGATCATTCCACAGTAGTGGAGCTCTATGAGAAAAGGCCCTGCCGCCAGCTGTTTGTTTAGAAATTCTAGGTACAATTAATTGAAATCACCTTTAGCTACCGCTCGCTAAAACCTCTCTAGGGACAGCGAGAACCCATCAAAGTAGCCTACATTGCTACACCCTCCATTTATTGTGCACATTGTCCATATATGTGCACAAATGCACATTGTGCATTGCAAGAGGTTATTGTGACTACATATCCTAGTGGGAAGTGGGAATTTGCCATATGCGACTGGGAAAACTCCAGTTGAAAGGCCTTCCAGCTGGTAATCGCTGGAGGAAAAAGTGTGTCATCCCAGCACCCAACTACCACCTGTAACAGCATCTTGGGCAGTTAAATGCAACATGAAAACATGAAAAAAGGGTATCTTGTTCACGGAGGCTTCACCCCAGCGCGTCTGTAAGGGTTCAATGTGAACCTGAGGTGAATAGACGATAACCGTTTAAAAGGCATTAGATTTAGTGTAACAGGGGGCCAATCTATACTGTCAGCCTAAGCTTATTAAGCCACAACCTCACTGGGGGGGTCTCTCGAGGGTTCGTCCAGAAACGCCCGTTGCTACAAGAGAAACAAAGTTCTCCCAGGAGCCCCAATAAACGTACAAAAGGCGCTAGCACAGACCAGTGTTTAGGTGGTCGGCACACAGCGTCCTGGGTCCCCCCAAAAACCCACAGAGACAAAGGGAAAGCAAAGGGGCGGGACCCCGACACCGCCTTCCCTCGCTCGTACTAGCCCTCCGTCTCATGCCCTGAGGCCCACTGGCTCAGCACCGGCATCACCGGAGCCCATTATGGACGAACGCTCGCAGCCTCATCAGCATTCACCCGGGGGAGCACATGCGGCCGAGGCGGACGCCGCAGCGTTATTGGATTGCTAATCTGCTCCTGGGAGGCCTTTCAGAGCAGTGAGCGGGCTGAGGAGGAGGTAATAAGCCGTCTTCGGGGAGCGCGGCGATAAACCTGGAGCGCGGCGTGATAATGCTACAGAGGCCCGGACACATTTTCCATTTGAGGGAAGCGGTGAGGAAGACGGAGCTGGTCGTTTGCCAGGCCTGGCCTCTGACGGGAAGCCCGGTTATTGCTTTTATTTGAAGCCCGCTCTTGCTTTCGCCCCCGATAAATCACAGCGCTTGATATTAAAGTGGGACGATGCCTTCCTCCGCCCCTCATAGGCTCCTGTGCCAGTATCCAGGAACGCTCATTGCTCATTGGTTGTTAATGATGAGCGCCAAAAAATTACTGGAAGACCCAAAAGTTACACTAATTGATAGAACCCACAATGGAGGATGCTCTTACAGTAGACTGTAGTATTTCTCTATTCCTTTCTGGAGTACATTGCTGGCCACTTGTAACCCTGTGCCGTTGAAGCTCTTCAACAGTAATGATGGTGTAAAATGAAAAGATGATGCACCATAATAGAATATAATGCCGGGAGAGGGGTCATCCGGAGAAACAAACGAACATCCAAAGCCTCTGAGAACACAGTTCGAAACAAACCGCCTGACAATGTACCAGATAGCTGTCATAAAACAGACTAAGATTGGCCTAATGGGTTTATCCTTGGCTTTGAGACAGCAGAGCCTATTGATTCAGTGCTTATTCAGTGTTCCCACCACAGCTGCGATTAACACTGCAAGCCAGCCTCCGTCTGTGAAGCTTTGGTGTTGTCCCACATGCCCGTCCGTTGATGTTAAGCCGGAAAAGAGTGATACATCCACCCTTGGTGGTGTTTCTTTTTCAGGACGGATGATAGAACTTAGCCTATTTCCTTTCTGTTTCTCCAACCTCCGCACGGCCTTTAAATGCCCACTAACTAAAATGGACGACACATGAATAATGGTTCTTAATGATCTTTTGGATGATGTCATCCAATTGGGATGGACATCCACTGCTTTTTGTGGATTGTGGGATGAATCAGTTGTTCAATTAAGACCCAAACAGTCACTGGCTTGTTGTTGACTCTCTGTTGCGCACGTGTGCAATTGGGCTGTACGCTGCTTTCAATACTCGGCCCTCATTCAGGGGGGTTGCGGTTGGTGGGTGTCCCTTTGGTTGATGCCTGGCAATGTGGGTGGATTGATTTCCTGCCTGTTGGGCCCTGTCCGGGGCCTCCCCCGGGTAGGGCCACAGTGTCGCCGGACCCCCCCGTCTCAGTTCCAAGGTGTTACGCTGCTATATTATTGTGCTGGGGGATATGAGGAATGCACTTCTAACTTTTCTCAGTCTCCTCCAGTTTTACATTTTAGAAGGAGATGAGGTCCTGCTCCACACCTGCAGAGTACCTGGTTTGGGGGGCCCATTGCTGTCCCTGTCCTTGTCCACCTGGTCATACTTTTGACCTAGTCTAGAATCAAATAGACTCTGGATTTAGCCCAGAGAAATGTATGTATTATTCTAATTGGACTCTTAATATCTCACCCAGCACAGCCAGAAGAGGACTGGTCACCCCTCTGAGCCTGGTCCTCTCTAGGTTTCTTCCTAAAATTCGGCCTTCTTAGGGAGTTTTTCCTAGCCACTGAAATCCAACACCACTGTTGTTTTAAGGCCGGGTGTCTCTGTAAAGCACTTTGTGACAACTGCTGTTGTAAAAATGGCTTTATAAATAAATTTGATTGATTGATTCAATTAAGCAATGTTGAACACCGGTCAATTTTTTGGAGGGATGGCAAATTAGGGGAGAGTGTGTATTTATGAATGACTATTATGTGCTCAAGTAAATCTTGCTGGAGGGGGTCCGGAGAAACAAACATCCTAACTGAGTCGATCTGTAGTTTAATTAAACCACGTCTTCGGAGGACGGTGCGAAGAGGCATCTGGCTAATGGGACTGTTGAGGTCATGTGTATTACGTCACCATAAATGGACCGTTTGCTTACTCAGCGAAGCAGACATAGTGAGGGGGGGGCGGGAGGGGGGTGCAGTGACCAAAAAAGTTTCTGTGATGCGCCCCAACAGAAACACGCTAATTTTATGGCATACGATCGTTTTTATTGACCAAGTTTAGCGCAATTTCCATAACGCGCATTTTACTATCGCCCCAGCATTAGAGCAGAGCAACAACATTCGGAGTACAAAGCTAGCGAGTGGTGGAGCTCTTTGAGAAATGGTTAGAGCTTGAGTAAGTTAATGTAGAGAATCTTTCCAACATAAAAAAAATTCAGATTTTTGATATTGTTGTTAATTTGCTTTTGCTAATTAGCTTTGGAGAGGGATTGTGCTATACATCTGGGAGGCGATTCATGAACAGTTTTAGAGAGTGGTTAATTTAGGGGGAGTACTTAGGTTATTAGGGAATGATGTTAAGTAGGCCTAAGTATTGTCAAATAATGTTAAGAACGTTGACAAGGACTGGTGTAAAGGGATGATGTTATTGCAATACATAAAAAAAACATGTTTGTAGCACATAGAAAAATAATATTTTGAGGTTTGGAGATAAAGGGATTTCCAGAAGCTGCTGAGGCTGTGTTGACGAGTTGTTCCATGTGTGCCCAGTATGCTGAAGATAAAAGCAGAAACAACAAATTTGTCATCGATAATAGAAAGTTTGTATTCAACATAGCTTATTATCTCAATAAAATGTACTGGAAGTAATTCATATGTGACACAAAAAGGCAATTTATTATTTTGGCCGGTAAAAAATATGCCTGGCTGGTGTTTTTTTTTTTTTATCTACCAGTCCTCTTGGCAGGTGAGCCAAAAAGTTAATTTCGGACACTGTGTGTCCAATATTAGCCTATTGTCAGGTATTGTTTTTATACAGGTAATTGTCTGCCAGATTAGATTAGATTCAACTGTATTGTCATTGAACAGTACAAGTACAGTACAACGAAATGCAGTTAGCGTCTAAGCCGAAGTGCAAATAGAGGAGGGCAGAACATTTACAAGTATTTACAAGTATTAAGTATATGTATATTACCAGTGGAATGTATAGGTGTGCAATGAAGGCAAATGTCTTTGGACCAGCTGTTTTATCTCATTATTCATGACTGCTTTTAGACCGGCAACATGTACAATGGTGCACGAATGGTGATGTCTAGAGTAGCTCCCTTTGTGCTAGACTGAATCTGATGTGTTATGTACCGGACATATTTATGGATACAAATTACTGAGGCAGAAGTACTCAGGTAGATAATTATTTATTAGTAGTTCGACCCAATTATTGTTAAGTCGCAAAGACTGTCACCACCCACATTTGTCACCACCGTCCACAGATCAAGACTAAAGGTAATTAAATAAGCATATTAAAGAGAGTTTGATTATTGGGACTCACATCATTGACTTGTGATCCTAATTCCTGTGCAGAGACAGACAGCATTTCTAAGTTAAGCACACCTACTTTAGCCTGCAGCAGATCAATATTCTTTGCTTAAAGCAATGTGATAAGCACAGTAAAGCAATATAAAACTGTTTTGTGCTTTCGAAATCTGGTTATACTCTCCATCATGCGGAGTAATCTGATCGCTCATAATCAGTCCGTCTCTTCTACATTTTCTGGGTCGCTGGCAGATGTTCCTTAACACAATTAGATTAAATCAGCATTATATGAAGATAAAGGACTCTACAATCGAATATTTAATCCAAAAGAGGATCATGCCATCTTTCAGTTTCCATAAAAAAATGAATGAGTTACTGATGTACAGGGAGTTTCTGAGTACTGTAGCAGCAAAGGTTAAAGGGCACTGGACAAAGTGAAGGGGCCAAGGGGGCATTACTACGTTTTTGTGGCGCACGGTGGAAACCTAAAATTGGTGAACAGAACCAATTGAATCAAAGAGGGCCTTTCTTTCGCCAAGATCATTAATAGTGTCTGTTATTCATGCGGGCAGAATAGCTAAAGCATTACAGACTCTGTAACCTAATTGGGCAGGCATAAAACCTAATTGGGCAGGCATAAAAGGAACGCTTGTGGAGTTCCAGAGTACGGTTCTCATGAGGGAAACGGAAGTTAAAGATGAAGGTACCTCTCTTTTTTCAGAGTAGAGGTGCTACGTGGAGTGGGCTAACCAGGTAATCAGTAGGCCTACAGTATAACAGTCTGTCACATTTCACACACCCCACTTTAGCCCAAGCCTTCCTCTATTCACCCAATCCCTGGCCCTATTAAACACGAATACCAGCCACCTACCCTAATCAACACATAACGATACAGCCGTTCGATTTGTGTCACGTATAAAAGGACTGAGGGTGACAGAGACGCTTTGCTGAGAAAATACTTTTTTTGGTCACTCGGCAGAGAGATTAGGTTCTTGAAAACCTCTGAATAAACAACTAAATGAAATACATTCAAAATCCCTTCATGAAATGCCTGCTAGGGTGGGATCTAACCCAAAACAGTAACATGAACACAAACATCATTGGAAAATGACTGAAAGGAAAATAATATAAGTAGTGTAATGTAATTTAATTCTAATGGCCCTCATGAGGAATGATGGCTTATTCCTTTAAAGTAATAGCTTATATTTCCCATGATTCCTGGGGGAAAAAAATAATATATTCTTGGTAAAACAACAACAAAAAAAACAAAACTGTTTTCATGCTCTCATCTACACATGTGCTACCAAAATAAACACTTAGTTGATGTTGAAACTTGACAGTCTGACATCCTGCATATCCTTAGGGACCAGTAGTCACCCAGCTACAAAAAAGGGAAAAAACATCATTTTACATTACTGTACCTCATATTTTATAGAAAATACCTGTTCTGTGGAGCAAATGACATAAATCAATTTTAGGCTGTAAAAAATGTGGCTTAAGAACAAAAAGGGATCTTCAACTGGTTATTTTTTAATAGTCAGAGGAAACCTGTAGAGAGCGCCTCCAAATCACAGCGTTTAAACCTCCCAGTGGCACTAGGTAATGAGATCACCTGGGCCAAGGACAGACAGTTCCATATTAAAGCTGGCTTCCTTCCAAATCAACTTGAGAGGCATCATTCCGAGAGGAAGTTAAATGTCAAATTGATATGCAGATCTCGTGGGGGGGGGTTTATCTCAAACACACGTCAACTGTCTCTAATTACTGTTTGCAATAAGGATACCGACAGGTCTACCTAACCCCTGACCCCTAACCCCGTAGCCTAGTTGGTAAACAATCAGAGCAGATCACACAGCCTGGTTATCCAGGTCCCCGACACCACAGACGGCTATTTGAAGCCTGGACAACGAGCATCGCATCAGTCAAACCTGATTCTTGCCTGTAAACAAGAAATGTCTCTATTGGTGTTAAGTAATGTGCAGGGAACTCGGCCACTGTAGTGCACGAGGCTGCAATACGATATCATTCACTGTCTCACAGCAGCAGCTGATTGGAATAGACAAGGTGAAGAAGGGGTGCAGATCATTGTTCTGTTGGTGGGCTGATATGAACGTGCAATAATACCTGATAGCACAGAGTGCTGATTAAGTGATCTGGTTCATGTATATACATTCTGTATGGAGAGCCCGTCGCTGTGGGTGACGTTAACTCTGGATGTACGCAGAGGGAGGCACTGCGCTACAAACAACACTCGAGGGTCAAGGTTTGCTTATACTCCATAAGGTTGAGGCTACGATTAACGGGTTAATGGCTTGACGTCTTTGCAACACAAATCGACACAAAGAGCAGTGAGCCCCGATTGAACTTTGGGAAACCCAGGCCACGCCTCGCTGAGTGATATTCGTGACCGACTTCGGTCATGTTGGCGAGTGAGGGTGTCAGTTCATTCCCTGTCAGTCTTCAGAACGCCGAGCACATTTCACATGGTGACTAGTAGCCAGGGGAATGTATTACTGTTGCAGATTTGCTACGCCTTAACCCCAACGCCGGCGCTGTGAGAGCGACAGACTTCAGCAGCTTACTCTTAATGCAAACACCGGAGCCGCTTGAACTGCTACCACTGATGCATCAAGAGCACTTGCCAAAGGGCCCTGTACCGGTTTAACACCAGGAGGCAGTGAGGGGGCCACTTGTCCCCATGGAGGCCCCCTCTTGTACGACCACTTGACCAGGAGATCCGGGAGTGGCCCGCCTCTTCTGAGGCCAGGTTGGCAAACAGGCAAAGGCCTCTCAACAGAACCAATTACACCAGGACCCCATGAGACGGATCCTGAGCTTGGAGCTCTTCCCACAGCCAACAGCAGCGCCGCGCCGGGAGATGACCCGGTGGGTGACACCCACTGATCCAGTGGAACGGCAGCGAGCTCGACCGCTTCTCCGTCTCCTGCCGGAGAACGTCCGGTGAACACCGGGGTGACGCTTCTTAAGCCTGGGCGCCAATGCCCTGGTGTGCAGTCCAAAGCAGAGGACTGCAAGTCAGCAATTCAGACGCCCATATAATCAGCCATTGGATTAGAACGGGGGAAGGCAGTGGACTGGGTTTGTGTGACTGTGTTCATTAGGCCTCTCAGTGCTCACAAGGCCTCGTGTGTTTTGAGGCAGTCATTTGGCTCCGGTCCGACACATCTCAAGTCACACGCTATTTCATCGGTTCCCAGAAGATGAACGTGGACAGCAGCCATCAGACCACTTTCGGTAGATAACTGCTCTGTACTTGCCATTCGGGACCATTTGCCATTCTCAAATAGAGATACAGTGAAGAAATATTAACGTGTGCTAATTGTGTGTCCACAGTAGCAGTTCGGTTGAGCTGTATCACTGCTGCACTGCCACTGCTTTTGCACACTGCCTGGCCTATTTTATTTTCTGAATATGTGTCAGACAGAATAAAACATAAAAAACTGCCATGCCATGTCACTATGCTTGATTGACTGTGTGCCGCTGTCACCTCTGTGCATGGGAAAGAACATGCAGGACGAGCGCCGTGTGTGACTGTCATGGCTAACAGGATTATCTAGTCATCCAATAAACTCTATATGGCAGGGATGAACATGATCAGGGCCCAGTCATGAGCGAGATAGATGAAACGTACAGTCAAATTTGTTACCTTCCCCCGATCCCTGCTTCAGGTCAAAGCACAAGTAGTACTGTGATACATACAGAGTAGTAACCTGACTATTAGTAGTACTGTGATACATACAGAGGTATGTAGTAACCTGACTATTAGTAGTACTGTGATACATACAGAGGTATGTAGTAACCTGACTATTAGTAGTACTGTGATACATACAGAGGTATGTAGTAACCTGACTATTAGTAGTACTGTGATACATACAGAGGTATGTAGTAACCTGATTATTAGTAGTACTGTGATCTTTTTTTAGCAAGTCGCCCTTGGGCATACACAACCTATAGGAAAATGTTGTCTAAAAACCCTAGTTAGAACTGAGCGGACCACCCACTGTACTTTTGTATTGGTTAATAGACATCTAAGTGGATCTTGAGGCAGGCAAGTTCAGTTTGACTATTTTTTACCTGAAAAGAAGTCCCAGTTGCTATGGCAGTGTGTTTTAGTCAATTGTCTTGCGCCCAATGATGAGGCATTTGCTTATGCTTTAAGGAGACATTTCCGTACACTTCAGAATACATTTTTCCGCTGCCATCAGCAGTGACCACCAGATGAGACCGCTCTTGTGGCAGCCACACGTGCCCAACACATAAAAAACCTTTCACAGATGAGGGAACGCCGGGAAACTTTGTTTCCTCTCCCAATCACTTTCGGGAAGACGTTAATATTTGCCTAGTTTGTGGAAAATCCATTTTCCTAGACCTCTACAGACCCTTTAAGGTCCTGAATATTGTCCACCCTGTGACTGGCGCCATCGGTTTCCACCTTGCAGCGTAGCCTCTGTAGTTCTGCTGGTAAAGTATTTTGCGTATGCCAGAGGCTTACAGAACACATCCAACTCCAAAGACCTATGATCAGGCGTACATGCAGTCGGTTCCCCTGCACCAGTACAAACGATGTGCCGAAGCCCCCCCCCCCCCCCCCCGACTTACCGGAAAACGCCTGCCGAGCCAATCATCCCAGCACTCTGGTGTCCTGAAAGAGTGGTTCTACTTAGTGTGGTCCTTTCTAAACAGTGGCATAGAAAATAGACAACTACTCTAAATCTGAGTATGAAAATACTTTAACCTTATGGCAGCTATTTAATTTTAATTAAAAAATATTCTAAAATGACAAAACGATTAGTTGGATAGATTTTAGTGATCTGTATGCTTTTGTCAATGGATGATGGACATTTACGTTCACTAATTTATAGTCTGTAACATGCATAATGGTGGGAGGAACACCCATGACAGCAATCTTTCCCCTCCAAAGTAAAAACATTTATCAAAATGACAATCTTAACAAAAGTATAGCTTTGGTGTTTGGCCAAGACTTTCTTTCAAAATCATCTCCTTCATTTCTTGCCAGTATTCAAAGGTCTGCTTTGAGAAGCCTACACTGCCCAAGACACATGAAATATTTCATTTATATTCCGGGAGACATTGAAGTAACAAAGAATCCTCCTCGTTAAAAAGAGTAAACCATTGCTTTAAGCAGAATGAATTACCAGATGAACCCAGTCCAATAAATAGCCAAAGAACATCTGGGGTCTGAGAGTGAAGATAAATGAATCCTTACAGCGGGGTCATACAGCTGACACACTAAGCACGCCCTTACTAAACCAAACGATGAATATAGCAGGCTTTAAAAAGGCATTCCACCAGAACAACCCAAAACACTGATATCCAGCTAGCCACACATCCAGACAGTTGCTAAAAAAAATGGCAGCTGTTCTAAAGCGATTCTGTGTGGACACTGACATTTGGTAAGCTCAGGCTGGGTAAACTTGAAAGAGAGAAATATTCCCAGAGGCGGGGAAACGTCGTGACAACACTTGAAATGACTGAATGAATTGTGTTGTTGTGTTTAAATTGTGTTGACATGAATAACTGCGAAGTCAGAAGTGCAAAATACCTGGAACCAGTGTAATAAGCAATACACACATCCAGCACTCCGTTATCAAGGTTATTCGTCAATGTCACAAGTGTTTATCTCTTTAAAGGAACTATTAACCTTGATGATCCTTATTAACAATATTCCACCACTGCCTGCAAATGCAATTAAGAATATGTAGCTCTTGGCTATGTTATTATATTATCCCTTGAAATATAATTAAATATTCCGTCCCATTAAAACTGTCTATGGACACTTTGGCATTGTTCTGTGGTGTACATTTAAAAGGAACATTTTCTGAAGTCAAATACATCAAATGTCCTTGATATGGGCCTTCCTGTGACCGGAACAAATTGAACAACACATTCAATTAATATTAAGAAAGCAGCAAGAGATATGACGTTTTTGTGCCCCTCAAATACATAGTTTCCAGGGCATTTCTTTTTTCATCTAAAATTGAAATATTTCAGAAACATTTAATTTGTTTATTGTCAATATTATAAGTATTTAATTATCATGTAACTATATAGAACATCTTAAAAAATGATTGAAACTGGGCCAGAACAATAGGAGTTCTCTAGCCACTTGCATCAATTCTTGTTGTTGCTTACTCCTTGGGGATTCATCTGTACTGAACAAAAGAACTGTAAATTTTTTTCCAATTTAAATAGTTAAAAATGTATATGGTATACATTAATGTTAATAAAGCAACAAAGAAATTGACATTAAATGACGATAATTGTTAGTATATTTACATATATTACTTGTTTTAGCTTGGGTTACAGTGGTGTTTGACCTGGATACAAAGGGTAGCACTGAAAGGTTAACACTGTCAATTTAGCACTGTAAAGTTAACACTGATAGGTTAGCACTATAAAAGTAGCACTGACTAGTCGGCACTGTAAATAAGTATTTACAATTGTTGAAATGGGCGAAATGTTACTGCACATTGAGGCCGCTGGTGTAGTTTTCACACTTTATCAGGTCCAAACGTAACCTCCTGGCATTCTGCTCTATGAATAACATGAACTTAACCTCCTTATTCAAAATGTCCATCTAGACATCTGAAATGTTTTGATATGTCATTGCTTAATTGAGAACTTCTGAATTTCTTGCCAAATGTGATTAATGAGGCCTTGAGGCCATTTGAAATTAAATTGATTTTTTTTTAACCAATAAAAAATCAGTTACTGGTAGGACGCCAGACAGAGTTCAGACTTGAATTAGGGAATTGTGTCCGGACCCGGCGAATTAACGACGGGGCACTGTCAGGTCTGGCGATATAGAGACTGCACTCCCACAAGATGGACTACGCCTCTTGCTACTGCATTACTCTCTGACAAACAAGTGTGTGAAAAGTATCGATTTAGCAAGTTCAAGCACCAGTGTAATTCCAAAAGAGGATCAGTCGCACAGGGAAAAAGCCTCTGAGATCTATGGCGTTTTGCCTCACAAAGGCTTCGTCAAAATGCATCTCAGCAAATGGATTTCTTAAGGTTTAGACACACAGTTCGATGCACATCATGACACGGGGCTTAAACTGTCCTCGCACTGGCCGCGATCCACAGTTCTAAAAGCAGAGCAGGTTCGGTCTCGCTTTGATGTGTTGTCATCCTCGTGCTATACATGCACACAATCAATAATGTATGAAAGTGGCTCTGGATAAGAGCATAAGCCAAATGACTCAAACACTACAGGCTACAGTGACACGGTAGACCGTATTCTCTGGTCCACTAGAGTTAACAAAGGAATGACCCACCACTGTGGCAGTGTAACATCTGTTGTCCACATGCTTACATATTACGCATATTAAATTGTGTTCTCCAGGCATGTATGTGCAAGGTCATTGTGGCGGAACAAGAACACTGAACCAACTTACTGGGCAACACGTGACCCTCTATTGGTCCACACACTGCATTGTTCTACTTACCTCTGATATGCTTAAGACCTGCTTTTCCCGAATCTGTATCAAGTACATTTTTATCTCAATTGTGTGCTGCGACTGGGGCACCGTCGAGCCATTACACAAACGCTAAAGCTATTCATAGCAAATGCTATCACAACAACGTCAAATGAAAATCGAAAAAAAAAAAAAAACCTAGTCATAAAGTCGATATCAATGAACTGGATGTTATGTGTGTGCTAAACCACGGATAACTCGAATGTTTACAAATGTTGAATATGGTACATTCTTGCCCTATAGGGGATTAAGTTGTTACCACCTGGTGTTGGAGATGATGTGTAAAAGGTCCTGAAACGTACAGTAGCCTACTGTACGCGTGGCATTTAAAACAATACAGCTTTATTTAAATGTTGGTCTCGAATAAAGTAAATGTCCGCTATTAAATGCCCGCCACATCCAATAATTGCTGGTGGACTTGTTCCTGTACGCTCATTCTGAGAGCATATAAAACAACAAAATGACGTGAACTTCGAAATGAGAACGTAAGCTGACCTCGCAATTCACTTCAAACGCAGCAAATAAACGTTTTCTTTTCCATAGCTAACGCTCTAATCAAAGCAGTATGCTACATCAAACCCGGCGCCAATGAAGCTTAACATTTCACAACACCACATCTACAGTAGCCAACAGAACATTCCATTAGAGTTCTGGACGATCCATCAAAACAAAGTCAATATAGGTCATCGAACGACACAACAAGAGACAATGCATTTATACGCACAGATAATCAGCGCCAGGACGGTTTTACCGACGCTGTCCAAAGATTTTAAATCAATCAAAACATCTCAAACCACGAAATAAAAATAAAATCGAACACGACGAAAGCCTGCATCACAGGTATTCAGTGAGCCGTTGCGGACAACTTCGTGGGCGAAAGACAAGCAACACCAATGTGAAATCTCAGTTAACGAAGCATTTGAACCTACCGGTCTCGCTTACTGCTGTACATCCCGCCCAGACAACCGGTGCTGATGCTGCGTCCGTCTTGCGCTCAATGCTCCGCATCTCACCGCGAGGCTGAGTGTGGATGAGTAGTGATAGTGATTGTAGGCGGTGCCGCGTCTGACAAGAGACCTGTCCAATCAGGATAATTTTCAAACTGAATCGTAGCCAATCAATCCGCCTGGAAGTGGGATTGCTATTTTCTTTAGCAAGGTTGACTGACATTACTGCAAAACACATTTGCCACGCATGACCGATTTCATAGCTGATTCAAGGGATTGTACTAAAAAATATGAGCAGAGATTTGTGTAGCCTAAACTAATGCAACATTCATAAAATAAATAGTTCGTAAATGTGTGTGTATAGCAGACAATTGAGATTAGACATTTTTAAACCTAATTAATCAAACTACTACTGAGTCTAACACATCATGTATGAACCAGTTTGCTGTTTTACTGATTTGGGATTAAAATCAGATGCAAGTAAAAGTGGCTTATGCATGTGGAAATCTGTATTGATTTACAATATTTAGGCTCCCTCAATGAAAATGAATCGGCTATATTGAGGACTCAGCTGGTCAACCATGCAGGCCATAAGACTATACCACACCCATAAAACATGTTGAACACCCTCAGGTTCCTCCCCCCACATACTAAAAAGTAATTTACCAGAGAAAATCTTTATTAAGAACTGCAGTACTACTTTGGAAACAACAGGAAAGGAAATGTAAATCATTTTAATCAGCTTCAAAAGATGATATCTCAAAGGCATTTTCTTTTAAACAACCCAAGCAAATCAAAAACCATTATAGGAAGAAGTTATGATTGTACCGGTATTGCAAAATGTGCTGTTTTGACAGTTAAAAAAATATCAGAAGTAACATTAGAGTTCTGTTAAAGATTAACAATACAGAAAAACAGAACAAGAATCCTTTTTTATTTCTTTACCTAAACTGCACACCAGGTGCTTTGAAACAGCAAGATAAAATCAAAAATTGTATAATAAAAGATCATTAACAGCAGTGTTAAAACAAAGTAAAAAATAAAAGATAGTTATAGGGAAAATGTTATAATAGCATGATTCATCTCTCCACGGACATCAATGTAAAATTTACTCAGGGATTGTATGATGAACAACACAATGAAGCGACTGATAGAAAATACTGATTGAATAAGATCTGATTTAGGAGTTGTCGATGTCTTCATCATCGTAATATCTGTTCCTCTTGATTTGTTCCTCAGCTGACAGCGAGTCATAATCCTCGTTCCACAGCATGTTGCTTTTGCCCAGTACACAATCATCCTTTACGGCAAAGCTGTCAAGTGGTTCATTCCCTTTCCACTCTTCTTTGGGTGTAGCCGTTCTTTCTCTAGACTCCATTCCAAAATCCAAAAGGTCATCCAGCATTGACACCAAGGGCCTCTCACTGTCGGAGTCGCTGAAGATGTGAGACTTGAAATCAGACAGGAGGCTGGAGCTGTTATCGAGCCCAGAAAAAACATCCTCCAGGAAGCTTGCGGTGCTAATCTTTGGTTCCGCTTCATTCAGAAATGTACTTTGAGTGGCATGGGTGAAGACGTGATCATCCTTGTTGTCTGTGGCTTCCATACCTTTGGCAACTGTTGGCACGAAAGTGTCCTCGCTCTGCGCTATATCTACAACCTTGGTCGGCATCCATTTCACATCTTCCTCCCCAAATATGTTCTCCTGAATAGGACATCCGGCAGCAGCTGGTTCTGCGGACTGTAGTATTGTGTGGCTTTCTTCTGTTAGGTTTTCAGCAAGCCCAGTGAACGCTGGGTTATGGTCCAACTGTAATTGGCTGTTATTGTTGTTGTTGGAGTTTGCATTTACTGCTGGCTCACCTGATTCCTCAGTGTCTATGGCGGTGACCTTAACCACGTGTTCTTCATCCCCCTTCCTCTCCTCCTCTTTGTAAGGATTCTCCGCCTCGCCACTATGGCCGTTTATTTTCACTTCCTCTACCTTCTCTCCACGCCTCTCTTCGTCCCTTTCGTTCTCGTTCACACTTTCCACAGCTCCTTCCTCATTCATCTTGCTTGTCACTTTCATTTCAACCACGAGTTCCACTTGCCCGGCTACTTCTAAGCCACTGTCTCCTAGGAGCCCTTGGGTAGGAGTGACACTCTCTGCTTCCTGTGTGACTCCCGCAGGGGAGGTCAAAGCTTCATTCTCTGCTGGATTTTCTACAGGCATGTCAACTTTCTCAGATTCAACAGTGCTTTCCCATGCAGTATCTTGGGGGCCATTTTGTGCTTTTATAGTTGGGTGGTCTTTGTCTTTTACAGAAGGTTCATTGGTCTGGCTTTTGTGTGTGTCAATGTTGGTCTGTGGAAAACTACATTCGGGGGGCCATGAGGGCTTGACCAGCTTCACCTCGTCCTCCACACTGAACACTTTCTTAGGAGAATCATTTTGAGGGGGCCATACAACTGCAATTTTACTAGTGGGCTTTTTGTCTTCATTCTGTGATTTGCTTACATCATTTTCTTGTGGAGGTGGTGCCTCTATCTTTGTCAAACGGACACCGCTCCGGGCAGTGGGATTTCTGGAATCAACTTTTGCAGGAGATGGTGATTTTATCTTTGTTTTTTCCTTTTCAATTGAATTCTCTTGATTCTTAGCACCCCAAAGCTCTTTGTGAGGCATTTGTCCAAATCCTTCATCATAATTCCCTTTGGACTTGAAAAGTTGTTTAAAATGTGGCTTGCAGTACATTCGTCCATGGAGAGAGGCATAGTTGCCAAGGCTGAGAAAGAACAATTAACAAGTTTTCAGTTCTTTCAGACACAACATTTTAAATAAGATTCTCATCACTACTGCCACGGATTACAATCCCAAATGTGTGGTTTACCTTAGTTTGCCATTGCAGTGCTCACAACGGAAGCAGGTTTTATGGAAGTTTTGCCTGTCCGCAATCAGAGACTCCATCGGATACACCCTCTTCCGACACACCGTGCACACTTCTGACTCTGGAACTCGAATTTTCTGCAAGGCGTAAAAACAGTGTTAGGGTGTTCTTGCACCTAAATCTTTGGTTAACATTTTTTATAATAAAAACCCTGGTGCCCCAGGCTCATCTAAAGGCCTAAGATGATGTCCCCGGTGCGCATGTACTGTTGTCCCTACAGCAAAAAAAAAAATCCACCAATTTCCTGTCCACAAAAGCATGAAATTTGCCTGAAAAATATAATAACAGGCCCAACGTTAAAATACCTACAACTTTTGCAGCCGTTACGCAGCAAATATTCCTTGTGAGCACTGCAGTACACAGATGAAATCTATCTATAAGTTACAGAGTACATACTCTGTTAAGGGTGTAACAAAATTGTGAGTCTAGCATCCCACTACAACCTGTTGGCAGCTGTGCCAGATGTCCCAAAAGTCTCCCAGACAGACATATTATGAACATATATAATAATTATCTTCAGGATTGTATGTTAATGGAAATGACAGTATGTTACTGAGAATAATTGTAGGTTACAATGTGCACCGCTATACACAATGACATTCTTCTCCACTTGGTGGCTTGTAAACGACTATTGTATTTTGAAATAAGCTATGCTAGCTATGCATTTTGTATTTATACCCGTTATAAACCTTGGTCATTTCAAGGTTAACAGGGATTTTTTTTGGGGTAATTAAACAGATTACCTTCTTTTCCAAAACCTCTTCGCCTGCGTCTTCTTTTATCTGGTAATAACAGATAAAAGAAGATGTAAATAACTTAACTATTGTCTTGGCCGTTAATAGCTGTGTTTTTATGAGACCTAATGGCTGACGTTTGTGACACTGATGTGTAATAAGGCGTAAAGACATAGCTCGAAAGCTAACCTACAGTTTAGATGTGTCGTTTACAACGCAATTGGTTGTTACACTATTGGCCGAGGACTCGTGGATGTGCGCAAACCCGGGCACGATGCCGCTAGATCTCAATGGATGTTTTGTTAATGTCAATAAGTACTAACCCCATTCCAAAAAAGTTGGGGACACTACAATTGTGAATAAAAACAGAATGTATTATTCAGAATACAACATAGATGACATATCAAATGTGTAAACGTATTTAAATGTATCACTTTAAGGGAAAAATAAGTTGATTTTAAATTTCATGGCATCAACACATCTCAAAAAAGTTGGTACAAGGCCATGTTTATCACTGTGTGGATTCCCCTCTTCTTTTTATAACAGACGGCAAACATCTGGGGACTGAGGAGACAAGTTGCTCAAGTTTATGAATACGAATGTTGTCCCATTCTTGCCTAATACAGGCTTCTAGTTGCTCAACTGTCTTAGGTCTTCTTTGTCGCACCTTCCTCTTTATGATGCGCCAAATGTTTTCTATGGGTGAAAGATCTGGACTGCAGGCTGGCCATTTCAGTACCCGGATCCTTCTTCTATGCAGCCATGACATTTTAATTGATGCAGTATGTGGTCTGGCATTGTCAAGTTGGAAAATGCAAGGTCTTCCCTGAAAGAGACGACGTCTGGATGGGAGCATATGTTGTTCTAGAACTTGGATATAACTGTCAGCATTGATGGTGCCTTTCCAGATGTGTAGGCGGCCCATGCCACACACACTCATGCAACCCCATACCATCAGAGATGCAGGCTTCTGAACTGAGCGCTGATAACAACTTGGGTTGTCCTTGTCCTCTTTAGTCCGGATGACATGGCATCCCAGTTTTCCAAAATGAACTTTACATTTTGATTCATCTGACCACAGAACACTTTTCCACTTTGCCACAGTCCATTTTAAATGATCCTTGGCCCAGAGAAAACGCATGCGCTTCTGGATCCTGTTTAGATACGTCTTCTTTTTTGACCTAAAGAGTTTTAGCCGGCAACGGCGAATGGCACGGTGGATTGTGTTCACCGACAATGTTTTCTGGAAGTATTCCTGAGCCCATGTTGTGATTTCCATTACAGTATCAATCCTGTATGTGATGCAGTACCGTCTGAGGGCCCGAAGATCACGGGCATCCAGTATGGTTTTCCGGCCTTGACCCTTACGCACAGAGATTGTTCCAGATTCTCTGAATCTTTGGATGGTATTATGCAATGTAGATGATGATAACTTCAAACTCTTCACAATTTTTCTCTGAGAAACTCCTTTCTGATATTGCTCCACTATTTTTCGCCAAAGCATTGGGGGAATTGGTGATCCTCTGCCCATCTTGACTTCTGAGAGACACTGCCACTCTGAGAGACTCTTTTTATACCAAATCACGTTGCCAATTGACATAATATGTTGCAAATTGGTCCTCCAGCTGTTCCTTATCTGTACATTTAACTTTTCCGGCCTCTTATTGCTACCTGTCCCAACTTTTTTGGAATGTGTAGCTCTCATGAAATCCATAATGAGCCAATATTTGGCATGACATTACAAAATGTCTCACTTTCAACATTCGATAAGTTATCTATATTCTATTGTGAATTAAAGAAAACTTCATGAGATTTGTAAATTATTCCATTCCTTTTTTACTCACAATTTGTACAGTGTCCCAACCTTTTTGGAATCGGGTTTGTACGTTACTTATGAGAGATGTCCTTCAACAAAGCATTACCCAAAGTATGCTAAAAGGCAATCGACGCTTATCCAGAGCATAACAGTAGTGAATGCACACATGCCATTTGCATTCTCATGGTCCCTCATGGGCATAGAACACACAACCTGGTGTTGCAAGGCATTAAGGTTTCTTTCGCAATTTAATCTAGATATTCCTCCTAATAAGCATGTGTTATGGCACCCTTTATAAAATAAATATTCTTCAGTAATTGATAAGTGATTATGCATTTATATGCACCGTCTGTGTACGACTAGCGAAGGATCTATGTAATGCTCATGAATACTTTATAAATTGTAGTTCATTTAAAGTAGGCCTTTGTTATTTAATTTCAAAGTGCATGTTAACATAATAGAATAAAAAACGTAGAACTAATTTGCTTAAAAACCATAAAACCACACTGTCACACAAGCAGGAAAACGTTGATCCATTAATTCACATTGCCACTTTTTAGCACAGTCAGCTCTGAGGAATCTACAAAACCAACACATCACAACAGACAAGCACATCAAGAGGCTGGCTTTTGCTGGGTTTTAGTGCGTCCTTGACAGAATGTCAGTACCCGGTAGATTTATTATGTTTTATTACTGTAAGTGGCTGTTAGATAAGCATCAAGAGAAGGTACATGTGGAAACTCAGCAATAGAAAGTGCAGATTTAAAAATGTTAGTGCTGAATTTAAAGGCACAGTTAATATTTTCAACCCACACAAAAACATGTTAGACAACCTGTCAGGCTCTCTTTTTGTCTCTCCTCATGCCGCACACAGTGGTTTACCGGTCACAACTGTCTCCTGCTGGTGTGTTACGATCTGGGACGTTCGCTGTTCGGACACGCTGAAGCCCAGGTTTTGAAACACACTCTCGCTTTCGGCCCAGGACTGGTGGAAATTCTTCAGCAGGTCCTCGGTGGCCGCCTCCATAGGAACAACGATTTCATCAAGCTTCCCTTTCACAACGTCCGCGTAGGATGGAGGAAGGGGCAGACTCATATGGCTCTCAGAGTGCATGCTGGTCTCGCTCGTCACCCCGCTTGTGACGTTGCCAAATTCGTCCACAATTGAGAACGCCTCTGCAACGGACTTGGTTTCACAGTTCCCTGTCAGGTCGGCTGACTCTGATTCCCTCCGGACTCTCTCTTCTCTCTCCTCTTGTTTCTCTCGTACTTCTTTGAGGGCATTACTGTCTCCTAAATCAAAGGCATTCTTGATGGCCTTGATATTGAATGCAGGCGCTTCATCGTTTTTCTGTGTTTTGAGGTCGGCCTCTGGATCTTCCGTGTCACTCCCTAGTCTCTCTGTGATGACAATGGGATCTTTTCTGATGTACACCTTTGGTTGTGGGGATTCAAATTTATTGACCAGTTTTGACAGGTCAAGCCGAGGGAGATCCTCCTTCATTATGTCTATCTCCAGGCCTTCGGGACGTTCCTCTTGGTCCTCTGGACCCAGGCGCTCCGGGATCTCGATGGGGTCCTTTCGTATATACGTTCTGCTTATGTCCGCCTTCTGAGCCTCCTCAAAGAAGAACTTTTTGTCTCTGACAGTCATCATAGAGTCCACCATATCAGCCACATCCGGAGTTGTTGTCCCAGTCTCCATTTCCTGCGTCTGCATGTGGATCTCAGGCTCAATTAGTCCCGGTGAATCTTCTCTGTCAAAGGCTTGCTCTGTCAAAATAAACTCGACAGGCACCGGCACGGGCGGGGGAGGGGTCATGCCACGAGAGAGCTTGGCCGTGGTGTCCTTTAGTTTGGCTAGCTTCTCTGAGCGGCTCAAAGTTGGAGACGGTGTGGCCCTACAGAACCGAGACGTAGGGGTGCGCGGAGGGGGGGGTGGGGTTTGAGGGGTTGCGCCACACTTGTACGACGGAGGAGGTGAGGGGGTCACCCTGAGGGGTGAGTCTGTTCTTCTCACTGATTCAATGCTTATGAAGGTGGGTGAAGGAGTACGCATGGCAAGAATTGGAGAGGAAACTCTGGGGTCAGCACCTTTCACTTCAAACCACTCCTGCTTTTTCCTCTCATAGGAGATCTTGTCCTCAACCCCTTTATTTTGGGTTTCGACTCTTGACGAACCAATCGTTATTTTAGATATCTTGGCATTCGCTCCTCCAAATGCTTTATTTTCAGATGCCAATAAAGGTGATGGCGCAGGTGGTGTTGCAGGAACGGGTTCACTTTCCCGCTGGGCCAGGTTTCCTTTTAATAACACAAGCTTAGCTTGTGCTATGTTTCTCACACGGAAAACTATCTCCATATGTTTCTTCTTATCCTGTTGCATGGCAACCTGTATCAAATCATGCTTTTCCTCCACCCTTATCAACCAATCAGGGACTTCACCAAGCATTGTCATCACGGAGTTGGAATCCATTTTCCCTGGATGAAGCTGCTTGATGTTAAATAGCAGCTTCTGTACCATTAGACATTTCTCTGAATCTGTGAGGTCCTCTACTAACTGAGCTGTGCTTTCTACCACCGATAGAGCAGTTTCTGTCTGTGCAGGTTCTTTCCCTGCAACGCTAACGGAGACAGACATAGACTCTGCCTTTGGCTTGTCTTGATCCTTACTGCTCGGCTCTCTTTGTTGTTGAAAGGACTTGACCTGCTGCTTCTGAGTGTGAACGTACTGTTCCTTTTTGTGGAAGCTCTGTTGTCCTGCTCTCTCACTAACAATCACTTCCTTGTGTTTCTGAGTGGTCTGTCCCCGCATGCTTTGATGAGTTTGGGAGAGGGATTTGTGGCCCTGTCCTTGAGCTTGAGATACTGGCATGAGAACTAGCTTTGGTTCTTTGGGCAAAGGGACGACATTAATGCCTGTTTGCTTTGCATTTGTCTTCATTTGTACATCCAGCTTTGTTTCCTTGGAAGCTGCAGTATTCTCAATTTCCTCAGATATCTCCACATTGACTTCGTCTTTAATTAAGCAAGTTTTGCCCGTCTTGGTACTCTCTTGAACTTCTTGGGTTGCACACAAAATCTCCAAGCCTGTATGATCAACGTGTAATTCACTTTTCAATGCTTGTTGATCTCCATGCACAGCCTCATTTTTCTCGTCTTTCTTCTCTATTGGCTGCTTCGCTGTTCTCACTTTGAAATTGGGAGTCACTTTGGGGATTTTGATTTTGGTTGGTTGAGATGGAATATTTTTGACTTCCCTTGCGAGAGAGGCATTTGTATTCTTTGTCTTTTCTGGTTCAGATGTGATGGTGGATTGGATTTTAAGATTTACATTTTCCTGGACAACGCTTTGAGTGGAGATGATAGACTGTGAAGCAGCTTTCATAACACTCTGCTGCTCAGCAACAGAGGAATAAATCACATTAGAGCCAGTTTGAACTTTAATGTTGGACTCATGGCAAGGGTGAACATCCAACACCGAAATAGGCTTGCCAGGGGAAACTGACTGATGTTTTTTTAAGTAAACAGATGATCCCAGTTGTCTCTCAGAAGAGACTATAGAGGATTGATCACTGGTAACATGTTTCTTATCTAAGGAAATATTTCCAGGTTCAGATTTTGATTTCTTATTTACCATTGAGATCAAAGGCTTGCTCAGGGGAATATGTGATTGATCTTTGTTAATGGGTTGCTCTTTTGATTCTATGCTTACTTTGCTTTTCCTCTGAGTTTCCTCTGAGGCCTCTTCTAACCCCTCATTTTTTTGTGTAACTGCGAGTTGTTCACTTGCTACACTGTTTGAGCCAACCATTTGCACAATATTAGTTGGAGGAGAGGTTGGAGTTGTGGCTCCTGAAGTGATGGGAGTTGTTGCTTGTGACTTGTTTCTCTCAGCTTCCTCTCTTTGCAAACGATACCTCTCCTCTGCCAACATCAGGGGGGTTTTGAATTTACGGGCAAACTGTTTAGGTTTTGCCACTGGGGCAGATTCAGCAGGTGTTGGAATTTTGATTGGAGGGACAAATACCTTCATTGGTGGTCGTGGCAGCTCTTGTGGGGTTTTTTCCACTGAGATTGGTGAGGGTATTTGGATGGAAGTATTTGTAGCTTCAGTCTGTTTAACACTGATTTTGCTAGTAACTTCCTTGAAGGCTGCTTTCTCTTTATGTTCTGTCTGAACTGTCATTGGCTGAGGGGAAGGAGCATGTGGCGATACCTGACATTTTGGTTTCACCGGTACTGGTTGTGTGTGTGGCTCAGATTTGGGGATTTTAAATAAAGGCCTAGTTTTAAATGGCTTTCCAGGTGGTGGTGGTGGTGTGGGCGCTTGAAGTGGCATAGAGTTGAGCTCCTGCTGTGAGGGTGGAGGAGGAAGAAAGTCTTGCCCTGACACTGGCGGTGGAGGTGGGGGAGAAGGGAAAAGGTCAGGTTCCCCACATTCTATGGGTGGTGGAGGAGGCGGAGGTGGAGGGTCACTGTCCTGTCGCATTATCAGAGGATGTGATGCGGTTGGCATAGGACTGTTGCATGATGGGGGCAGTGGGCTGCCTGTCACTGGCGAGGGTGGGGGTGGGAGTGACATCTCGGACTCAGAAGGCGGAGGCGGGGAAATGGGCGGAGGGGGAAAATGGATCTCGGGCTTCCCCTTCTTGATCAACCCTTTTCCCTTCATGTCCAGGTTCCTGAAATTGGTATTCAGATTTTTGACATTGTGTTTCTGCGTGACAGACTTCTGTTCTGACTCGGACGTTTTTACCTGTTTGGTTATCTTGATGTTCTGCGTTTGCTTTGACAGCGTGCTAGTTTCCCATGTGCTTTGTGTTTCTTTCATCACTTTTATGTCCGAGGATTGTTTATTCTCATCAATCTTATTGACTGATTTACTCTCAACCATCTGATTAGCTACTTTATTATCTGTCATCTGACTGGTCAGGTTTTTCTTCTTTATAAACATGGACTTAGGGGGTGATGTTATTTTTGGTTTTACCACCTGCTCTTTAACAAGTGTCTGCTCTGAGGACTTAGACATGTTGATTGTGTTGACTTGCGTTGTCACATTCATGTCTGAGACTTGTGTTTTACTCTTTGCTTCTTTGATCACAATGATGTCCGATACTGTATTATTCTCACTCATCTGATTGGATGATTTATTGACAATCATCTGTTTGGTTGCTTTGTTCTCAGTCATCAGATTGGCTGATTGATTTACAATCATCTGATTGGAGGCTTTATCTTGAGTCTTTTGATTGGCTGATTGATTCAAAACCATCACACTGTTTGCTTTATTATCTGTCATCTGATTGGTCAGATTTTTCTTCTTTATAAACATGGGCTTAGGGGGTGATGCTGTTTTTGGTTTTACCACCTGCTCTTTAACATGTGTCTGCTCTGAGGACTCAGACATGTTGACCTGAGTTGTCACATTTATGTCTGAGACTTGTGTCTTAATCTTTGTATCTTTCATCACATTGACATCTGATACTTCTTTATTCTCAGTCATCTGACTAGATGATTTATTGACAATCATCTGTTTTGCGGATTTATTCTCAGTCATTTGATTGGCTGCTTTAATTTCTGTTATCTGATTCGTTGACTTAGTATCAGTCATTTCATCAGTCAGATTTTTCTTTTTTTTGATTATTTGCTTGGATGGGGGTTCCATTATCTGTTTTGGACTCTGTTGTTTAACACACGTCTGTTCATTAGCTTGAGTCTTTTCTTTTACACATTCCTGCTGTGACGACTCTGTAATATTGACTATTTTGACCTGTGTTGTCATGGAGTGTTCTCCTTGGGTTATGGTCTTGCTGTTTTTCACTGATTTGTCATCGGTGTGCTTGCCTTTCTGCTTTTCTGTGGTGCCATGCAATTTATTGCTTTGACTCAGAGACAGGTTTTTCACAGCGGGGGCTGAATTGACAGGGATGCTGTCACTCTTACCCACATCTGAGTATTCATGTTTTGGTCCTGGCTGTGTGGGTAATGGGTTTTTCACAGGAGCTTTCCTGGGAGGATACTTGCGTATTTTCCGATTTGAATATTCTTTTCTCTGCATCAAATTTTTTATGGCGCCCTTAACATCTCCCTTTATCACCTCTTCCTTCTCCACTTGTGTTTGCTCCTCGTCCTGGTCCTGTCCCTGCCCTTCGTACAGACTTTTTATTGAGGTCTTCACATCTCCCTCAGTGCTTCCCCTGCGTTGCATTCTTGGAGAAGTGGATGGTTCGAGCAACAGCTGTATTGTACCTCTTACATCCCCCTGTTCACTCACTTGGTGCTGGCAAAGCTTTCTTTCACTTGAGGCCTCATGCAGACCTTTTAGCGCAGTGTGAATGTCTCCCTTCACAATCTCTTCCTTTTCCATCTCTTTCACTGCCTGCTTAGCCTCTTCTAATGATTTCAAGGTGCCTTTGATATCACCGGGTATTAAATCCTCAACAATTACCTCAGTCTTGGTGGTAGACATTTTCTCTAATGACTCGAGGGCCCCCCTGATATCACCTCTGACAATTTCTGGCTTTTCCATTTCCTTCGCTTGGTTTTGTGCCTCCTCCAGAGACCTCAGAGTGTTGTGCAGGTCACCTTTCACCACTTCTTCCTTCTCTATCATCACTTTCTTGCTGATGGTTTTGGTCAGTGAGTCAAGAGCTGCCCTCAGATCTCCCTTTACAATCTCCTCTTTCTGCGGGTTCTCCCACAAAACAGCAGGTTCCATCATGAACACCTTTACAGTGTTGTTCACGTCACCGGGGACAATATCATCCTCAGCTACTGTTCTTCCAATCTGCTGTTGATTCTTCCTCAGGGACATTTTGGTTTCCATAATGTCCCCACCAACTATACGTTCCTTCTGCACCTTTTCTGTCTCTTCATTAGGATCAAACTGGAGTTGTTTGAGGTAATCCAGGGCCCCAGATTCAATGCAGGTGGAGTAAAAGCTTACATTACCCCTCTCTGTGTCTTCTATCTTTATCCTCTTGGAGTCCTCTGACCCTGGGTTGGACATAAGCCTGTGAAGTGTCCTACTGACATTACCTTGGATGATATCTTCTTTCTCAAGGCCAGCACCCTCTGCTTTATTAAGGAGCGAGTATATTGTCATTCGCACGTCGCCCTTCTCGTCCTCTTGGATGAGAATTCCATGTTTTGTGGAGCCTTCTTCTTTCAGGAGGTTATTGATGGCCTCCTGAATGTCACCCCTGAGGATCTCCTCCTTCTCGACACTGACTCCCTTCTCTCGGTTGAACAGCTGCTCCACCGTTGTGTTGATGTGGCCCCTTTCCACTTCGTCTATGGTAATCCCTTTCTCGGTCATTTCCCGTCTCCTTAGTAGATTCATCATGATGCTGTTCAGATCCCCTTTGATCACCTCTTCCTTCTGGATTTCCGGAGCGTTTTGATTCATGAGCTTGTATTTCGCCATTCTGACATCCCCTATTTCATCTGTCTCAATGAGAATCCCCTTTGAGTCAACCATTTTCTGACAGTAAAGCTCTTCGAGGGTCTCTTTGATGCTTTTCCCAATTATTTCATTTTTTTCTACGTTGCTCTCGTTAAATTCGGTTAAGGGAGTGGTTTCGAAAAGCCACGTTGTTGTCTTCACGTCTGCTTTTGGGATCTCCTCTCGGGTGACAACGGCCCCAGTTCTGTCCGTCTCTTTGATCCTGTCAAGAGGTTCTTTCTCAAAGAGCCACACGGACTGTTTGACATCTCCTTTCATCACCTCCTCCTTTGTCACTCTGTCCAATTCGTTATATTCCGAGGCCTCGCCATGAATCTTATCGATACTGCGTGTTTCAAACATCCACGAGGCAGTTCTGACATCCCCTTTTTGGATCTCACTAACACTAACAGTTCTAACGTACTTCTGAGACATTTCGTCCATCTCAAAGAGGTGTTTGTTTGTCTTCAC
The DNA here is from genome assembly GCF_011004845.1 of Esox lucius. NCBI lineage: Eukaryota > Metazoa > Chordata > Actinopteri > Esociformes > Esocidae > Esox > Esox lucius. Next base: position 4,185,565 of record NC_047590.1, read on the forward strand.
ATCGCCACCTTGGATATCTTCAACCGTTCTAGTCTTTATCTTCATGTCCTCTGCGATTTCGTCAAGGGGTTGCGTTTCAAATCTCCACCTGGCCGTGTTGACATCGCCTTTCTGGACATCCTCCTCAGTGACAGATTTGATGACATAGACGTCGTCTGTGTCTTTAATTGAGTCCAGGGGTTTTGTTTCAAATAACCAACGGGCCCCCACCACATCTCCCCTCATGATTTCTTCCTTTGTCATAGTAGTAACTTCGTGGTAATGGCCGTCTTTGTCACAAATAGCATATAGGGGCTGATTTTCAAACATCATGGTGTAGTTTTTTACATCCCCCTTTTCTGTCTCTTGTCGGATGATGCTCTGCAGTTTAGAAGTTTCAGTCTCGGTGGAATCCTCCTGGATTTTATCTAGAGAGTAGGTCTCAAAAACAAAGCGTCCTTGACCAACGTTTCCTCCCTGAACATCGGTAACTGTGCGAGTTCCCTTGGCTTCCCTAGTATCCTCATGGATTGCATCTATAGGTTGGTTTTCAAAAAGCCACATGTTGTTAACTACATTTCCTCTTTGAATCTCCTCAGTCGTAAGGGTTTTCAGCTTATGCATCGTCTCCTCCGAGGTTGAAGTCATGATGTCAGAAGACCGGTTCTGAAAGAGAAACTTCATCCTGGACACGTCTCCGGACTGGACGTCAATTTTGGTCACCCTCCTAAATGCACTACTTTCCTCCCCTGTGAGGTTTTCTAGGTTCTCAGTCTCGAAAAGGAAACGAGCGTGACGAACATCTTTGCCTTGAACGTCCTCTTGTTTGACAGTGCATGTTTTGAGAATGGTCTCGGACTCTGATTCTGAATGGTCGCAGATGTTATCAAGGTTCTGTGTCTCAAAGAGCCACGTGCATGTTTTGACATCGCCTTTGTGGACTTCCTCGACCTCAGTCTCATTTATCACCTTATCTGCTTTCTCATACAGGTTATCCATCGGTTGCGTCTCAAACAACCACCTGCAGGTCTTCACATCACCTTTCTCGATTTCTAAACATTGCTTTTCCTTAGTTTCATCTTCTTCTGTGTTGTTGAAATGTTTAATACCATCGAGGGGTTGAGTCTCAAATAACCACTTGGCCGTCTTGACATCTCCTGATCCAATCTCCTCCTTTGATATACCTTTTATAATCTGGAACTTATTGATGCTTTCATCAAATTCATCAATTGGACGCGTTTCGAACATCCACCTGCAGCTTCTGACGTCTCCTTTCATAATCTCCTCACGCCGCACAGTTTTCACCTCATGGTAGTGTCCCTCGCTGTCCTGCATGGCATACATCGGGTTTGATTCAAAAATAACTTTGTTTGATTTCACCGAGCCACTGGTTACACCTTCCACTTGAATTCTCTGTGCCCCCTCACACCTGCTTAAATCTAAAGTTTCAAATATTTCCTTGTGATTTGTGACATTTCCCTTATCAAGTTCTTCAAGGTGTACAGTGCGTTTGATTTCCTTCTTCTCCTCCCTAATGTTTTCAAGTGGTTGACTTTCAAAAACCCACTTCTGATGTCTAACATCCCCTTTCTCATCCTCGGACGCAACCAGCTTCTGAAGTTTACCGACTTCAGCCAGATCTTTTAGGTTCTCCATTGGTACTGTCTCAAACAGATGTTTTGCCGATCGCACATCACCTCCTACAATCTCTTCCGAGGGTAAAGGTCGGGCATTGGAGTTGTCTTTTAGAGTATCCATCTTCTGAGTCTCAAAAACCAGACAGTGCTTCCGAACATCAGCTCCAATGATCTCTTCCTTTTGCCTGATGGTTTCCCATTCTTCATCTTTAATGGAGTCCAGGTCCTTTGTCTCAAACAGCCACCTCCCTCGTTTCACACCTCCCTGGGAGTTGTCCTCCATGGACACTCCACAGATCAGTTTCATCTGGGCAGGGTCCTTGTTGATCATGTCAAGAGGCTGGGTCTCGAACAGCCAGCGGGAGGTCTTCACATCTCCTTTCTCCATCTCCTCCCGGCGGATGGCGGTGATCTCCAGCATATCACCAGAGTCACCCCGGATGACACACATGGGCTGGGTCTCAAACATTCTCGTGGTGGTCTTCACTTCCCCTTTGATCTCCTCAAGCTCGGACTTCAGGTTCAGGAAGTGACTCTCATCAATTGTCTCTGTGTGGCTGAGGGAATCTAAGTGTTGAGTTTCAAACAAATACCTGGCTGTTTTCACATCGCCTCCTGTAATATCTTTAGTGAAGACTACCTCCAAGGCTTGCTCATCCTCCTGGTAGATTTTATTCAGACAATCCAGTGGCTGAGTTTCGAAAAGATAGGTGGCTGTACGGACATCCCCTCTCGCCAGCTCTGATAATTTCCCGGCCTGAACAGTGGAGTCTGGAGTGTCTGAGCGTAGCGCGTCCATTGGTTGGGTCTCAAACATCCACGCCGTGTATTTGACATCACTTCCCGCAATGATCTCTTGCTGAGAGATGTTCTTCACGTCCTCATTCTCGTCCGGGGTATTGTCCTTAATGGTATCCAGTGGCTTGTTCTCAAACATCCAGCGCATCGACTGCACTTCACCTTTAAGGATCTCGTCCCACTCAAGGTAATCTCCTTCAGGGCTCATACACTCATCCCCGCCGCTGTTCTCAAACACGTAGCAGGCCTGCTGGACTTCGCCAGTCATCTCATCCTCACTTTCCAGCTGCGACTGCTCAATCTCCGTGACGTCGGTGAAGTAGTCCTCCTCCATGGTCTTCCGGAGCTCCGGGTGCATGTGCTTGTATAGGCGCTTCAGCTCGTTCAGTTTCTTCTGCTTGGAGTACTGCTCCTTGTTGAAGGTGTACCGGTCCCGCTGGCCAGCCGGCTCCAGAGTCAGCGGAGGATCGCGGCACTCTGAGACCTCCCGGGGCGTCGGCTCAGTGGGCGAGGGAGGGAAGTGCTCCATGGTCTCGTAGGCCATGGATGAGGCAGCCTCTGTCCTGGTGCTGGATGAGACTTCATAGCTTGTCGCTGTTGTAGCACTGGATGACTGGTTCACAGTAGACAAACTTTCGTGGCTAGCAGCCGCTGAGGATAACTGGTTCACTGGTGCCCATTGAAACTGACTATAATCCAGATCAATCTATGTTTATTCATTTAATGGACAGAAGCAGAGTGATAGATGCAGTCAAAGTATGAAATGACAGAAATATTAAGGAGGACAGTATAGCAGAAAAAAAGCAGAAAGTAGATTTAACTGGATCATGATCTCCCTGATAATATTGTTTTTTTATACAATATAAAAGATGGAGACAGAGATAGATAGATAATTGCTATTATAAGTGTGTGCTTTCTAACAACTGTGTCATTTTATGTACTCATTAGCCCCAGTGTAAAATCCCTGGCTTTGTTGTAAATGACAAGACTTCACTGAACACAGATGAGCCCAAACAGACAGTATCGTTACCTTAATTTGCTTGCTCGGTGTGGCCTCCTCAATAGTCTTCTCATACTGCTGCTTCAAAGCCTGGGTGGAGATCTTTGGTAGGTCCTCTCCTCCAATGACTGTAACTGAAATGGAAAAACAAGAGACAATTGTCTCATTAAATCAGTCTCAGGTGAAGTGTAGCTGGTTTGGATGCGTCTTTAAAATCTACAGCACCTTTTCTATTTCTGAAACCAACTATTAAAGTTGATATGATTCTACCCTGCTCCAATTTGCAATAAGGTACATGAAGTAATATAAAAACGTATATAAAACTCCTCTGCAATCTAATTCATTTCCACACTCAAATATAAGAACCGGGGTGATAATCTCAAGGTTTTCTCTACCATCATTAATGTACAGGACACACTAGGGACTGATTAAAAAAAGGTTAAGATTTTATACGAAACAAATACCATGTTATACTCTACCTGTTTCATCGTAATGATTTTCATAGCTGGAGGCCAGATTACTTTGCTGAGCTTGATCTTGAGTGACCTGCAACGTGACGGTTAGGTCAGTGGTTGAGTACACACTTATTTCCCAGGGCATCATCACAGGAATTATTTGCAACTATGCAACTATGTTGGAAAATGCGATTACGTCCAGTATCAACAGATCACTGTGCTATTGGTCCTTCGTGACTTATGTTCAGTGTCAACACACGCAGTTTACCGGCAGAATCCGGTCGCCAGGGGCAGCTAGAAACGTGTTCACAGTCAAATAAAGCGTATGTTTGTAAGGGCGCTGTGGTTGGCGTCGGTGGTTCGATTCCACCCAGATTTAGTCTTTTTGATAGATGTTTTTCTATCTTTGTAATCCTACACTTCTTCCTAAACCTAACCTCGGTAGCGTGCTACCTAAAGGTGACCCTTAACCCAGTACTATGATGCCTAACCTTAACCCATAATTGACCTTAACTGTAAACATTGCAGCAACACAAGCCACAGTGTTGAAGGAAGAGATGGAGACATCAATGCAAAAGTCCACAGAACACAGCCAAAAGAGCAAACGGAATGGACTTCACAGCTATGGTTGGCACACAACCCACCTTCTCTAACCCTAAACAATTCTTAAAGGCAATGCGGAACATAAATAACAGGCTCTCCAAAAACATAATTCACTGGCCTTATCTAAATGGTCACAAGAACACAAACAGTAACAAAATTAGCAGCAGCAAGGCATGCTGGGATAACAATAAGTACAGGAACTTTGGACGCACTCTCGCCACCGCTACAATGTTATTTGCTGCTAATGAGCCGTTTTTCATTTTTAATCGATACGTTAAGGACCAACATAACAGAGGAACGTTAAGGAGAAACGTAATAGCAACTCATTAAGGACCAATAGCACTGGGGATATGTTGATAGCGAATGTAATTCCACCGATTTATGTTCATATTGAAAGTAATTGCGTTTTAAAAGATAGTTCCATGTGAACATAAATCCTGAGAGGTACTGTTGCGATTTCCTTCAAACACACAGAACCAAAATACTGTGTAAGGGAAATGGTAATTCATAACTGGGTTAAAGATAATTATGTCTTTTCAATTATCATGCTTAGATATTTACCTTGCAGAAAACCATTTGTCTATTGTACAAAATCATTTCAGGGTTTTTAAGCCTCTGACTTATTATGATGCCACGTGCAAAAAGGACTTCATTTCTGGACAAAGAAATGTGGGCTATGTTTTGGTCAAATTGATGGGTTCGAACTGTGAGGGTCAAAGTGACTTTTCTGGCACTTGGGTCTATTATGTATTTTACGAGTCTGAGATGCATATTTAGTAAAGTAGATGGACGCTCATAGAGGATTTATTTTATTAACAATTACATAATAAATTGATGAATACCACGCAATTAATAAAAGTACAAATTACCTCCTGGCCATGGAGGTACGCCCCCTGCTGAGTGGCGGACGAGACTTCCCTGACACTGCTCCTCACAGTCACTTCCTGTGTGCTGGACACCTCCTGCCAAAAGGACGACCATGATTATCATACAAGACCTGCAGAGGTATGACAAAAAGCACGCAAACGTACCCGATGCGTCGATGGGTGTGCTTTCCAAGCGACTCCGCATCATGGGTGTACCTCACTTGAGGGTGACATGTTTTGACATAGAGCCACTCGACAAGTGTCGGCTGGCAACAAACGCGCAAATGGACACAAAAGAACACAAACACGCGGGACACATTTGCGCTACAAAAGTCACAGGCACACAACAGGCTTCTCCCTGACAGCAGACCGTATTTTGCAGCAGGAGGGGAGGTTAATCGTTTTCAAAGTGCAGGGCTTACTGGAAAATCCACCCGGGACAAATAAAACATTCCTTCCTGTCAATTGCTGGGCTCTGCCGGAGAGAATGTTAATGTCAAAATCCTATTAGACAGTCACACATTCACTTAAAGGGACAGCGAGTGATAGATAGAGGTGGAAAATTGCTGAAGTAAATTGTAAATACACAATCAGCCTTTTAAGGATTTTCCAGGATTTAGAAATTGAGTGCTGAATATAGTTTTAGGGCCAGATTCTGACTTGTCAATTCCCAAGAAATGTGAGCCTTTCCAATAACACAGCATTCCTTTGCCCCACACAGTTGGTGGTATTCACACTCACCAAACGCAAGCATATAACACACATTACAAGTCTACCTTGCGAGCAGGAATACAACAAATGAAATTACTAAAAACCCTTCAGAATATTTGCTATCAATGACAAAAAGACTCCTGTGCACGCATGTTCTTCTTTTCAGCACCATTTAGTATATTCAAACTTCTCTGATGCTATATGTTTCTGGTGCACATGTACTGCTGTAGCATGGCCCACCCCTCTTTTAGCAGAAAAATGTATTTTACTGCTGTTAATATGCAATAAAGCATTACAAAGTATGCAATACAATTACAGAAATAGGAAACAGGGGTAATCAGGGTATTTAATTAAAGCATTGGATAGTTTTGCAAAGCTTGCATTTGTCGTGACATCAAATGCTGTTGCTACTTATTGCTGTCCCCCAAAAAGAAAAAAATATTTTATAATTAGAATACCACCAATTGGTTTCCGGTTCAAAGTCAGAACACAATGACAGAAAACTCACGACACATGAATAAACTATAATCTAGGCATTGCATAACTCGGTTTCGGAAATGGCCCATTAGTACGTTAAAACAGACGTGGCAGAGAACTGCCCGTGGAACTACTTGGGTCTGGTAGAACACAACGCGAGCGCCCCCCCCCACCTGAGCTGCGGAGACCTTTAAAAGGAACCTTTAAAAGGTTCCTGACACTGCGGCGCACGGGAACATTGACTCGACAGAGCCTGTCGGTTGGCTACACATCCCCGTCCCCATGCGTCATTAGGTATTCCACCCCCCCCCCCACCCCACCCCACCCCCCCCATGTCTAAATCCGACCCGTTTTTAGCTCGACAGGATGACTAGGCAAAACGGGCGATGCCACCTCACGCTTTAATGCCCTTGCGACTGTGGCCTGTGCGGTTAATGCTTCAGTATGCGGTGTACGGCTAGATGCGGTCGTGAATTGTCGGCCATAGACACAGATGGAAGCCAGTATGCTCTATAACGCCAGTGCCACGTGAGATGTAAAGATAAGGGGAGTGTGTGCGGCTCGTGCCCCGCCCGTCCAGTCGCCAGTACCTTCACGGATCTCTTTTCGAAGTGCAGCTGGGTGACACTGGTCTGGGACAGGGAGGAGGAGCTACACTCCTGGCTTTCAAACTGTTTCTTCACACTGGCAAGTCCCCCGGGCAACGAACAGGGTTCTGTCTCCTCCATAACCTGGTGAGCAGAGAGACATTCATGTCATTAGTCGTCCCTTTCATTGACACTTGTTTAGAGTAACATGGCTGTTCAGGTCTGGTGTAAAAGTAACAGTATCAAGGACTTCCTGAAGGGGGGTGTATTTAAGCATCATCTCTGCCTGCACTGGACTACTGACCCTAAATACAGTCTAGGATGTCATAACATGGACCTCGTGACATGTGCAAGAGAATAATGTCCCCCTCACATCCAATAGGATTTAAAAATCTGAGTCATCAGACCAAATTAACTAGAGCAACATTGTCTTGTACTTTCAAGCTAGGATTGATTGCTGACACATTGCAGACAGGAACCCTAAAGTTAGTTTTTTTCCTCCCAGTAAGTATGCTAAAAACCGAAATTTTACTTACAGCAACGACCTGGGAACAATTATGATTAACGGTCTCACACAGACACAATGTCTATTCTGGGATTTGAACCAGCGAGCTTCCGTTTACTGGCCCAATGTTCTTGACCACCAGGCCACCCATTGCAGTATTGCTTACTCATTCTGGTCCAGATTCTGTCTGCCTGTGAGCCCGCCTCGCCTGCAAGGGACCTGTCAGGTTCCTGCCCGGCCTGTCAGCAGTCAAGGAGCATCCCTGTGGGTTGTGACCCTGGGGTCACATGGTCACCACAGTGGCACCGACACACGACACCAAAGGCTTCAATGATCTCCCTTTTCTGTCATTATTCAGCACTGAATACGAAAGGGAATGGCTCGTTGGGATGGTTGACGTCAGATGCATCAAAACACTCTATTCTTCTTGTCATTAGAGTGTAACAAAGCGATGAGACACGAGAAAGTGAGATGAATGTACATGGCCTCATATACCACGGCTATCAGCCAATCGGCATTCAGGATTCAAAGGACCTGATTTATCATGCACAGTATAACTATGCAAACACAGCTTTCTGGAACATTTGGTTCCTGGAAAATCTTTTGAGTGTTTAACAATGTTTGCTTCATTTTAAGAGGATTCTCTACCTGCAAAGACGGGGGGGGGGGGGGATAAATACAGTATAATAACAAAGCTTGGAGACACTGATAATGGTAAATGGCTAAAAAGGTGTCTGCTCTATTGGCTTTAGTTCACAGATTGAATTGAATTAATGACCTTGGCTTAATACATGCACTCGTTTTCAATCACAGTTTGTACAACGTGTAAGCTGTTTTCAGACAGGTGTCTCTCCACTCTGAAGTAAATGCCAACGTGCATCTTGGCTTAGAAGCTATTTTAGTGTTTTTTTCTCACAGCAACAGCTGTGTTTGTAAAACATGTATTCAGTGCGTTTTCAGTATTTGTAAATTAGTGAAAACTTCCTGTTAACGTTCCCCCATCAAAACAGGTGAACTGCTCACTACACCGCACATTTTTATGACCCTGCTGTGTTTCTGTGTGTCAGTAGAGGTTGGGTGATGGTCTGGTTATCCTTGGATTGGTTCTCCCTACATCCCTCTTCACATCCTTGTGGAGGTATCTCCTTACCCCGGTGGAGGAGCTGCTCGCCTCCTTCTTGGAAACAGCTGCTTGATACATGGCCAAGCGCTCCTTCAGTGACACAGGCTCTGGCTCCGCCTCCTGGCTGGCTTCGGCTCCTCCCTCTCCGTTTCTCTGAGTCTCCACCCCTTCCCTTTCCTTAGGATGTCCAGACCTGGTTCCACCCGCGCTGCCTGCAGCTGCAAAAAGCCAAGGATGTGGAATTTACTCTCCAGGATGTGACAATGCATTTTAAAGGACAACTTCAATATATGCAAGCATAATCTGTATTTTTCATGTAAATGCCATGTTATGAATGGGGAGGTACTTTTATGTTGTTTTTTTTACATTTCTATGGGTTTTGGGTAACTTGAATTCTTTAACATCATTCTGGAGATTCAGATGGAGAACACAAACACAAACCAAACCAAATATGTACTTTTACACGCTGGAAACCATTCATCATCATAGTGCAGGTCTGTAGTACTAAATTGTGTCACTGCAAACTTTATCTGTGCTCAAAGGCCAGATGTTATTGTCCTGCATGTTGTCAAACCTTTTAAATTCTCATACAGCACTGTTTTTGTAGAAGTAGAAGCTAGTTAGCATTCAATAGCCTATCTACTGTACCAATATAGCCTATTATTTATTCTTTCAACCATCTTTCCATGGTCACTAAGATTTATAGCCCATGCATCCATGTTGTTGACTAGAAGTTGACTAGACTTGTGACTATAAACAGGGGCTAATTACCCTTTCATCTAAATAACAATCGGGGCTTGGAAATTCGATAACATTGCTTAAGCAGTCTAATATTTAGCAGAAAACAACATTGCTATCATCACAGTATTAATGTACTTTGACTGATGGCAATGTCATTAGCTAGCGAAGTTAGTCAAGAATACCTAGCGTCGCAAACATTAGCAATTCAAACCAAATTCAAACAATTCCGTGAGATATTGACCAATCACAATAATGAATGGAAAAAATAAACAAGTAATGCCATTTATTTCACAGTAATCTCCAAACAATGATTTTCTTGACTGTATTGGCCTTCGTAAATAATTGAGCGTGCTGTGAAGGTGTGGAACAGTGCTGAAACCACAGAATCACTTTCTATGGGCTTCCGCTAATTATTAAGTGTCTGCTTTGAATCCTCAATCCTGACTGATCAACAATCGTGTTATAGGAGACCGTATAACACGGATATGGAATCACATCACTTGTCAGCGGGCTATCGCTAATCCTAAACGGTCTCGCCTACGCAGTCTAGACTGTCCCATTCATAATATATTACTGTTGTTGTCACATTCTCTTGCATAATTTAAAAAGTCGACAGAAGGATAACCACGAAATGTAAAATCAACATGGCTACAGATCCGGAATGTGTTTGGGCAGGTCAATACAAACCTGCTGTGAAACAGGTAAAGAATAATGGCACAAGCCGGAGTGGAAAAGAGTCACCGAGGTAAAATGAAAACAATCAATCCAGTGACATTTAGGTGACAATTGGATTTTGCACCCTTCAAAAACAGGAAATAAAAAAGGAGAGATCCTGTGGGTACAGAACACACGTTGCATGTGTAAATAGCATTTTGCAATCTAATTGGCCTCATGTTGACACCACCTTTCAGGCGATTTAGGGTGCAGACGTTGGAGCTCATAGACATCCACCCTTCAGTGCCCACAACTGTTCCTCCCCAACTGGCTAACACTCAAATAAAATAAAACGTGTGGAAACAGAAAACGTAACTCCGCGTGCACGCCGGCATGACCGTGCACTTAATGTTAATCGCGGTAATTGGAAAATGGTACCTGCTGTTACCTGTGACGATGGGTAGAAAGGGGTTAGTAATGTGGTCACGAGACTGCCGGGGGACTTACTGACACTGGTTTGTGGTCTGGACACGTAGCCCAGTGGACATCCAATTTACATGAAAGTATTGAGGCGTGTTTGTTGCGCCGTAAAGCACCATTAAGCGAGTAAGGTACCGTAACTCCACCGAGGGTCTCTCAACGCCCACCCTGGACCTCAAGGCTTTTAGCGTGTTGATTCTACCAGGTGAAAATGCATCCAAGATCAGAGAGCGCGTCGAGGACCGTTTATGTGGTACACTTTCACGTTCACTCGTTGTCGCTTTTATCAGTTAACCCACTGGTCACTTGTTGGATGACTGCGAATGCAGATCAAAACTGATAAAGGTTTACTGCTGACGTTGATACACAGGCCTAGTTCTTTTACGAAGTATTTTCATATCCATGTGGGTGAGGTTGTGATTCGGTCATCACTTTCATTGACTTCCGTAACTTTATTTGCGCGGAAGAAATTGTCAAAATTGTCAGGTCAGCCGTTTTGCACAATTTCATTGATTATTTATTTTTCCAACCAAGGTTATTTTAGTTGGGAGCTCACTAATAGTAAGTTAAGAAATCCTTCGGAAATCCGGCGTCTTCAGTGCATACACCACTTTATATAGATGTGCTGCAGGCAGGCACTGTACTTCAGTTGCAATGATATGCTGAGTTAAGACCTTTCAGTTGTTTCCACCAGTGTCTGTTTTGTAACAAGCCTGACATTTTGGTTTTCCTCTGTTCAGTTTGGTACAACTACTAACCTCTATTGGTTTTGGTATATATTTTCCGGGGGAAATTTAATGGACTCTTCTTTTTTTTTTTTTGGTTGTCCTAATGATTCTTTTGTTTGACAACTTACATTTTTTGTTGGTTATTTTCATTTTTAGAGCCAGCGCCGGCTCTAGCCTTTTGGGGGCCCTATGCAAAATTTGATTTGGAGCCTCTCCCCTAGTGGTCAGGCCCTCCCCTAATATTGTATATGCCTAGAACTGGCCCTCTTTAGAGCATACCAGAACATTAAACGTAAAATATTTTTTCTGAGCTTGTTATTTAACATGCAATTTGCATATATCCCGTAGCATTAGGGTGGCTATTTGGACTAGTCACCTGAAAGCGTGTCAGACCACTTTTAGAAAGTCCTATGAATATACACGTGTTCCTATCTGCCAGTGTGATTTCATATTCCTGGAAGGGACTGGTTATTGATGACCGTCAATTGTCTACTTTGCCTGAAGCCTGTTGAAACACGGCCAACGTATATCTTTGTCTCAAACTCACGTGATCCATCACGAGGCAAGAACCTGGTTATGTTCTAAACCCACACAACCTCTAACCACCGTTTTTAGGTCCTCCTTCTATGGCTGGAATGTTAGTGTAAACCAATCGCCCTGCGCTAGAAAGAGAGAGGATGACTGACCAGCACAGCAACATCCGAAAATAAGTGGCGTTTTTACCGTCTCTTAACTATAAATACGGGTCAGATACCCTACACCTGAGGTCACAGGAAACTAGACACTTGTTTAGCACAGTGAAAGAGGGATAATGTGCTCATTAATTACCACAGAACAAGTGTGCGAGATATGCCACAGTCCTGGGCTGTCAGTGTGACAGACAGACTGGTGCTCTAATGCGGTACAAATAGTGACAGCAGTCCCTGGGAATGTTGAGCCATAAGCTGAGGTATGGTGGTAAATGAATGTGAAGCTTGCCATAGCGGGGAGATGAGGTAACTGGCCAAGGCTCCAGATGAGTCAATAAACAATAAAGGCCCCCTCCACGGTGCCTGTGTTCACCAGCAAGAAAAATGTAGGGAGAAAAAAAAGAGGTCAGACACAAGGACTTTCCATTGAAGCCAGAAAGCTTTCTTCTCTCTCCATCACTGGGATTTTACCTTTATGTAGTTGGCATTATTGATGCATTTCAATGATAACATTTCTGTATGGCTTACAGGGTAAAATGCCAACTAATTACCGCCTGTTTGCCTTTAGATACTGCTATCAGAAAAGCAGAGGTGCTTTCACTCATGTCATTTTCCTTTTAAACTCCGCTGTCATGGAGAGCATCTGCATAATTCTTCTCAGTAATGTTTTTGCAGTGACTCAACACGGCGGGATTCAGCGCCATATTTTCTCCTTACCGAGGAGTGCTAACCCGTGATCTCTCCTAGTGGCGGTGCCTTCGTCCAGCCCCAGTGACAGGGGAAGTTCAGGGGCGGATGGAGGGTGGGTGGGTGGATGGATCGAGTCGGAGGCATCAGGAAAAGTCGATCTGAGAGGGAGAGGAGTGTGCGTGCGTGGGGTGGGGGGGGGGGGGGGGGGGGGGGGGGGCCGTGCTTCTGGCCTGCTTGACTCAGTGGCTATATCGAGCTGACCCCCCCCCCCCCCCCCCCATCACTGCTGCTTCTTTGCCTGTGGTTATGTTCTCAGACATGGGCTATACTGCAGGATGGCTGGCCTCCTGGGACCTAACAGCCAAAGCTGAGAGCGGAGTCCGGGGTGAATCCCACCCTGACCCCTTCCTGGTTGCTGTCCAGGTTCAGGCTTCGCCAACACAATCTCAAAGCAGAGAGAGGTGGCCAGAGGTGTGGGGTTTTCCAGGGGCCAGGTGGAGCAAAAAGAACCATGGAGCTTATTAGGATTTGAGCTCCAGAGAGCCATGTGTCCTAGCCAGCGAAGGCTCACTGCCCCATAGTGAAGCTGCTGAAAGGATCGAGGAGGCCACCGGTTCAGCTTTAAGTACTTGTCGAGATGTTTTCTACTCATTTGGAGAGCATTGCAGGCAAGGTGACTAAGATCAGTTTCAGGGAAAACAAGCCGATTTCACGTATTCTTAACAATCCCGCCACTTCATGTAAACGTGCTCCTTAACCTAATCGGCTTCATTCGACCACTTGCCTACTTGATTTCATTTTGGAAACACGGTGTAATTCTGTTTTGCATGATAAAAAAAAACCTGTGTGTACAGTAAACGGCAATCAAATGTTGAAAATGAATGCCTCTATTATCAAAACAGTAAATTCCCCGTACCCATACAGCTTTAGACCCTATATCTAAAATTTTTTACATATCTATAGGTCTATGTTCCCACTCAAATACATTTTTGGACAATGACTGTCAGCCCACCTTCACAAGCCGAGGCTGTCACACACAGAAAAACTGTGAAGGTTGAAATGACGGCAACACTTACCGTTTTTGTCTTTTAATGCCTTTAGTACGACTGTGCACGCGGGCACAATAGAATCCCACAGATAAAGAAGGGCCTTGAGATCCCCCAGGAGACTGAAACGATGGCTTTTTGCGCAACAGTTATCCGAGGAAAAATAAAAGAAAACACAAGGAGGTGAGTCAGTGAGGGTTGGAGACCAGCTCCAGCAGTGCTACGATCCACTCAGCTCTGTCAGGCCTGGTAGACAGGGACAGCTGATTTTATTTTAGTTGCCCCCCTTCCTAAAAGATGCAGCTCAGTAGCGGTGGGGGTGGGGCTTTTTTTTTTTTTTAGACGAGGTACCCCACATGCTCTTAACCTTAAGTCACGGGGGACCTATCGGAGCAGGCGTCATTCACAGAGACCTCGAAACTGGACCCCCGCGTCCGTAGTTTGGCCGAGGTGGGAGGGTGGGGGTCCACCCAACGTCATGACACAAACAACCCTAATTAGCCTCCGATTTGATCCCTACATCCTGAAATATATTTGCACGATGACACACCATGATGACGTTTTTTTATATCACTGGTGGTGAAATGCGCGAAACCACCTCATGTCCCCGGTTATGGGCAATGGATTGGGCCATTTTGAATACCGCTACTGCTGAACTTAATTATTTTTATCTGAAGTCTGAAATTGGGTCAGCCCATAGCTTTTAATGTTGGTTTGAAGTTGGATAAGGTCCTGTCTGGGACCCATGTGCTTGGTTGGTACTTGTAATGTCAGGATTGTGGGTTAAATTCCCCACAGGGAGGCAGTTGAAAGAGTTTTCACGGCTGTAAGTCACTCAGGATAATAGCATCTTTTAAATTAATTTAATATAAAAATAAGACAGTATTTAACAGTATTAAGCAGTCTTAGGTTTTAGAATTATTTTAAATGATTCAAGTCTCTGACCCGCTTATTTAATTGTAAATATTACGATAGAACCAAAAGCATGAATGCTATCACAAAGGTGTTATCAAGCTGCATCAGTTTTCATGTTATTAGCTTACATCTTTTAAGCACTAAAGCAGGGAGCAGAAGTATGTAATCATAATAATAACGTAGGAAATGTAGTGTGGTCTTGCCTTTAGCAACATAGGTGATTAGACGCTTTGCTGAGTAGAATTACCAGGACCATAATTTAACATTACCTTAACGGTTAATGTCTACCCCTTTATTGAACTGTTTTATCAGCACTGTTTGTCTTCTATGTCTTTTCGAGTGTGAAATAAGTAAGTGAATAACACAAGTACATTAGCATTAAGCTCTCCCCAAGGCTTTGGTGTTCAGGCCCTGGCCCATCTCAACATCCTACCGAGGATACCGCTGGTTCTGTTCAGAAAGCCTCCAGGTATTGGGCAGTTCACTAAATTAAAACAGATAACAGTGATTGTGTAATTGCCCTGCAGAGGCCCTGTGTGTAAGCACCCCCAGAGTGAGACATAGCAATGCATCGACCAAAGAAAAGCTTTGTTATCTGGGGATGTAGGAACCTGCGTCGCTCTGATAATCCCTCTGAAATTGCACACAC
Source organism: Esox lucius (assembly GCF_011004845.1). Lineage (NCBI taxonomy): Eukaryota > Metazoa > Chordata > Actinopteri > Esociformes > Esocidae > Esox > Esox lucius. The sequence goes on from NC_047590.1 coordinate 4,200,898, forward strand.
ATTTCCTGTTCCCAGAGTGTAAATAAACTTGCCCAGAATATCTTAGAGTGTATGGTGGAGAACATGTACGTGCAGTTTATCAGCTATCTAACGCCTGCAGGCCTTCAAAGGGTTAATAATGAACGTGATTCCAAAGTCCAGTAATCATTTTTTAAGGCCCATTTTAAGTAGATTTATTTTCGAGGCAACTTTTCTGCTCACCGTTTAGTCTATGGACAATAGCGGTTTAATAGTTTTGTGTTGCTTCTGCTGCCTGGGGTTGTGCATTCCTAAATAAAATACCCAAGCGCCCTGGGTCTGTGGGATAATAACACTTAATGGAAGGTAATGGGAGGATGTGAACTTTTTTAGTTTCAAAAAGCCCCAAGAGAAACACTGGGGAGAAATACGTCAATCTGAATGACTGTAACTCCAATTTCCAATTCAAGATGATATCCCTAAGCTCCTCCAACAGCCTTTATTTGTGTGAAATCCTCAAACAAATTTCCCTTTAGGTAATAGTATTAAGTGAGACTTACCTCAGCAGAACACATCCCCGGGTACTATTTTGCCCAACAAAACATCACTACGGTTTTGACTGTATCTAGCATACAAAACACACCTCAAAACATACTTTGACCGTGAACATTAGAAACTGCACAAAAATGGCGTTTGGACCCACAGGTGTGTGCACTCTACGAAACCAGACCCAGGGTGAGGTGGGATACCCAAGAGACGTTGTAAACAAGGACATCTATTTAAAAGCCAAAGCATGCTGGTTTTGTGGGTCACACTGGTGCCTGTTTTAAAGCACAAAAGCCCAGCGTGTCATTTTGCAGGACTTGATTCACCGCGGTGGCTTTGGACAAAGACCTCCTTGGGTCCCTATGCCACCCAGTCTACGTGGTAGATCACATGGCGCTGTCACCAACATGACTCTGTCGATCAGTCAACTCTCGTCAGTCCCCATCACGTCACAGCCACACCGGTCAACAGAGGCCAGAGGCTTCCAGCTTAAGCAACACAGTGATTTATGGTGGGCAAAGAGTTTCATATGACCGACAGCAAATTTGAGGGTGACACTGGGTGTAATGTCTTTGTATGTGTGTGTGTGTGTGTGTGTGTGTGTGTGTGAAAATTTTTATTTGTTGTCCTCGAGACTGAATTGCGTGCAATTTCAACAAAGACCGCTAACACACCCGTGAGTTGTCAACACAATTCCGCTGAAACCACTCTCACACTTGAGCGCACTCTTGCTCCGAAATCACCACATATCGACATGGATTTCTGACGTTTGTCCAGGCAGATGAAAGGTCTATATACACATGACTTAAAAACGGAGATGGCGGGTCGGCCGGTTAAGCCGCCGACTTTGACAAGTTGTTTGCCTGAATCCACGGAGAGACAGAAGAAAAGTGGAACAAATGGATGTTGGCAGCATTCTCAACGCATAAGATCCACACACTCAAGGATCCTCAGTGACTAGGCTGGAAACGTAGATCCCTGTACCAGGAGGATGTGTCCCCTTGTTAACCAACACAATCCGCTAAAAGTTTGGTAAACCGAGCTCTGCCAGATGGCTCCGACAGGTTGTCAGCAGCATGGGGGACTGACGTCAACAGTGCTGATCGGATACACTTTGCGGTCAATTATGGAAGAGCAAGTTGATGTTTTTTTTAAAGAAAAGGGCATTCTATCCACAAACATAAAAAGCCAAGCTATTGACCGGTAGATTGCTTCCAGGAACATCGCTTTTTCCCGCACATTTCCTAGCAATTAACCTTAGACTTAGGTAATGTGGCTACGGCCCCCTGACCTTAACCCTCACTGTGATAACTAACCTAAACCCTGACCTTAACCCTCACTGTGATAACTAACCTAAACCCTGACCTTAACCCTCACTGTGATAACTAACCTAAACCCTGACCTTAACCCTCACTGTGATAACTAACCTAAACCCTGACCTTAACCCTCACTGTGATAACTAACCTAAACCCTGACCTTAACCCTCACTGTGATAACTAACCTAAACCCTGACCTTAACCCTCACTGTGATAACTAACCTAAACCCTGACCTTAACCCTCACTGTGATAACTAACCTAAACCCTGACCTTAACCCTCACTGTGATAACTAACCTAAACCCTGACCTTAACCCTCACTGTGATAACTAACCTAAACCCTGACCTTAACCCTCACTGTGATAACTAACCTAAACCCTGACCTTAACACTCACTGTGATAACTAACCTAAACCCTGACCTTAACCCTCACTGTGATAACTAACCTAAACCCTGACCTTAACCCTCACTGTGATAACTAACCTAAACCCTGACCTTAACCCTCACTGTGATAACTAACCTAAACCCTGACCTTAACCCTCACTGTGATAACTAACCTAAACCCTGACCTTAACTGTCACTGTGATAACTAACCTAAACCCTAACTATAACCTCACTATCTATAGACATCTGCTTCCACTTCACCCATAGAGGTTTAACTCCTTCACTTCAACCTCAGTCGTTCAACTCCTTCACCTCAAACGTAGTCATTTAACTCTTCACTTCACCATGTGAACTGGATCTCACTCCCCTCTTAGTTCATGTCCTTGGTTGGTCTCCACACATGTAAATCATTTACAGTGAAACAGTTTACTGAGCGCTCCAAGACGATTTATCTCTAAGGACCTTTCCAATGAAAACATGGAAATGCAACACTTTACCCTGTAGCACTAAAAGGACAACACATAACGCAACCACTTGGCAGCTTCCCCATCACAGTAATGGAAGCACTAGGTTTATATCTGGTTGCTAATTTTCTGCCCTGAACGGCACTCTGTCTGCCTGACAATCCATTCCCAAGGTGGACTGGATCCCTCGCACGATGCTTAAGCACATCCTCAGCACACACAAGCATGTCTTCTGATATTTCCACCAAATAAACACACAAGCATCGCATTCTGGAGCTACACAAGTGGACATTTTGATATTCGAAAAGCTGTGAACGCCAGGTTGTGCTGAAGGAACAGTCCTCAGGAAGGAATGAATGTGTGAGAGGTTATGAATTGTTATGTATAGGTATGTGTATTCATGTATAGTCATGTTTAGTCACGTGTAGTTATGTATAGTACTTACAGGGAATGGGGTCTTGAGATGAAGCCATCTTCTTTCCAGGTGAATGGTCCCTCCTCTGCTGCACCTGAGAGTTACTGGCTGGGGCTCTTCTGGACAGGGTGGACTGTATGGCTCTCACTTCCTGGTTAGGGAAAGAGATGGAAGGAGGGGGGGGGGGGGGGGGGGCAGGGGGGCGGTGAGCACAGTATCGCAGGAAACACCTTTGGTTTCCCAGAACGGGGTGGTGGAGATCGAGATACAGGCAATAGCACAAGGTCATAATGCAAAAACCTCACACACACACACTCACGCACGCACAAGAAGTCTGACAAATTATACACCTGGTATGGTGTTATTTTGTTTGTCACAGAATCCCTTGCCAACAGTGGAACATTGCGAAACGGGTGATGGAACGCAAAGATGTCTGTTGGCTGGAGGACAAACAGAACTGTGAACTTACAGGGCAAACACTGACGACCTTCACTGCAACGTGCAAAACAGGCGTAGACCGGAAAGTTACAGAAAACAACACACTTCAGTGAATTTCAATTAGCTAACTCTGTGTGTGTGTGTGTGTGTGTGTGTGTGTAACATCTTAAGGCATATCGTCTTCAACAGAATTCTAGGAATTCAACCGCTGTGTAAGACAAAATGCCATAATATAATACAAAAAGTGTTTTTGTAATTGGCTCGTCCTTGAGGCACATAATCTTGGGACTCCTGAAGCGTTTTTGTCCAATGTGAAACCAGAAAATGAAACATGCCTCTTGCAAATCAGCTCTGCTAGCAACAAACACAAACCTACAGTACGTGTTGTTTACCAAAAAAACTATTTGCAAGTCAAATGTTCTCCCCCGTGGCATTTTCTATTTAGACTCACAATCAAAGAAACAAGTTTTTGAGGCAAATTTGGGACAAAAATCACACAAGCACACACACCTAGTATTTTGAAGGACATGTCCGTGAGAAGGACGGCTTGTGAAAGCTTGGTCGAAGGCAACGCAGCAGCAGCCACACAGCTGACACATTTTTCTAACGCTGTGATTATGTGAGTTAGCTGCCGGCGGGCCTCAGAACAGTGTTGAGATCTGTTGAGATCCTTAGTCTCCTGCGATGGCAGAAGGTGACTAACGGAGCAAACCTCAAAGCAAATGCTCCGTGCAATGTGAGCGTCCCGCTCTTGGTCTCGACAGACTCTTCAACAGTAAGCACTTCTGTGAAACCTGTTTTTGTCTCCTGTTAGGGAATAACGTGAAAATAATGTGTGTCTGCGAACTGGGGATTGATGCTATGGGGGGGTGGGGGGGTTTGGAGTGTTAGGCTAGAGACCTGAGATCCATCCACCTGAAGCCCAAATCACTGGAGGCTGGTACTACCAAAATAAGTTTCTTACCCAGAATATCTGTTAATTCTGTTATTTATGTAAATGTGTCTTTACAGACCTGAACCTTGTGATTGCTTATTTTTCTCTCGGGTGAATGAACCGTCGTAATGGAAAACCTGGAGGGTTTATTTTCTGTACGTGGACGTATTTCCACAAGTCCAAACAATAACAGCCTACACAGGTACGTGTTGGAGATTGGCTTCTGAAGGAATTATGAGAGTGTTCCAGTTGAGGACGTGTGATCTTAATGGGAGAGAAAGCAAGCTTGTGATTTTCTTCATAGGAGCAAGTCTTTCATTTAATTAGGTGGTCTAGCGGTTAGAATATCTGACCAGTAACCAAAAGGCTGCTTGATTGAATCCCTGACCCGGCAAGTGTTTTCTTTTTCGGTCTCTAGGCAAAGCGGCTAACGCTTATTCCTCCCTGAGGACATCATCATTGCAGCCCCACGACACCTCTCCAAATATGTGGCACAATTCACTCAGACCTTTAAAAATATTAAAGCATTTATACATTTTGTCATTTTGGATAGCCCTGAATAAAGTAGTAGACTGTGAATAAAATAATTTACTCTGAAAGAAGTCCATCAATATAAAAAGCACTTCTTTTAAAGAATACATTTTTCAAATCAGCCACTGTCCTCCTGACACATTAGCAGCACCCGTCAAAATCCGAAATGTCTAACAAAGCACAGATAGGTTTATTTGGAAGCGGTGGGGAGTGGTGTTACCGGAGGACTTCAGAGTCAGTGGAAAACCGGAGGTATTTCTATCTGGCATTATAACTCTGCCGTGAAAATGGCTGGCATGGGGATTCAGACGGGATTAAAATTACAGATGTTGTGATTTGCGCACGTAATTATACTACCCGACCTCCCCCGGTAAAACGAATACTGTGCTGGGATTTAATCCTCCAGGGGGACTTTGGAGTAATGTCTCCTGTAAATAATAACACTCCACTACAAGCAGCTTGTGTACAAGAATCCAGGTGCACATTATTTCACAGCAGGTGGTATATTTTCACTGATTTCATTGGACAGGGCCCCAGGCTTGAGGTCCTCTGTGGTGAAGACATTCCACTCTGAGCTCTCAACCGTTGCTCCAGCTCGAAACAGGGTGTTTTTCTGCTCGTCTCCGCTAACACGCCTCGGCATCTCCAGTCCCGAAGAAAAATGGGGATCTGATATATGACGGTCGGGACTGCTATTTCTCCCGGAGCTCGCTGTCATAAAACCAGCTCCGGTCCTCCTCCATATGTTCCCAATGTCTTTCCAGCAGCTTCTAGGCCAGCTTAGGGAATTGCTCCCCCCGGCCCCCCAGCCCCCCACCCCTCGCGACAGACTGACATTGTTAATAAGGTACGTGCTTCAGGAGTTCTGTCTATTAGCCATCGGCTGCGGAGATAATCCTCCGAAAAAAAAGACTTGATCCTCTTAAGTGCGTCTCACTAATGAAATAAATGCCACCCGTCCGCGGCTGTTTCATCCGCGACATTAATACTGTAAAGGCAGCAGGTGCAGTGGTCCAGCCCAACGCCATGGCTGATGGGGAAACTAGTCAGGGTTAAACGGCGTCATTGACATTTGGTCCGTCCCACGGCGCAGATCAGGGGGTGACAATGCGATCTGTTGTTTTCCGTCGGTCACAGACTGCATTACTCTGCAAGCTACAACCTAGGTCAGCGCGTCATAGTGCCTGTGGAAGATCCCTCCCTCCGACTGCTGGGCAAAGGACTAGTTGGGGTTGCTGAGGTAAAAGGCAACTCACAGTGACCGAGTCACCACTTGGAGGAAATGTTTGTTTTAAATTACATGACACACACACACACACACACACTCACTCACTCCCAGACCACCAAGCCTGCTGTCTCCTGGATTGGGGTCCACATGTTGAGAAAGCCGCCTTATTGCTTTTCTGGCGCAACACGACGCGGCCAAGGTTTAAAGATGACTCACAGAGAGGATGGATAAACACCACAGAGACAGACCATAAGGCATCTGTCCTTCTGTTAGAGGGATCCTAAACCAATGTTCTGTCTTACCTAACGGAGACAATGTTCTGTCTTACCTAACGGAGACAATGTTCTGTCTTACCTAACGGAGACAATGTTCTGTCTTACCTAACGGAGACAATGTTCTGTCTTACCCAACGGAGACAATGTATTGACTTCCAGCACCACAGAAGTGCTGTACCGTGGACCATGTACCTGAAGATGGATTGGACTTTCCTGTCCTCTACAGATTTAGTTTCTGGTTTGGAAGCTTTTGCTTAAGCAGCAGATGCTTTCCGTGTTTGAAAGTCATCCAGGAGAACTACACAGACTCCAGAGTCTCATCCAGACCTTGGCAGGAGTGTCTCTTTCCTTGTAGTCATTTGTTTGCATCCAATACAATAAGCTCTCCCCACAATCCAATAGTTTGCCATGAACGATTTTGTACAGCACGATTTCGTATATTGACTGTGGTCATTATTAGTAAGCTCCAGCACACTGAGATCCACCCAAATCAATATTTCAAGCCCTCTCAAGCCAACACTCACAAAAGAGTCGCAGAGAGGCTAGACAGAAGGAGGTGAGAGTAGGGGTGAGACGGACTGAGAGTGAATGCTGGTGAGAGGAAGGGGGACACAAAAAGGGAGAGGGAGAAGACAGAGCGATGTGGCTAAAACAGAGCGATGTGGCTAAGACGGAGAGATGTGGCTAAAACAGAGATAGGGACAGGAACAACAAAGACAGGGGAACATGTACAGAGAGATAAAGACAGACTGAACAGAGATGGAGAAACAAAGACAGACTGAACAGATATAGAGAGATAAAGACAGACTGAACAGAGATGGAGAAACAAAGACAGACTGAACAGATATAGAGACAAAGACACACTGACCAGAGATAAAGAGACAAACAGAGACTGATCAGAGATAGAAAGACAAAGACACACTGACCAGAGATAAAGAGACATACAGACACTGATCAGAGATAGAAAGACAAAGACACACTGACCAGAGATAAAGAGACAAACAGAGACTGATCAGAGATTGAAAGACAAAGACACACTGACCAGAGATAAAGAGACAAACAGACACTGATCAGAGATAGAAAGACAAAGACACACTGACCAGAGATAAACAAAGACAGATTGCAAACAGATAAACATAGAGAAACAGTCATGATGGAGTGTGCCCAGCTTGGTTGCGACATCACCAAGCTGGTTTTTGAGGGTGATTAAACGCATCTGTCTGGCCAGGCCAGATGCACACACAAACGCTAAACAGCAGTGTGAGCTAGACAAACAGAAAGCCAGACAGAAGTGCCATGTGTTTCATGTGTAAAGAGGACTGTTCTGCACACCAGGCACATCCTAGCAGTTTTCCAGACCAAGAAAAGCCCCAGCTAGAGTCAAACACTATGTCCCAATCCCTGAACGGCTCCGGGTCATTATCGATCCGTGTAGGCTAGTTTACACTGGACCTGTGGTGGGTGTAGCAGGAAGTACTCCGCATTGAAAGAACATTGTTAGATAATCATCTGTTCCACTGAAAATTCTTGAGAGGTGTATTTAGAGACAGGGTCAGGGACAGAGGGTTAAGTACAACAAGTCAACATGAATGTGAAATGTACTCATTGTGTTTCACCACAGAGAGTTCGTTTAGGAAACACAGTCCTCAGAAACAACGTAACAGTTTCAACGGCTCTCTTTGTCTTCCTATTTCTTTGTATGTCTCCCTGAGTGACTCTCACTCTTCCTGCCTCACTATCTGCCTCATAATCTCTTTCTATCACTCTTGCTCTGTTTCTCTGACTACGCCATTTAACTTTATCTCTCTCTTCCCACTGGATCTATGCGTAATGGATGCAAATCATGTTTCACTCTCTTTCATCAGGTTCCTCAGCCTTCTTGTGTTCGCTGAGTGCTGCCAACTCTATTTGACACTATTTATATGTACAAACGACGGGTCTAAACCAGACACTTCCAGAACTTTACCCTCTCAATTTCCAGTCATTTACTTTTGACATAAGCTGATTCGGGCTCAATGCTGATGTGTATTTTGTGGATATGGGCCAGAACAGTATGTTTTTGGGGGGTTTTAGACAGTAAGAAAAACTAAACAGGCAACTGTGAATGTATGCTAAGATGGTTTGACCTCCCTCCCCTTAACTGAGCTGCAGTTAACAATTAAACCGTCAAGGATGTCAGGCAGAACACCGTTCTCTATATAAAAATACGGGAAGAAAAAAAAAGCTCCTCCGTTACACAGAAGGGTTTCACCATGGCAACCATCCCCTTAGCAGCCAGGTATGTGTGAGGGGACGTCGTGGATAACACCGCCTTATTTGTCTCCACGTAAATGATTAAAGCGTGCCGTCCGCGGCCGCGCAGCGATCAGCTAGTGCGCGTGCTCCCGACGCTGCCCCGCGTGTCGTCGTTGCCTTCGGGGTGGGGGAGATAAGGCCCAGGGGGAGACATCGTTCCAGCGGCGGTAGAAGTGGTGGTGGGAGGGGGGGGGGGGGGGGTGATAAGGAATACGGTAAACAGCTGGAGAGGAACGTGTGTAATGAGCGTAGCAGGGAGAACGCCAGTGGAATTCCTTTTTCTGAGGTGGAGGTATAATTGAGTTGATGGAATTATACGAGCCGCTGAGCTATGAGGGCAGCGCCAAACAAGACTGGAACAATGGAGCGAGTTCGGTTTGTGTGTGTGTGTGTGTGTGTGTGTGTGTGTCTGTGCGTGTGTGCGCGTGCATACCAGAACCTGAATGTCAACATGACATTTGCGAATTAGCACTTCCGAAAGCGTAAACGCAGCGACAAACCCTGAGCACCACGGGCGACGTGTATGCGCATGATGCAAACAGCCCACGCTCAATGCGTCGCACGTTGCAGTCTCAAGTGCCGAGTCAGTGGATGATTCATCACAAGTACAGTAAAGCTATAGTACAGTATATTCTAAGCACAGTTCCAAAGCCTCCATAAACGTGCAAGTAAAGTGTGCTTCTGTGATCCGTTCAACAACTACAAGAGGTACCGTGGCACCCTAGGGAGCTGCTTAAAGTTAGGCCTACATTCCGGAACATTCCGTGTTCACAAGTTTGTTATAATATAGCGCGTTATTACTATAGTTTCGTATATTTTCACCGGACCTGTGAGTCTTAACGTATCATAGAAATGTGTAGGATGTGAAGTCATACAAAATGGCCTCCGTCGAGTGCAACAGGGCAATACTTTCAGGGAGCACTTTCTAGTTCCCGAGCTCTAACTTTAATCCCACTGGCTAATATTACACCAAAGCTCCCGGAGTCTCGAAAATAGAACTACACCCTCACATTCCCAACCGCTAAGGCCATCACCCGAATGTGTGCAGACAGCATGAGTGAGTATTCGACTGGCCTTTGGGATGTGTCACCCTGAAAGCTACCCCGTGACATCAGCCGCCACCGTCGGCGTGTTTGGCGTGCGCGTGGTCCGGACCGTCCGTCTCCGAGGGCCCCCGGTAGGACATCCAGAAACAAACCACGAGGAATACCGTCCTGGTGAAATGACAGGACGGAGACAGGACGGGTCACGGTGTGCCTCTGAGTGAAACTCGCCGTGGGGGCAACAGGGATGCATGGCACACACTGTCTGAACACCCCCGCCCCCCCCCCCCCCCCATGTGTTTGTCTATGTTATGATTTTATTGATAAAGAGACAGTGGGAAGGACATAGGTGAGAGTGTGACTAGTCAAACACCCATTGGAGCTGTGTGTCTGCCAGCCTAAGCCCACATGAAACTTCTTTACAGAAACGGTTTGAAAGGTTGTAGCTCAGCTGCTGAACGTCATGAAGGGACACCACAGACTAGCCAGGGACACCAAAGACTAGCCAGGGACACCAAAGACAAACCAGTCTACATTACAAGGGGTGTCGTCCTCCTTTACAGCTCGTTTCACCAAAATATGTGTGGTGCCGCTACGCCCCACTGGCCCATCTCCATCTATCAGGCTAGCTTAGTCAACAAGGTATCAACAAGGTATCAGCACTATGACACCAGCCAAACGGTTTGGTGATTTACACGTCTACAAGCCAGCCGTGACGGTCAGTGTTTTAAGCCAGAATCCTACCACATCCTGATACATCCCAGCTGCAGACTGAAACCCTAGTGGGAGTGTGCAGCCTTAGTAGATATCACTACCCCCCTGATTAAATAACGTTTTGGGTTGTCTTCGTGTTTTGGACAGAAATGTAGATGTAGACATGATGTTCTATGGGTGAATATTTGGGCCAGTCTGGGTCAAAGTCCAGAACAGTCTCCAGTCCCAGCGAGTCCAAAGCACGGCTGATTGTCATAGAAAGGGCTTGGGTGTTCCAGTATTTTCTATTTTACGTTTCTGTAAATTGAACCCATTTACAAAGTATTAGAGAGAGAAATCTGCTTTGAGTTTGTTGCTCCTAATCCAGTAAAATAGTCATGTTAAGATAAAGCAACATTTTGTTGTTAGCACATTTGAGCCGTCTCAACCGTTGCTGCCTTTAAAACACGGAAGGGTTTTGCAAACCCGAAATTGGTGTGTGTTCGTGCGAGTGTGTCTGTGTGAGAGAGTAAGAGAGTGACAGGAGTTCTTAAGAAAGGATCACAAAGGTTGTCCTTCGCATTGATTGGATTGTGCCAGTGTTAGGAGTACCTCTCTACAAGAGACACCATAATGAGATGACCTGTGTGCAGTCTACATCCTAAATGTTGCTGGCTCTCAGTTTTAACAAGCTGGAGTTGACTGGACCAAATCTGGATTATAAATGTGCTCTACTGAATTCTACTGTGCTGTATTGCACTTTTCTTTACTATAATGTACTGAACTGTGCTCTACTGTTCTGTATTGTATTTTTCTTTACTGAACTATACTCTACTGTTCTGTACTGCAGTTTTATGTAAAGTATTGTCATGAACTTGACTGTACTCTTCTCTATTGTGCTGTTGTGTCCACTTTACTGGCCACAGATGTAATGTGTTTAAATTAAACTCAACATGCTCTAGATTACTGCATCATTATAGTAGGAATGGCTTTCAGATGGTGACAAGCATCCCGAACATCAATGTGACAATCATCCCCCCACTTCCCCTCAATGCTCATTAACAAGATTTGACTTAGAACACCAAAAATAGACATGAAATAAAGCTCTTCTTTTCCTCTTTTCAACAAGAGTAAATATGAATGAATAATTCCATCATTCAACTTTTCATACATGTAACAAGTAAGACAATTCATATATCAACCTTCACAAATAGAAAATGCAGAAATGCCTCTCACCTCAGTGGTTTGAGATTCTGACCTAAATTGACCGCATAGAGAATGACTGAGATCCCACTGCAGGGTTCTTCCCAAAGGAATGTGAGCTTATTAATAGGCCTAATTTTTTTTTATAAATGCCTATAAAAACCTTGCAAATCTAACCGATGGGAAACGGAGACAAATACGTTGAAAAACCTGCCGGCACACACTGCCGTTTCTGAATAATAGATGGGTCTTGACTATTTTGGGAGGGAAAAAAAAGAAGACATTTGAACGGGTAGGTGTATAGTGTGCCGTTTGCAATACGTTTACAATCCCCCGCCAAACCAGACGCAAACATAGGTCAAATAAAACACAGGTTATCTAATGGTTAAAATGGGACTGTCACATCCTAGACTCTGTCTGAACTCGCATTGCCATGGAAATGGAACCCCGTTGAATGGGGAGCAATCAGGGAAACGCTAAACATAGGGACTGTGACGCATGTTTCACTGTAGTGCCAGTCATGGAGGCGTCCAAAGAGCAGCCAAAACATGAGTATTGTAACACAACAACACACAGAGAACAAAACACTAATGCACTACACCACCAATAAGTTGCTTTGGAAAAAGACTACTGAAAAGAGACAGAGGTAGAGTAATAGACCATTGGTCCACAGGTTCCTGTTGGTCCAGGGACACAGTGAGTCAGGAAACACCAAGTAGTTTCGTGGGGTCACCACCAGGGGGTAGCCTCACCTCCCCTGATCACTGCGGTGAGGCCATGAAGGACATACATCACAGCCCTGGAATCACCCCATGGACCCTGCTAAGCACTGTGACAGATGACCCCTGTGACAACCAACCCCTAGTTTCCTGTTTGAGTTTGGCTCCGTTCAATTTGTCAGACTAGCTGTTTCAGAGTCCCACCTGTTTTGACATTTATCTTTTATGGATTGACTTAAACCACTACGGCATTCATAAAGAATGTATCCTTACAGGGCTACGAAGGAAAAGCTGTCAGCCAGTCAGCTGGTCTGCTTGAGCGGAAAAACAATCCCTCCTCTCCAGGCATACACCGGTGCGTTGCTTAACATCTGCGGCTAACGGACATGTAGCACGTACTCCTCATTCGACGGAATCAGTTTTGGCAGTACTCGCCCAGCGTTGCCCGGCCATGATCCATTGTTCACGATCATGTCTGACCTCCCGGTGGCATCCGAGGCATTCCACCCTATACATAATTTAAAGAAATCCCACAGAGAATGCGGATGTTTCATTAAGTATGTATTACCAAGCCTACAGATGAGGCCGGCGGCTGGGTCGTGTTTTACGGCGGGCCGCAGACATCTTTTACTAGCTGCCTTTTGAGCGCTCACGACTCTACGTGACCCTGGGCTCCATGCACTCTCTCCTGAAATGTTGTAAAGGGATATTTAAATATAGCAGAAACCGGAGGTACACCTTCGGTAGAGGAAAATGAAAGGACATTTGATGGACATTCATCGGGAATGCAGTTTCAGATAGAAAGGTCAGGGCGTATCAGGTCAGGGATGCATTTTACAGTGATGAGCATCATCAGCAGGGCGGTTGCCAGGAATCCTGGGCCCCCTGAAAAGGTACATGCCCAGGCCCCTTCACGTATGGACGGCATTGATAGTATGTTGATCAGTGGGCCCCCCCACAGTGGGCAAAATCCACCTTTCCCCCATTTTAGCTACTGCCCTGATCAGCAGTGTTCACAAAATCATACACACATGGCAGGGTTTTTTTGTTGAAATGTACTTTCTTAAAAAATAAGACATGCAGAAGAAAGAATGAATTGCACTGTGTATGGTAGAATGAAAACTGCAATTGACCGAAGAAATAGAGGAAGGACTGAGTCATCAGCTTGGATAGCAATACAAGTAGTTGTTATGGCTTTCTTCCACTGTGTCTAACCAGGCTAGTCTAAACATAGTTAACGAGACGTGGCTTTCCCTGAAATACAACATTTCACTCACTACAAGATGATGTATTTACTGTGTATTTGAGACACAGGCCGTTTATTCTGAGCCAAAGAATGTCTGTGAAAGATTGCATCTTTAAGATCTTTGGCATCCATGCAGTGTTGTGCTCCCAACGAAGCAGTCATCTGGGAAAATGTCCTTTCCCATCTTGACTCCCTCTCCCACCCCAGCCTTCATTCCAGCCTGTCTCCTTTCCTCTCCATGGATTCTGATGTTAAGCTGGCAGTTCTTTAAGATGAAAGAAGAACTCCATTGTCATTGATCACTCCATTGAAATTGCCAAGCTCCTCCAAAATCCCACTTTTTTTGGAAAAACTGGATCTCACCTCTCTACACGTGACCTCACTCTGTGTCTTACTGTGTGAGATACCTCCAGAAATCACGATGGCAACCAAAATGAGGTTCAGGTGTTCAGTGGGTCCCTTGGGGAGGGGGACAGGGGGACGGGACACTGGTGTGTTTTAAGAGCTTAGAATTACATTGGAATTCAGACACTGGAGAATGCTAACTGAGAATGACTGCTGAGGTATGGAAGATTGATAACTGAGACAACCTAAATCAACTAAACTGGAAACTTTCATCTAGGTAACAGGTGAGCAAACTCTAAACACTAACAGATTGGATCCCTATAGAAATATTAATGAACTGTATGTTTGCACAGTACATGATTAATTAACCAATATAAATGCAAAAAGGCTGATATTAAAATTTACAATTCTGAATAAACACAGAAAAGAGCATGCTGGGAAATGCTCTAACCGAGGGTTTGTATGGTTTTTAAGGAACATCCATTTGTCATTTTGACTCTACAAGCTTGTTCAAATTCAGCTCACTGAGGAGAGTTTGTTGATTCAACACGTAATTTGAAGGCAACCTGTTGAAATTTAATTCTGACTCTGCTAAACCTTTGGGCAGATGGCTGAAGAAAGTTACAGGGTTATTTCCAAAGTCAATAACAGAATTAAATTAACACACTTTTAATAAATTCCGATCACACTGAGCGGAGTTGAACAAGTGGACATACATTCACAAATTAGCAAAAGATTTGTTTATCTTTCTTAAGTCCCCCCCCCCCCCCAACTCACAGAATAATGCTGATTAAGCGTTTGGTAAATTGGCTTTTTTTTAATCGCTCGGCTAAGAATGTAATAAAAACGACCTAACATAAAGATTCCCAGCTGGGCCTCTAATCATTTTTTTCTTGTCCGACCTTCTTTTTTGTCCTTTGTGATCTGAGGGAAACACCAGAACCCACAGATCCATATTAAATAAGGCTGAAGGGCCCAGTCCACATCTCAGCTGCACTTCCATCTGGTTGGTGGCGGGCCGCATGTGCCTAAAGGCCTTGTGCCACACTGCTCTCCGCTACAGCAGACATACCAATTACAGGGTTATATTTAAAATCCAGCATAACCATAAAGCACCGGGAATAGGCCTCAAATAACACAGTGTCGAATAACCATACTGCCTGTGAACGGCACTGGACTACACAGGCAGAATGTGCCACCTGCAGGTTTTACCTCACGGCCGACAGATTACAGAGTCAGTGCAGCTGGGAGACTGTGTCGAGGCCCCACTGAGAACTGCAGAACTGGGGGATGACTGTGGAACTAAACGCTGTGACTGAGTTGGACGCGGCGTTTCATTCAAGTTCATGCAACTTCTATGCATTATCCCACCCGTGGGTGCTGAACGCCGCTTCGCCGGAATAAGAGCGAAAGGGGCAACGGGGAAGTTGAGTGGTCCAATCGATTGTTTTCTTTTCTTTGCAAAGATGGAACTTGGGAAAAACCCGGGAACCCAGTTTAGGGTCAGACCCAACGTTCTGGCAAAACGATGCAGCCTCTGCAGCAGATTATATGGTATATGGAAATACTCCGGGGTCTAGTAACACCGGCTGACACCAGCGTGATATTAAAACCGTTTTCTCACCGGCGGACGTTTGGCTGCACGACGATGATCTCCCCAAAATGAGCCTGTTTTGCTCCCAAGTGTCTTAAATTTTCCTCGGGAAGCAGCCAGCTGTAGCGCGAAGGAAAACCAGGCGATGAGTCAATCACCCTCAACTTCAGCAAAAAGGGAAAAAGTAATCGCTTTCACCTGCATCAACAAACTTTTGGAAAATCCTTTGCCAAAGCCTGAATCATATTTCTCTGGCTTTCAGATTTTTCCCCCCAAGATACATACCAACACAATATGTCTGGTCAGAAGATGCTGCAAGTGGTAGAGCTTCATCCTTCTTGTTCTAACTGCTAACCACTGGGCCATGCAAAATTCACTGTACTATAAAACACATTTCACTTTCATTTCATCTTGTTCCATCTCACCAATTTAAACCATCCGTCTAACTTTGAAGAGTGAACTCTCTGGCTGTGAAAACTAAACGTAATTAAAAGTGGGGACAAAATCCAAAAAATAGGTGCTGTGCCAGGATTCATTTTTTTGCCAGTGGTTACACATAAGGCTTCCCACAGGATCTCAAATTGCAACCAGTAGAGTACACTTGGTCATGGTATTGAGTGGAAACGAAACACTTAAACAAGCAGCCGAGCTGATATTCTAAAAGCTGAGCAATGCCAATGGTCACCAGACCCGTCCCCATTGATACTGACACCACTCAATGTTCACCGGAAAGTACAGGTAGAAAAATAGACACTCAAACCACTTAAAAACTTTCCTCAGAAGCACAGAAAAGCATAAAAAGTTGAGTTCAATTTCTCACAGGAAATGTATGAGATAATTACCCGTCAGCAGTTTTATTTTATTTTTTTATAGTTCTGTCCATCTACAAAGCGCTCCGCCTCACAGTGAGTTGGCACACTGTTTTAATAGAAGATTTATTTCACACAAAAGCGAGCTGCCAGGGCACTTACTGTGTTGTCTGGTCCAGAGGGGTTCTCAAACATTCTCTTCAGGCTGCTCAAGGGGATGTCAAACCTCTCGATGGTCTTAGCAGTGAGCGGGTCCTCCCGGAGCACTCGGTCGTCTGCGGCCTCTGCCTGAGGGCCAGGGAGATACGACGAGGAGGAAACAGAGCCCGGGGTCGGCAGTGACTCGCCACTCACCACGTCCTCTCCGTTTCCTGATTGAATTTCCATTGTCGAGGAAACCGTATCCCCTCTCTTTTCCTCCGGGCAGAAGCAAACCGGGGAAACCTATTGTGTGACTCAGAATTAAAAGGAGAGAAAGGAAGAAAGAGAAGAAAAGGGGGGAGGGAGGATAGTGAGTGGGAGAAAGAGAGAGAGAGAGAGAGAGAGAGAGAGAAGTTCAAAACGAGTTGTTAAGCCTCTAGGGCCTCCCCCCCCCCTCTCTCTCTAGCTGTGGCCCAGTGACGGATATGGGCTCAGCAGGCTGATAGTCGCACAGACAGTGCAAAGAGGCTGGCCTTCAGGAAAGGAGAAAAGCAGAGAGGAGAGAGTGTTTCCCACTGACATAGTTTTTTGGACTTGGATGAAGCCCATGGTAATGTCAGCAACATAGCTAACAGAAAGAATTGTCAACGGGGACACACAAAGAGACAGGGACAGACAGAAGGACAACACTACAGATCGAATCATTAGAAAATAATAGAAGTATAATCTCACCTGCCTTTCATTTGTGATCCTGAAGCCAGGAACTGGAAGAACACAGAATCAACTGGGCAGATCCCCCTCCTCCGTCGGTGCCACCCATGTCCGGCTGGCAGGAAACCGTTGACACCCAGGCCTCCACCTTCACAGCGCCCATGCCTGAATCCTATCATGACTGGCTCAAAGCCCATTATTCCTGAACAAATCACGGATGCTCAGTCAGGTCATTGACCTCCCACCCCACTCACCCATGTGATGGTCGCTTTGTCCATTTATTTAACACACACAGACCTCCCTATCCTGGGAGGGGTTTCCTGTGCTAGGCATGGCTGAAGGTTTATTTGACTTGTCCTATGCTCTTGGAATACTGAATTTCTTTTGTCCCCCTGTGACGTTAAAACGTGGCTATGACGGCTGTGAGGTTTTTTTTTGTTTGTCAGGGAACTTTTCATTATTGGGATGGACGCTAACTGCACTGTGAGGAGTTCTGGACTTCCTCAATAAGATGATGCACTGAATAATCAACCCTGTGATGTAGCAACATGATCTTAAAAAGAACCTCGGAAGCAGCCTCAGCTATTGTGCCTATAGCTGCAACATTGCCCCAAGAAGTGTACAAACAGGAGATGCAGGAAGGAAAAGAGGGCGTTGAGAGAGTGAGGAAGGAAACTACTAAAGGGTTCGATTAAAGCAGAGGCACTACTCGGCCCCCAAAAAAGTAGGAGATGAACCATGAAATTCTATTAGTATGTCTTTTTCATTAAAGACAGGTGGGAGGGGAGATTGAGATTCAATGACAGATGCGATAATGTTAATGAGTGCGAAGCCACGACAGACGCATCTGATAGGACGGCGGGTGTACGGTATCCAGCTCTACTTAAACCTGTGGCAGTTCCATTATTTAGTGTAGGCCGACGGTACGCGAGTCACTTTCAGCTGGGTATCGTATCGACCAGACGCGCTCCTCTTACAGCAGTTACAACAGACATGCTTTTTCACGTATGTATACACACACACACAATCTCCAAGCGGAATGGTCAAAAATGGGTCTTATAATGCGCAGGTCCATCATTCCAATTGGAACACTGCAAAACAAAACAAAAACTTAACGTCAACACGCCGACCATGTCATGACAAACCAGACTATCATACAGTGTTTCTCAACCCTGCTCCTGGACGCCCCCCTGCCCTGAATGTTTTAGATTTCTCCCTGCCCTCACATGCCTGATGTAGCGCATGAAAGACTTGATAATGAGCTGATCATTTGAATCAGGTGTGACATCTAAAACATGCAGGGCAGTGGGGCGCCCAGGAGCAGGGTTGAGAAACACGCAAGCTTGGACAGCTACATTTTTCTTACCACTGAATGTCAAATGGAGATTGTGGCTGTATTTCCACATTAACTGTATTGCTTGTATTTATTTTCTTCAACTCCTAACTTTACACATCAATTAGACATCACGTGTAATTTCCAGCAGAGGAATATACGGAATTGCCTAAATACAAGACGTGTTTTGGGGCCAGTAGCCTACTAATTCGGTTTCTCGGCACTCGGTAGTGGTCGTTCGACCGCCTCTGTTACACATGCTCCAATTACTGAGGTTTTACTTCCCGGCTTGGTTGTCACGTATGTCACCTGATACGGCAGGTGACAGAGTATCCTCTAGTCTGTGAATGGTCATACGTGTATACTAGCTAATGTCGACACGGCGTTAAGTGGCCTGTTTGAGTTATTATAAAAACCAGATTGAGGTCCACATGGCTCTCGATTCTTTGGGCATTAAGCGTAAACAATATCCCTTATAACACCCTATTGTGTTTTCATGTTAAGTGCATTTCACGTGTACATACTGCTGCTTTTGATTTAACTTCGAAAAATTCTTGACCAAAAATATACTTTTTTGCTGTCTTAACTGCTTCCTCAATCCAGTCCTTCATATTTTCTTGACTGCCGAGTTAAATTAATGACTTCCCAAGAACAAGACTGAAGGTTCAGCAACATAAACAGGTCAGAATTATACACTTTCAGAGTGGGAGTTCTCGAGGGCAACGACTAGAACGCAAGAAAGGGGCTAACTTATCCTTAGCTTCAGGTCACAGTTAGCTTGTTTGGCTTGGCAGTCGTCCCAGTCCAGGCCGCACTTTAAAAACAAACCCAGATGGCATCGAGAATGTTTTCAGCCACTTTTCCTGTACTGATACTGCTGGAAAAAGTGTCTCATTTACCCACAATACTTAAACGTCTGCTGTATGCAGAGCAGAGCGGCAACACAGCGTTCACTAATGCAAAAACACGCAGTTTTAGGCAAGATTTGGCCCTCATACATCCTGTGTTTTCCTTAACATTTGTTAAATGTCCTCTTTAAAAAAACGCGTACAAGTTAAGCAAAGGTAGTCATTGTGTATGTTAACGACTAGTGAATTCTCCATGGCCTGGCCTGAGTAAAATGGAACAGAGAAATTAAACGAAAGCGATCCAGTGCAGTCTGCGGGCGCCCTCTACTGTCTCCTGGCTGAAACATCACCTTCTCCAGCATGCCTGCCCTCATTGACAATTAGATGCTTAGGCAAATCATAGACTGAGGCAAATGCTGTAGCCGTCCCTTAACTGTTGCTATTGAGTAATCTATTAAATTACGTAAATCTATTCACTTACATGGCGCTACCAAATCCAACATACGGATGCAAACTAAGTATGACATGATCATCTCAGAAGACGACACGAATAGCCTACTAATAACATAACAGTAAAACATCCTCGGTGTCTCTGAATCTCAGCTGTGACATTCAAAAATAAACAACATTATTGACAGCGCAATAATGCATACAGTAATAACACAAGATTCATTATTGAAATAGCCTGTTGAGAAGCTGGCCAAGTTTCCACTGGATGGCAGCAACATTTTTCCACCGCATCACAATCGAACACGAAAGAGCATGTGCGCGCCGGTGCGCGTGCGTCACACACACACACACACACACACACACACACACCTCGTTATCTGTCAGACCTAAATATATTTTTTACGAGTTCTCATCAACATGGTTCATTGTTTACAGGGATAGGTAACACTGTTGCAACAAAAAAAGTCGTACATAATTATTTGCCACACTAGCCTTCCTCAACTTAGTATACGCATAATTTCATTCACCTGGGAATGATTGGCTATCCGTAGTCACGTTGCATTTAGAGCTCGTGCCACCCCTTTTCCCACCACCATTGTCGGCGCGTGAAGCCGAGAGATCCCGGATCGTCCACGCTTCTGTGCTTAACTCGTGTGGCAACCTGCTAATGTATTTACAACGCAGTCAATTACAGGACCACATCACACCTTTGTGAGTTTTTGTGTCGGCATATGATGCGTTACTGTCATTTTAGCTGCGTTGATTGTTAACGGTTAATCTGTCAGATCAAGACCATTCATTTACGGGGCATCATACTGTTGCCAGTTTTTCCGTGATGGTTTGACAGGATGATTGGTAAGTTACTGTTTTAGATGCCTCTGTTTTGTGAGCCTTTTACATTCCTAGATTGCATTTGAGCTTTATATATTCATTCTCTAAGTATTCGACAAACTGCGTGTTTTGATTGTCACAGCAACATATTTCACATAAAGCTATATAATTATGCAGCTATGGAACATATACATTGTATCTTAAGATACGTGGTTTTATTTTTAAATTTTTTATTGCCGCATAGATTCTGTCCCATTGTCTCAGGAATAACTACAATATATTGTCATTGAAAAGGCTGTTTCACCGCTGTATGTTTTTAAGAGGCTGCCGGCTTTCAGACACTGATTAGATTCTATATACCGCTACACTAAACATGTATTCATCACATCATAGTTTAACTTTTTCTGTTGAACTTATTCTGAGTTCATACATATTTATCATAGCCAGATGTATTAAACCGTTGTTGCTATAATATGAATAGAAAATGATGTTCTTGTCAAAAGACACTTAGACACACACACACACTCACTGTGCTGCAGAGGAGGATACGGCCCCAGTCAGACTGTTGAGAAGAGGCGTTTGATGTGTGTAGAGCTGCTGGGCCCCTCTCCTTAGTCCCCTAGGAACCAATTATTCACCACCAGAGGGAACAGCGAAGCAGAGGGATCAGAGGGGGTTGGGGTGGGGGGGCAGTAACACTGGCTTTCCACTTCCCCCGAGCCAAACTCTCACTATCAGCCGGGCCTCATTGCCCGAGTATTTTCCACGAGAATCCAATCTGCACTATCAGGGAATTGCATCCTCATTTCTCAACACATTACGGCTTCAAAAATCCATAGGGTCGCTTGTTCCTGAATTCGTGTCCGTTGCTTTACAGGCCAGAAACGTCTAATGCCAACAACCTGACAGAGTCAAGAAACATCAAGAAACATCTAAGGTAGGTTGGCTTTCACTCGTCAAGCCTAATATCCCCAGTACACCCAGAAGGGTTTTATCTGTAACCTAGATACATATTGTGCCCAACTCCTTCCTGACGGTAGGAATTGGCATCGTGCCGGCCCGGTAGGGTTGCTAGGCCCCAGTGTGGACTGAATGATACTTGATATCCGGACAGAGACACCTTTTAACAGGAAATAGCCTGTCAGAATGTAGACCCGGGGCAGTATGGGATATTGATACACAACACACTGTCAGCACATGGATGGAAACGACCGCAAAATAATGTTAGATGTTGTTCTGAAAGGACGCGTCGTTTCAACATCGTGGACAAACAGAAGAAAGATGTTGTGTCATTTGTGTGTGTGTGTGTAATAGTGATGTTTGTCTATACTTAGAAATTACACCAAATTATTTCCTGTTCCTGTTGATAATTAATTCTGCACTGTTACGGGTAGAACGGCTGTGACCGGAGCGAGGTGTACAGACGCGACGTTATGTCGGTCCTCCCCTGGCTTGCATTCGTGATGCCTCTTTCACCGTGAGTGGTGCTATCGTTCCCAGTCCAAGTCAAGCTTCGGCACAGTGAACCCCTCCCACCCACACCCGCTTCCCCCTCCCCTTTATGGCCGGTTGCCATGGCGGCTGATTGGAATGTTCACTCAGTCTCCAGCAGCATATTGCTGTCTACCTTGTAGAAGAGAACACGCCGCTTACAAAAGGTAACATGGAGCTTTTATGGACTTACCAGGGCACTGGATCGTCTGAAAGGGTCGGCTCGTGTGCGTTACTTACAGAGGGACGGTCGTTGTCTGGCACAATTCATTTATTTGTGGGTTGATCTATTTGGTTTAGTGGACTAGCTTTCATCAGGGTTTCATGTATAAGTTTACTATACCCTATTAACCCCCAACCCCCCCCCCCCCCCGCCTCGTCACAGCCAAACATTCTCCATAGCTTTTTGCTAAGGACTGGACTCAGCCCTCTGTTGGTGCTGTGATAGAAGATACACAGCGGAGGGAGGGGGAGGGGGAGGGGGAGAGGGAGAGGGAGAGGGAGAGGGGGAGAGGGAGAGGGAGAGAATCATAAAGGGAGAGGGAACGAGTTTTAAACAAGAAAGGGAGAGCGAGCTGTGGCTGGAAGAGAAATCTGTGGCATTTTTAATGCAGCACAATTAGTTTCACCAGTCACTAGGAGTAGGTAGGTAGGGAGGGGGGCTGGACTGACTTCCACGCTCTAGGAAACACACAGTAGTAATTAGAAGTCTCTATCTACTGTCCAACAGCTATGACATATCTTTTTGCTGTGGAAGGCTGCTGTTTATTCTGCCAGTGGTCAATTAACATATACAGTGCATTAGCCCGCTCATTAGAGTGAATTTATTCAGAGTTTTGGAATGAATATTGATATCCAATGTTGTTTTTGTTCTCCGAAAGCTTACTGTCTTAATGTCTTTTCCAACCCAATACAGTTTTACCTTTTGATAAAAATAAATAAAATGATTGACTGGGGTTTCGGTGTCTCTCATAGAATTTGAGTGAAGTTCAAGGTAAAAGGTATTCCAGTTCTGGCTGAGCTGAAGGATTTGCAATGTTTGTCTAGATGGATTATGACATCACTGGTATTGATACATTTAATTTGTAACACCCCTTTCAAAAACCCAAATTGACCACTCGAGGAAAGAAAAAAATAGAAACAAATCATTAACAATAACAACAAATCAAAATAGCCAGAAGAGCAGATGTGCCCTTCTTACTAAACACGGTGGGATCTGTCTGGCATTGCTATGGCAACCAGTTTTCATACAGAGAACCTGTAAGTAGACATTTTTATGTTCTGAACATTTACCCACACTCACTGAATAGTCTGCTGAATACTGTTCGAGGGACTGAAGCTGAACACCTACGTTTCACTCTGTGGAGCTTTCTTTATAAAGGCCATGCAGCATACCGTGTCTTTCTCTGTCTGAGCTTGCTATTTCCGGCCAACGCCGACGAGGTCCGACAAGCTTGGGCTGGGTTTCAAAGAATTAATTCGGAACAGGCTGGGTTCAGACTTGATGCACTGTGGAATAAAAATAAATAAATATATATATATATTTGTTTCCTTGTGTGACTGGCAGATCTTCTCTCTGCCGTTCTCCTTGTCATCTGTTGGAGCGGGCGCAGGCTGGACACTGTGCTCATTGCTGTCTGAAATGCTGGTGGTGCTATATTTACCCACAGGGTATTTTACATGAGCTATTATTTTTATGTTTTACTTTTTACTTTCTGACCGAAATGTAACAGAAATACCATTTTAAAGCCTATTTTATAGATTTGCACAGCCTGCTCTTTTCAAATGCACAATACATGTAGCAAGTACATCTTTCCTTGTTTGAAACAATTGGACTTTATTATAATCCTTAGAAGAATAAGCAAACCCTTTGTGCGCATGTGTTT
This sequence comes from Esox lucius, assembly GCF_011004845.1. NCBI lineage: Eukaryota > Metazoa > Chordata > Actinopteri > Esociformes > Esocidae > Esox > Esox lucius. The sequence goes on from NC_047590.1 coordinate 4,225,023, forward strand.
GGTGGAACTCTAGAGCCGTGGTAATGGAGTTAATCTCAACTGCAAACACTGGCTACACATTAAATGCAAATTTCAGGGTGATGTTGTACTGCTAATTAATTATTTGTTACCAATGTATGTATTTCACTAATTATTTCTCTTGTGTGATTCAAACATGGCAGTTTTGTTTCTTTTTAAGTGGAAAAGGAAAAGCCTGATCTATTGTGAAGAACTTCAATTGGAAAGAAAGAATAAGTAATGTCTTATTTGTTTTATTAAAATAAACCAAACACGTGGTGCTTGGTTCGTTCATTATATTTATTTTGAACCCAAGGTGCTACAATATACAGTAGGCTTATATCGCTTTGTGCCGGAGATAAATGTCAGTGTAGGCCAAAGTAATGTTGGGCTCAGTAAATGACTGCAATTAAATGTATTTGACTGAATCAACATAAGTCAACATTCTTTTGGGCAAAGCATTTCATATTCCACATTTCTACAATTGCTGACAAACTCTGTGTCCTAACCAGATTCTCAGGGCCCAGGAGGGCAAAACGACCAACAACGCCACATATCCACCACCATACTTCACAAGGGAGATTTTATTTTCTGCCCGACCATCCCTCTTTTGGCGCTAAATCCACCTCTGAGACATGTACCGGACTAGTGCTTCCTATTCACCGTGAGCACTTGCAGAGGGTTGTTTGGCATATCAGTGAAGCATGTCCACATTTGCTGTGGATCTTAGCCTTAAAGTGAGCTACTGCCGTTGGGAAATAGAAACTGCCCAACTCCTCGAAGCAGACTTTATTCGATCTGAGAGAGAGAATCCCTTCTCCGTGGGGACTCTGTAATTTTGGGTAATTAAGGCAATCTTTGTCAGTTTTCGAATTTGCAAGTACATGCATAGTGTCTAAGTACACTTCTTAGCTGTGGTATATTTGCCATTTACCACACTCTCAAATAAAAACAGAATGCAATTATGTGCAAATCGTTTATCCCTATATTTAATTGAAAATAGTACAAAGACAACATATCAAATGTTGAAACATTTAGTTTTGGAGAAATACATGCACATTCTGAATTTGATGCCAGCAACACGTTTAAAAAACTTTAGGACAGGGGCATGTTTACCACTATATTGCAATACCTCTTCATTCAACAATACTCTGTAAGCATTTGGGAACTGAGGAGACCAATTGCTGTAATTTTAAAAGTGAAATGTTTTCCCATTCTTGCTTGATACAGGATTTCAGTTTGTGTCTCCTTGGTCGTATTTTTCGTTTCATAATGCGCCAAATGTCTGGACTGCAGGCAGGCCTGTTCAGCACCCGGACTCTTACTACTGAGCCATGCTGTTGTAAAACGTGCAGAATGTGGTTTGGTGTTGTCTTGCTGAAAAAAGCAAAGCCTTCCCTGAAAAATAATGGTCTGAATGGCAGCAAATGTTGCTCCAAGACCTGTATATATTGTTCAGCATTAATGGTGCCTTCACAGATGTGCAAGTCACCCATGCCCACTAATGTACCCCCATACCATCACAAAAGCTGGCTTTTGAAGTGTGCGCTAATAAGAAGCCAGATCATCCCTCTCCTTTAGTCCAGACGACGCGCCGACCATGATTCACAAAAATAATTTTAGATCTTGATTCGTCAGACCACAGGGCAGTTTTCCATTTCGCCTCAGTCAATCTTAAATGAGCTCCGGTCCAGTGAAGGCGACAGCATTTCTGGATCTTGTTTCAATATGGTTTCTTTGCATGGTAGAGTTTTAACTTGCTTTGGTGGATGTAGCAACAAACTGTGTTCACAGACAATGATGTTCGGAAGTGTTCCTGAGCCCATGCAATGATTTCCGCTACAGAATCGTGTCTGTATTTAATGCAGTGCCGCCTGAGGGCCCGAAGATCACGACCATCCAATATTGGTTTTCGGCCTCATCCCTTGCATACAGAGATTTCTCTGGATGATCTGAATCCTTTAATATCAGGTACTGTAGATGATAAGATTCCCAAACTCTTTGTTATTTTACATTGAGAAACGTTATTCTTAAATTGTTGCACTATTTGCCCGCATTGTCTTTCACAGAGTGGTGATCCCCTCCCCATTCTCACTTCTGACAGACCATCCTCTTAAAATAATTATCCTTTAATGATCTTTTAATTCCCAATCATGTTACTGACATGTTGCCAATTGACCTAATTAGTTGTGTGATTCCTCCAGGTTTAGTTTTTTAGCATTACACAATTTTTCCAGTCTTTTGTTGCTTTTGTCCCAACTGTTTTGAAACTCGTTGCTGGCTTCAAATTCATAGTGGGCATATCATTTTCAAGAAACAATAAAATGTCTCAGTTTCAACAATTGATATGTTGTCTTTGTACTATTTTCTATTGAATACAGGGTTTACATGATTTGGCCGTCATTGCACTCTGTTTTTCTTTACATTTTACACAGCGTCCCAACCTTTTTGGTAACAGGGCTGTATGAAAGGCAAGTTTCCTGCTCTCCTCAGTCTCTGGTTATCGTCAAAGCTTGTGCAAATTAATAACCTGGTTTATGTAAGCAATAATCCAAATAGTCTTGTGTAAGGTTTGTGCAATTTCTTTTTTTTTGATTAGGCTTGGATGGAACCGAGCTTCGATTTTCAGGTCCGATGGGAACTTCTCGTTCACTTCCTCAATTATTCACACACTCACTCACTCACTCACTCAATAGCATTACAATCAAGTAACATTTTCAAAAGGCCACATTTGTGTATGCAGGCGTGGGTAGGTGAATGGGAAGTGACCTCACTGATGTGTGCTCCAGCCCCGCACCCCTGCTCTCCCTTCACTAAGAGGGGGGAAAAGGGCTCTGTTTTTATAATGTTCTGCTGAGAGGAAGAACAGATCGATAGTCACTTTTACACTAGATGCAGCCTGGTCCGTGTTCAGAGTGTTGAGTAGCCCTCCTGTGTGTGTGTGTGTGTGTGTGTGTGTGTGTGTGTGTGTGTGTGTTTCAGTTAGTATGTGTGTCAGCCTGTGGGTTTCTTTGTCAGCCTGCTAGTGTGTTTTGTGTGGGTGGGTCAGTAAGTGCATGTGTGTTTGCATGTTTGCGGCAGTCTGATTCTTCAGTGCCGGGTGACATCAGGAATCCCTTTTAACGGACCCTTTCTGTGGTGACATTCTAGATCTATCTAGAGAGCGTTGCCTTTCTAAGTCTTCCTCTCTGTAAGGTGAAGGGTTGCCAGCTAGCTAGCCTAGCACTGATTCATCCCAGACTGAGTGCAGTAGCTGAGTTGGTACTCTTCTCTGCTGTATGAAACACACACCATGAAAACAAATAAACCCAAATCTGTACAGAGCAGGGGAATTATAGAACGGAGGAGGGGGATGTTATTTTAGGGCAGGCTGCTAAGTTGAGTTGGCAGTTAGCCCGCATTCATATGTGTGTAGCTCGCTAGCTAGCTGGTCATTCCATGTCATTTGAGCAAGCCATGATAACCGCCATATCAGATTGTTCTGAAATGGTTTTTGTAGTTGGAAACAGATTTCCTTTGCATTCCAACAACATTGCGATGTTGACATTTTATTATACAATTAAATGAATCCTATTAACATAAATTGCCAGTTTAGCTTCAGTTAATTCGCTTCATTTCTGAAAAATAAATATATTTCCCCAAAACGGATTACCATTCCTGAAACATTAGTTTCCAACCGAGAGAAATGGTGTAGGTTTTGTACTTTTGGAGTTGAAATGACTCTAGCAGTCCGTCTAGGTCAGGACGAGCTGTCATCAGTGTTTCTTACTAAGCTTCCTCACTCATCTCCATGCTATTTGTGGCAACATGTAGAGGGACACAATGGGTTTTCTGTCTTTCTGTACTTTGAGTAATACAGTGCTAGGGCTTAGAAAAGGACGGTTTAGTATTGCCATTCTCCTGCTTGACCTCTTTTCTATCTTGTCAAACTGGACTGAATCCCCCCCCCCCCCTTTCTGTCTCCTATTTCTCTGATCTCCAAGGAATTCCTTTACCTCAGTCAAACCCTAGCGGTAAGGCCAGACACAAGCTAACAGATTTGTGGACAGGCAGAAAGTGCAAGAGAGTGTGAACAACCGAGGGCTGAAAGAAAGAAAGCAGTGAGAGGGGAGCTACAGGATAGTTCTCGCTCTTTTAATCGGTCTATGTGTGAGAGAGGGTAGCTAGAGGACTGACGGATATAAAGAGGGAGAACTAGAGGGGGTGATGACGTTCTGTGACAGGCGTCCCCCCCCCCCACCGACTTGAGTCTGAAAGCTAAGCAGTGTGAGTCATGGCCAGTCCCTGGCTGGCAGTGGTGCTGGAGGGCCAGCAGGGGGCACTGTTCTGTCTGGTCTTTTGACTGGTGTCCTGACTATCCACGGTCAACCCACAACCTAATCTAAACAGTCGGGGCGTTAACCCTGGAGTCATGGATACATTCCCCAGCTTAACCACAATCCAGCATTTCTGTTTAGGCATGTTGGTTTTTGTGATTGTGTGTCACTGTAATCAAGCTAGGAAATTGTTGTTTTCAAATAAGATGAGAAAGCTCCTCTCTTGTGCACTAGGTTTTAATTTCTTTCTGTATTTGCATGTCAGTATTCTGTTTAATTATTTAAATATTTCATATGCATTCTGCATCATCTGGTATGGAGGGCGGTTATGCAGCATTAAGTTTTGTGTTATAGTTCCAATTGGCTGCTACCTGCAGCAGAGCCGTTTGACCACGTCTGGGGCCCGCTGCATTTTGACCAAATCTGCCATGGTGCCGACCAAAACACTGGCCAACTTTCAAAGGGAATTTCCGGCATTTCTTTTTATTGTACCTTGGGACAGTATCTATGAACTTCTTCTGGGGCTTCGGACACATTCTCTGCATGTCTGTTTGTGAAAATCAAATGAGTAAATAAAAATAAATCAGTCACTGAGAAAGGAAGACTGACCGACAGACAGAGTGACCGACAGACCGGCAGACCGACCGACCGACTGGCAGGCAGGCAGACCGGCCGGCAGACGGCGGGGCGCCAGCATTCCGGACTCTGTCTGCCGCTCCAGATGAGGCAGGTCCTGTGTTCTGCTCCACTCCGGTGTGTGATGTCATTCAGTACCGGATCACGGCAGGAACAACTCCCCACCTCAGGTCCTGTTGGGTCACCGGCAGAACAGAACGGTGTGGAAGGTAAACCAAAGGCATAGTTCGGCGCACAGTATGTCGTGAAACTATTGCCATGGCAACCAGAGCAGTTTAAAAAAAAAAAAAAAAAGAATTGTGGAGCTGGTAGCACGGTGTGGTCCTATCCAGGGATAGGAAGGGGACGGCGTGCGTGCGTGTGCGTGTGTGCGAACGACTGAAAGGAAGAAGAGGAAGTAGGTTTGTGCTTCGATATTGCCATGGAAACCCTTAACCAGTTTCAAAGCGTCCTCCCATCCCCCACACGGTTACTGTAGGTTCTGTGTCCTCCTCCACAGCGTCTCCTTGGAGCTCCAGTAAAAAGGGCTTCATACCGCTGTAACATCTGTGTCCGCCTCCTCAGAGCTCCAGTAACAAGGGCTTCATACCACTCCCCTCAGCCAAGGTGTTGAAAATGGGTCGTGGATTGGGATTCCAGCATGACAATGACCCAAAACACACGGCCAAGGCAACAAAGGAGTGGCTCAAGAAGAAGCACATTAAGGTCTTGGAGTGGCCCAGCCAGGGAGCTGAAGGTTAAAGTTGCATTAGAGAAGATCTGGAAAGAGGAGTGTGACAAAATCCCTCCTGAGATGTGAGCAAACCTAGTAGCCAACTACAAGAAACGTCTGACCTCTGTGATTGCCAACAAGGGTTTTGCCACCAAGTACTAAGTCATGTTTTGCAGAGGGGTCGAATACTTATTTCACTCATTAAAATGCAAATCAATTCATAACATTTTTTCATTCATTTTTCTGGATTTTTTTGTTGTTATTCTGTCTCTCACTGTTCAAATAAACCTACCATTAAAATTATAGATTGATAATTTGTTTGTCAGTGGGCAAACATACAAAATAAGCAGGGGATCAAATACTTTTTTCCCTCACTGTATTAGCATGAATACATGCCTACATGACTACATGTGTTGAAAAAAATATTGTAATAAAAAAAATGAATACATCTGTTTAGAGTTACCTGAGAAATTCCCCATTTATGCAAGCTCACCAGTCTGTCTATCAGTTTGAATTGGCTTTCTGTCTCCTCATACTCGTGTTAGACAGAACCATTCTAGATCAGTCAGGATCCCGTCTAGATGAGTCCCTCAAAACGATATGACCGAGCAGATAGCCGGCTGACCAAGGAGGCCACCGAGCTGCTCGTTTCAATTGGCACAAATCCAAAACACACTTGGAGTCGCAGATCGTGACGCATCTTCCGAGGGCACATCCTTTGAACTGCTGGCCACAATGGCGCAGCTGTACTTGAAGGCGTTGCACAGCACTGCGCCATCCGGGAGCCCCGTGCCGTTGCCTGTATCATTGTATTGATCTCTGTATTTCTCTGGCCTTTATTCCTTTGTTCCCGTGTCACGCCCAGACGTTCGGTACCTCCAGCAGGATGAGTGGGATTCTGAAGAGGAGGTTTGTGGAGGTGGACGTCGGCGACGTCTCCCCGTGCCTTTCTCTCCGTGGATCCGACGACGAGGTGTCCGCCGGGAGTGACAGCGGGAACGGCAGTGACAGTGTCAACCCTGGCCCCTCCACCCCCCTCGCCTGTGAGTTTCTTACCCAGCATGCACTCGGCCGCCTAGCAAACACACGTCGTCTGTCAGTTCTGGACAACCGCGTAGACGGTGTGGCCCGAAATGCTGCCTTCTGACGTCGAGCTGCTGAGCAGCCTTTTGGGTTTTCAAGGGGACAAAGGTCCCAGTAGATATGCCAGGGTAAGTGGTCCTGGCTTTTCTAATCCGCTGGCGTTCCCTCAAGCACGACTGACACCGAGAGCCTGATCAGTGGAATTAGATGGACAGAAAAGGGAAGAAACTCTGTGAACCACTGTGATTTCCATGTCTCTGTCTGTCTCTCTCTCTGTCTCTCTGTCTCTATCTGTCTTTCTGTCTCTGTCTATCTCTCTCTCTCTGTCTCTGTCTGTCTGTCTGTGTCATGGTGGGGTTTGGGCAACAGGGAGCGCATGATAGGGATGATGACTGGGATGATGACTGGGATGACTGAGCAGATGGTGATACTTTGAGTCTAATTCCCCACTCCTTCCCTCCACCTCCCCCTCCACCTCCCCCTCCACCTCACCCCTTGCTCCTTAAGCATCCTCCATCTCGAGGCGTGAGAAGCGGCGGCGTGTGCGCAACGTGCACTTTGAGAGCGTGACCGTGTACTACTTCGGCCGGCGACAGGGTTTCACCAGCGTTCCCACGCAGGGTGGGAGCACCCTGGGCATGTCCACGCGTCACAGCTGGGTGAAACACTACACCCTGGGGGAGTTCGCCATGGAGCAGGAGAGGAATCACAGAGACATGCTGCGAGACCACCTCAAAGAGGAGAAACTCAACTCCATCAGGCTCAAGGTATAGTCATCTTCATCTGAATAGAAGTCCATCTACCTAAAGGTAGTCAACTTCATCTGAATTGAAATCCATCTACCTATAAGTAGTCACCTTCAGAAATCCATCTACCTAGAATAAGTCACCTTCAGAAGTCCATCTACCTAGAAGTAAGCAGCTTCATCTGAATAAAAGCAGTTGAGTCCAACTGGCAGTGGTAGTCAGCTCCATATTAAAGTATTATGGTGGCCAACATAAATTATTAGTAGCAAATTGCACAAAGTGTACCTGACCCAACTGTATCAAACAACAATTAACTGTGAATGTATATTGGGGGTTTGTTCTCATCCTGCACACAAACAGAGGTGTTTAACTTTGTCTGTCAGATCTAATGATTGTCTAGATTGACTGATTTATGCACAATTTGCTAATGGGTGAACTGTGTGTTTGCTTCAGGGAAATGGGTCATCCTGGGAAATACAAACTGACTAACTCAAAGAGATCCCAATCGGCTAGCATATTGGCACCTGTAATACTGTTGTTTAGCAATACCCAGCTTGCCAAGTCAGAGTGAGCTCTGGCATTTGTTGAGGTCCAAGCAAGTTAAAACAAAAGTTTTGGCAAACATAAAGAACATTGTAATCCCGTCTGTCCCAGAACATCGTGACCTCAGTACAACACTCTCAAACCTTCCAGTTTTTTAATATGTTACTTACTTATTATTTTAAATGTTTACTTGAGGTATGTGACTTCTGCAGAAGTTATGGAATTGCTGATTAGAAAATGTTCTAGTTCATTTCACACCACTACAAAACCTGTAATCCACGTTCTGTCTTTGGGATATTTGTACCACCATTTAAGTAACGCTGCTAGACTAATAACGTTCTCCAACACATTACGCACACTACGAACTGCCGGAGCCGAAGTTCTTTCTTGTGAAAAGTAACCTTGAATTCCTTATCGTGTATTCCAAAAGGATTCCCCGGTCCAGAGTGTTCACCAGTAGCGCATCCCTGTGTGACCGTAATGACACAGAGGTGTGCTTACACAAGCAGTCAGCCATGTAATTGTCACCAATAATCCCCGCGTTGTTTTCTGCTGATTCCTTTCACCTCCCCATGACCTCTGACGGTGTGTTTGGTTAAAGACCGTCTGTGAAGCACCTGTGTGTGTGGAACGTTTTGACTTCACAAGGCCTTGTGTCATGTTCCGTGCTGTTGCTGAGATGAGATGGATGATAAAGACACCTAAAGTGTCACGTTGACAATGGGCTATATTTAAAGGAGCTATGAGTGGAACTTCCAAAATGATCAGTCAAATATCTGCTGTAAATGTTGTTACTCAGCAACTTTATTTCCTGTTTTACTTCTGTGTGAGGGGGGTCGTTTAGTTATTGCAAGGGTTGTGACCCCCCCCCACTGATTTCACTCCCCCCCTCAACACCAATTTCGCAGTGTCCACTGCACGTTCATGTTAGACTTCCAGCCAAATGCCCTCGCGGACACTTTCTTTGGGGCAGTTGCGTGGTTTCACCACTCCGTTTGCCCCGCAGCTGACCAAGAACGGCACCGTGGAGTCGGACGAGGCCGAATCGCTGACCCTGGACGACATCTCGGAGGACGACATCGACCTGGACAACACGGAGGTGGACGAGTACTTCTTCCTGCAGCCGCTGACCACCAGGCGTCGCAGCGCCCTGCTCCGAGCGTCCGGCGTGCGACGGATCGACGTGGAGGAGAAGCATGAGCTGCGGGCCATCCGGGTGTCCCGGGAGGAGTGCGGCTGTGACTGCCGGGGTCTTTGTCATCCTGCCACCTGTGCTTGCAGCCTGGCCGGAATCAAGTGTCAGGTAAATGGAGCTGAGGTGAGGGGCCTCCTGAATTAACTCTGTCAGTATGTTTGGCTGTCCGTTTGTGTGTGTGCGTGTGTGTTTGGTTATCCGTCGGCGGTGCGCCGCATGCTGACCGAGGCGTCGTCTGTCTCCGTGCAGGTGGATCGCATGTCCTTCCCCTGCGGCTGCAGCAGGGGTGGCTGCAGCAACACCGCGGGCCGTATCGAGTTCAACCCCGTCCGGGTCCGGACCCACTTCCTGCACACCGTCATGAAGCTGGAGCTGGAGAAGAACCTTGAGCAGCAGCCGCAGGTCGTCAACGGCAACGGATACCGCGTAGACCTGCCGGTCGACGCCCCGGTCCAGCACGCCGCGCAGTACCCCCTGACATCTGACGCCAGCCCGGTACCGCCGGCACCCATTATGCACATGCTGAGTGCCGGCAGTGCAGAGCATCTCCTTGAGGAGGAGGAGGAGGAGGAGGAAGAGGAGGACGAAGATGAGGAAGACGAGGAGGAATACGAGGAAGAGGACGATGGCAGTAGTCTATGTAGTGGCCTCTCGGACTGCAGTACCCACAGCCTGAACACTAGTGACTCCGAGGAAGAGGAGAGTGACGAGGAAGACTGGGAGTCCACGGAGGAGGGGGGCGGACCGTCGAACTCGCACACGGACCAGGCCCCCCTCTCCTCTGTTTTGGGGTACCCCGATGGACAGCACCCCAGCCCCAATTGCACTAATTCCTACTACCACGTCCCGTCGTCCAGGTCCTACCGGAGCCCCACCACCATCCCGACCCGGGTGCCTAGTGAACCCCCGTCAGCCCTGTCAGCGCTCCCGCCCAGAGAGAAGACCACCGATGGACCCGTGATTGGGTCACAGGACGGGCCCGCAACCACGTCCGAGCCCCGCGTGGACAACCTCAGGCAAGCAGAAGGGCTGTATCTAGGTACCAACCTGTATTTTCCCCACAACGCGCTGGAAGCCCACACCTGTTCCTCGGTGCTGCAGCAGGGCAACACTGCCCCTAGTGGAGAGACGGATAAACCGCACCACAAGCTGCCCTTTCGAACAGACGTGAACAGTGATGACGTTACGCTGTCACTAAACAGTAGTGCACATTCTGAGGTATCTGATGGAACTGAGGCGCAGCAAAGCTCTCCCCTGCCTGTGGATGAAATGGACGCGCCAGCTCTTGAGAGCCATCCTGGGGTCACTGCATAGTGTCAGGTAGACTTAGGCAAGTTCAATCGAACCTGTTTGGTGTGATGAGTTAAAATAGCATTCCTTTGCAAGTAGTGAAACAATCAATATCAAAATGTTGTTGTTTACAACCTATCCTACAGTAGAAACCAGGTGCCAGCGTCATTGAAAATGACCTAAAGTAAATAGTTTATACTCCTGGTGTATGCACTTTTGTGGTGACCAGTTAGGTTGCAACAGCTAGTTGTGGAGGAGATAATATTATGACTCTGAAGGATCCTTGCACATAATTGCACACACTCTTTCCATGACCTGGATCTGAATGTCTAGCAGGTATTGAACAATGCCTATGAAACAGTTGGAATTAAACGGAATGATTCCCTGTCACAAACAATGTCTCCTATTTCTTCAGTGAAAATATGGGACGATCTAATGGTTTAAGTTAAATGAATGAACACAAACCTAACTTTTATAGGGACATAAGTTCATTGTAAAATGTGCATAACTGCAGTTCATGTATGGTTATACCAAGTAATTTTGTTTGTTTTGATATTGAGAGCATGCTGTGATTAGCGTTGATGGTAAGTCAACGTGATTATGAGGTCCTGACAACTGTTAAGTGTTGTTGCCTTGTGCTTACCTTGGTGTTGTCTCATAGATGTTGAATACTTAGCATGCGTTTCCCTAAAAGGAAAACACCTTTGCAAATTAATTTTAAAAACAATACAATGATATAGACAATAGACAATCCTCAAAGCTACTATATACTGTAGTGCTGTCAGGAAGTAAGTCATTTTGACATTGTGATATTTGGTCTTTTTCCCCACTCCACTGACATTCAACATGTAACACTGGAAAAGTAATGTTATCCCATGAAACGGCTAACATTGAATCAGGTGCGAAAGAATAGAAACTAATTCATTACTAAATTAAAGTATCCAGCACTATCATTGTTTTGAATGTGCAAATTCTGGTTGAGGTATTCTGACTGCCTAAGGAACTGCATGGAAGAGAGTGGCAAAAATGAATCCCAGTAAACGTAGAGACCGTTACAAGAAACGGCTTTGTGAAGATATTTCTGCCAAAGGGGACAACGCTAGCTTTTGAAGATGGTCAACTATTTTCAGCACAGGGAAATAGCATTTCTGTTGATTTATTTATTTATTTTTGCTAAATACATGATTGCAAAGTGTCATGTTTCTGTGCTATGTATACCTTTATCTGTTAATTAGGTAAAAAAAAAAAAAAGAAAATATCCACATGCCTATGTAAACAAAAGAATGACTCTTCAGTGAGTGTATGTTCGGCACTGTAGTTCCCACCATCCTCTCCAGATTTACCTTTACATGTATGTCCATTATCAAAGATCTGTGAAACTCAGAAAATCAATGTCATGTTTTTTTTTTGTTTTTAAACACCTTGTTTCATTTCAGGGGTTCAGCTGTGTCAAAGTTGCTGTGTTGCTTTTCGATATTGGTGGTTTAGAAAATAAGCGCAGTGACAGACTGGGGGTACTGGCTGTGTTACACCACATGACAAATAGTGGTTGCTAAGCATTGGCAATTGACATTCCTTCGCTCTTAAGACATTCCTTCGTCAAGACACGTTATTTGTCTGTTTCCGTATCTATCAGCTTTCTTTAACTGGCCCGTTTATTGTCGTCATTCCTCTCTCTGGCCCATTTATTGTCGTCATTCCGCACTCAACCATCGTCTGACATTACCATATCAAAGCTAATGAAGTCTGGTGCTTAAGGGTGCCAAAGCATTTATATAGTATGCTATGTTTGTTCCAGTCTGCAATGGTGTAGATATAAGTTGACAGTTTATATTGTACTCATTGTGAAAACAGGTATTTATTATAATTGTTCTCACTGCAGACTGTTACTGTCACAAATAGCGCCTTATCCTCTATATATTAGGCTCTAGTCAAAAGCATACCCCATTCAGGTGCTATCTGAGTTTTCGTAAAGTCTTTGTTCCCAGTGGGAATTTCACCTGAATGAACAAAACCTGAGAAACTGAGGACATTTTGTTACCTGAGCTTCCACATTGGGATGTTTTTATTAAAGGTGACCGCAATATGTTTTTCACAATTACAGCCTTGTCAGTTTAGATATTTTAGCTAATCTTACCATTGTGAATATTTAAGGAAAGTTTGCTAACCATTAGGAATGTGGGCAAACATATCATGCTAGCTTAAATCTAATTGACTTCAAAAGCACTTGAACTCAGTTATTGTCAGATTTACCAGTTAAAATGTCAAAGCATGTTAATTCTGTTAGTGATTATACAGAAGTGGTTTGTATTGGGGTTGGAGAATGTTATTTGCGCACCAAATTTAGAGCCATTTTGTTTTTTAAAACACCATGAATATTGTAAAATAAAGACACCACTAACATGCACTGCCAATTCCTTTGCTCTCCAGAATGATTTTTCCCACATAGGGAGTTGGAGCCCACCTGATGGTTATGGTTCTCAAAAGCGTCTCACTAGTTAGCACTTCCTCCCTAAATTGTGTCCTTGTACCCAGCTCTTCACTGTAGCTCAGTAGGCAGAGCGTGGTATAACTTTGAAATGGAGGTGACCTGAATGGCACAGATATGAATGTTCTGGTTGAGACACGATTTGGGCTTTTAAGAATCCCCAAATATAGCTGCTTATACTTCAATTGAACAGATGCACATCTCAAACATATTGTTTCTTTTTATCCCCTAACCCATAATTTTCACATCTTGCTATATTAGATGTTCGGTTTGATGTTTTGATTTATTTTACAAATATGCAGTACTGCTAATTAGATGAGTATCTATAAAATATGTAATGAAACAAAAGTTGTTCTGATTACATTTAATTAATATTTTTCTTTAAGTTTCAAGTTTATGGGTTGAAATATATTATGACTCTGTACTTCAACAATCCGTTTCTTGTTGCCTTGGATTTAAACTAAATATATTGTTTTGTGAATAAAAGTTCCAAGTTTACCAGCAATTTATACCAGTTCTGTAGAATCACCACTGGGGAACGGTGTATTATTTGGGACCCAGTTGTTCTGTTCAATTTTGAACCTAAAATGTCTGTTGTGTGTTTCAACACCTGAGATTGCCTGGAACAGGGGAGCAAAATGTATTACACTAAAAAGTCTCAATTTCTTTTTTACCCAGCTCACCCCCCCAACCCCCCCTTTTCCACAAACATCTGACTTTGAGAATAAAAAAACCAAATGGAGTAATTGTGTCAGTTGTCATTAATTTTGGGTACCAATTCCTAGAGCAGGTTTGAATGAAACACCGCCGTAATGTTTTTTAGTTGTTTTAATTATGAATAAAAGACAGCATTTAAAACAAATATGGCTAGTTAAGTGCCATAAAAAATGACATTTTTCATATGATAACCTGTGTACTGTTTTGTAGTGTGGAGGGAGATGTTTTATCCGTAGCAGACAACAATATACCTGATGACATCTCCATGATGTCAAGACACCATGTCTCAACCACTAATTATACCAACACTTTGTGTTAACACTTTGTGTTAATTAGTGTAGTGAATTATATCATAGCTATTAGAAGCATGTTCACTTTCATACATTACATTCAAATAGTGTTTAATCATGTAATGTAAAACCTTCAGAAAATATATGTCCTGAAATATTGCATAGCATCGGCTATATTTTTGGAATTTAGGGTTGGGCAGTCTTTCAGTCTTTGGGAAATGTTGGTTCAAAATGGTCAAATTAGTGTCTACTGGTCTCTGTTGGAAGATGTTGATCCCATTCGATACCTCTGGGTGGCAGCATCGACTTAACTGACTACAGTTTAAATTACAGTTGAAGAAAACCTCTGTTAAATTAATTGTATTTAAAAATAAGATATTGTGAAATTATTGATTAAACATGAATATTATTCTATTTTACCGCTGTCACACAGAATGTAGTTACATACTTTCTAATGTGTCTACCTCTTTTTAAGCCAGTCACTGAGCACTGATGTAATGTGTTTTTCGGGGAAAACACATTGTAATCTGACCGAAGTGTATATAACTATATATGCACCAATATGGGAGCCCGGTGACCCATGGATTACTATGGGATGCCCTCCTGCATACAGGTTTTCCGTCATTAAGGGCCATTAAGGGCTCCTGACATTTTAAAGTAGTCAACCTCCGACCCCGCTGGTTGATATCAGGGTCCCCCTAGTCAGCAAATGAAAACGTAAGTCGCGTGCGGCGCTGTGGTTGTGGAGTGGTTGCGCTCCCGGCTCCGTTCACATATATGTATGGCTTCCTCGCCGATTCCCTCGCCAGTCTCTGGAGGCCAACCCGGCGAGTCGGCAATGACGTGACAGCGGACACACACCCCAGCCAGTTGGGCGAGGAGCTGGCGTGAAATGGATGAAAGGAATGTCCGTGCCAGAGCTCTATTCCTCTCCACGGGGAGTCCTCTCTGGTGGCAGGTTGGAGTATGAGGGAGTCTAGCCTGTCTTTACACCTCACACGGGCCAATCTGTCCCTCGTGTGTACGCCTGGTCACGGCTCATGACAGCAGCTGCTTCAGGACACTAAGGACTTGTGGGGGATTTTAGCACAGGTGTATGAAGCACGGAGTACTAGGTGCCTCCCGTGGCTATTGATCGTGGTCCCTCTTTTTTTGAGCCGGCGGGGAGGGCAGGTGTTGGGCTATGCCTGCGTCACAGCGGTGTATTGTGGCTAGGCAGTTGGGAGAGACTACTGATCAATCACGAGCGGGGGAGCTGTGATGTAAGGTTGCCAAGCAACAGCAGGGGAGAATCTGGCAGCAGGATCAGCAGTGTTTTGGGTTGGCAAAGGTGGGGGTATGTTTTCGCCTCTCTTCATCCATGCGTCTCTATCTCTCCCTCTCTGTGTACGAGGGATCTATGCATCCCCGCGGCCCATTTGATCATGTACCATGCTAACATCGCATTATTCAACTGTTCGATCGCAATGAAAATGTTCTGTGTACAAAGCATGGTTTTCCAAAATCTCTTTTATTTTGGATATGTAGATTTTCTATTTAGCAGTCACATCTTTGGTAATGACAAAAATGTAACTCATCACACATTTTCAGGTGTGTACATTTCAGTGTAATATGTACTTGAACCACATGGATGAGACCGTCAACCAAATATCCAGCAACTTATCATCATCCTTTCTTATCGTCATCCTTTCTGATAGAGCACAGATTAAACCCAGTGTCACAGACAGCATAGCCTAACCAATGAACATGGAAATGGGACAGGTGTGTACAAAATATATACTTTTTTTTGTGTATTTTAGCTTTTAGGGATGTTAGCGGATGAGCTGACAGTAGGATTCCTTGACATGCCTTCACCCCAGCTGAATGACCGCTGTCGATTCATTGCTTCATTGTTTATTACCTAAAGAGGTGTGGACCAACCAGTACGAATGTTTTTTTCTATCACAGAGTACAAAATGTAACACAAGTTTTGGAAAATGGCAACCTAGACATGACTTTAAAAAGCACAAGTATTTACAGTAAAAACACAACGGTAGGATTAGTAATTGTAACATGGGCTAACTGTGGACCCAGTCACACACACTAGCAGTATATCAATGTGGTTGGTCATGAAAAAGAATAAAAATGCTCTTACTTAAAATATGTAGTATTACTTTATATGCATACTGTGGGCCTACATAGGTGCTCAAATAATATTTTCCCCCCCAATAAAATCATTCAAGAACAATGAACAGGCCTGCCTATACCGTGCTAAACTCTGTGGGAAATCTCCATTGAGCTTTATGTTTCTGTCCAGGACTAGGCTTAATCTGTGTCCGTGGAAGTTGTCTTAAATGGCTGGTGTCTCATACGTTAGACGGTTTAAAAAAAATAAAAATACAACAATGTGTCACCTTTATTACATTTAGTCGTTTAACCAGTTTGTTTTTTCGTGACAGAAATCAGAGAGTGGACAGCGATAGAGAGAGATATTGAAATACATCCATCACAGACATTGCTTTATGACAACAACAGAAAAGGTTTAATGTTGCTGTCATTGAATCTCCTAATTAATCTGTTGACATACAGTACATTCAGGTTCTCTGGATCCATGGTTGTGTTCATAGAAACAGCAAGGGAGAAACAATGGAAATTCAAATAGATGCACAAGACGTGTTTACTTAGTGTCACCACCGATAGCTCGCGTAATTAAGCATGTGCATAATTTTGTGCTGACGTGATGAGTAACCTTGCCTCGGGCCTGAAGACTCGTTTAAGCTCCCTTTGCAAAGCCTCGGACTATAGCTCAGTGGCTACCACAGTCTTGCAGTAGTGGTTGTGCCTGGGAGACCCGGGTTTCAAACCCTGTCAATTACACATTCAGTGCCCCATGTAAACTTTGGGACAGTGAAGTGTTTTCTTCTTTTGGCTCTGTACTCGGCTCAAGCCGGAGAATATGCCTCCAAACTCAGTGGACGGCTATTTGTGATACCACAAGACAAGGACACTGCCTTAGTAACTAGGGAGTTCTTTAGTACCAAGAAATTGATAGTTCATGCTGAAGATGAGACATAACCGGTTACTTCAGGGAGCTAGGTAGCACAAATAGTGTTTTTCTTTGCCCTGGGAGGACTTTTCAAAAATGGTCAGTGGCTCAATAGTTCACTCTCCAGTGATTACTCAAAATCCTGATCAGTTTTTGCCTAATTGTTTTGTATCTATGGACCCACTGAGCATATCTGAATAGACACGACTGGGTGAAGAAAAACACTCTGTATGACTTTGCCCACTAAATAACAGATCGAGGCAAAAAGACCTGAAATCCAACGACAACTAAAGATGCCTGCAGTGCAGGCAAAGAATCACTGGGTCATTTGGTCACAACCTTGAGGCAGTTATTGTATGCAGAGGATATTCAACCAAACGGTAAACATAATGGACATTGTCTAAAAACATTTGATTCCCTGAATATGTATAAAAATCGCCATATCTTAATGGTGAAACCGATAGGTAAACACATACCCTTATAGAAAGCTGAAAATATATACTTCATATAGGGTATAGAGCCAAATGAAGAAACAAATCTCCATTGTCCTAAAATCACAGAGGGCACTTCATAGCCTAAATAGCATATATATATATATATAAGTTCTCATTCCCAGAAGGATACAAGACAAATGCTGCCTTGCCCAAATATTTTAAGAGAATAACAAAACATACATAGAGTTAGTACTGGAACATGGATTTGTTGTTGAGTTTTGCTGTACAAGGCATTTTTACATCTGTGAAAAGCAGTGGACACATTCTCACAATTGCACGATAAGTAGAAAACATTCCTTACCATAAAAAAAATAATAATACAAAAACGCAAGTACTGTAAGTAATACGGCGATTGTTATTCAAGACACTGGATGTATGGTGATAGTAGCAGCAGCACTAGCTACAGACAACTTAAACAGTATACTCAAGTGTATCAGATAGTAACAACACTCAATAGAAAATCACAAGCGGTTTCGCAGCAGGCCTTCCGAGTTTGCCGGCTTTCTCTCCCCCCTGGCAGTGATCTATAACAAGAGGCTATCTCCTCGTCTTGTTGCCGTGTAGCCACCTAAAGCGATCATCGTTACAAGTCTCCAAAACGTGCCTTAGCTGGTGACAGTCAGTTTAGCCTAGCACCTAACACCACCACACGCCCTCCACCACTGTATAAGCATTTAGCATACATGAATCCTCTGAAACTGTAAACGCGTTTCCCACCACGAAAGCACATTTCTCAATATGCATCATTTGTCAATTTTTTTTCCCCAGTCGCTCATTACTTTCGCTCCCTCAGATCTTTGTCCTTGTCCTCTTTCTCTCTCTGTTCCTTCTCCAGTTTGTCGGTTTCCGACTTTGTGGCACTGTTGTACGAAGGTGGCGAAGCGGTGGTGGGTGTCATGTCCGTTTTCTCTGTGGAGGTGGAGTTCTCCGCAAACTTCCCTATCACCAGCACCTCCTTGTCCTCAGGCTCACACACCACATTACCCCTGAGCTGCTCCTTGTAGAGCTCTGCGGCTTTCTTCAGGGCATGTCGGGCCAGGTAGCACCTGAAAGCCCTCTGGATCACCACAGCTGACATGTCCTCCTGCTTGCGCCGCAGGGTTGTGGTGATGGGTTCGTAGGAGACTTTCGAGGGGTTGGAGGCCATGAAGCGCTCCTCCATCTGACCTCGGAGGATGTCCAAGCCTTCGCCCTCGCCCAGGACACGCTTGGTGAAGGCAAACAGGATGTCAAGGCAGTGAATGCGTTCCCCGCTGACCATGGGCAGGTCCATGGAGATTAACTGAACGTTGTTGGGCTTGGCGATCCGCAGGGGCGGGTCCAGAGCGTCCGCAAAGTCTGACAGCTTGCTGTACTCCACGAACTGCGTGGCGTCCGGGTCGAAGCGCTCCCAAACCTCGTAGAACATCTCAAAGTCGTCCTCGCTCAGCGGCTCCGCCGACTCCTCCGTGGCCACGCTGAAGTTCTCCAGGATGACGGCGATGTACATGTTGACCACAATGAGGAAGCAGATGATGATGTAGCTGACGAAGAAGCACATGGCCACTGGTGGGTTGCCGCAGTTGCCCCGGTACAGGGTGCCCGGGTGCTCCACGCTGTTGTCACAGTCGGGCTCCTTGTTGTTGAGGATGGGCGCCAGGAGGCCGTCCCAGCCTGCCGATGTGGTGATCTGGAACAGGCACAGCATGCTGTTGCCGAACGTCTCGAAGTTGAACATGTCGTCGATTCCCGCCTCGTGCTTGACGTACGCAAAGGACGACATGCCGAAGATGGCGTAGATGAACATCACCAGGAAGAGCAGGAGGCCGATGTTGAACAGGGCAGGAAGTGACATCATCAGGGCAAACAGAAGCGTACGGATACCCTTGGCGCCCTTGATGAGACGGAGGATGCGTCCGATTCGAGCGAGACGGATGACTCGGAACAACGTCGGGGAGACAAAGTACTTCTCAATCAGCTCCGATAGAAACATCCCTGCAGGAAATGCCACAGACATTCACAGTAAATAACGCGTATTATCATTTATTTACTCCAAAAACATTTCATCCTGAACGCTACATTTGGGTTCAACGGAATCGCGGTTCTTACCTACAATTGAAAGGATGACAACGACAAAGTCAAACACATTCCAGCCGACAGTGAAGTAGTAATGGCGGAGGGATATCATTTTGAGCATACACTCTCCAGTGAAAAGCACTATGAAGACAAAGTTGATCCAGTAGAGGATCTTCTCCCGTCCTGGAGGCTGGTCGTCCTCCTCCACCATCATGGTGACCATGTTCAGGCAGATGAGGATCATGATGACAATGTCAAAAGCCTGCTTGGTTATGAAGTCAAACACACAGCCTTGGAACACATTCTAGAGATGGAGGGCAAGCGAGAGAGAGGGAAAGGATGATTGGAAATAAGACAGACAGTATAAAATAAATAGAATAGTGATATTGTATGAGAGAAGGGAAAGTATAATTTTACATTCAGAATTATTGGCATCACTACTGTAAATAACTTTCCTACCTCACCCTGCTAGTATTATGCCACTGAACATTTGTTTAAAATATTTTCTTGTAGATAATATTATATAAGAGATATCACTGGGATAGACCATTACTCCACACAGACTCTTTCCAAATAATTCATATCATTTATTTGTGCCTATGCTTTAATTAAAATCACAGATTTTAAATGGGGCTCAGATCCAGAGACTGAGATTTCTGTTGTAAAATGTTGATTACGTAGTCAAATTATAATTTTTTGTGGACTTTGATTTGTGGTCGGCCTTATTGTTTTTCTGAAAGACCCATTAGCTGCCAAACAGCAGCCTATTGGCAGAAGCAACTAGATTTTAGGCTAAAAGGCTGTGGAATTGGGCAAAGTTAACAATATCATTGACCTTAACAAGGACCCCAGCCTGAGTGGCCGAAAACTGTAGGAGGTAGAGTTGTTGATTTTATACAGACTGTTTTGCTTAAAAGTGCCTATAATTTTGGACCTGACTTTTTATATTTATTCATAATCATTGTATAAACTCCATTTTTTAATGTTCTGTAATTCCTATTCAATGTTTTTTGATAACATCGACAAGCATCAATATTAGAGTCAAACCATTGGTCTGGGAATGGGCTTCTGAGGTTTCTTGGAGCCAAGCTTCTTCATGGCGTTATAGTATTTCTTCTGTTCCTCTGTCATGAAGATGTCCTGACCTCCAAAGTAAAGGGAACAGAAAACCTGGTAAAAACCTCAAACTCATACCATCTATGTCCCTGTCTGTAAGTCAAACTCATACCATCTATGTCCCTGTCTGTAAGTCAAACTCATACCATCTATGTCCCTGTCTGTAAGTCAAACTCATACCATCTACGTCCCTGTCTGTAAGGCAAACTCATAGCATCTATGTCCCTGTCTGTAAGGCAAACTCATACCATCTATGTCCCTGTCTGTAAGGCAAACTCATACCATCTATGTCCCTGTCTGAAAGGCAAACTCATACCATCTATGTCCCTGTCTGTAAGGCAAACTCATACCATCTATGTCCCTGTCTGTAAGGCAAACTCATACCATCTATGTCCCTGTCTGTAAGGCAAACTCATACCATCTATGTCCCTGTCTGTAAGGCAAACTCATACCATCTACGTCCCTGTCTGTAAGGCAAACTCATACCATCTATGTCCCTGTCTGTAAGGCAAACTCATCCGACGTCATGAAGCTGCAGTTGTTAGTAGAAAGATGTTGGCAGGTCTCAGACACACACACACACAGACACACACTCAACTCTGACTATCCCATCTTTCTTTGTTATGCTCTTCTGTCTTTGTCTCTGTCTTTTTCTGTCTCAGTCTTAATCTGTTTTACTGTCTGGGTCCCTTTCTATATGCCTCTGCCTGTCTCAGTTTGTCTCTGTGTCTTGGTGTCTCTGTGTGTGCTCTCTTTATCTCCCTCTTATGGAAGATTCACCACAGATATGTTCATGCTTCACACACTCGGCTCAATGGAAGGAATCTTTCCAGACCGCTGAATTCACTGCGTTGGTGCTGTTTGCAGCTGAGACGTCAGTCCGTGTGTGTGTGTGTGTCTGTGTGAAGCAGAAAAGCAGTGTGCACAAACACACTGTCACTATTTAACACTTATCTTCTTCTTCTGTTGGTTGAAGTTGTCAATGATGACACCGATGAAAAGGTTAAGAGTGAAAAAGGAGCCAAAAATTATGAAGATGACAAAGTAGAGGTACATGTAAAGATTCTTTTCGTATCCTGGCTGCTCTTCCACCTGAAACCAAAACAATGAATTACTAAAACAATACAATCTCGTGTTTTATTTTGAGGAAAGCCAGAAGAATGAGGCATTCAGCTGCAGCTGTCTGTCCTGGGGCTTTGTAGCGCCATCTACCTGCCACTGCCAGTATGACTTACTCTTGCCCAGTATTTTAACAGAGCGAAATATTACTAGATATATTTTTTCTTCATTTGAGCAATAACAGGTTGCTTGAAGGCAGCAATATACACGTCTATTGATATAAAACTTGTTGCCATTTGGCACCGCCCCTGCTACACAGCCAATCAGAAGCTGCCACTGGTGCAATGTTTTTTAATGGTCTTTTAACCCAAACCCAACTGCTGTCCAAAATCCTAACTCTTAGCATTACTCAACCATTTCATCAACCTTAACCCCTGAGAGATTTACAGTATCCAGTAGGTGGCAGTATAGAACAGCCTGAAAAAGGCCTCAGAGAGACGGCTACTCAACATCACTTTCGACTGTCAGTCAACCTCCAAGACCACATTCCCAAAGGAACACTTACATTGCGAGAGTCAACAGCGGCGTACATGATGTCCATCCAACCTTTGAATGTTGCCTAGGAGCCAAGAAAAGCAGAGAATGAGTTACTCTCTGAGGAGTCGCTCTCAGGAGATTTCCTGCCTCCACCCTGGTCCCCTGCTGGGGCCGTGAAGACAGACTCCACAGCTACTTACGGTTAAGGAGAGCTATTTTGGCTGGAAGTACACAACATTAAAGGGACCATTTTAAATGATGCCAAGCTATGTCCAGCAAAATTACTCTACACCAGGGGTATCAATCATGTTCTGCCTTTAATGAGGCCCAGCGGGGCCACACTGATAATATCTCACAGTGAAAAATAGTCTATCCATCTTGTCGAGTATTGTCGATGCTCCCTGTCTGGATTTCATTTAAGGGATTATTAGGGAGCTGATAAAAACTGTACAAATCGTAATGACCATTTCATTTCTGCATGGCTAATTCAATTTGTCACCCCCCCCCCAAATATTCAAGAGCGTTGGTCACATAAACAGACCGAGGTATGGCCAGCTCACAGGGATCGGCACGCCGTGAACGTTTCTAATCTAAGCGGTCCGGTCCCACTCACCACTTGCAACAGGGCCAGATACCCGGCGCCGACATTGTCGAAGTTGATCTTGACGTTCTTCCAGCGGGCGCTGCTGTTGCCCAGGGCCATCGCCAGGCAGTTGGTCTTGTTGTTGACCACCTTGACGGGGAACCGGACGTCGTCCGTGGTATTGACACAGTAGTAGAACTTCCCCGCGAACAGGTTGACGCCCATTATGCTGAAGATGAGCCAGAAGATGAGGCACACCAGCAGCACGTTCATGATGGACGGGATGGCGCCGAGGAGGGCGTTCACCACCACCTGTCAATCAGAGAGGAATCCGTGACCACCCGGTAATTCCTCAATACATGTACCCACACACGAGTCATCCTTTAATGTGTGTATACTTGCTACATACTGTATATTCACACACGCGCACACACACAAACTTTGACAACATTTATGCATTTAAAATCAACAGGATGCACTTTCCTTAAGTGGAAAAAGTTAGTACACCTCTACTACCATAAGGGTGTTTGATAACACCATGCCAAGATCAAAAGACCTAGCTGAGGCCCTCAGAAGAAAGGTTATTGATGCCCATGAGTGTGGAATGAGTTACAATGCAAATTCAAAGCAAGTACAACTTTTCAGTGTTTGATAGATCATCTACAAATGGAGAAAGGTCCAGTCATCTGGCAATCCATATAGGACAGATCGTCCCACCAAGTTCAGCCGAAGAGCTGACGAAATGATGCTCATAGAAGTCTCTAAGAACCCTAGGGTCACATCTGGGGATCTACGGCACCTGCTTGACAGATTAAATCGGGAAGGGGTTTTCGCAAACTTGGCCTACACTGGGAATTCAGAAAGGAAGAAGTCTCTGCTCTCAAAAAACTATATCAAGAAATGACTGACGTTTGCCAGAAAACACCTGTGTGAAGACCACTGAACAAATATGGTCTGGACAGTTGAGTCAAAGGTGGAGCTGTTTGGCTGCAATGCCAGACAAACAAAATGACCTCAAACTGACCTTAAAGCATAAAGGTGTTGGCATTGCATTGTGGTGGTCCGGCCAACATGTCATCACATAGTCAACCATGTATTCCATACTGTACTAGAGAATACCTGTGGAGAATAATCTAAATATTGTAGGGGAACTTGAGGCTGTGCATGCAAGAAAGCCCTTGAACATGTTACAATGGAAGCAATACTGTAAAGATAGAGGGGAAGAAAAATCTCCCTGTCGATATAAGAGACTGATAGACAGTTACAAGGAACGGCTTTCTTTATAACGAAAATGCATTTCTGTTAATTTTTTTATGAATAAATAATTGAAAAGCATTATCTTTCAGTGTCATTTGTTAAATTATTTTCCAGGAGGTGTATTTACTTTTCACATGACTATATACTCTACATATAATGTATACACACATTAATATATATATATAAATATATATACACACATGCACAGCGCTGTCCACAATAATTGATGCAATAACGTTCATAAAAAAGGCTATGTTGTTTATTAGCTCAATCTTAAACTATGTGCCAATAATTTCGGATGGCATTGTATATGTACACACCCACACATATTTAAACATGTGTACATGAACACATGAAAATGCATGTGCAGAATGTAATTTTCAGTACAAACCATGCTACTAACTCTACCAAGCAGGGTATCAAGAGTTGGAGATTTAACCATTTGAGGAAAATATTATTTAAAAGAATATGCAACAGTTCATACTAAACCACTCAAATGTAAAAAGCAAAACAGAAAAAAACCTTAGAAGAGTCAGGATGAAGTCACAACAGTGTTAACTGTAAATGAAAAGACATACAAAGAAAGAAATTATGCATCAAATGGCATGAAACAAGCAACATCAAGACAGAGCAATGTCAGAGAACATAGATATAGAAGGTATTGACACAACATG
This sequence comes from Esox lucius, assembly GCF_011004845.1. Taxonomy (NCBI): domain Eukaryota; kingdom Metazoa; phylum Chordata; class Actinopteri; order Esociformes; family Esocidae; genus Esox; species Esox lucius. Next base: position 4,249,836 of record NC_047590.1, read on the forward strand.
GAAAAAGTAATGCAGATATATACAATGAAAGATATCTACAAAGATAGTTCTTTACACAAGCATGCATTCGTCCTTATTCTCCTACACCCATAAGCCCAAGCCCTTTCAAAAGATTAGCTAGCGTCTTGTTAAGAATGCTAGCAAATGTCAAATGTAACAAGACAGTCTCCTAAAATAGAATGAATAGGCATGAATTTGAATAATTTCTGACAGTATTTTTTTTCTCCAAGAGACTCAACCACGGTTGACTTTGTTGTGAGCGTCTATATTGACACACTCTCTGATTGCAGTGGAGCTCAAAACGTACTCCAGCAACGCTTACCCTCATGCCCTCAAACCGCGACAAGGCCCTGAGAGGTCTCAAGGCCCGCAGTGTCCGCAGGGACTTGATGGCACTCAGCTCAGAGTAGCCCAACGCGTTGGCTACCAAGCTCACCAGGGACACCTGACGAAGAGGCAGAAGGAAAAACAAACGTCAGGAGGCGCAGTCTCACAAACCGAGGCATACATTCAGCGGTCAGTTCATCTAGAACAGCTGAAATTCTTTCAGGAGTTTCAGATGCAACGGAGGTGTTGGTCCGAGCTGACGTGGCTACAGTAGCCCATCTGTGATAAGGACTAGCCAGACGCCTGTTCCTACAAGCCCTTCTTGCACACCAGTGTTGAACAGCGTCTTTATCTGCCTTTGGTGGCCTTGCCCGTTAGCTGGCACTACTGACGACCGAGGTACATTCTCCCGTGAACCTCCGTCATCAATGTCTGGTATCCGCTGACGGAAAGTTTTTTGTTTGTTGCACCAGTCCGGTTAAATGCTAAACCAAATTTTGGGTTTGAAAAGCACAGCAGGTCGGCTGATACTGAGATACCGGAACCAGTGTGTCTGAAACCGATGATCATAGTACACGCTGAAGGTCATAGTACGCGCTGAAGATCATAGTATGTGCTGAAGATCATAGTACGCACTGAAGATTCAAAACAAATGTTTCAGGGCAATTTCTTTGTTTTAGCTGCATTTGAGATTATATCCAAATTAAAATATATACTATATGTACTATATACACAATACTATATAAATACTATATACAAACCCATACACATTTATACAGACTTATAATAAATAATTCTAATATAATTCAAATGAACAAGCAAAATAAGCAATAAAACAAAAGAAAGGGCATTCAAAATAAAATGCTTGATGATACTTTCTATTTACAATTGTACAGACCTCCAAAAGATGGTATTTGATACTGATCTTTACCAAGGATTTCCAATTATGGTATTTTATACAGATCTTCATCAAATTGGATATGTGTGAAAAAACATTCTGTATTGTTGCCTCACTAAAACTATCTAACATTCAGTCAAATTAAAGGTTTCACTTCCCTTTCAATTGGTAGATACATAATAAATGTATAAATTCACTATAAATGGCTATCTAGAGTAACACAGAGAATGTATGTAATACCCTGACCCCAGGGTATTAGAGATAACGGTTTATTCAAGAAGTTCACATCACAACTCTGGCAGGTACATACGTCAACAATGAGGAAGTCCAGCCAGCACCAGGCGTTTGTGAAGTACTTCTTAAATCCATAAGCAACCCATTTCAGCAGCATCTCCAGGATGAAGATGTAGGTGAAAATCTTGTCAGCATACTCAAGCACGATTTTAATGGTCTTCCTCTGTTCAATGTAAATGTCTTCAAATGCCTGCATGAAGACAGATACCAAGAGTCAAACACCCGATAGACATTGAAAGTGTTATATGTGCCTGGGGTCTGTGTTCAAAGACCACACTAGATTACACATGTACTACATCACACTAGATTACACATGTACTACATCACAATAGATTACACATGTACTACATCACACTAGATTACACATGTACTAAATCACACTAGATTACACATGTACTACATCACACTAGATTACACATGTACTACATCAAAACCAGATCACACATGTACTACATCACACTAGATTACACATGTACTACATCACACAAGATTACAAATGTAATATAACACACTAGATTACTTGTGTACTACATCACCCTAGATCACACGCGTAATATAACACACTAGATTACTCATGTAGTACATTACACTAGATCACACATGTACTACAACACATTACGTAGCTCACATATGGACTACATCACCCTAGATCACACATGCAATACGACACACTAGATCCCAGATTTCCTGGACATTCAAAATCACACAGCCCACACCACTCACTAGAGCTCCGCTGCTCAGTAGGATCATGAAGATGATGAAGGTCTCAAACCAGTTGTGCTCCACGATGATAAAGCATGTCTTCCTCAGGTTCCACCAGATCTTCCACTTGCCCTCGTCGACGTTGACCTGGCAACACTGGAACCTAAGCACACAGCCTGGAAGGAAGACAAGCATGAAATCGATGCCAAAATCATTGCTTGTACTTTTAAGCAGTTTCTTTACCTCACTTTTCGGTTCTCTTCATGGACCACTTCCAAAAGTCTTCAGTCTCCCCCTGTCCCTCTTTCTCCTTACTCTCCCCCTCCCCCCGTCCCCCGCCCCTCCACCTCCCTCCCTCCCCACTCACTCTCAGTAAAGCAGTTCTCTGGGTCCTCCGACTCCTCGTCCTCCAGCTCCACTGACTCCGCTCCATCCCCTGGGGGTCTGATATCTACCGTGCTGCCCTCTGATGAGCTGAGGTTCTGGGTCTCCGGAGGAAGCTTCTGTGGGTGGGTGGGGAGAACCAGCACGTTTAACAAGCCAACGTTTCTGCGGCAACACAGCCCTTCTCTCCACCTCCCCCCGCACAGGAGCCAACATGAGCTTAGTCTTGTCATGGTTCAATCCCCACTGTCACAGACTGTGACAATAACACTGCCAGATTCACTGATCTGGACTGGGAGACGTGACTTTAGCTTAAATAAGCTCACAGAGCAGGGCTCGTTTCAAAAAACAACCATCATAATCGTCTCCGTCCATTACATGCACGCGTCGATCAAAAGTACCTACAGGCTTTGAGATTGGTAGGATCGGGGGACTCCAATTGGACTCTATAGTACAGGAAATGCTTGTCATAGCAAGAGGTTGGTGGCATGACGCACTGTGGGTATGTTTGATGTCGGCTCAGACATTAGAAAAGGACATGCAGTATTCCAGTGCATTTTCAATCCAAGCCTGAAATTGGAATCAAGCAAGAGAACATGTGTCGATGTATTTTCATGTCTACTGAAAAATGACCCGGGATTTATCGTTGGACAGGCCCTAGTTGATTTTACCCCAAACAAGAACCCCCATCCCGCCAAAACACTGAAACCCTCCCTTGAAACCTTGGCCATTTTCCTAACATGAAAACACATTATCTCCATTCCCTACAAAAAGCAGTGTACACAAGCTCGGGTCTGTTTTGGTAATAAGTATACAACCACATTAGCTTACCAGCAAGAACCAGTACTGCGCACTGTTTGTAAGACAGCATGTGGTAATAAAAATAATAAAATGATACTGGTAATAACAGATGACTGCCGATATTACCCAGGAACACATAGATGGTAGATACAGCTACTTTAGGGGTGGTCTAAGGTAATAATCCCACGGTAGAAGATTAACAGGAGACATCCCTCCGAGAGGTTATGTGGACGGAGGAGTGTCCGGGTCTGAATAATCACTAAGCTTCTTGGGTTTGGGGGATCTGACTCGTGTGACGTCCTAGCCTAACGGACTGCTGTCCTTTTTCATTTGCCATTAGGTTGTTAACGAGGCCCACTCAGACCGGAGAGACCTTTAACAAAATAATCTAAAGAAGCAAACAGTGACACGCAGGACTTCATTCCATGTGTTGTGTGGTGAGAGAGGCTGGCCTAGCTTCACCGCGTGGGTGGATTCCCCCGGCCTGTTTTCACAGCTAGGTAATGTGGTGCAGTCTTTGGGGAATAGTCTGTGGCGACTGGCTGGCTGGAAAACAGAGGAGTAACATGTCATCAGTACCAGACAGTGCAGCAGGTCTGTTTGCCGTGGGACCCAGCTAATACGGAAAAGGGGATGATGGAAGCATGCCGCCTTGCCCCCCCCCCCGCCCCCGCCCCCCCCCCCCCACACCAGGAGATAGACAGTTATACAATGTAAGGTGGCACACTGCTTCTTCATCCCTTCCTTCCCCTGTCTCGCACATGCTTGTCTTTCTTTGTTCCTCTGCACTTTCACACATCCTCTCTTTCTCCATCGCTCTCTCTTTACCAGTCTGTCTTTTCTCTCTGTCTCTCTCTGTCTCTCTCTCTTTCCCAGTCTCTCTCTCTCTTTCCCAGTCTCTCTCTTTCTCCATCGCTCTCTCTTTACCAGTCTGTCTCTGTCTCTCTCTCTTTCCCAGTCTCTCTCTCTCTCTGTCTCTCTCTCTCTCTGTCTCTCTCTCTCTCTGTCTCTCTCTCTTTCCCAGTCTCTCTCTCTCTTTCCCAGTCTCTCTCTTTCCCAGTCTCTCTCTTTCCCAGTCTCTCTCTCTTTCCCAGTCTCTCTCTCTCTCTCTCTCTCTCTCTCTCTCTCTCTCTCTCTCTCTCTCTCTCTCTCTCTCTCTCTCCCTCTCCCTCTATATATATATATATATATATATATATATATATATATCTTTCCCAGTCTCTTTTTCCTCTCTCCCTTTCCCGGTCTCTCTCCCTGTCTCTCCCCTGTCTCTCTCCAAGTCTTTCTCCGTCTCCCTCTCTCTATTCTGGGCTATAAATAGCCTTTTTGAAGGCAATATGTAATTTGTGTCTTTCCTTCACTAGGGCCTTTGTTATAATTGCTGTATACAGTTCAGCATGGTGCATCTAACCTTATGCAACTACTAAGATAAAAAGGGTTTGAGGGCCTTTTCCTCTTCAAATCTTCACTCCATCTAATACAAACCTGATGATGGAACCTCATCCTCTCCTCTCTCCATGCATTAAGATTGTAAAGTCCAGAATCAATACTCAATAATCAGGTACGTGTCATATAAGTTAAGCTATCAATGGACAAAGGGGGTGCCACTCATTTGTCATGGAGCTGAAACTGCAAAACAAAAAAGACTGAAATGAGATGGGGGTAGGGTCAAACAAAATTCGGGGATCACGGCAGTTGACGTCCAGGTGTGTAAAAACAGGCAGAGAATGAAAACATAGGCAATCCATAATAAAAAAAAATATGAAAAATAATTATTGGTTGGTTCTGTAAAATGGCATAGGCAGTCTCCATGGTTGGTGCTATGTACAATAAAATGGTCTTACAAGTGTCCTCTCTCACTGAAAACCTTGAAAGGATCCGTAACACAGCTGCAATAACAAACGGAATGGTTAAGCAGCGTCGGGTTCATACACTCTAAAACCTCCACATCTGCTCTTCTTCAGTGGCTCTGAGGGCACCTAAGGAAACAGGTTATCCACAGAGAAATGACAAGCACTTCATGCAGTGCAGAATCCAACATACACACACGCACACGCACGTTCATGAACAAACATACCCGGGTATGACCATTTTAACAATAGACACATTTCAACCAATGATTCATAGGTGCGGACGAGGAGTTGAGGATCAGCCATTCAATCCATATTTCAGGGCTAGATCCTTTTATTATTCTTTGATATAGACTACGCTAGGGAATATTCTCGGCACGTGTGATGTAACGATTGCAGGTGAACCTGCAGGGGTTGGCCGGGGACCCCTAGTGGCTGGCTGGTGACACTACAGTTGATATGCTAAGCTCCTCTTCCTGTGCGTGGACGTGAGGTGGGAGGGTCTACAGAGCCTTGCCTGCCCTGGGTTGCCTTACATGACAAGGGGTCATGGAAGTCATTAGAATGCAAATTATCTCATTTACATAAGACGATCCGAAATATTGTGTACATATGTACAGTGGATGTAAAAAGTCTACACACCCCTGTTAAAATGCCAGGTTCTTGTGATGTAAAAGAATGAGTCAAAGATGAATCATGTCAGAACTTTTTCCACTTTTAATGTGACCTATAATGTGAACAATTCAATTGAAAAACAAACAGAAATCTTTGAGCGGGAAAAGTAAGAAATAATAACCTGGTTGCATAAATGTGCACACCCTTGAACTAATACTTTGTTGCAGCACCTTTTGATTTTATTACAGCACTCAGTCTTTTTGGGTATGGGTCTATTAGCATGGCACATCTTGACATGGCAATATCTGCCCACTCTTCTTTGCAAAAATGCTCCAAATCTGTCAGATTGTGAGGACATCTCCCGTGCACAGCCCTCTTCAGTACCCCACATATGTTCAATTGGATTCAGGTCTGGGCTCTGGCTGGGCCATTCCAAAACATTAAATCTTCTGGTGAAGCCATGCTTTTGTGGATTTGGATGTGTGATTGGGTAGTTTTTAGTTTTCATTTTTCCTCCTCGAAGATTTAAGTTTATTTTTCAATTTAATTCTTCACATTATAGGTCACATTAAAAGTGGAAAAGTTTCTGACATGATTTATCTTTGTCTCATTCTTTCACATCACAAAAACCTGGCATTTTCACAGGGGTGTGTAGACTTTTTATATCCACTGTATGTGTCAGTGTGTGTGTGCGCGCAAGTGTCCATGTGTAAGTCATAGTAAGTGCTTTCTCTTCCTTTTTCAGTCTACAGGACATTCATTTGATTAAGATGAGGTATACACACTCACACACACACAAATACACGCACACACACTCACTCCAGGCATGGATGCTGCATTAAACAATTTCTTCTACAACCATAGATAATAGTGGAGAGCCATTTGGTCTGTGTCCCTTAACCAGAAAACAAACACATCAGCAAGATACAGTGTCTAATGAGAACCTCCCGGAAGAACCTGCTGCTAGGGCATAGGCGACCGTGACTCACTGTTTGTTGTGACTGTACCATCCTGTCACTGTACATTGCTATTGTTTCAACGCCCAGGGCTTCACAAGAGCAACTCCATGGAGACTGTATCAGAAAACGAATGGAGACACAATGCTACGTCTGGATAAGTTAGCAAGACGGCAAGCTAGAAACTGGATTCATAACATTCTAGCCAGTGATGGTATTACATACTGAATGTTATTAGGATTCTTAGCGGACGCTTAATAGGAACTTGGTTTGTGTTTTGTCCTCCACGACTGATCTGACTGTAGCGAGACAGATCAGATTTTCGGTTCAGAACCATGGATGACAGCACTCACTTCGACACTTTAGAAAGCTGGTTAGTCCTCAGCACCAGACTAGTCCTCAACCATAAGCACCAGAATAGTCCATAGCACCAGAACAGCACTCAGCACAAGACTAGTCCTCAGTCCTCAACACCAGAATAGTCCGTAGCACCAGACTAGTCTCAGCACTAAGTGCCGACCTTGCTTAAGGCCATGGTAATCTTTGGCACATTAGGTAATGTACATTTTGTAATTGATCCAGGGTTGGAACACAGACACCACTGCAAACTGACACAGACACACTGTAAAATAGCAGACACCACTGTAAACTAACACAGACACCACTGTAAACTAACACAGACACCACTATAAACTAACACAGACACAACACTGTAAAATAACAGACTGCGTTTGTCACTAATAGACACAGCAGTACACCGGTCAGATCTAAACCTCGTCTTTTACCTCTTTGCTGTCCATCTCCATGTCCTCGGACGCCGAGTCGCTGCTGAACTCCTCCGTGACCACGTTCTCGAAGTCAGACTCGCACACGGCAATGGGCACGCTGACCGTGAGGCTGGGGTTGTGAATGAACGACATGTAGTCACACTCGGTCATCTTCGTGCCGTCCCCCAGCTCCACCCCCAACCCCCCTCCGGGTCGCCCGTTCCCCTCCGTCAGATAGATCCCGCTGAGATCCTTCGTGATCTCGACGGCGGTGTGGTTGGATCCGCAGTGTCCCCCCTTGCCGTTGACATCGAGGGAGCTGCGGAGCTCGTCCAGGGGCTTGCTCTCTTCCAGGGACACGTCCTTGCCCCCCTTGGAGGCTCTGCCGCCGAGAAACACACTCTGGACCACCTGCCGGACGCTCGTCTTGACCCAGGCCACGCCCCTTTGGATGCGGCCCACGGCAATCTGCAGGTTGTTCATCTCGCTGTCGTCGTCCGTCGCCGCCAGGTTGTCGGCGCTGAAGGAGCTCAGCAGCAAGGCCAGAAACAGATTCAGGACCTACAGACGTGCACAGAGAAAAGACAAGAAGAAACACAGAGTAGTTGTCTTGGGAAGATCCTCGTCTGACATTATGGAAACATAAAAGATAATCGTTGATAATTGTTTGTAAGTGCAGCTCACACATTCGGAGTGGAATTTTGAGTGCTTTACATAAAAATTACAAACGAGCCACTTTGGCCAATTTGTTCTTGGTGGGGTGACCTGAAATGGGGAGAGGGGGAGTGATCGAGAAAAGGTTTCATAGCTGCACCATCTCACCGGTCCGCGTCCTTGTGGGCGCCAGACCTCTAAGGCAGGACACATCGCAGACCGGTGATTCATCCAAATGTGTTGATTAACAGAGGGCGTGGCCGGGGTGAGATGTAAAGAACGTTGATGCCGAGACACCGGGCTGGACACCTACCACCAGGTTTCCGATGACCATGACCATCATGAAGACGATGAGGCACATGCTCTGGCCCGCCACCTCCATGCAGTCCCACATGGTCTCGATCCACTCGCCGCACAGCACCCGGAACACAATGAGGAACGAGTGGAAGAAGTCGTTCATGTGCCAGCGGGGCAGCTGGCAGTCGTCCGAGATCTTGCACACGCACTCCTTGTAGCTCTTGCCGAACAGCTGCATGCCGACCACGGCGAAGATGAAGACGATGATGGCGAGGACCAGAGTCAAGTTGCCCAGGGCGCCCACCGAGTTACCGATGATCTTGATCAGCATGTTTAAGGTGGGCCACGACTTGGCCAGTTTAAACACCCTCAACTGTTGACAAGAGGTATTTAAGTAAACACAAATTTAGCCAAGAGGCACGGTAGTTCAGTGTTTCCTGTAAAATAGCCCAACTAGAAAACACACACTCTGCTGTAACGGCGTCGGCTCAGGAGAAACCGGTGTCAGGAATGGGAACTCACCAGTCGGAAAGACCTGAGCACAGACAGACCCTCGACATTGGCCAGGCCCAGCTCCATCAGACTCAGGCTAACTATTATGCCGTCAAAGATGTTCCATCCTTGTTGGAAGTAATAGTAGGGGTCCAAGGCGATAAGTTTGAAACACATTTCGGCCGTGAAGATGCCTGTGAACACCTACACAGAGACATGTATTAATAAGTTATATTCGGGCATGGTTAGAAAGTTTTACATAGATTGAGTGACAACGCTCGTGTGGGAGGAGTGTGGGTTTAGGCTTGGCATAAGTATTTAGCCTTATGGATTGTGAATAGAAATGCATATTTGTTTATCGTTTAAAGAGCATGCGGCCGAATGAATCGTATACCACACACTTGGTCAGTAAAACTGGGAAATATTACTGCATTTCATTTGTTTTTTTTTTGGAAGTTGGTGTGACTTTGCGGGGCAAGCTATACGAAGTGCAAGAGACGAGAACAATTCCCTGAGACATTGCAGCTTCAGGAGAATACTATCCCAGAAACACACGCGGCATGACATTTAAAAGCCCGCAGCGTCACTTGAACGATATCCGCCACTCACCAAGTTCCCCACGGTGAGGACGCTGGTGAACTCCCCGGTCATGGGGTAGTGCTCCATGGCCATGAACAGGGTGTTGAGGACGATGCAGATGGTGATGGCCAGGTCCACAAAAGGATCCATCACCACTGTGTTGACTATCCCCTTGAAGCTCAGCCACAGAGGACAGCAGTCCCATATCAGATAGGTGTTTGCGAACTTGTACCAGCATGGCGGACACTTCTGCCTCGACTCCTCGAGCTCTGGAAAAGTTTAATTGAATGAGTGTTGACAATATGTCCTAGTTATGGTTAGGACCTGTTGGCACGCGTGCAGCAGCGATTGAAATATAACAGCCTAATTGATGATGTTTGGGGGAAGTTCTTTGATGCTTTTCTAAAGCTAAGGTCAACACATAGTTGATGACCTGCAGTACATATTACAATGGTTTTAAAGATGTTTGGTGCATTTGTCCAGTATAAATCTTGGTATTTTCGAGTCCATATGACTTCACATCTGCTTTCCTGACCTTTTAGAAGGTCCAATCCAATCATGTTTGTGATAGATATTTATGTGTTTGTCTGGTGTGGACTCAAATTGTGCCAAATGAAATGATGCGTCTGGGCTTTGTGAGTTAAGTGCTACATTGTTCATCTATGGCCAGTGCTGCCGTCAAATTGCCAGCAAATCAGAATATATGAATAATTTCATGAATTTTATGTCATCTTTGTAAAGGTTTTCAAAGGTGAAAAGTCTTATTCCTTCACATTTATGATTACTTTTTTTTGAGCCTGTGTCGTGCAAATTCAGAAAGTCTCACACAAGCATGGCCCTTTCATTGTATTCTACAGCTCCCTGTGGGTATTTGGGTTCAATGGTCTTTTATGAAAGTCTGCCTCTCTACTTAATCTATCAAATATGACAGAAACACATTCCAAGGCTGTAAGCTCAAGTGTATGGAATGTAAGAACTTGGTAACACTTTCTGTAGATGCTCTAAGGATTTTCTGCTGACTATTAGTAACATCTTAACTATCTACCATAACCATAATCCTTAACATAAACTTAACCTTTATCCTAACCCTAACCTTAAACTTTACCCTAAACCTTACCTTAAACTTAACCGTAGCCCACGCGAGCACTTGCTTAACAACATGCAGTTTGTTGAAAGTTTGTCAATAGTACAATCATCTATACAACACATACAGGCGGAAATTGGGACTCCCAAATAAATCACCACCAAGAACTTGGGAGTGACACTGACCCTCCATGGTGTTGGTGAGGATGCTGGCCACACTCATAGCCCTGGCTCTCTCCGGCATGTCCAGGTAGTGCATGGAAGCCCGTCGAGGCCTCCTCTTCTTCAGTCTCAACTCAGAGTCGGTGGTGGTTCCCTGGAGATTGGGAGAGTAACTCAGCTTTTGGACCAGGTGGCCTCGGCAAGACTGGCTGACCGTTGTCACGACCACGCCGACCATGCTGGGTCGCTTCCGACAGTTAGCCAAACAACGGAACCAACGGATGCGAAAAAGTGCAAAACCAGTTGCCTGGCACTCCAGGCAGAAAGAAAATCTGACTTTCGAGGGCTGACGCAAACTACAGCTTACCTCATGCAGGAGCACGCCCGCAGGCGAGGCGGGCGTGGAAGTCCCTCCCACTAGCGACACGACTCCGTTGCAGTCCACGGCGCAGCGCATCTTGCCGTTGGCTGGGAGCAGGACCCGCTGGGCATTCAGGCTGGTCTGGCTGTACGTGCTGCAGCGCCGCTCCAAGCGGCAAGGCACAAAGAGGGAGCCGCGCCGGCTGTCTTCCTCGAACGTGCTGTGCTCATCGTCGGCGAAGTCGTTCTCGGAGACCACGTCGCGGGCATGGCCGCGGAAGCTGAACAAGCTGGCGCGGCTGTTCCTCCGCGGGGAGAAGATGGAGCCGCGGACACTTAGGAGGGACTGGGGTGCGGTGGGAAGAGCGAAAGGGCGAAAGGGGGGAGGGAGAGGGGGGGTGCAGGTGTCATTACTAAAAAAGGAGGATGGAGGTCATGGTGATTATGACAGAGGTTGAAGGGAGATAATAGTTGGTGACCCCTCCCAGGACAGTCTGCTCACCTGTTGACCCCTCCCAGGACAAACTCCTCACCTGTTGACCCCTCCCAGGACAGTCTCCTCACCTGTTGACCCCTCCCAGGACAGTTTCCTCACCTGGTGACCCCTCCCAGGACAGTCTGCTCACCTGTTGACCCCTCCCAGGACAGTTTCCTCACCTGTTGACCCCTCCCAGGACAGTCTCCTCACGTGGTGACCCCTCCCAGGACAGTCTACTCACCTGGTGACCCCTCCCAGGACAGTTTCCTCACCTGGTGACCCCTCCCAGGACAGTCTCCTCACCTGTTGACCCCTCCCAGGACAGTCTCCTCACGTGGTGACCCCTCCCAGGACAGTCTCCTCACGTGGTGACCCCTCCCAGGACAGTTTCCTCACCTGTTGACCCCTCCCAGGACAGTCTCCTCACCTGTTGACCCCTCCCAGGACAGTTTCCTCACCTGGTGACCCTTACCAGCACTGTCTGCTCACCTGGTTAGGTGACGAGCATCTCTTGTCCTGCGACAGCCTGTTGGCATCCATAGAAAAGCGGAAGCTTGATCTCTTGATGCTGTCCTCCGACTCTGACTTATGGAATTTATCGTGTTCTGCCTTCTCCTCCTCCTCCTGCCTCTGTTTTCTCTTCCTCCGTTGGTTCCTCCTCTCCTTGGCACTCTTGGAGCTGAGTTTGGAGGTCCCAGAGGAGGTTTCCGAGGGGGGGGCCAGTCTCCCGCTGTACTCTCCATTGCTCTCGATAGCTGCTGTAGCGGCAGCCTGCCAGCCAATGAGAACACAAGCGGAGTTGTCATGGCAACCTGTGTCTGTCTTAGGGGCTCTGGCGGACAGCGCGAGATCACAGTCGCGGCACAAGTGCCCATATAGGCTTCAAAGAACCTCCAAAAATGGACGCCAGTGTTTTGTCACACAGACTGCCAGTTTTCTTTATGACCCTGGGCAAGACTAAAAAGCAGTTCGCCAAGCAAGGGAGCAGCTTGAAAAGGATAACAAGCCCTGCCGAGAGACTAATTGAACCAGCAATGAAACACACACTGGGGCCAACGTGGTTCACCAAATCCAAATTACCAGGCCCTCTGTGGTCACCACAGGCAGAGATAAGGGGACAAACCAGACTCACCTAACAGGTTCCGAAATTAAAAGATAACATTGCGCTTGCAGTTCAAAAAAGCATTAGATTGAATGTGAGAAGCACAAGTGGTTAACTCAGGCTTTTGGTTATTGTGTGGTTGAAATCTTTACATGAATAAAGCTTTCTACCACACGTGTGCGCTATATCTGATGTTTCAAATATTTTTTCTACAAATTTGTTGTTCAGAGTGCCTGAGATATTCCTGATTTAAACTGAATTGTTGTTCCGTCTTGTCAGTTTCTCCTTGCTTACACTTGCTTTAGACCCTCCCAGTAAAATACACCCCAACCTAAACCACCATGGAGTAGCCAATACTGTTCCGGTCTCGTTCAAGTACGGAAAGAGGGGACGGTTGGTGGTGTTGTTTAAATTCAGTAAACCTGACAGGATTCTACACAATGCCCCTTTTAATCTCCAGGCACTGAGTGGCCCAAAGGATATCAAAAGTCCAATAGGTGAAGGTCTTGTTGAGTCAAGAAGTCAAGAAGGTTCGGTTTGTCACACAGCGTCACTAGTTGCATTGATTTATTTAAGGAAATGTATTATGTTACTTCACACATGACACACACTTCGCCTGACACACACACACACACACACACACACACACACACACACTTTGCTTGTCGTCCTACCAGTGTCGCCCCTAGTGTCATCAGTCTATGTCGTCTGTTTCCAAAATGTTTTTATTACTTTTTATCTATTATCTATTAGATCATTTTCTTCTTAATTGACTCGCCTAGTTGGATAAAGGTTAAACAAAAATAGAAACTAATTTCCACGAGGCCTGGGTGCTATTGTGGAATGTAAGTTAACCGACGTTTTGGTTTTCCAAAAGTGCTGGTAAAGGATAGTGCTTACAATGCAAACGTGGGTTTCACAGTTTTTGAGAAGGTTGTGCGCTCGCTGAATGTAAGGAATTCCTAACTTTATTGCCAAGGTTTCTGGGGCCGCTCGGGTTGAAACCTTGATAAATAAAACAATCAATTGGGGAGTCTTAACGCGGTGCGGGCAGGCTGTATTCTTAATGGTCTCATGACCTAACCCGTCGTTGTTGCATGCACGCTCTCCACATCACTGAGGAATGTATTCATCAACAAATTAGCATGGGAGAAGTAACATTATACAGGTTATTTTTTCAAACGCATCCACGCTTGCTCTCGGTACGTGCATTTCTGTGACATCCATGTTTCACTTGGTATTGTGCTGCAATGCTGACCTCCTAGCCAAGCTGTTCTGGTGAATAACATGTGAAGTGCAGCAGAAGGAGCAGTAACCTCCCTCCCTTCGTGAAACTCTACTACCAACACCGCGCACAGGCATTCCTCCTCCTCCAGCCACCTCTTGTTTCCATAGTAATGGAGCGCCCTTGTCTCCAGGAGCTTGATTCTAAGCATCAAGGCACACTTATTTCGGAGGGGATTACGGGCTTGAGGGAGCCAGGGGCCAATAGAGAGGGCAGGATAGGAAAAGACAGAGAAAGATATTGACGCCCGTGGAACTCTCCAGGCGATGCACAGCCTTAGATATGACCCGGACACCATCTCCCTTTTGCCCAGCGTTCTGCTCCGTACCTGCGCCTCCTCCTGCTGTCGCTTCAGTTGCTCCAGCATGGCCTGGAACTCCTCCTCCTTCTGCGCGGCCTCCTCAATGGTGGCCTGGTTCTGCTCGTCGTAGGCCATGGCGACCACCGCCAGGATCAGGTTGACCAGGTAGAAGGACCCCAAGAAGATCACCAGCACAAAGAAGATCATGTAGGGTTTACCTGCTGCTCGCAGGGTCTAGGAGGCCCGAAGGGAGGGTGGGGGGGAGGGGGGGGAGGGGGGGGCAGTAAGAAATAAAAAAGGCATGTAAGGCACATTCATTGTTTAGTCCTAGACTAGGCTTAATCTGCGTCCACGAAACCGGCCCTCGCGGTTCATGATCACCTGTTTTGGCCATTTTGTCTCTAACTAACCAATACGTTTTAGCCCACCTGTTGGTAAAGGTTTTCCCAGAAGTCCTGGGTCATCAGTCTGAACAGGGACAGGAAGGCCCAGCTGAACGTGTCGAAGCTGGTGTAGCCGTAGTTCGGGTTCCGGCCAGCTTTGAGGCAAATAAATCCCTCTGGACACGACCTATGATGGGCAGACCGTCCAAAATGCAACCGGGTTACTTAACCACAACCGGGTTACTTAACCACAACCGGGTTACTTAACCACAACCGGGTTCAAAATAATTCTGCCTGAATCTCTCTGGCATTGATGCCAAGTGCTAATTCAGTTAACATTTCATCAGTGCCTAAGCGTTGCGGGGACATTCAATGTGTGTGTTGAGGCTTTCTCGGTGGAGGTGATTGGCTATAGCAACCTGACGTGTGCTCTGGTCTTACCCAGCTCCACTGCCATTCCCACAGAGCAGGGCGTCCTTGGCGTTGGGGAGGTAATAGTAATTATCTAGAAGAAAGGTGAGAGGAACAATCAATCTGCTGAGTAGCGGGGAAGAAAGGAAGTTAGACACAGAAGTCTGGAGGGAGGGTGGAAAAAGGGGAGAGATGATTGAAACGGAGCAAACCGTCGTACAAACTCAATGGATTTTTAAGCTTGTTCTGCATCACAATAGGTGAACAGCTGTCACCTGATGTAGCTGGGTTTTGGGTTAAATAAACAAAACCAAACACGGCCTTAACATATTGAAGGTTGCTGTTATCTTTATTATTATATCGTGCAGAGCTTATTACTCTAACGATCGCCCCATCGCGGCCATAACGGGTACACTCAATGTTACCAATTAACCGACAGGAAGGGAATGAACCACTTCATAACCACTAATGGCCACTCAATGGGGCCCAGAGCCCTTCCTACGCATGGCCGCTGAGGCTTTATAGCAGTTGCTGAGACCTCAAAGACAACTTGAGTTATTCTGTGCTTGAATGGCGCACTCAGGTGGTTCAGGAAGATCTTCCGATCTTATTTTCCCCTCCCATTAATGAAACATGACCATTGGGCATCAGGATATTGTGGTGTTAGAGGTCACATTGGAGGCGGGTCTCTGAAATTCTTGAAGCGGCAAGACATTTACTTCCTGTTAAACAGAGTACCGGCAGGCCATGGTGAGGAGGACCGAGAGAGTCTGACCCTTCAATAGCCTGGCCTGGATGACCCTCCCGGCTAACTGCTTCAGATGCTAAAGCCAGACATCTGCGCCCTGACTGTCTCTCTCCATCCCTGACTCTCAATTATGTGCCTGTATGACATTGCATCAGTTCCGCCGTCAACTTAGATTGTCATATCCCATTTCTCTCTCTCTCTCTCTCTCTCTCGCGCCGCTGCTCTCTGTGTCTCGGCAAGTCCATTTCCTCTCACAGTAAATGTTTCCTCTGTTCCATCTCTGTTTTCTCCATCTCCCCCATCCCCATATTGATGGCTGGTCTTAATGCCTGCCTGCCTGTCTGCCACACCCCATCAGTGGCCTGTGACTCAGCCTGCCCGTGACTCATCTCTCTCTCTCTCCCTTAATGTGCACGCCGTCTCGCACACCAGAAGAGGAAAGGGATGGGGGCGCTGGGCCGTTGTTCGGTGCGATTATCTGCCGCGTTTTTTCTCGCCGCGTCCTACTCGGAATGGCCCCCCCCCCCCACTCCACGGCCAATCGATGTCACTCTGTATCACGCTGTTTCGCGGACGGCGGACAGGGCTGGCTAGCAGGGTTCTCATTCACAACTTATTTCAGTGTGCAGTCAGTGTAACGGTATATATTCCAATGCTGTCTGAAGCCCAGAGCTCCAATACCAAGACGGCCTGACGGACAAAACAAGCGATTTGCTTACTCTTGTCACTGATGTGCTCGATCCAGTCGACGGAGCTGGAGGCGTTGACATCGGTGCCGTTGACAAAAGCGCCGCCGAAGTCCGGACCTCCTTGAGTTCTGTTCAGGCCGTCGAGGGCTGTGGTGTTGAGGATGTTGCGGACACACTTATGCCTCAGGTTCCCCATGAAGAGCTGCAGGCCGATGAGGGCGAACACGCTGAGGCAGAAGACGGTGAGGATCATGACATCAGAGAGCTTCTTGACCGACTGGATCAGAGCGCCCACGATCGTCTTCAGCCCTGGAAGGAGGATAAGCCATAGTCATGGTTACCAGGCCCTTTGGCCAACCGGTTTATAAATAATATTCCCAATAGAGACGGTGGTTGGTGTTCATTTTAAAAAGGTAATAACACATACCGATATGCCCCTCGCAAACTGTAGAATCCTAGTGTAGTTTAATGTTTGGTGATAGACTTTTGAATAGACTTGGATCCTTACAGTCCTGTCATTACTTAAAGGTGCACTGCGGGATCTCAAGCACACCGAATATCTACAAACCCCATTCCAAAAAAGAGTAAAAAAGGAATGGAATAATTTACAAATCTCATAAACTTATATTTAATTCACAATAGAATATAGATAACATATCAAATGTTGAAAGTGAGACATTTTGTAATGTCATGCCAAATATTGGCTCATTTTGGATTTCATGAGAGCTACACATTCCAAAAAAGTTGGGACAGGTAGCAATAAGAGGCCGGAAAAGTTAAATGTACAGATAAGGAACAGCTGGAGGACCAATTTGCTATTTATTATGTCAATTGGCAACATGATTGGGTATAAAAAGAGCCTCTCAGAGTGGCGGTGTCTCTCAGAAGTCAAGATAGGCAGAGGATCACCAATTCCCCCAATGCTGTGGCGAAAAATAGTGGAACAATATCAGAAAGGAGTTTCTCAGAAAAAAATTGCAAAGAGTTTGAAGTTATCACCATCTACAGTGCATAATATCATCCAAAGATTCAGAGAATCTGGAACAATCTCTGTGCGTAAGGGTCAAGGCCGGAAAACCATACTGGATGCCCGTGATCTTCGGGCCCTCAGACGGCACTGCATCACATACAGGAATGATACTGTAATAGAAATCACAACATGGGCTCAGGAATACTTCCAGAAAACACTGTCGGTGAACACAATCCACCGTTGCTGGCTAAAACTCTTTAGGTCAAAAAAGAAGAACAGGATCCAGAAGCGCAGGCGTTTTCTCTGGGCCAAGGATCATTTAAAATGGACTGTGGCAAAGTGGAAAAGTGTTCTGTGGTCAGACTAATCAAAATGTAAAGTTCATTTTGGAAAACTCGGACGCCATTTCATCCGGACTAAAGTGGACAAGGACAATCCAAGTTGTTATCAGCGCTCTGTTCAGAAGCCTGCATTTCTGATGGTATGGGGTTGCATGAGTGCGTGTGGCATGGGCAGCCTACACATCTGGAAAGGCACCATCAATGCTGACAGATATATCCAAGTTATAGAACATATGCTCCCATCCAGACGTCATCTCTTTCAGGGAAGACCTTGCATTTTCCAACTTGACAATGCCAGACCACATACTGCATCAATTACAATGTCATGGCTGCATAGAAGAAGGATCCGGGTACTGAAATGGCCAGCCTGCATTCCAGATCTTTCACCCATAGAAAACATTTGACGCATCATAAAGAGGAAGGTGCGACAAAGAAGACCTAAGACAGTTGAGCAACTAGAAGCCTGTATTAGACTGATTGGGACAACATTCCTATTCATAAACTTGAGCAACTTGTCTCCTCAGTCCCCAGACGTTTGCAGTCTGTTATAAAAAGAAGAGGAGATGCCACACAGTGGTAAACATAGCCTTGTCCCAACTTTTTTGAGATGTGTTGATGCCATGAAATTTAAAATCAACTTATTTTTCCCTTAGAGTGATACATTTTCTCAGTTTAAACATTTGATGTCCTCTATGTTGTATTCTGAATACAATATTGAAATTTGAAACTTCCACATCATTGTATTCTGTTTTTATTCACAATTGTACAGTGTCCCAACTTTTTTGGAATTGGGTTTGTATGAATTAAACATAGAACATTTCGTAGGAATTGCACAATAACAGGTGGTCGAAATAATACAAAAATAATACAAATACAATGTAACGGCTTGTGATCGCCATTTTCCCAACTACTGGCCGAAAATATACAAAGTATCCACAGTGCATCTTTAATTCCGAAGTGTTTTGTGCATGAATGTAATCAACTCATTTGAAATGTGTCTAGAGTGATATAGTCATATAATATATATATTTTTTAAATGGACCTATTTGGATCATTCAGTTTGATGGGGACCAAGTGTGCTAGGGTTGTACTGACAGAACACAAGCCGACGTAGGCTACGATTAGAATCGCGTATTAGGCACAGAGATAATGACGTGACCTGTTTGTATATGAAACCAAGAGACTCCACGCTCGTAAGAGTGTGAGTCATGTCATTATCTAGCATCACTACAGTGCAAACCAAGTAAAACAAATAAAACACACACACACACACACACACTCAGTTGACACACACAAACAACAGGACACAAGGACAGAGAGGAAAAGCCCTAGGAATACAATGGATAGAACCGGCCTAGCACCTATTCCAGACAATTTGTTTGAACTTGCACTGGCTGCTGGGTATTGTAAGGTAATCATTTCTGTTGTATTGTGGAATCTTCATTCAAATCATGCAAACTGAACAGAATCTGTTCTTGCGATGTGGTAAAGAGGTCAATGGATCTCTAACCAAGCGGTGGAAATGTCATGGCACCGCGTGGGGGAAAGATTTCGCAAAGGAAAACCGGAAGAATTTCCTCATGGACTCCCAGCAGATTTAGCCTACATTTGGGTACTAATAGTAAGGGAGGTGGCTTCCCCGGCTAATGCACCCCCACCCAATCAGTAGTATGCCCCAATCAGTCACAAACTACTACTACATACTACACAGAACATACTTCACCATCACCCATGGAGTACTTGTAGTATGTAGTATGCAGTATGTGATTTGAGATTCAGCACACTTATCGCTCACTCTCAAATAAAATTGATTTCTGGGATATTGTATACAATTTGCGGGCGTCAGGGAGACTCCCAAAACGTCTGGGAGAGTAGGGATGTCTGATGTTCTAGTCAACAATCCACTGCATTACAGGTAAAACCAACTTTTACTACGCTAGGTTTTTCCTATGCTAGGTATGTTACTAGCTATTTTAAATTGCACAAGTTCGTCAGCAGTCACTTTTTTTCCAATTTGAAGAGCACTGTTTTTAAATGTTAAGCAGTGAAAACAGACAAATGTCAAAATCAGGGCCTTTTTTAATGAAGACATAGGATTTGGATTGAAGACATAGGATTTGATGACGACTATTCACTTCATTAGAACTGAGTTTTTGACGTGTACAAATGGTAGCGTCTTAATGTTTTTTGGGGAGTCTTGTCCTTCAGTATTCTACTACGATCCAATTACCTTTTTACCGCATCTATGTCACTCGATTCAACAAATCACAGCTCAGATTGATGGGTACACTCCCTGCTTAGCATCTATGGGTTCACGCTCTATGGCCACCAGTCCACCTATTATGCCAATATTGGATGGCGACGCCCGTTCTAATCAATTCTATTTCTATGGGAGGAAACATGTAGACACAAATGCTCACCACACAAATTAGCTTTCGCAATGTCCCATGCTTAAATAAGTAAAAAAAATTATAAAAAACTCCACCTCATTTCCCCAAAAGAGCAGGATAACAAAGGAAGATAATTGCGTGAAAAAAGTGAAGGATACGGAATGTGTCTAAAAGCGTGGAATCTTTTCCATCTCAATGGAGTGGGCCCGGATTCCTGCTTTTATTGGCCTGCGGAGAGGCAGCGTGACTGAGGCAACACCGCCAGGCTAAGCTAACGTGAGATGAACAGTTACTGTATCTCAGATGAAGGTGATTAGCCGTTAGCATTTAGCCTTGTAAGCTAACAATTTAGCAATTAATCTTTGATCTTCAACCTGGGCTCTCTCACCTGGGATGACCGATATAGTTTTGAGGGCTCGGAGAACCCTGAAGGTTCTGAGGGCCGAGACATTACCCAGGTCCACAAACTCTGTCACATATCTGTAAGGGAAGGGAGGGAGGGGTGTGTGGTACGGGGGGGAGGGCGGGGTGGATGTGGGAGGTCACACACACACACAGAAGACACACACGCGCACACACACCATGACAAGACAAGGGTTTTTGGGGTGGGTGGGGGGGGGGTGGGGGGGCAACAAACATCACACACAAGAGACACTTTGGCTGACAGGTTAGAGTGGAGACACAGACTCTTACCTGGGATCACTGAGATAGTTTTCAAAGCTCGCAATACTCTGAATGTGCGCAGAGCTGAAACATTGCCTAGGTTTACAAACTCTGTTACATACCTGCGGGATTAAATGCACAGTTACCAATCAGCAGTGTAACCTGGATTTCCTTTTGCACACACCCACACACGCGCTCACAGAATCAGTGGCCCCTCTCCCCGTTTGTAGACTATGCGCTGTTTCATGGAGCCCCAAAGGATATTTTACTTCCCGTGACTCAGTCGAGGTCTAAACTAAACATGCAGAATGAACAAGGTGCCAGGTACAGTAGTGGTTGTGCAGTATTTCACTTCAGCAGGTCATTGAATAAGCCATTGTTGGTTAACATTGCTACAAGTTAACCAACATTTGCAGTCTCGCCCGTTGTCTAGATCAAGGACTGGGCAGGCAGGGCCAGCGGATATTGTTGGTCGCTCTTTCATACCACGTGAGAAAGGGTGTCGGCCATGGCAAAATGCGAGAACACGGTACAAAAGTTGCTTTAAAACCGCCCCAGGCGGGGCACAGAGCTCCACGGTACACACACGGCCCCGGCACTGACTGACCCGAGACGTTCTGTGCCCATGAAACCTGGAAGACACTAGATGTGACATGGACTGCAGCCCGACACAGTGCGCCTGCAAAGACAGTCCAGATAATACAGCCTGCCACCTGGGTGTCTGGCCTGCAGCCGTGTGCTGGTTTCTCTAATCCCAGCGGAGGAATGTGGATTCGGTAACTCTGGGGGTGGGGGGGGGGGGGGGGGGTCGCTGTACTGGGTCAAGAGTACTATGGTCGAACGGAAATACAAGCCACTGTTTGCATTACTGACAACAATAGTGTGTGACATGGGGGCGGGGGGGGGGTCTGGTTAGGATAAAGAAATTTTTAAAAATCTGCTATTGATCATGACTGGAAACACAAGAAATACACAGAACCAGGCTTTACTCACGCCATGGAGATGACCATAAAGTCCAACCAGTTCCACGGGTCCCGGAGGAAGGTGAACTTCCCAACACAGAACCCTCTGGCCAGGATTTTAATGAGAGACTCAAACGTGTAGATCCCTGTGAAGGTGTACCTGGCAAAATCACAAGAGAGAGAGTCATTATGGCGGTTATGAAACAGCAAAACCATGGGAACGGCCCCCGCTCAGTCAAACAAAATTGCCGCAGGATTGGACCAAAACGACAGTATCAGTCCTCTGGCAGGGTAGGCGCCGTTCTAGTTTTGACACAGACGTTGTTTTAAGCGGTTACAGCTAGCGTGGATACTGGAGCATAGCCAGTGTTTCAACTGCCAATCAAATTACTTTCCATTGGTCTCTCACAGAAAATATTGTAAGGGATTTCTGGAGCCCAAGCAGGCACTCTTACCCCAGAAATGGAATGCTTACGTCCTACCGAGAAACCCTGTTTCTCTGGTGCCCGTCTAAATAATGGAACAACCTATCATTTTCAAACCAGTAACAAACGGGAATTGAGTGCATGTGTTAAGCTACTTACTCAACATTCTTGGCCCAATCCGGGGGGCTGCTCAGGGTCATGAAACCACAGTTGGTCAGGATTGTGAACATGATTAACATGCTGAACATCGTGAAGAGACATGGGTCAAGGAAACAATAAGGGGTTTGTGGGTTAGCGTCAAAATGTGTCACGTCAAGGTTAACTGATAATCAAGACTATCCAAGGCTTTGTGTTTTCCCTGAACCTGACCTGAATGGGGAAAACCCCTGTATAAATATCTAGGACCCAGACTGTTTTCATGGTGAGGTCAGATGGTTAGTAAATCAGCAAAAACAATCTACCATTACATATTCTCAACTTCAACAATGCAATTTAGACACATTTCTGTAACATACCGCACATTTCTGCATATGACACCTAACTAGGCCAAAGGTACATCAAAGCAAGTCTTCATATAGGTGTGAAAGGATATGAGTGAACTAAAATTGAGATTGCTATTCTTCGTAGAGGGTTGAAGGGGCTTAAGATGTAGCAGGCTGGAGTGGCGTTGAAACGGAAGATGGCCTTTCTGCGATTCAATACTATGAATGTCTGAGAGAGAAGGAGAGAGCAAGAGAGTTGAGTTCCCCAAATGACATGCCAACAGGCCACCATAACAGCTCTGACCGGGGAAACCCAACGAAACCGTACCGACGCCAGGTCACGGCGTTGTTCCCTTACAGCACTGTCCATGGGGCGTTGGGCTGCCCTGTCGTCCTGCAATCATGGCGGTTGTTCCTCCGGTCTGGCACGCTCAGACCCCAGACCATCACTGCCACACAGTCCCACTCAACCATTGTATGTGTGTGTGTGTGTGTGTGTGTGTGTCTGTCTATACATTTTGAACATAGCGGGAGGATGACATAAGAACAAACTACTCTCCTTTCGGTGGAGAGACTGAACAGGTGCGCTGCCGACCATTGTCTACCTTTAACATAGGGATTATATTACCAAACCATGTGCATCTGAATGGCTGCATGATCAGACACAGCGAAACAAACAGCGGCTTGACACGCCCCAAAACCAACCGACACGTCAACGTAACGACTTCTAATTAACACGCGTGTCCACAAAGGCTTTCCAGGCTACATTTGGCAGCACCACGGTGTCATAGACAATGTTTGAAAAAACAAACGTAAATCCTCAGGAAACCATGAACTGTTTCAAGGTCAGGTTATGTGAGTATTTAGCAGGGAACGGACTGAACAGTCTCTGAGGCGTTTCCTTCTCACGCTGTGTATGTTAAGCTGAGGCAACAGAACGTTGGGAGAACGTCGTACTACAGCCTCCCCTAGGATGTCCCGTTCAGGTAAAGACAATGGGCCCAGGAAGTTAACACTCGATGGGCCATGAACAAGTGGAATGGGAACTATCAACTGGAAGGACACCATTTTGATGACGGAACTGGGGCAGAACATTTAAGGTCACGCAGGTAAGGCACCCGCAACATTGCTACGCTACCAACCGAGGCAGGGGTGAGCGGTCTCTTTGGGCCAGTCAGACAGATTGCTTGGTGGTTGCAGTGGAGTCCTCCTCCCTTTGGACCAGTGGGGAACTCTGAGGGCCTTCCAAGGTGTTGGCGCACCAAGGCTAGCCACTGCCTAGCTCTACCACACCTGTGGAGTTACCAACAAGGACAATATGATGATTCATTTAAGTTAAAATCTCCCTTTCTGGCGTCAACTTTCATCAAGAGGTTATGCTTAGGATGTGATGTCTCCGCGTAAACTGAGTGATGCCACGATTCTGTGACTGTTCGGTTGGATGCAGCGTTGTGGAAGCGTTTTTCCACAACACTGCAGACGGCCAAGGCCCAATATCTGTGGTTTGCCACTGTTTCAAACGGTCACCATTTGTTGAACAGGGAGGGATGGAAATGGAGTGTCCAGCCCAGACCTGAGCAAACTACGGCCCGCGGGCCACATCCGGCCCTTTGTACGTCCCTGTCCGGCCCGCGTGAGGCCAATCATAAATGATAGGGATGCACCGAAAATTCAGCCACCGAATAATTTACACAATCTTTTCTTTCAGGGTTTTTGGTTTTCGGCCTTTGAAAATTTTATTTTGAAAAGCGTTCAGTTTGTATTACTTACGTATGGACGTATATGCGTGCGTGAGCTGAGAGTGAAGGTGAACAGCGACAAGTGACGCTAGCCAGGTTACCCTCAAGATGTCGGCTCACGCTAAGAAAAGAAAAGTTGATAACAAATGCCGTGTTTCAAACAAGACATGGACTGCCAAGTATTTCTTTACAGAAATTAAAAGGTAAAGCCGTTTGCTTAATCTATGGTACACAGGTCGCTGTGTTATATGATTATAATTTGAATCGCCACTACACGACCAAGCATGAGGATAAATACAGAAATCTGTCTGATGAAGAGCGTGTGTGGGAGTCTGATGCGTTGCTAGCAAAACTGCAAACCCAACAAGGACTTTTTACGAAACTTCACACCCCCAGAGATGCAGCCGTCAGGAAGTTTTGTAATTTCGCACAAAATCGCAAGAAAAAGTAAAGCGTTTTCTGACGGAGAGTTTATTAAGGAGTGTTTATTTGACTCTGTTACGTTGTTGTGCCCGGAGAAAAAGGGCGCATTTGAGAAGGTGTCACTCTCCCGACGCACTGTAACGAGGCGGGTTGAGGACATCGCTGGAAACTTGGAGCTTCAGCTGAAGAACAGAGCGGCCGACTTTGACTATTTTTCTCTGGCTTTGGATGAGAGCTGCGATGTACGTGACACCGCCCAGCTACTCATCTTCTTACGTGGGATAACTGCCGACTTTCAAATCACGGAGGAGTTGGCAGCCATGCAGTCAATGAAAGGGACAACCACTGGTAATTACTTGTTCACAGAAGTAAATGCATGTTTGGACATGTTAGGACTGAAATGGGACAAGCTGGCAGGTGTGACAACAGACGGTTGTCCAAATCTGACGGGGAAAAATGTTGGACTTTTAAAGAAAATGCAGGATAAAGTGACAGAAATGAACCGTTTGCAGAAATGGACATTTTTGCATTGTATTATACATCAGGAAGTGTTATGTAAGACAGTGTTAAAAATGAACCATGTTGTTGACGCTGTAACTAAAACAGTTAACCTCATCCGAGCGAGAGAATTAAATCACAGACAATTTGTTGCATTTTTGGAGGAAAATGAGATTGAACATGGTGACATAAGCTATCACTGCACTGGTCAGGTGGCTCAGCCTTGGCAAAGTGCTGAAAAGTGTCTGGGACCTGAGAGACCATATTCAGGATTTCTGTGTTAAGAAAGGACATAACATCCCAGAGCTTTCAGATAAAGACTGAGTGGCAGACCTCGGATTCGCTGTGGATGTGACTGCACTAATGAACAAACTAAATGTCAAACTGCAGTGCAAGGGCCTTTTTGAGCACGAGATGTACAGTGCAGTGAAGGCTTTCATGAGAAAGTTGCAGCTTATCTCAAGCCAAGTGAAGGACAACATTCGGACCCCTTGCCAAGACTAAAGGAAGCCAAAAGATCAGCCGATCAAATCCACAAGTACTCAACCATGTTAGAAGCACTGCATGCAGAGTTTTCGAGGCGATTTCAAGATTTCAAAACTCTTGAGAGTGAAATGCACATGGTTTCTTCTCCCTTCAACTGCAGTGTGGATAATGCACCAAGTGATGTTCAGATGGAACTCATTGACCTGCAGTCTGACACACTTCTGGCAGAGCACTTCAGGTCAGTCTCACTGCTGGACCTTTACTCCTCCCTCAAAAAGGAGAACTTTCCACACCTGAGGAGGCATGCTCAGAGGATTCTAGTCCTCTTTGGATCTACCTATGTATGTGAACAGACATTCTCAGTGATGAAGTTCAACAAATCCAAACACAGATCCTCTATCACTGATGACCACCTCTCAGCTGTCCTTCGCATAGCCACCTCAGACATTCAGCCAGATTTCAATGCCCTTGTTCAAGCCCAGAACAGACTGGATTATTCTCACTGAAGAGGTAAAATGAGGTGGAAAACATTACAAGTTATTGTTTGTTGTATTGCTGTATTTCTATAAACTTGTTAAGTTGTTTTTCATTGTTTGTGGAGATTAACAAGTAAAAAAAATAACTGCACTGATTCAATAATTGCTTTTGTTTTCTTATTTGACCTATACACCACAATTTCACATTGCCTAATATAAAAATTTACAGAAAAGTTTTATTCTTCCGATTATCAGTACCAGCTATTCAAAATATATAATTTAGTGCATTTTATAATGGAAGAAAGTTGAGCAGAATTAAGTTCAAGTTATCGTTGGTGTGGCCCTCTGACACAATTCAGGTTTCTCATGTGGCCCCTTGTAAACATTAATTGCCCACCCCTGGTCCAGCCATTCCAGATCCAGGGACACCAGGCCCAGATGAGAAACAAACAGTTTAAGTGAATCAGCCTGTACGCCAGCAGCTAGGGACTTCGTCAGACACCTCCCCAGACACAGGCCTAGGACTTGGTAGGATCAGGACACACAGGAAATGGCAGGCACTTCTCTTCCATCATCAACTGATAGAGACTCCCTGCTATGCATCAACTCAGCAACATGGGCAGCTGGCTAGCAACTAGCTCATTAAACAGAAAACTGAAACTTGTAGCTCCTCTGGGATCTCAGATGCGCCAGCCTGCTGGAGAACAGAAACTCAGCACACACCTGTCCTCCAGAATGCAGCCACACGAGAACAGCTTCCATGACAGCCTGTACACCAGAAGAACTTCCATGACAGCCTGTACACCAGAAGAGCTTCCATGACAACCTGTACACCAGAACAGCTTCCATGACAGCCTGTACACCAGAAGAGCTTCCATGACAGCCTGTACACCAGAAGAGCTTCCATGACAGCCCGTACACCAGAAGAACTTCCATGATAGCCCGTACACCAGAAGAGCTTCCATGACAGCCTGTACACCAGAAGAGCTTCCATGACAGCCTGTACACCAGAAGAACTTCCATGACAGCCAGTACACCAGAAGAACTTCCATGACAGCCCGTACACCAGAAGAACTTCCATGACAGCCCGTACACCAGAAGAACTTCCATGACAGCCTGTACACCAGAACAGCTTCCATGACAGCCTGTATACTACAGCAGCTTCCATGACAGCCTGTACATCAGAACAGCTTCCATGACAGCTTCTGGGCCAGGAATAGCAAACCTTGACAGCCTGAACACTAGAACATTTTCCAGTTTCAGGAACAGATTTCTCAATTGGCAGTCTGAACACCGAAATAGCCTATGGCTACTCAGCAACCTTACCTTGACATGGCAGATGAAAGACCAGTGGCACCCTTGCTGGAATAAGATAGCAATGCAGCTCTGGTTCCCAAAGTAGTATGGAAATCCAGATCCTAGGCAACAGTGACTTAAGTCTGGTTTCAAGGAAAGACTACTTGGGCATGAAGGAACTACCTCACCAGGAGTACTCTTCAGACTGACAAATCACCCAACAAATTAGATAGTAAACCCAAATGTATTCATTATCAGCAAACTTCACAAAATTGCAAAATAGCAAATGCACTTGTAAAACAACATGCATGCTACTATTTTTTAAATGTTATTCCAAGGTTCAATCTATGGAAACTACTCCAACATTAATATCCTTGTTACCTAAATTCTAAAATGGTTGCCACATTTTTGTTGCAAACAAATAAACAATAGAGACTAAAAAATTGCTGGACCATCTAAACCATATTTTTATTTTAAGAAAAACTATTTTTAGCTCTCTGAAGATGCACAAAATGTTAAATAAAAAGATGCAAAAACTAAACTCATAGATGGGAGAGACTAATATAGTACATAAAAAGGTGATCATGGATGGGAGGGACTGATATAGAACATACAAAACAGATCATAGATGGGAGGGACTGAACACATCAAGAACACCACTCTATGACCTACCTCCTGAACACAGCTCTGTGACCGATCACCTAAATACAGCAGGTGGATGACATCAGAACAAACCAGTCTCCTTCCAGTAATGAGGCTTAACAGGTACAATTGCCGACCGTTGTCTACTTTTAACATAGCGATTATATTACCAAACCATGTGCATCTGAATGGTAACATGACAAGCAAAGGCACAATTACACAGAGTAAATACAGCGAAACAAACAATGGTTTGACACACCCAAAACCATGTTCCACTCCAGCATGTAAGACTTGATGTACATTCACAGACATCCATTTTAAAGTCTGGTTGTACGCTCAATAGAGATAGAGTCTGGAGTCCTGAGTGTGTGAGCTATGTCAAGTCTGGAGTCCTGTGTGTGTGCTATGTCAAGTCTGGAGTCCTGAGTGTGTGAGCTATGTCAAGTCTGGAGTCCTGAGTGTGTGAGCTATGTCAAGTCTGGAGTCCTGAGTGTGCGAGCTATGTCAAGTCTGGAGTCCTGAGTGTGTGTGCTATGTCAAACTTGACAAATCTCTGAGTGTGTGTTTTCAGGTGTGTTTCATCACAGCATCGTGGAAGTATGAAGGGCCATGATGCCACCGGAGCAAAACAACCCTAGGGTGTTTTGACACACAATGCGTGGTCAGAAACTGGGAGCCCAAAATGTCATTTGGTCTGCTTTTGTCATTCACTGCATTTGGTAGGTAAATTACACACTGGGACACCGAGGAAGCTTTGGGAAAGCATGATGTCGCCTTGGACTGCGGTATGAAACATCTGTTTTAAATTCAAAACTTCTTTAGACAGGTGTTTGTCATACTGACCAGAAGGGGTTAACTGGAGCTAGAAGGTGTCACTGTCAAATCCACAGTTTGATGAATTGGTTACCTGGCAACAACAGCTATAACGAGGCACCTCAGGTCAGTAGCCACAGGACATTTTCAACACCTTTACTTCAGAAAATAAAATATGACCGGGCACAAATGTTTTCATAGATTTTCTGTAATGTAAGAAATGACATGTAATCATACATTGTTCTTGACCTAGTTGTGTAATAACTGATTCCACAACAATCATCTCATCAAGTTACTAAGTTGTCGAGACTAAAATGTCTATGTTTTTACTGCAGTTATTAATACATTTAGTAATATAGTAATTAGGGCAACTTAAAATTAAGGGTTACATGCAGGGTCGGCTCTAGCCTTTTGGGGGCCTCAGGCTAAATTTGATCTGGGTCCCCCTCCCCTAGCAATCTGTAGAGGTTGGTGCCCCCTAGCGGTCAGGGGCCCTATGTGACCACTAACGGCACTTACACCTAGAACCGGCCCTGGTTACATGACATAGTTGGTAAGAGACCAGGAAGTCAGGCTGGTTGTGGCTGTGTCCAAACGTACCTTCTGATTGGAGTAGAAAGGGTCTAGGTCCTCCAGAGGGGTGGAGACAAAGCCCGGGGGGATGTCTCCATAGATGAAGGGGAGGGACTTCCCCGCCTCCAGGTCGCTGTTGGGCCTGGGCCCGTTTTCATCGTCGCTGTCGGCGCGGCGATCCACGCGCTGCCCTCGGGCCCCCTCCTCGTCGATGCGCCTCTCGATGTCGGCAAGTGACTCGGGACAGAAGTGGCGGAAGCTGTCAGGCCCGGGCGGTACAAGCAGCAGGGCCATCTTGTCATCGTGCTCCGTCACAGGGAAGCTTTGGGCTCCACCGGGGTAGGGAGCTGAGGAGAGGGAGGTGGGAGATCAGGGAGGACCAGCTACTACTAGAAATAACCTATAGCTCGTTTTCAAGTGGCTGGGGAACACATGCAGTCCTGTACTATGTGTTTACAGGGGGGCCCTTATGGGATTCCACTCTGAAGGCTGCAGCATTGCGGACTGGCAGAAAAGGACCACTAGAGGATGTAAGTAGCCCGCACGCCCTCAATAATTTGTGCTCCTTATGCTTTAGGACACTTATGCTGAATGTGGAGGCGCGCATGAACACACTAATGGAAGGCGGGGGGTGGGGCATCTTCTATCGACTGTCACATTCTTTGGATAAAACAGAAATCCCTCGAACACAAACACCCAAACACACACAAATACACAGAGAAAGATTGCCTCGCTCCATGAAAAGTCAGAGCAGAGGAATTTATTTTGAGTTTTCCAGTGTATCCCAGCAGGGGAAAGGGAGGCGCAGAACAGAGATGTAAATCACCTTCAGCACGTCCCCACAGTTCACTGGTAGTGGTTGATTTAAAAGGACCCAGCTGTTATGGACATATTCATGTCTTCATTCTGGAGCTGTGCTGGAGCTCTGATGGAGCTGTGCTGGAGCTGTGTGTGAAATAACTACTAACTGTCTCGGCCATCATCGCCCCAATTCTCCATCAACATCAATCAACACCCACATACACACCTTCTCCTCCCCCATACCTCCTCAAATCCCTCCCTCCCTCTCTCCCTGACCATATTCCCTCCAGAGGCCCAGGAGGAGCTACAAACAAGCTCCCCCCCAAAACCCAGGGGGACAATAAGAAAGAACAGGCTGCTCTTTTGGATCACACTTCTTCCGATGACTGGGATGTCACTCCTACACAGTGAAAAAGGCGTGGGCCTGTCTGGAAGCAGGAGCAAGGGACTAGGAGTGTCCACCCCTCCAACCTCCCCATCTAGCTCCTCTGTATAGAAATAACACTGGAATTCCAGATACAGAATGGTTCCACTTCCCGGGAAAAACTTCCTGTCAGAACCCATTTGACACAAGGCCCATCCAAAGCAGACACACTTTAAGTAGAGATTTTTTTTTTACTCTTTTGCATCCACCAGGTTGGTACCGTTTGGTTTCAGTTGGCTGTAAGGACATAAAAATATATGGGTGTTTTCCCGACATTAAATCTGGTTACAGAACCACATACAGGCGGATTGCACAAGGCCTATGCTGTTGAGACAATGCATTTTCTAATACCTGGCACGGCAATAACAGTGACCTGAGATGTCCTGTGGTTCTCTGTGGCCTGTATTTGTGTCACTGTGAGCCAGCCAGCGTTTCTCTGGGTCCTGTTCACGCACACATCTGCTTGTGTTCTAAAGACACCCAGGGCAACCAGCTCTGTGACGTGTGAGCTGACAGCAAATCATAAGAGTGACATCCGAGGGTCAGATGAGAGGCCTAAAGGCTTTGGGCTACTACCCACACCGGCCAATGTCTTGACACCCTTCGATACCAGCTGACTGTCTTGCCCCCAGTCAAAAAGCACCACAAATAAGCCTGCTAATTATTGTAGAGTGTAACTATGAATTAGGTTCTAGAATTCATTGGTTACTGAGTTGTCTGGTAAACCTTGAGGGTGGATGTGTCATTTCAGAGCCATTTAACATAAAATTAAATTGTGACTTCTGGGTGAATGACGTGTATCTAAAGACGATTTACATTTAAAAAGCTGTGTGTTTTTTTTTTTTTTTTTTGCAGAATCAGATGTCTGTATGTCGGGAGGAAGGAAGAAGCTTGGGGAATATCATGAAATGGCCATCATCAATATGACAGCTAGAATGTTTTCTGAGATTATTTTTCAGGGCAATATCAAAACAGAAGCAATGATTCAAGACTACATTAACACTTAATGCCACAACTTTAGCCGTTGTGTGAGTAGCTGTGACCGTTGTTATTTGTTCTTATTGTTGTGTATCTTATGATTCTCAGTCCATAGGCGCTCCATTAACGCCCGCTGTCCGTGGTCCTGAAAATACGAATCAAGTCTCGAAACACTATTTAGCGTTACACACGATTTCAGACACCACGGTAAATACTAACAAGAGACACCGTACATCAACATATTCAGACATTGTGTCATCATGAAACCACAGTAAACTAGATTAACGCGTGAAGCAAGTTACGAATCGATGGATAGCAAAGACGTCCGTCTACTCCTGGCAACTGCTTTCCGGCTAAAGGTATAATGTACCACCATTACAAAAAATAAGCACTAGCAAAGACATTAATCTGACTGAGAAGATTAGTGTGGTTCTACAAGCAATACCTTAATTGGTCGTGGACTCAAAACGAGCTGGGGATGAGGCAGCTGTCGCCATATTGACGTCTCCGTTCATTTCCTCGACTGCTCCTCATATTTAACACTGCATGTTAAAGATGGACCCGCGCACAAGGTTTCGAAACCAGGGACCGATATCATAGTTCGAATGGGAAAAGAACAATGTCGACCATCTCAATCACAATTCCGAAACGAATTGAGTGGCCAGATCTGGTCCCAAATGCGCCTCGGCCACCTAACCGAATGAATGTGCATGGATCTTTCAGAGCATGGGCGTGCCCTTCCCAGTTGTTTATTCCTTGTAAATCATTCACTATGGATAAGATTTGGCAACGTGAATTTGACACTATGTTATAAGCCGTGTAGTAGCGGTTCACCTGAACGCAGGGCAAAAACTATTTTTCCATGACAACCTATAGGCATGTAGTCTGAGTTATACGAAACCATGGTTCATATATTTTCCCACAGCATACTCAAAACGCTTTTTTAAAAAGATCCATGGGATACAGTAACCTGATAAACGTTTGCTCAACGCAAAAGTTGTTCTGTAAGCGGATTAGCACGACCGCTAAATGGCTAATTGTCAGTGTAAAATATTTATCACATTTAGAGACAGACAATCACAGCCGATTAGGAAAATGTATTGAAAGCAAACATAAGCAAGTTGAAGGACAGTTGGTAAAACATATGGCACATCCTTATGAAAACCAAGTAGGCTCCGGCAAGCCGTGGAAATCATAACGTA
Source organism: Esox lucius (assembly GCF_011004845.1). Classification (NCBI taxonomy): domain Eukaryota; kingdom Metazoa; phylum Chordata; class Actinopteri; order Esociformes; family Esocidae; genus Esox; species Esox lucius. The sequence goes on from NC_047590.1 coordinate 4,283,038, forward strand.
GATGCAAATAATTGCAGCATGAAGCATTGATTTTAATGTTAATATTAAAATGGTAGACATTAAAGTTCAAACCATGAATGTGTTTTGAACACATCTTCGATGGAAGCTAGTTGAAACTCATCTTACAAATGTTTTTGCCGCTACTCACCATCGTTATCCTCCCCGGCAGGTGGGGATCTTTACAAAGGTAGACCCCATTCATCCAACTGAACAAACCTTTCACAACGGGGAGGCCTGTTACTGCCAAATACAGCGAATGTCGCTTCTTATAAATCCATCTTGTGTATCGATGGATTAACATTTAAGGGTAATCTTTCAATTTAAGAATTTGGCAATGTCAAATCGATCCACGCTTCCGGTTTGACAAAGCATCATTGGGGTGGGGACAAGCGAATGCTCCCCGAAGCTTTAAGAGTCAAACGGTGAAAGTGACCTATTCACAAAATACACCAAAACACCACAGGCCATTCTAGAAAGTTCCGGCAATTGGAAATTCACAGAAAGGGGATTTCTGGAAGATAAGCTATGACTGACACGTTTAAGACACCGTTTTTGAACTTGTGTTTTAGCAATATGATCGTATGTTTTATTGTGAAAGCTCCATCATATAAAATAATGGATAATAATTAAAAATAAATAAAAATAATTGATATTGAATATATTGATATAATGATATTGATATTTTTACACACTGTTCCTCTTGATACTGCAAATATTTAAAGGACGCTAAATAGGTGGATAGGACTCATGATGAACGGTCAACTGCGGAGCAGACAGGCAAAAGAGGATACCACAGAGGACACGGTGTAGGCCTCTCAAACTCAACTCTGGACCTCAAAGCCAGGTCCACTATGTTTTTTCATCGCAACCCTTTAACCTGGGACCTATTTAGACCTGGGACACAGGTGGGTGCAATTTATGATGAGAGAACAGAAAACCAGCAGGCTCCGGACCTCATAGGGTAAGAACTGAGTAACCTTGGTGTAGGTTGTAGTGTGTCGATCCGGTTGTAGTCTGTAGATGTGCGTGTAGAGGCTGTTGTGAAGTGCGTGGAGTTGTATTTTGTAGTGACTGTAGTGTGTTGACTGGCCGAATTGTGTTGATTGGCTGCTGCGTGTAGATGGGCTGCTGTGTGTTGATTGGCTGCTGCGTGTTGATGGGCTGCTGGCACAAGGCACTGTTCCGTTCAAGGTCATTTCCATTAAGTTTACCGTACATCTGTGCTGGAACCTTGTTTAAATTGTATAAGGAATAAGTTGCATTGAGTTGTAGCTGGGTATAGTATTCCCAGGTCCTAGCCCATTTAAACATTAAGATGGTTTCAGTTGGCACTGTCTGTATAGTCTGGCAGTGACAGGGAACAAAGCCACATTTTGTCGTTAAAATGGTGATCAACAGGTGACACTAAGTTGGGTGCAGTCTATGCGAATGTTCAGAATCCTTACATCAAGATAAGATTCTCTATACCCTGCAGCAGCAAACAATGACATGAACATTAACAAATGACAAGCTCATAATTTAGAGTGTGTTTATAACGCGTAATTACATATTCCCTGGTTCCACTGCCACATGGTCATGTTAATACCACAGTAATTATAGTTTGTTACATAGTCATTACATATTTTATATTCCCATGTATAAATGTTTTGATTTATTCTTAGCTTACATTATAAAACTCACAAGCATGCATTAAGGTGTGGGTAAGACAATAAACATGCCAAAAACAAGTTAAAATATGAATGCATTTCTACAGACAAAAATATTTTATTTGATACTACAAAGGAGCTTGCCAGCTGATAAGATGGCTTCATGGCCTCTTCACTACAGCGCCCCCTATAAAGTCCTCTAGGGTTTACAAATCACTGGTGGCAGACACTTACAGGCACTAAACAATTCCACTTGCAGCCTGTGTTACTTGCTATTGCCTGACCTCTGCTGGTGACTGTGCTTAACTGCAGCAAACCATCTTTACCAGTCCACTGATTATACAGCTCCATCAAACACGCCAAGACAATCCCACGGTATTTGTTGAAATACCGTGGGAAAACCATGGCCAGTGTTTTAGTTTTCCCCTGTTTACAGTAACTGTCAGGTTTCAGACCAGGATATAGGACAGTGACTGCATCCACACTGGCTGTTATGATACTGCCACGGTCTTAGATGATAAGGTGAATTGCATTGTCCTGTTTATTGACCTGTCAGTGGCCTTTGACACGTTTGATCGTTCCCGTTCCAGTAGCAAATCAGAGCTGAAAAAAAAGGGCTGAAACACACTTGAGGTTGCAGAACTAACTTCCTGGTAGGACTCAGGCTGTTGTAATTGAAGGGGTCCAAGGTGAATTTCCTGAAGTAGGTAAAGGAGTTGCCAGGACTACAATTTTTGGCCCTCCGACCTTCACAATGAATAGCAATGACATTGGCGAGAACGTGAGAAGCGTTACCGTACATTTTTCTGCCGAAGGCACAGTAGTGTGGTCCACAGCAACCATCTATGAACCAGGTTGTCTACTTAGTCTAACTTCCTAGCATCACAGACCTCCCTCTAAGACCTTAAAGTAGCACTGAAAGTAAATAAAACCAAAACATTTACATTTTCAAAGTCACATAACTCTTTAATATTCAAATGATCACCCTGGACAGATCCCAAATTAGACTGGGTATTAGTGTTCATGACAAGTTGTCCATTAAAACACGCGCCACCCATCTACTACCAAAACAAATGAAAATAGCTTGCATTCCCTCACAGAAATAGAACCTGTCAATCTTTCGATAGTAAAAGAAATTGTCCAGGTCACCTATGTCTGTCTTGTACTATTGGGGTACAGTATCTACAGCTTCTAGCTTCTACACTTTAACCATTAGATGTGAAAGCACGCATCCTATATACAACAAACCACTAACATAATACAGCAGTAAAAGAAGAAAACAGAAACAATCAGAAAGTGTTTTATTTATTTATTTTTTAAATTTAAGTTTCACAACAAACAAGGAATTAGTTCTGGCCATTGGTGCAACAATTAATACAAAAGAAATAAGGGAAGCAAAAAATAAAAATACGAACAGTGGACTGAGCATAAAAATAGTAGACTGTATATTAATACATTTAAAAAAATAACTAAATAGTATATATAAGGTGCAAGATTTTGTCCAGTTTAGGGTTGTTCTTGTATGATGGCAGAGGTTATAGATTTGTCCAGTTGAGGTTTGTGTGTGTGGATGTGGGGGAGGGTTATAGATTTCTCCGTGGAGGGTTGTGTGTGTATGTGGGGAGTGGGCTATAGCCAATTTGGTTACGGAGGCATGTTCATGAGGCCTACTGCTGTAGGAAAGAAACTGTTCTTGTGGCTGGAGGTTTTTGACCTGATAGACCTCAGCCTTCTGACAGAGGGGAGAGCATCCTGGAGGTGTGTAGGTTGCGTAGAAACGGCAGATTGCAGCCAATCACCCTTTCTGCAGAGCGGATGATGCGTTGCAGCCTGCCCTTGTGTAGCAGACAGTGATGCTACACTGCAAAGGTGTTAGTAGTATCCCATATACAGTAATGTGACATTTCAGTGTACTTGCTTAGTGGAATGATGCCTAGGGGGGCAAACCAGATGCAATCTTTAGCCCACATGAATCTAATGGGAGCGTTTGCAATTGGATATAATCCAATATCCCAGACTTTCTACTGAAATGAAAATGTTTGTACATTCTGTGTTGGTAGAATCTTTTTTTTAAATGTTGACATTTCAGAACCATAAGATACTTTAGGTTTACGTTAAGGCGAGTATGTTAGAAGAATTCCCTAGAAAACAGTGTAGTCTGGGATGGGAAATGTTTGATGCTCAATATCTAAGTTAACTTGTGCACAGATGGAGCCTTCTAGTCTCATGCTCTTGCAATCTATTGATCAATGACATCATTAGCACAGCAGTTCCACAGTTATTCTGGATGTTTACACTGGCAGCTCAGTTCCTAAAATGTTCCACAATTACAATTTCGAATCAGAACAGTCAACAGACCCATTTGAGGAAAGAGAGTGGAAATTGCATGGGTACTGGTCATAACTAGGACCTTCCGACGAAAGCAACCACACTGAACAAGATCACGCGGGCAAACAAATTCTTGACATCTAAGCACCCTCATATGTGTTTGTGTGTTGGTGACCAAAAGGATGGCTGTGCCTCTGCTCCTGAAACAATGTGAGCTATGTGTGGGAGGCGGCGCTCATGGCTGGTGTCCCAACTCGACACTTGGCTGTGACTCTACTAATATTTTCATTAGAGGGCCTGTGGTGAATTTGAGCGCCGGGCTAGAGCTCGACCCTTACAGCTCTGTGGTATTTGGGGTTGTATGATGCCACAGTACTCAGGGGATGTTAGCCATTAGTTGAACATTTACTACACTTAATTTTTCCAAGAATAGAAAGTGAATTCATTAATTCATTGAAAGTGTACATGTGCATGTACAGGAGCTCACTGGCAGAGTACAGATTGGAAATGTCTAAGGCTTTTCATCGCTGTACGAATTCCTATATTTAAAATGAGGGTCAAAGTTCTGACTGAGCCCATATTGTTGCTCGTGGACGTCTGATCAGGTGATTGCACAGCACAGGAAACCTGTATGAAACAACGCGGGTCAGTCAAAACTTCCCGAGTTTCCTCTGAACTATTCAATAAACTGGCTTAAGTAAACAGTGCATTGAGATAACAAAAGGTGAGGTGGAGAACAGAGGAAAAGGAGTTCATGTCATGGCCCAAGTGTTGGAGTTACAAACGATTCCCTCACCCACAAATAAGAATATTTGCTGCCGTGTGCGAATGCTTTCAAAACGGTCGTACCACGTAATGTGCACCACTGTTATAAAGGTATATGTGTAGGTTGGCTTTTCTCGTAGATTTGCATTGTCAATCATTATATGACCGTGTGTGTGTGTGGTTGCTCATTTATATTGGTCTCTCCCACATGCCTTCAGGCAAACTCTAACCTGAGATTGGTTTCATTTGTTGATTGAGTTTTGTTCTTTTCACCACTTTCCCACAAAGGCTTTTGTGAAGCAGCCGTGCTGTTGTTGCAGCATGCACAGGGGCTCCCAGCTCAGCCGTGAAAGGCTACATTCGTCGACATGCAACCATCGTGGCTAACTGCAAGGCCGTTACAGCCACTATCAACAAACAAAGACAATAGGGCACACCCATCAATCTGCCTAGAAAAGGGCATCCTCAAAAACTAACTATCCAGGGAAGACGGCCACCAGTCATGGAGGCCAGTAGTCAGGGAGGCCACCAGTCAAGGAGGCCAGTAGCCAGGGAGGCCACCAGTCAGGGAGGCCAGTAGCCAGGGAGGCCACCAGTCAGGGAGGTCACATCTGTAACAACTTAAACGGAGGTGCGCCGTAGGCATCAGCTGTGTAGTGCACAATGTCCAGATGTTAGATGTCTAACTTTTCTTTGCCGATTCATTTATTGCTCCCAAATACAATAAGTTTCCTGCATCCAGGTAGAACATAGTTTTTAATCACAGTCAGGTGGCCTAACCATATCTAGGATACATAGATACCATATCTATATATATACACTACCTGCAGATGCCATTGTCACGGTCAGAAACGGCATTCACACCTGTCTGCATAGCCCCTCCTGTTTAAAAGCTGTCTGCCACCTGGTTTTACCAAAGTGTATTACAGCAAACCACACAAAGGCAAACAAATGGATAAATTGCTCTTACAGTGGCATTTACTGTGCTTCGGGGGAAATTCAATGTCTTGGCAATGTTCTTCTATCCTACCCCTGCTTGGTGCTTTTCAGGAACTTCAATCGAGATTTACTGTGGAACCTCCCAGAGACAGGTGTTTTTAACCTGAAATCATGTACAACCCCCCACCCCAATTAAATCCACCGTGTTTACCATGAAATGTAGCAAAGGCCACACACACTATTGTCTACCAACTGTTGCAGGGAATCCCCATTGTTTAACTACCAAATGAGATTACAAGATTACAGTGACTGTGGACATGTGTTCCCAGGCTTAAATTGATTAAACTCCCTCGTGGTGAATGGTTGCTACTGTATGTTGATCAACCCGGGCTGCAGAGGCACAGTCCATCTCCAGCCATAGCTCCTAGTCAGACCGTATGGTTGTCTAGAGTCTAGACCCCAGCAGAGCCTCTAAATGGTATTAAATGCTTAATACTCCAGCCTCCCTAAATCACAGTTTATTCCACAGGCTCAGGCGTCGATTGCCGTCCTCATCGCTGTGAAGCAATCCCAGACAATGACTTAAACTCAGGTAGAAATCACGCGAGGAGGAGAGACGCTTGGATTTACCAGGCTGTGGTCTGTGCAGGCTACGTGAAGACGGGACAGTATGATGTCAGAGTGCTGGGCGGGGCCAGAAGGTGTGATAGGCTATCTGCTAAACAAAGATTACAGTGCAAAGGATCTGCCCCCTCTCTCCCTCACTAGCTTTCCATTCATCAGTGTTGGGGAAAATGACAGGCACCTAGATGGAACATAATGCTCGGCACAAAAAGGTAAGAAAAGCGTCTTGGTTTCTCCTGTATTTGGTTGTGTAACTGAAGATCCGTTGGGACGGCGGCTTGGAGGAAGCTAATCCACCCTTGAAAGAGTAAAGCCTATTTTGGTCTGTATTAGCCAGCTGACCAACATGGCCCAGTCAGGGCTTCCTTAGACATAATAGGTTGAGTCAGGTTCAGTTTGGGCTCTTAGTCAGGGATACATTTTCCGATGTGACTTTATCATGCGTTTAATAGTTTAAATAAAGTTTCCTGACTACCACTGACATTAAGATGCGAGTTAGTGTGGTGACCGGGGAGAATTTGGTTTAGAGCAGTTAAAGCGTTGTGGACATTTCCATGCAGAATCCCAACTCTAATGTCTCAGAATTAGCAAGCAGAATATACATTTCATGACAAAATAAGCTAATTAGAAGTGTAACAGAGGTTACATGAAGTGGACAAGCCTACTGGGGAGACATGACCGCAAGTCAAATAATAGGTCAAAACTGGGTTTCTACATTTAAATAAAAGTATTGGAAACAGATACCTGTCAGTTCACTCTAAACACCAGGGACATTGTCCTTGATACCTAACTGAGGAGTATTTACCACTGTAGAAGTCAGAGTTAGTATGGATGTCAAAGGCATTAAAATATTGCAGATTTAATAAACCAAATATATCATAACATTTGTCTTTCGAGTGTTGGAATGTAGACAACCATGTCTTATTAGTTATATGTATTACATTATTGTAACAGTATGCAGAACATGACAATAAGTCACTTTATTTTGTGGCAATGCTCTTTCAATTTCTTTCTTTAAAAAGAATCGCTATAAAATAGCACTTCCATGAATGATAGCTGCATACCAACATATTCAAGAACATCTGATATCAGAATGTTTCAAAAAACAAAAGTATACAGACAATAATTGAGTAGGACATTGTAGATTTTACAGTCGGCTTTACAGAAAAGGTTTCAGGGTAAGCCAATGAAATGAGCTGGCATGGAAATTAAAAACATGATCTAAAATCTGCCTTTAAAAGACTGGAATACAAATAGCAAACAAACCCAATAATAATCCGCCCAGCCTAGCATGGTTGCTTCCTTACCAACTCATCTTCATAACTAACACTAACTCAGGGGACAGCATGGAGTGTCAAAACCTCTATATGCACTCCTAAAGTCCCTGAAATGCACTGATACTTGGCCACCTACCATAAATGCCAGAATTCATGCCGTTCCTTACATACACTGGTCAAATAAAGCCTATACACTTCACAATATATGGACTTATATAAAATATGGTTTAATTTGGGAAGCATCCATTTTGGAAAGCTCAGGCTGAGATTCATGTCAAATCGACTTCTGTAATTTAGCTGTTTACAGAAGGCCCCAGGATTTTCCTTCCAGAATGAGTAGAGATTAGGTATTCCCAAATAGGCCCATATATCTGGACATATTTACCCACCCATCGCACAGAACATCCCCAGAGCGTAGCAGTGTACATCGTGGTGATGAACAGTTACTCACAGCTGCCGAGGGAGGCATGCACTGATGAACTCACTTCTTCAAATACACTAGGCGTTGCCTCTTATCAACCCAAACTTCGAACGAAACTGGCGCAATATTGTTTCTGTGGGAATCATGGTGCAAAACATCAGGTCTTCTTCGACTACAGCGTTTCTTAAAAGCCGATGTTGTCCAGTAAGTAGCTTCATGGTTGTTATGTATAGTTGCAAACGACATGTAGGATGTAAGTACTTGGCAGTGACGTTCAGCAAATAATTATGTAGATTTTTTCAGTTTGCAAGCAATTAATTACAGACTGCGCGCGTGCGCAGAGTCAGCATCGTGTTATGTTGTGGACAATTGCAAATGTAAATGTATGCACTCTGTTTCTATACGTCTGTGGACGGAGAAAATAACGACTGGTTTTGTTTTTACACTACACATCCACATGTGTTTTTTGAGAACAAGAGGGGTGTTTATCTTTTCAGGACAAAGTAGCTTTTCTCCGGCATGCAAACTTCATCTCCAAAGAGTTTGTAGAGCAGGAGTCATACATTTCAAACTGGCATTAGTCTGTGTTGCACTTTTGGGCCCATTTTAGTAGACTGACAACAGCTTTACTTGATTTGGGGAATGGAATACATTCTGTTTATGGTGAAATTGCCCCTCTCTGTTTGGAGATACAGCTGAAGTCTAAGACCCCTGTCACATTTAGAGCCCCATAGAGGCTCCATGAACGAGAAGGAGAGCCCGCTGGAGAAGGAACATATTCTGACAGTACTTCTACCAGGAGGCCTGGAGAAAAGGACCACGGTGCATGGAAGGTGAGATGCATACAAGCATTAGAATGCATACAAGCATTAGAATGCATACAAGCATTAGAATGCATACAAGCATTAGAATGTTACAAGCATTAGAATGTTACAAGCATTAGAATGTTACAATCAGACATCAGAATGTTACAATCAGGCATCAGAATGTTACAATCAATTCTATATCAGAGGAATGCTAAAGACTAGGTTAAATAGTGTAAAAAAAAGTTGAATTCTGTGCATTCATTCTTCCATGGATTCATACAAGGTCAAACTGTGTACATGGAATGGATTCACAGAGATTTGAGAACGTTTTCCAAATGAATAATAACAAAATGTCGTGCACGCCTAAATACCACCCTGATTATTTTTCAAAGTGTCTAAATCGTTGCTGAATGTCTAACTCTTTATTGATTCTTTGTTTATGATTATAACTTTAAAAAGTGGTTTAAGTCATGCATTTCCCCCTTGGCCCTGGGATATGCTCTGCCCTGATTGTGTGGGCGTCAACACATGGACCTCTCCCCCTTGGGACTTAGGGCTCACCCATCAGTCCGGCTGAACCAGAACGATTCCTGTCTCCCACGGTCTCCGGAGATCACCAAGACATACTCATTTTTGGTAGCTTTAAAAGCCCCAAATCTCCCAGTCTACTCTGACCCGCACATCCATCACCGGGTCCGTTCTCGCATCCTCCATCCCCGTCGGGTTAGGGTATGCGCCCGCTCCCTGCGTTGGTGATGCACAGCATCAGCATACTGCCCCCATCAGGCCCTCTGTGACTCCAGGGAACGGAAGCGCTCAGGCGAGACGGCGGACGAGCCCTCCCAGCGCGGTTACCCCAACGTTCAAACGGTTGTCCGACGGGCGGACGTTACCGAAGAAATCCCGCCACCTGAAGAGTTTTTCCCCTCCACTGTTGCCCCCGGCAACCGGCCATCTGTCGCAGGGACTAATTAGACGGTGCTCCACCCATGATGCCTTGGGGTGTCGTTGGCACCATAACCAGTGTGTCGCCCAGAAATTCCAGCTAAACACCCAGGTTAGGTTTTCAAAAGACGAGCTGAGGGGGGTTGTCTTTTTACTTTCTACCTGGGCTTTGCTGCTTTCATCTTTTTTTTTTATTCTTAGAAAGTTTTTCACACATACTATGTGGTTCAGTTTTTTGTTTGTATCTTCACAGTACACCTGTGATGAAGTGTGTTTGTATCTTCACAGTACACCTGTGATGAAGTGTGTTTGTATCTTCACAGTACACCTGTGATGAAGTGTGTTTGTATCTTCACAGGACACCTGTGATGAAGTGTTTGTATCTTCACAGTACACCTGTGATGAAGTGTGTTTGTATCTTCACAGTACACCTGTGATGAAGTGTGTTTGTATCTTCACAGTACACCTGTGATGAAGTGTGTTTGTATGTTCACAGTACACCTGTGATGAAGTGTGTTTGTATGTTCACAGTACACCTGTGATGAAGTGTGTTTGTATGTTCACAGTACACCTGTGAAGAAGTGTGTTTGTATGTTCACAGTACACCTTGGATGAAGTGTGTTTGTATCTTCACAGTACACCTTGGATGAAGTGTGTTTGTATCTTCACAGTACACCTTGGATGAAGTGTGTTTGTATCTTCACAGTACACCTTGGATGAAGTGTGTTTGTATCTTCACAGTACACTTTGGATGAAGTGTGTTTGTATGTTCACAGTACACCTTAGATGAAGTGTGTTTGTATCTTCACAGTACACCTGTGATGAAGTGTGTTTGTTTGTTCACAGTACACCTGTGATGGACTTACTGGTCTCGCTCTGTGCCCAGTACCACCTGAACCCGTCTGACTTCACAGTAGAACTCCAGTCTGCCAATAGAAACGACATCGCCTGCAAACCCAGCTCCCTGATTGGAGCCATGGAGGCTGACCGGATCATCCTGAAACCTAAAGGGGTAGAGGAGAAGATAAGGAAACCGTATGTGCCTGAGGTAAATAAGAGATTATATTGAACACACACACACAACCCATCTTCATCCTGGATGTGTATATGCATCGAAGGGATTCTGTTTCCTACAGGCAACAGTACGACTGCTTGTTAACTATAAGAAGAACCACAAGGCTGTAGTGAGGGTCAACCCTAGAGTTCCTCTACAGCGCCTCCTGCCTACCATTTGTGAGAAGTGCGAGTTTGACCTTGAGTCCACCATCTTACTGAAAAACAACTCTGAAGAACCTTTGGACTTAACTAAGTCTCTCAACGACTACGGGCTGAGGGAGCTGCATGCCAAAGAAGCTGCCGGTGAGAGACGGTTGTTTATATGTGATATTGCTTGTCTGTTTTTGGTAACGACATGCTGTTTTCATAAATTAGCTAGTTTTATTATTTCCTTTGTATGTGTTTCAAAGGGGAATGACAATGACTATCTAAGATTTGTCAAGTTCATAAATCGCTTCAAGTTATTGTTGAACTGTCTCTTTATGCTCTCTCTTATTCAGGGAGAGCAGATTCGAGTCAACTGGTTACATTTCTCTTACCCCACTCGTGATTTGACAGAACTTCGTGAAATAACGATTATCTGTGTGAAAAACAAATGTTCTGTCACTGTGAAAACACAAAATTGGGCAGCCCCAATCTATTGTGGTACGTAACATATACATTTTATAGGATTAACGGTGTCAGGTTTTAGATTTGACCTTTTCTAACTTCACCTCCATAAACGTCTCATGGCATTTTGAGGAGATGATAGAAAACCAGGGACTTGAAAACCAAAGAAAACTTTTAAATCAGCGACTTGGACAAAACGTAGATATTTGTCATTAGTCCCCTTTAATGCCACTCTATCAGGGCTGTGTTGGTCCAGTTTGTGTGTGTTATATGAATGAAGGATGTCTCTCTCCTCTTCCTGAACAGTTGTCAGTCCAGCTGTCAGTCTGGAAGTGGTAATCACACCACCCCCACCAGAAGGTACATAACTTGACATCAGACATGTAAGAAACAAAAAAGAAACTATAATAATGGCACAGAACAAATTTCATAAGAATAATTAAGCGATCATTATCTTTGATTGCTAATTATTTCTCCTAGAAGCACAAGCAGCAGAAAACTCCAGCTTGCCAGATAAAGGGAAGAAACAGAAGGAGAACAAGGGATTGTTCAGTTTATTCAGGAGAATTAAGAAGAAACCTGATAAGGTCACATTTTTTTTACTCTTCTACAGCTTAGCTTTACTATTACAGTCAACCGTTATCTACAAACATGTTGGAATAGATGACACTCAACATGACTGCCGGTTGTCTTTGCTGGGCCAAGCCAGATTGGAGTGCGTGTTTAAAATGTTAGCGTGCCCTGATAAAGCTTTGCATTTTGCGGTCGGCTCTCTTCTCCAGGGGGTTTCTGGGAGTGCCCCGGCCTCACCGGGTTTGAAGAACCACAGGGTCACCAGTGTCAGCATGAACTCCCTGGGTGGCCCCTCCAACACCCTGCCAGCTAAGAAGAGACGGGCACCTCAGCCCCCCCTGGCAAGCTCTCGGAGTGTCCCGGCGAACCTCAACATACAGCCGGTGGGTGACTGGTGCTCAGAGATGAGGATCACAGTTTGTCTCAGTAGAATGTGAAAGCTTCCTGTCCTCTCCGGCTCTCTGCCATGGCCTCCGAAATCATTACGGGTCCGACTTCTTATGTCTTATCCCCCCCCCCCCCCCCCCCCCCCCGGCTGTTTCTCAGCCGACTTCTAGGAAGAAGAAGCGCGCCCCGCCGCCACCCCCCTGTGCTAACACGCGGAACCGGCCACTCCAGGGCCCTGAGGTCAAAGGTCAGTCAGGGTCCAAATACTGGTTGATTTTGAGTCTGGGCGAGGGGGCGGTGTGTTGAATGACGTTTTGTGTACGGTGGCACTGCTGCCCCCTACTGTTGGACATTTCGGAGGGTAGTGTGTTGGCTTCCCTCCTCCGGCTAGTCATCCTGGTTCCCTGACCGTTGCTTCCTCGGTGTGGTGGGGCTGATATTTGGGTAGCTTTTGGTGTTCCCGTGGGCGGTCATCTTTAATCCTGGCACTGGATCAGGGTTGAAGACCACCGTTCTAAAGCACTCTCCCCCTTTTTCTCCCTCCTGCAGACGGCGAGTGAGAGCTGTCCTCCTTCCCTCTCCTCTTCCTTTGTGCTGCTCCTCCTGCTTCTCCTGTTCCGTGGCGGCCTGTTCTGCCTCCTGTCCTCCATGTTTTGTTTTTGGGCTGTCATGGTTGTCCTATAGTTGTCTTCCTTCACCAGCTCTTTTTTTCTTGTTCTTGTTCTATTTGCTTTGTTTAGTTCTATTTGTTTCTATTGTTTATTGTCATTTAATGCTATCTGTGTACTTTATTTTACCTGGGTTTAGATGGTGGGTTTCTTTCATTTCTGCAATATGATCGCTGTGCCTTTTACAGATATGTGTTATTCCATTCCAAGTTCATTTTGGTATGAAACGGCTGTATGAAGGTATTTGGGTTTGTTGTGTTTCAACACTTTTTTTTTTTTTTTTCTATTTTCCTTTTCTACTCCCTAATTGTCATTTTTTCTACCTTGACACTTTTACTGTTTAATAAACTACAGCTGTTGATCTTTTCCAAGTTAGATATAACATTGTTCTTTACGCAAATAATATTTGTTCTTGTTATTTTACCAAAGTATACGTTTGATTTTAATAAAGTGCTCTTAAATTAGCCTGTCATTGTTACAAAACCTTGGTTTGCGCGTCTACACTGTTTTATGTTAATGTTTTAAAACTCAATCATGATTTTCGCACCAGGGCAACATTACTTCTGTAAGTCTTGCTGTTCAGATGTTTTGACTGCATGGCTACATAAATCAACACCCAGATTAGAGGAGGCTAATATCACATTCCTCCTAACAGTTTATCTCTCTCAACAGGGAACGAAGTGTCCCTATACACAGTGGAGGAGGAGGTTGGGGAGAGCCAGGGCCAGGACTCGCCGTCCTCAGCCTCATCCGAAAACAGCCCCAGCCCCCTGACCCAACCCCGATTTCCCTCGTCATCGTCCCCGACTACCCTTCGACCCTTCAATCCCTACCCCACAAGCCCTCCCCCACCCACCTCCGTAGCGGAGACGCTGACCCCGTTCCTGCTTTGTCAGACTCGGGCCAAACTCAAGCACCCGTCCCCCTCCAGCCCGAGGGAGGTGAACTCCGTCGTCGGGGGCCCGCCTGGATCCTCGACGCGGCCACAGGGCCTTCAGGAGGTCAGTCCCCTCCATCTGCTCCAGCTCAGGGCCAAGGTGTTGGGAGGGGCCTGGAGGAACCCCGGTCAGAGAGAGGGAATGACCACGTTCACCGTGGTGCCCCGCGCGCAGACTCCCAGGAGGCAACAGGGCCCTGGGGCGGACCTGACCCTGGGAAAGACCTCAGAACCACCTCAAACCGTGGATGAAACCCATAATGGGGTTCCAGACCCGGAATGGGAGGACCAGCAGTCAGTCAATGAGTGGTCTGAGGTCGAGGGACCCGGTCTGAAGCCTAATATGAAATCCAAGTGTTCTCCTCTAAGGACTCCAGAAGGTTCTCCTCTTAGGACTCCTGAAGAATCTACTGGCCGTGTTCTGAGTCCTCATGGTTTGTCTCGTTCTGTTGAGCTACACCAGACGGAAACGAATTCCCCTGTGGAACCCCACGGGGCGGAGTCACTTTCACCCATTCATGCTGAGGAGAGTCCGGACTCAGGAGTCCAAGTCCAGGAGGATTTGGAGTCCCTCTCAGAGGTGTCCAATCCGTATGGAACTGTCCTCTTTGCCCACACCGGTGATACGCCTGGAAATGAGATGATCTCACCTCCTCAACCAGAGAGCCGACGATCGTTCCAGGAGCCCAGCCCGATGTTGGAAGAAGATAAGGAGGGCGAAGAAGACCGTTTCTGTTTCCCTCCTCCTCCTCCCCCTCTTTGCCATAACAAGGAGGGAGAGGAGACGCATGCCACCCAGCCAATAGTGAGGCTTCCTGGGGGGCGAAACCCCAGCCCTCCCTCCTATCCTCCCCCTCACTCCCCTCTGCTGAGTCCTACCTCAAGTGTTCCAGCAGAGGGAGATGATTTGACCAACTTCCCGTCTCTAACCAAACCGAACATGATTCGTCTGACTCTGCCCACGCCGTACGTGCCTCCCGGCGCCTCCGGGTCCCTGGCCAGGAAGACGGCCATCTCGTCCTGCTTTGCCCAGGCTGTGGCTTCAGCCGTGCGGAGGGCACAGTCGTCCGCTCCCAGACGACCGACTGCAGACCCAGTCCCTCCCTCGGGCTCTTCCCACTCGTCGGCCGTGCCTCTATCGAACACGGTGAGTTCCTCGTTTTGTCCTGAGCTGCCAGCGGTGACATGCTGGCTAGTAACCAAACTGGAGATATTCTTTGGTGGTTTTTTTTTTCATCGCTGCAGATTATCGGCCCTGAGACTGATCCATTGTTGACACTGTTGTACTGTGATGTGAAGTAAAAAGCGGAAAATAACGGAGTGCGTAAGTATTCAACCGCTTCGCTATGACCTGTTAGAGCTGTGGTCCTGCTGATCACGCAATTAGCTGAACGGAGTCCGCCTGAGTGTAGTGTCCTGAAGGTGTTTCAAAAGCTGTGCTTCTACCAAATATTGACCAAAGGGGTCAATACTTATGCAATCGATCTATTTTGTTTTTTGTATTTGTCAATAAATTCATGACAATGTGAAGTTTTATCTTTCACTTTGACATTACAGGATTGATCAGTGGCAAATTATAAACGATATCCTTTCATATTTCATGTTGTAACACAATGAAATGTGGAGAAGTCCAAGGGTGGTGAAAATAAAAACTTAAATCATGAAATCTGCCATTCTGACCTGTCATTGTGAACTCTGTAAACCTCTAGTTTTGTTCCAGAGTTGAACTCTCTACACAGGACAGGAATAAAAGGTGTTTTTGTATACGGCATTCATACAGTGCCCTGTTTCGTGACGGCAACATCATTTCTTGTATTTAATGACGACATAAATCTTTGTAAACATCCTGTCGGTTTGCTAGATCTTTGTGGACACCTTGACGTTTGTCTGTTATCCCCGTTTGCACGCCTAGTGTCCGTGCTATTTTGACGGCGACATTTGGTGTGGCCCTGAACAATACCTCAGTGAACAGGCGCTCAAAATCAGTGCGACCTGCTGGAGGAAGAACCTAATCTAAACTGGGGATATTTTTGTCTGCTCCACAGGGGTCAGAATGACTGCCCAGTACGTCTGTGAGCAAAGTTCCTGTTTAGGGTGAGGCAACCTACCGCAGAGCCAGAATGACCTTACTGTGACTCTGCTCGGAGGTCAACTGGCACATTACGAAGAAGTCTGGACACCTGTTTTGCAGTCAGCTCAGTGTATGAACAGTCTTTGTAAACTATGTTTATCCAACAGGTAATGTTCTTTTCATTGTTATGCTACAGTACAGTACATTTTTTATTTAGATATTGCGCTAAAAAAAATATTAATTTGAGGCTGTGCTGCTATTTCTGTTATTAACAACAAAAACAATTTAAAAAAAAATTTTTAGGAATTTCCTGTTGTCTTTAATGCGTCTCCTTATTTAGTGCTAAAATGTGCCAAGAAAGTGACAAATTAATAACAATATATAATATGGCATCTCAGGTATTACGTCTGTTTTATTGCCAAGGACAGAACTCTGAATACCATGTAAATGTCTTCTTTCTGAGTGAATAGCACTTACATATGTCAGTTATGCCTGACTTGAATGTTGATTGGCTGAGAGCTGTGGACTATCAAAAAGTATATTATGGGTATTACGTTTTTTGTACTATTCTAATTTCATTGCCACCTCAGGTGTCAAATACACTTATTTTTTGTTTTACTTTAAATTTCCACTGGAGGGCAGTAGCTTACTGTTCTTAAATGGCTGGGGTTTGTGATCAACACTTGATAACGTTATGACGGACATTTAACAAAATCAAAATGAGTTTATTGATTATGATTTGCTATTCTATGAATGAAATATATTAGGTTGAACAAAATATATACATACTATGTCAATGAACATAATGCATGAGGTATTAAACATTTAATGAGTAACTTAATAGCTTTTTCCATCAACAGTAGACATTATAGAGTCAGTCAATAAAATAAAGATAATAATAATAAATAGAGTAGTAAGAATAATAATAAGGACCCAAACACTGCAATATTTTAGTTTGTAAAATTGTTTGGTAGTAAATAGTAATATAGTCCATATGATAAACTATAGGAAGTCTGGTAGAAGCAGAACAAGAATCTATGTGTGTGTGTGTGTGTTTGTGTTTGAGTGTGTAGTCAGTCAGTCTCATTCAACTTGTCCCCAAGCCTGCTGTTGTGAGATCTCCGAAGAACAGCACCTGGCTGGGGTGTGGAGGTCATTCTTCAGGCACCACTTCAGACAGACCGTGCTCTTGACAGAAACCCAGTTTACAGTGTTAAGTAGTACAGTGTTAAGTATTAGTGTTAAGTACTGTCCTGCAAACCAACTGTACCAGGGTAGCCAGACAGTCAGGCCAGTGGTCAAAGCCTCACACCCCCAGACTTAGTCGGAGTTGTAGGATAAACTGCTCTCTGCCGCCGTCCCTCACACCAGCTGAGAATGGAGGAAAGATGGGAGCCGACCCCTGACACTGTCG
This sequence comes from Esox lucius, assembly GCF_011004845.1. NCBI lineage: Eukaryota > Metazoa > Chordata > Actinopteri > Esociformes > Esocidae > Esox > Esox lucius. The sequence continues at coordinate 4,300,504 of NC_047590.1, forward strand.
TGTTTCCACAGCAATCCTCTGTGTGGGTGGGTCCTAACCCTCAAGGGCAGCAGCGATGTCACACGGCTGTTGTCATGGAGAATGCCATTATCACCCCTAAGGTAGAGCTACGTCTCCACATTGAAGGGGAAAGAAGGACACACGTGTACACACACACGCACACACGCTCACATACACTGAACTGAAGCTACCTAAAGACATCCAGTACAAGTGACAACTCTGGCATTCTCCTTCTTGTGATGAAAGGTTGCGTTTCAACCCGAGTTATGATGTCACATCCTGTCAGGTGACTAAGCAAACATTCAAGGCAGGAGGTGAATCTCATTGGGTGTCCAGCACTGTGTATTTCCGGGAAATTAATATTGGGTCTGTCATATACATCACAGCTGCACGGTCATCACAGGCCATTAACAAATACTTTGATTAAAACCGAGCCTTTCACATGAAGATGCTGTCCTGTATCCATCCAGGGGCTTTTCTCTTTGAACTTAGATACACACACACACACACACACACACTCACACACACTCACACACACGTTGTGGCATGTAAATATGATCTGCCTCTAGTTGGCTACAACACTACTAAAGCCTGTTGTTAGTTTACACTGATTTGGTTTCTGGCATTTGTCGTTGAAATGAGAATGCATCAATGCACAAGCAGAAGTGAACCCCAAGCCTTTGGTACACACAGTATAGTGGGCCTATTTGGGGTGGCCCTTGGCATGGTGAACAGCATTATGGCCTAAAAACCTGGTTGCCTCTGTAACGAGACTGACATTTGTCCTCAAGTAAAAGTACTCTGCTGTGTTCTCCAGTTTTGGGACATTCCAAAGGAAGAGCTAAATGACCAGGTGAACAGAGTTCATAACTAACCAGTAGCCCCTGTAAATTGATAATTTACACTCTTCATTTAATTGATCACTGGTTAGTTTTGAGCTTCATTTACCTGGTTACTTAGATCTTAATTAGATACTCCCCTAAATTAATGAACAAATCCGAGCCCAGTTGAGTACATTTACTTTGTACTTTTTACACCTCTGCTCAAGAGGATTTAACTTTGTAACTGCAAGTCAATTAACCCCAAGCACAGAAATCCACAAGTGAACTACTGCTGAAGCACAACATTTTGCAGTGGCCATATCAGTCTTCGCACTTGAATCCCATTGAAAACATTTGGTTTATATTGGAGAAGGCCGTCTATGGTATTCTTCCAGATCAATGAGATTCCAGGATCTCAAGGATCTGGAAGGATTCTGCATGGAAGAACAGCATAAATGACGAAAGGAACAGGCTCAGTCTTGAGGAGGGAAACAAGGAAGCAAATACTTTTGTCACTTATTTTTGGGTTGAAACACAATTTAACTTTTTCTAATTTAACTTGGGCAATTTCAGATGAGTCTCTTGAATCATTATTAAAGAAGTAGTAGTTCATAGCACCCTGTCGTTATTACTCGTCATGGTTACATATACTGTGTATTAAAACATAGAATTGGGACCCGTTACTAAGAAAGAAACTGTGCGTGCTTTGGATAAATTACATCAAGATGGAGTACGTAATGAACAGGCAGCCTTGTCACTTGTGGGAAGCATTGAACGGCTGTGGGAGAAGAAATGTCTGTCTTTATATCCGTCAGGTTTGTACATTTAATACCGTTATGGCTCAATTTCTCGTGCTACTGATTACAAGTAACATAATCCCATCTTAAACTATTTTTCAAACACACACGCATCTGACATGTTTTCATGTCCACTGTAACTACAATGGAACTTCCCACACAATAATTGTTAATTCGCACTTATATAATACTGTTTATGTATTTATTCTGTCATCTGTACATATATTTACATATAGAATTTTTTTCAGCTATTCAATGTGTGTGTATTCAGTGTGATTTAACAGAATACTTAGGGCTGATAATGTAATGGAGATTTTGATCTTAGGAGTGTTTCTGTGTTGGTACGACCTCCTGTTGGTGTGTGTGTGTGAGTGTGTGTGTGTTTTCTGGAGATACAAGCAATCGATGAATAACCCACAGCGTTGTTGTCCTGATCATACTGACTAGCTAGCTGGTGGAGGAGAGGGGCAGATCAGTTCTCTACTCTAGAGCTCCACCTGGGGACTAACCCCACCCTCAGATAGAGATGCAGGAGAGAGAAGTTTAGCACAGCCAGAGGGGCTGTTGTGTTGGGAAACAAATGCGGGGGAGAACATGTTTGACCTTTGACCTGGAACATGTATTCAGCTGATCCCCTCTGCTTGGGAATATTGGGAAATCAGTTTGTTCCATGTAATGCGTACTGTCAGGATTTATAGTGGTGCTTTTTGTATGACTATTAGGGAAATGACACAAGGCTTGCTGACAAAAAAATGGATTCTGGTAAATCTTATTTTCACATGAAAATATTTTTCAGGCCTAAAATGAATTTGAATAGCTGGCAAACGATTTACAACCATTCACTATATATGTGAACCACATGGGGTCAGCTGTTACAAAGCTAATTGTTCTTGTGCTTCTCAGTGAAACTGGCATTCATCATTTTCAGCTCGGAAATTGTTTCTCCCTGGAATAAACACTACATCAACAAACAATGTATTGTAGCTACTGTAATATAGGACTCTGGCTTATTAAATGTATTTGTATCTTTATATGTATGTAAAATATTTTTCTACAGCAAAACGTAAATCCTAATTATTCAAACAAATCTATTAATTTGACCTTCAATTTGGACTGTGGACTTCATAATTAACAACCAGCTGTCTACTAGATGTCTATTTTTACTGACTTTGGGCGTTGATGGATTATTTTATTTTTTACCTAACAGGGGGATTTGTGTTTTTCTAAAATGTTGCATTGGTAATTTACATCTTGAAGCAGATGCATATCATGTGTATCAGTTTGACTGAATGCCTAAATCAGTAAAACAGAGTAATACATTTTTTTATTTCTACAGATTGTTGGAATAGTTGAGTTATTCCCAACTATGACTCCATTTATGAAATGTCAGACTCTCAAGATAACTTACACGTCTTCTGAATCCAAATACAAAGATGTGTAGGTCTTGTTAAAATGGATGAAGAAATAGAGAAGCTTTATTTGTCCCACTGCGTTAATTTCACTTGAAAGTTTTCCCTTATATTACTGTTCTTATGTTGTGTACTCACATGTCTAGAATCGAAATGCCTTTGTCCAGGTTGTCTTTGAAATTGAGAATTGATCAAATTAAAAATACATTAAACAAAAGAAACGTTAGGAGTATCTGCTAATTATATGGGTTGGATCACTGCAGAGCCCTGAATCCATGTAACAGTATATTAAACAATAATGTATAAATATTGACTTTGTCAGACCCCCCTGCCTTACCCAGATCCTCCTAAAGGTTTGGCAGCTTGGGCAGTGATTATTTATTTTTATTTTATTTTTTCAAATGTGGCTCCCTTAACCACCACTGGTAAAGCTCAAGATAAAATATGATACATTCATTTAGCAGTCAAGTGTTGTGTGAGTGGAGCCCTAAGATCTTTCCAGGGTGTTGATTCATCTTCTCAGGGCAGCCTGCCTTTCTAACATCATGGATAGGGAGGGGCTACGCATCTTCTAAAGGGAAACTCTGCCTTGATGTCAACTGGTCAAGTCTGTTTATATTGTTGCTGCCCTAGCTAACATGTTCCTGTCCATCTTATTGGCACTCATACCGAAAAATATCAAGGAAGAGCTGCACTTCATGATCAGACCAGAGACTAGGGGCCAGTTCTCTACTAACACTGAAATGCTTGCTGACAAGCTTGAATCCAAAATAAATGGCAACAAAATAAAACATTAAGTACATTTTATTAAAATACTCAATGAAGATTGATGGTATTTACTAGATGTTTTTTCAGAAAATGCAATTTGATCAAGATCAAAGAATCTAGATTGTGGATATTTGGCAAACTACAGTACTGTCAGAGGTAGGTTTCAATGTTTTTTAACCAACAAGAAAGCTAGGTTTGACAAAAAATATAAATCTTTGGGCCTGTTTCAGAAAATAACTAAACTGTGTTGAGTAGGGACAGAACAACACTATTCACTCAGATTCGAACCGTCAACCTTTCATTTACTGGTCTAAAGCTCTTGACTACTAACATACCCTGGCACACCTGTTTGAGCAGGCATACATTTGCGATCGATTGGACAGGTTGTGGCACGTCATCTACACTGTTAAGCACTTTTTTGATGCTTCCCAATATGTTACCTTAACTCCCAGGGGAATAGCCCCGGATATCAAACAGACCAAAAAAATATAATAATAAAAAAATATCTGATCTATTCATCTATAATTCCGATCGCGCGTTATGACAATGTAGACGTGTAGGCCACTAGCGTGCACATCGAAATGTTCCACATGTACATTCAAAACCCTGTACTTTCTGTCTCGGGCGGGGCGGGAGGGCGGGCTAAGCCCCGAATGTATTGTGATCCTAGCGACGCCTCTGCTAACGGCTAGCTATGCTGCAGTCAATAAAACATGATAAACCTTTGATTTTATCATTTAATTTCTAACCCTAACCCTTTTAAAATGCTGCATCTTAATTGTAGTACACCTGCACTTTTTAAATCAACACTCAATCCACCATTCTAATGTGATCAAGATAATTCAGACTTTGGGGATAAAAACTACCCAACTCATTACCTTTTAGTTTTGAAATGAAAGACTTGCATGAAGTCCTAGGAGCCCTGATCTAAAGTGAGACTGGATTACCAAATCTTATCCCTGACTGGAGGAGCAGAATCCTCATAGGCCAGAGCGTGGGCTTGGCTAAACCCAACATGTTTGTGCCCTTCTGATTGGCTAATAGTATAGTTAGGTCTTTCTGTTACGTCTACACAAACACCCTGCCAAGACTAACGGAGGTTGTCAGTCTAGTGAATTTGTGATCAGGCGCAGGCCAATCTGACTGACATCTGGTCTGGTGGGACATCTAGTCTGGTGGGACATCTAGTCAGGTGGGACATCTAGTCTGGGGGAAAAAAACAAAATGGCTTGGCGCGAAGGCAAAGAAGGAAGACATGCGTGATCTTCAGTTCCAGTCGCTGCGTCCGGGTCAATGATGACAGGGTCGTAGGTACAGTTGGATGTTACGAAATTAAGGAGGGAAGGCATTTTGAGCGGGATGAAACTGGGAGTACAGCATGTAAAAAATAAAGAGAGGGAGAGAGAATGTGTGTGTGTGTGTGTGTGTGTGTGTGTGTGTGTGTGTGTGTGTGTGTGTGTGTGTGTGTCCGCGTACATGCCTGCGTGCGTGTCCTTGTGTGTAAGCAAAACCGGACAGCTCAGCAAAAGACGTTTCAGTAATTGTGTCAGTATGATTATTCATGGTCGTTCAATTGCTCTCAAGGTTATTCAAAATCTGTTTGCATCATAAATAAATAAACACAGCAATATACATACATGGGCGTTGAGCTTCATTTAATATATTGTCTATTTACATAGCCTATTTACTGTGAACAATCTGAATGCGCTGCACAGTGCAAGCACTGTCTGGAAATGACAGAGGATGTTTGTAGATTACATTCACTGGTGTTGAGTGTTTAGAAGAGACGTACTGTAGCAAACCAGAGCTGACAGTGACCACCGGCCTAAGCGCAGACTTGATGGACAGCGTGCCAACGACATGCTCAGCGCCACTATAACCAATGATCATTACAGAACAGTACCATTTGATGAGTGGCTGGGGGTGGTCTGGTCAAGCTTGGATTGCGTGTGTCTTGGAGATGTATCCGGAAAAAAGGCGTTTTCTGCCTGTCATTTTTTTTTGTCATTTACCCGAGACTCCCAGGGTGAACGTTCCCATTCGCGACAAATGCTTTGTGTCACATTTTCCAAATTCAATCCAACGAGAAATTGACGCAATTGCCCCATGCATGTTTCATTTGCCTTTCATTTGATTTAACACTGGCCTCGGAAATGGTCAGATTGTGTCGGTGGTAAGATAACGAAGTTACGCGGTTGTCTAGATTTGACACAGCAAGTCTCCTGACCTGTCAGTAACTGTATAACTGAGTCATTATAGTGCAATCATTAAACACTGTCTGTGTTCATTCTTTCTCCACTCATTTATGTTAGATACTGTACATTGCACCCAACGGTGGCCCTTTAATGACAGTGCAGTATTATCCTACGACCAATAGGGGGCACAATAATCACCTTTTTAAGAGTTAGAGAAGTGTCAACGCAGTAAAGAGACGGATGACTGGGATGTGAAGGCTTGAAGCGCATGACCATGAAAGCCCATTGTTTATGTTGTCCCTGTTTTCAGTAGTAGATAGCTTGGTGAGGACAGGCGCTAATTGGGCTCACTGCTCCAATTCTTCACGGGAGTAGATCTGATTGAAATACATTTGTGCATTTTGTGTGTATTAGGGTGATTAATCTGACTGATGAAACGCAAATTTAAACCGCATGCAGTCACACGCAATCCCACGCATGTGTTCTCACTGCCGCACAGACTAACAAATCCGTTACAGTGAAATGTACAGTTCACATTCCTACGTGTGCGTCTGAACCAGTGTCATTTCAGACGACTCGAGTTAAAATTCCAACGTGGACACTCGTTGTGGTAACATTTAAGGAGACTGATATTCGTGGCTGTGGTGTACGTCCGCAGCTGTAGCCTCACCTGCTCAGTGACACCTGCTGTGACGTCATCACGACCAATGTGTTGAAATCGCATTCCAGTGACAAGCTTTATACCCACTTAAGGTAACGCGCCGCATCGGACAACTCAATGGTTAAGAGCATCGTTGAATGTTCTCTCTGCCACTGATGCAGTGGTTTATTGAAGAGGGAGTAAATGCGAGTAAATACAGATACAAGCATTTTCCCCCCCCTTTTACTGTGTATGACAGGTTGCCAGCCTTTTGTGGAGAAAATTATCCAAATTAAAAGGAGTTAACCTTTTTTCCTTGCATACTGCGTTATGATGGATGATGACTATATATATATATATACAAAAAAAAAGCCTAATATACAAAATGTCTTGTTTCTACCAAGGCCACTGTTAATAATTAATTTCCTCTTCCTCACTACTAAAAACCAAAACAACAAACAGAACAATAACAGGGATAATATATTCAGTGAAAAGCTCACTTTGTCTGACAATGGAGCTAAGAGGCCAGGGAAATGTGCACTGGAGTGAAACACGAGAGATCCCCGACAGGGAGAGAGGCTCAGTGTCACTCAGCGCGCAGCGCGGCCGGCGTAGGCAGGCACCGCAGACCACACCAGGAGGTAGGAGTGAAGTCTACCAATCTGCCCCCTGAAAAGTAGCCGCAAATCTGTTGAGCTTAACGGCTCCATTAAAAGCAGTTGTAGATTTGCCCCACAGAGAGGAACACCATGTCACAAGCCAAAAGGACACCTGTAACAAGGACGCCTATGTTATCATTTTGTTTTGTTTTTTTGAGAGACTACCTGAGTGCAAATGTTTAGTTTTGTTAGAATGTTAGAAATTTGCCAACAATAAAAGATACCCCGACAATATGTATTTTAAGGGCATCAGGTCATCACCATATGCCAGGACACAGGGCCGGCTCCGGGCATAAGCGGTCGTTAGGGGGCCTCCGACTGCTAGGGAGCCCCCGACCGATAGGGGAGAGGGGGCCCCAAATTATATTTCGCTTAGGGACCCCAAAAGGCTTGAGCTGGCCCTGGCAAAGCTCCTTGGCAAGGACCATAGAGATGGTTAGATTACTTAGCTGGGAGAAAATGCGTTCTAGTGATGACATCGCATTCAATCGAATCCCCCATTTAAATATGGTCAGCTGAATGGGATGCATCTCTTATCTGACCGATAGCCCCGTCAGGAGGGATCAGGCAATGAATTGCACTGTAACGCACTACTTCAACAAAGGAGGTGGCCCAAATGACACTGCTTGTGAGGGAGGAGGTGCTCTAACGGTCTGGATACACACACAGTTGTCTTTTCTTCTCTATGGCAGAGATTCTACGAATTTCTGTTACCTGTTTAGAAATCTCCCATGGAACCCCACCTGTGCGGAAGCTCTTGCTTTATATAGACACTGATTGTCCAAAGTCTTTACTTTATTCCAGCAGTTTGGACTTGAACTATAGACGTGTTTTCTATGAACTGCATTGTCCTTTGTGTACCTAGGCCAGAGGAAGGCGGTCCCTAAGCATGAGGGAGGCGGTCCCTAGGCATGAAGGAGGCGGTCCCTAGGCATGAAGGAGGCGGTCCCTAGGCATGAGTGAGGCGGTCATGTTCCTGGGGACCAGTAGGCTGTGCCAAATTCACTGAGCTGACCAACTGAGGAAATTGATCGGTGCATTCAGGGAATTGACTGACAGAATTCAACACACCTGGTCTTCCTGACAGGTGAAAGTAAATTCCTCAATACCTGGCATCTCTCTAGAGGACCCCCTCTGACCTAAGCTGACTGACTGTCACTACATCTCTTTTAATCAAAGTTGATCCACAAGAACTCCTTGTTTCAGGAATCCCTCTGCAGCCAAACCCAGTGATGGTTACCAGACAGATGCCCTTCATTTGAAAGACATATCGAAAAATGTAGGCAAACATAGTCATTTTGCTTTTTAAAAAAAGCACAATACTTGTCAATCTTATTGTTCTTCTATCTTGTTAGACCAGGGGTTCTGAGTCTATGAATCACAAGAAAAGACCAACTACCAATATACTTATTTCTTCCATAATAGGATTCATGTAATCTTTGAGAACTGAGAAATCACCCAGAATTAACTTTTTATTTGGCATCATTTTCTCTCAGTGGTGAAGGCAAGAGTGTCAAATGTTGCCAAATCTTCAGCACTGTGTGCCAATTCAGCCCATTAAAACATGTAAATGCATTGCAACAAATAATTCCTCAACTGTAAAGTAAATTTCTTGACATCTGCTACAAGAAGGCATTATTTACATGTTTTTAAAAAGGTGTCATGAATCTGGTGTTTACACATTCCTCGCTCTGCCAATGTGTCTTTGCCACTCAGTCCTCATGGTGGGTTGTGACACTTCATTTTGTGGGACAATGCTAAAACCATATCCGACCCTTTTCTTTAGACCCCAACGATTTCAAAATACTGTCTCTACACATTTTGGATTCTGGTAAACAAAAGAGTAAACCCCTCTAGCTGCAATAATATAAAAAATAAGAAAATGATTTACTTCTTTTGAAACACATTGTGGTTGAATCACTGCATTCTCTCTTTCTCAAAGCTAAAACCTGCCTCAGTATCTTGTCCTGATGTCAGCCTGTTGTATAGCCACATTCCTCACCGTGCGCGTTATACAACAGGGTAATTGCATCAGGGTGCCGTAGCGCCCTGAGATGGAGTCGCAGAGGAGATGGGGCAGGTGTGCTGAAACAACGTCAATACTCCTATTGATGACAGGAATTCAGTGGTCAGAGGGTGTGAGGAGAGAGCACCGCGCCGAGCTTTCAATGCAGCTTTGAACGCCTTGTTACCTTTGTGCATGTATTTCAGTGGATGTGCATGTAGGCCTGAGTTGATTCTTTCACGCTTTACTCTTTCAGGTAGTTGTTAGTTGTGTGGCAGGCTTCTGTGTGTGTGGGTCTGTGTTAGTGTATGCGTGTGTATGGAGAGGAGCGTCTTTTTCCATTAGCAGGTGTACTCTGTTGGCCAGTCCTGCTCTGACTTTATCAAGCAATAGCTCCCGTTGAACCCTATACGTGAACCCGACAAATCGGTTATCCGCCACAATCACAATAAATCGTTGCCCGTCATTTCGTAAAATACTTTTGATGGAACAAATCTGTGGAGGATGTTGTTGTTTTGTGGGCAAAACCTTACATCTTTCACCCTGGTTTTGTTTTCCACTGTTCTCATCAAACTGCACAGCAGAGCAGGCGTGTTAATTTGGCTGCTGTTACGACGCCTCCTGCTTGAAGGTCGTTGGATGGAAAGGAAACATGACTGTGTCCTTCCTCTGCCTGTTGATGTGAGAGGAAAATAACGTACCGATATGATTTGTTTCAGAGCTTCAAATAAACATCATGTACGTAGGTATTGAGTTACAGTTCAATTTTCCAGCGTGTCAAATATATAGTACTGTGAGCACATCATTGATGTTCAAAGAGAATAGACCAATTAAAGATTTCATGACCAATCATCGAAAATTAAAAGTGGATTTAATGTGCGCTTGGGGTCAATGCCTTGCGTTAAGATTCACTTGTGAACAAGTTCTCGTCGTCCTGGCAGAGGCAAACAGGTTCAGGAAAGAAACCAAAAAACTCCATACCTTCTCTTAAATTTGGCGGTGGATCTTTGATGTCATGGGGCCCTTGGTAAAGTCAAGCATAATAAACCAGGTTATTTAGGCTAAAAGCCTAGTAGTGACACGGGTGGAGGTAGCAGGAGAGAGAGGTGATTTAAATAAAAAGCTTTTCACTTCACAGTCTTGACAGGACATAATGTAATGACCATAACATAAGACAGTGACTGACAACAAACACTAGGGCAGGTGGAACTTATATAGGGACTAAACAAGGGGATAACCAGGCACAGGTGAAACCAATTACAACAACGACACTAAACTGAACATAGAAACAGCATAACTAGAACTAAAAGACACAGAACATAGAAACGTAACGACCAGCACGGCACAGGCTGTAAAAACCTGCTGTTACAAGAAGCCTTTGCCAGTAGGCTAAACGTCTCTGCAAGTGGAGCTAGCGCAGCTCAGTGACCCCACGCACACGTTGAAATTTCACAGAGATTTGGTTAAGCACAAAGTCAACATGACGCCATGGCCACCTTAGTCTCCAGACCCGAATCCCGTTGAAAACCAGGGATTTGATCTGGGAAGGGTCATCTGTAAGCGCAGACTGAAGAATGTCATGGATCTGGAAAGATTCTGCAGTGGAGGAATCCTTTCCAGTGTGTTTTCCCAAAATGGTTAACAATGAAAGGTAAAGGTGCAGAGCCATTTTCTTTGCCAGACGGGGCACATTTAGTATTGAAAAACAAGAATTATGTCATAATTTTTTTGGGGGGGGAAATGCATTTACAATTAAATTTTTGGTAGTTATCCTGAAATCCTTAATGTAGTGCAATAATTTCCATATTTTAGAAAATTGCAATATATGTTGCTTATTATGTCTTTTGTATACTTTTTACATATTATACATTTTCACCAAGATTGCCAATCATTTCCAAGGTGTCAGACACATTTGATGTTCACTGTCCTTAACTTACTTTATGAACGCAATGAAATGTATAATGTTCTCGTTTATTTTCCATCCCACAGACGTGTACAATCCCAACCTCTTTTTAATTCTGACTGGTTCATTGTTTTTAGTTGGGTGAGTATTTTACTGCAAGTAATGTATTGTATTTGGATTATATACTGTATATCCATGGAATATGTGGGTGCATCGGCAAAAAAAAAATTTTTGAATTTCAATTTTATATCATTTCGGATGTGTCATCAACCACTAATAATCAACCTGGTATGTACATGAGTATGAAATGAGTATGAAAAATATGAATTCAAGGCATGTTACCCAGGTGTTATTAATTCACAGCCGCCACAGTGACAACTGAATAATACAATTTAATGAAATTTTTACATGGACTAAAAGTCAGAGTTCTTCCCTCATTAATTTTAAAGCCACACTCAGGACTCAGGTGTTGCACAGTAATGACACCACACAGCCCTCAGCCCGGCTGCACATTATGGGTGAAGACATGAGGAATCATCTTTATTTGGTTTTCAATATGGTCAAATTCACAGGCAGAGCATGCGCAAATGCCTAGAGTAACATTCACTTATGGACTCAAGTGTCTTTGCTTTGAGCGACTGACTTCGACACATTTCCACGCTGTTAATTCATATTTTAGTCATTTAGCAGATGCTTTCATCCACGGTGACTTACAGGAGCAATTCGGGTGAAGTGCCTGGCTAAAGGTCACGACAACAGAGGAAATGTGTTACCTTGTCGGCTTGGGGATTAGAACCTGCTGCCCTTGATAATCTTTTTGTAATATGAACATGCGATATTCCTGCAACAGCAAATGGAATTACCCAGAGAAAGACATTTCTGTTCATTCCTGACTGGCTGAATGCATAATGTGCATTTGGATATCCTCCAAAACTATTTGGACTATTACTCATTGGTTTGTTCTGGCTGTGTATCACAACGCGCCGAATTTGGAATGTTACGCCCTGATGACGGGATTGAGGTGCAGACTTTCAGCTTCAATGTGAGGCTATTTTTATCCAAATCGAATAAACCCTTAGAAATGAAATCAGCATTTGTGGGCACTAGAAGTGCTTAGAGAATTATCTTTGCAGCTGTTTTCTGGTGAACATGTGTGTTTGTTTGGATTGTTAGCGTGTGCATTTGAGAGTAGTTCATTCCTAGTTTTGGTCCTAGACTTTGCATGTTGTTGGGTTCTGACAACATCAGGACTAAATTAGTGTCAGTGCTGTCAAGCTGGTCCTCATAAGGTACATACTTTAGAATAAACTGATCAAAGACACAGCCAAAACTTTAGACAAACAATCCATCAGTTGTAAAAAATAAAAAACAAGCTGGTAAGCTCAGCAATGGCAAAAAACCTGGCAGACCACCGAAGACTAAGTATTTTCAATGTTGTGGTAGAAAAATCTACGAAATATCCAGCAAATTAGAAGGTAGGCGTGAATAGCTTAGTAACTACCATCCATCAAAGCATTCACCAATAGAAGTATGGTGGCTGGACTTCAGGGTGCAGGAACTAAAAAGTAGCCAAAAGAGCATGCAGAGGTTTGGAAAATATATTATGGACAGATGAGACAAATATTAACATGTGCTGAATTGAAGGCGAAAGTGTGGAGAGAAAAGTTTATTTGCATAATGCATACCACCTTAAGATATGGTCAAAAGGGAACTGACTCTGGTGTTTATCAAGGATGTTTCTACTGATGGCAGCAGCAAAATGAAATGTAAATGACTACTGTACCAAGGAAATACCTCCAAACACAATGGAAGCTGCTTCTTCACCCAGCAAGACAATTATCCCAAACTCACTGCCATAACAAGCAAGTTGTTCTTCAGGGCCAAAAAGTTTGATGTTATTTTCTGCCCAGGACAATCACACTATATGAGACCTGTTTAGCATGCCTTTCACATACTGAAGACAAGAGTGAAGGGCAAAAAAGTCCTGAAACAAAAAGGATCAGAAGATACTTGTCAGAGTCCTCTGCGTCTGAGCGTGTCTATGGGTGGCAGAATTCAGCCAATCAATGCACGCGAATGATGTGCAGCCAAACACTAAACATTCTAAACACTTTACTGTACATAATGTGAATCGGTCTGATTACATCTGGTTATGGATCATCTGACACGGATGAACAAAACCAATAAAAATTCAAGCTTGACAATCTACACATTGGAATACCGAGCTAACCCCCTAACCCCGCCCCCCAAAAAATACTTTTGGAGTGGACTGTACCAAACATGGTTCTATCCATGGCTTCACCCCTCAAGTGCCTTTGGTATGAACCAAACCCATCGTTGCCAAGGAGTTAACCAACCAATGGGTTTACTTCTGCACAGCGGGCCCATAGCAACACGCAGTGAATGAGAAAGGACAAAGTCATCACCTTTCCCCAATTCTCAGAGGATTATCAGGACAGACCTTATATCCCCACTCACCTTCTCTCTCTCACTCCCCGCGCCTCTCGCTCGCCCCATATCGCTTGGACCTTTTCGAGTCAATAAAACACTAAATAGAAAAGAGGTCACTGATGGGAAGATCAATCCGCCAAGCCTCCCCGTGGCTCCTTCATCTCTACCCGGCGTCCTGTGTTGTCTCCACCACGGCCAGGGCCCAGCGAGTGGTGTAGTCTGAGGTGAGTGCTGCGCTATGAAAAGCCAAAGAAGCCCCAAACTGCTGTGACCCTGGTTAAGAAGGGACCCGAGATTCAGTAATTGAGCTGGTGTGTGGAGGTTATGTTCTGTGGCTCTGTTTGTCCCACTGTTTCTTTCTTTGAAACACAGTCGTCAACAATGTTATAATGGATTTACTTGAGCAGATCAGGGTCCAAATTGTGTGTTTAACACACGCGGTACTGTGTGTTGACGAGTTAATGCTAACGGATCGGACAACCTTTTATTTTGCCATGTTTTTGACATGATCAATTTGGTGAGAGAGTCTCAAGTATCACATAATACTTTCCACTGTAGGTGGGTCCCTGGCTCATCCAGAACTTTGGGCATGTTTGGTGGTTCGAACCAAAGATATGATTGGTTGGGGCGCAGTGGTCTGTGTCTGGGTTGGGAGGGGGGTGGGGGGGGGGGTGTTGCCACGTCCCAGCAACATCTCTGGCAGGGCAGGCACCTCTGATCTGGCAAGGGTTAAGACAATGTGATTTCATCAATTGATAGGAACTCTTAATGGAAGTAAGTACAGAGACAAGATTGATGGTGAACCCAATGATCTACTGATACCATTCAATGATGACCATAAACAAATACCAGATCCCCCTCTCCTACATTCCTTTACTTATCTAAACATGGGGACTAAGTACTTTTAACTAGTAACCCATTTATACATGTATAGGACTAAGCATAGATCGGTTCAAGACATTTCCCTGACAATCTCCTCCAGTGTGTTGGCTTACACTGACTTGATTTAGGTAGAGGGTGTGGCCAATCGGTCAGGCTTTGGAGGAGGCCTGTGGCGATCTTGACTCCACCATGGTGGCACCAGGTCGTACAGTGGGGTTGGGAGAAAAGGGGGTCAAATAAATAAAAAATATACAGTATATCATTGGTTAGTATGAAGCAACTGCACAAATCACAGTGTCTGTACCCTGAACTTGATGAGTATTAGATTGTAGGGGTTTATAAAGTACAACAACAGATGTAGAGTAACAGTGAAACGCTTCAGGGGCCTTTTACCAAAAATGTGTGAAGTAAAAATAACACACTAAGACAGAAAACTGCAACGCAAGGAATTCACTGTGACAAGAATAGCAATAACAAGGAATTAATACAAGATTAATTTAACATCCATAACTTCACCTTAATTTAATATAAGTAGGTATTTACAAAGGGTGTTGTAGCAGATAATGTACTGTTGCAGATAAAATACCATGGCAGATAATGTACTGTAGCAGATAATATCCTGTATCATATAATGTACTGTAGCAGGTAATATACTATAGCAGATAATTTACTGTAGCAGATGATGTACTGTAGCAGATAATGTACTATAGCAGATGATGTACTGTAGCAGATTATGTACTGTAGCAGATGATGTACTGTAGCAGATAATGTTCTCTAGCAGACGTAGTAATGCAGAAGGTGATGTACTGTAGCAGATGTAATATGCGTCAGCTGACATCTCTCTTGTTAAATGTATCTGTACACTTTACAAACAGGCCCAATTCTACAGCAGGACATTTTGATTTCTCCATTTGGTGTCACTACCATCAAGTGGAGTTGATATATTTACTGTATGTCATGAAAAACTAAGATTTTAGCACCTGTCTATTCGTGTAAGAGAAAAGAGACTCTGGAATTGTTTTCCTGCACATCTTGACACATCAAAAACAAACAAATAAGCAAGCAGGCAAGGAAGCAAACAAACAAACAAGCAAAAAAGGACATCTATGCAAAAAGCATCTTTTGAATTCTTTATGATTCACATTTTGCCCCTTGTCACCAAAATAGAGATGTTTGCTCAAATAAAGGAAATGTCTCCTGCTGCCACTCACATTTTGTTAGAACCTGCCATTCTTTTACACATAAATCATCTTCTCTTACAGGGTTTTTCCTTAGCAGCTCCAGTTTGTCAGAAGAGTCTTTTTTATGGAGGCCGAAGCGTAGGATCCACACAATGTATGCGCACAACAGCATTTGGACAACGACCTCTTGTCTTGGTTGTTTTGGCTTCGTACACCAGCATGTTAGATTGAAATGTTACAATGACTTTGAGGTTAAAGTGCCGATTGTCAGCTTTGATATCACAATATTTTCATCCGCACGCGACCAACTGGTCAGAAATTATAGACATTTTTGCCGTCTTTCCGAAGCGATGTTAAACAGGCTTCCTGACTCTGTGGTCAGTGACGAACCCACAGCACTTATTGAAAGACCCCAGTGGGTTAACCCTGTTCTCCCGGCTACATTTCCAATCCGGCCCTCCTATCATCAATCCTCTCCAACTTACAACAGGCTCATTATTTCACTCTCCTCTCTCTGTACCGAACATTAATTGTGTGTCCTGAATGGATGCATTAACGTCTATATTTGACAGAAATGTGAACATAAGTTTAGAGAACCAAAAGTATTGGACAAACTCACCTGTGAGTGTGACATACTCAAAATGTTAGTACATTTTATTACATTCATTTCACTGAGGATTTCTGAGCGGAGGCCAACCATGGCTCTGCAGACAGTATTTGTCCATCTTTGTGCTGACAATTAGCAGATCTAGATTTCTTTATGAAACACAGTCGTGGTCCCAAAACTTCTTTCATGGAAGAGGTATGTCTTGAACCAATTACTTTAATGAAGTTAAAAGTATAATTTAGACACAAATGTCAAACCCCATAGGTATTTCACTTGAAATACTAGACCTGCAACGACCCTACCTAAAGCAGCGCATGAAATGATTCTAAAAACTTTACACAGCAAAAAGACCCCAAACATATTAAGCAACACATAGAGACATACAGTTAGCGATGGGCGGCGCTATCAATATTTTTTACTGGTCAGTGGGGTTAAGAGTTGGCCATTGTTAGGATAATCCCAACAAAGAAGTGCAGTATCCTTGGCTTGACTCAGAGCTGGAGCAGGTCCTCCGTGAACCGTGGTCCCTGAGACGGGGGTGGTGGCCTACTGGCCTACGTAGACGGAAACGGAGGAGTCCAAGCCTTTTGGGTAAATCACTAGCACAAACCCTTAGTGGAAATCCTTCATAAGTGTCCACACTTTATTGAATGGCATTTGAATACTTAAGAACTTGGAAATGGCGCTTTCCTGCCCCAGTCCCTTGGTTTCTGAAATGTATGACTATTTCATATCAGTGGGGACGGCCCTGTCTGGCGGGGTGATTGACACGAGCTCAGATTAGGAGCCGGTTGCGGGAATAAGTCCACGGAGACACGACAGCTCCGCGCCGCAGGAGGAGGAGAGAGCGCGGTGTTCTCCGGAAGGAGCCGTTGCCTTCTTCACCCCCGCTCATTGGCATGCTGATGAGTACACAGCTAGGCACGCTCTAAATGGCTCAGCCTTCCAGAGTCTGTCCCCCCCGACACGGAGCAGCGCCGACACGATCCCGCCGAGGCCCCGGCGATGGTATGACGCGCTGAATACAGAATAACACGGAGCCAATTAATAATCACGTTGTTTGTTCGTATTTTAGACAGTGCCTGTGCAGCCGCGGCAGAGCTGGTCCTGTCAAAATTTTCTACGGGAAAAGGTGAGGAACTGGGGGGGGCTTTGATTTTTGCCTACGCTATTGGTCACGTGTGACAGATGCATGGGGTTTTAACTTAATACACGCTTCTGTCATTACTCCTAAGTGAAAAAACAGACACAAAATCGTGTTTAAATTTTTTTTTGTTTCAGATCACACCCTCAGTCCCAGACTTAGAAAAACAACATGTCAACTAGAGATATATCTGCTGTCAAGTGAGAAGATAGAATATCACTTTACCCATTGTGACTTTGAACTGTAAGACAGTTATAGACAGATTGTTTTTGTCATATAACGAAGTGACCCTGAACCTCAGCACACTCTCCTTTCAAACTATTCAGCAAAACTTCTTAAAATATTCCCCTCAGAAACAGGCTGATGGAATCTGGAAGACCTTAATGTCATTGTTAAGGAATATTACCAAAAACATACAATACGTATTTATTTTTTTATCTTTATCGTTCTAAGAGACTTATCACTGAGCAGGCTTGAAGGCGTCAGGTTGAGGTTTGACTCTTTGAACGTGCTTAATGAAAGGCAATATGAAAGCCACATCATTTGTTGTTTTATATCATCTTGTTTCATTTTCAGGCTATATTACACTTGCTTCTACTAATTATACAAGCTAGGTAAGCTTAGTCCTCATACAGTCAGAAATGAAAACTCAACCGTTTCTGACATTTTCATTTAAAGTTGCAAATCAGATGTAAATATGCAAAGCAGGTCCCTACGGGCTTTCTTTGATATGCAAATAGAGGGTGCAAACAAAGGTGGAGGCGATGTACATTTTTCAATATGAGAAAATCTCAAAGGTGGGCTCGCCGTCACATCTCGCCAGAAGCAGGAGAGAAAAAAAAATCTTTTTTGCCGTAATGTAGCGATTTCATACATTTTCCACACAGGACAAAATAGTTAAACAGCAAAGTGGAATACATGATATAATATGATTGGATAATTAGTTTGCTTCGTTGTGTTCATGTTAGCCACACTCCCCCGAGTGGGTTACCGGGTGTCATAACGTCTTGGTTGCGACTCCGGTTCATATATCATAAGTGCTGTCTGATATGGATCTGCTGTTTGCCGTCCGGCTGTGTCATTGCGTGTAAACAGACGTGACGCCGCTCCTTCACCGCGGAGCGCGTCGCAAACGCAGCTCGCCGGCCAGTTATCAGCCTGATAGGATGCAAAGGGAAGGTCAGCGTTTCCATAATTCACTCAAACCATAAATCATGTTATATGATCTGGATCCACTGTAGCTGTCAGGGTCCTGTAGCCGTAGCCACTCGGAGAATGGCAGGTTTACACGCCAGTATTCTGTTAAGGCATTTTGGACCGGTTTGTGGAGGTCATTCTTGGGGACAAAAATATAATAACATAGAGGTAGAGGCTTATCTGAGCATAGACAAAAACAACATGATCTTCAAAATAAAAGACACAGGTAGCATTTCATGGAATATTCTGCAGACTCTCTGAGACATGGTTCTATTGACTTACAGTACCTGGTGCCTCACTGTGTATGTAATGGGGGGGTGGGGGGCGGGGGGGGCAATCGTTTTGAAAAAACACAGGTGATTGCTCAATGTACGAGACACAAAGGCAGTTATGTGCAGAATACACAAACATACACACGTTGTGTGGATGGACGACATGTTCTGGGGGTTCAGTTCAATCTGAATGCGCACATTGATTTTCCAGATGTCGGACATGGACGTGTGTACCCCTGCATGGCAATTATAGCCCCTGTAACTTACCAGCCAGGGCCAACTTGAACAGTAAACACAGTCGTAAGTGGCCAGTGAAGTGGAGCAATGGAGCAAAGCTGGCTTTTATTGACATCAGAATGAGGACTGTCTGACTGTTCATTTCCAATTTCAGCAGACAGATTGGAAAACTCAGATTGCCCTCTCCACCGTCCGAAGCGCCATTTTCGGACTCCGCGGTGTGGAAAGCATGATTTCATTCCTGTTCAAGGCCTTTTATTAGAAACTTCATTTTTCCAAATTGTCTTTGTGCTGCATGGCGGTGCAGGTTTTGTACTCCATTTCGGTCTATTTAGCGCTGAAACATTTTCTTCCAATGTCAAAGCTGAAAGCAGGGTTGAAGAAAGGCATTGTGAGGGATTGTCGTCACACATTACGTAAGGATAGGTTTGTTTTATCAGAGAGCTACAATATTATTAATTTCAAACTATGCGATGCTGTTGCAGCACATCACTATCTCTGTGTGTGTGTGTGTGTGATTATGTGTGTGTTTGTGAGTGTGTGTGTGTGTGTGTGTTTGTGTCAAGGTCGTTAGCTCTCCTAAGTGCTATCAGAGCATGCAACATCCTGCCTTTCATTTGGGTATTCAAGATGGAATACTCACAAGCTATGAAATACAGACCTTTCCTTTGGTTCTTTTGCCAGAAGTGCCCAGATAGCACACGGCTGTAGCATTGAAAGCTATTTTGTCTGATGAAGAGTGGCTGCGAATCAATTCAAAACTCTTTTCAATAGGTTTTGTGTGGAGTCCAACACTATGCACTACACAGTGAAATGCTCTTCCTTCAGTATCGGGTATCACTATCATAGTGGTCTTGGGCTGTATGGGCGACGTTTCTGGTCCCTGAAAGTGTGTATGGGTGGAAGTGCAGAATAACATGTATTGTAACGAACCCCAAACCTCTGACTCTTAAAGACTGTAACCAACCTCTAACTCTTACAGACGAACTAATCTCGAAGTCGTTCAGAGGGCAGGGTCGCGATTGGCGTGAGTGCAGCGACATCTGGTTATACTGCTCACAAATTTCACAGCATTCTGTCAAACTGCAGTAGTCAGGGTGAGCAATTTAACCAGACGACGCTGCACTCGTACCGACCACAACTCTGCCCTCCGAAAGACTTTAGTTAGTCCGTCAGAGTTAGAGGTTGGTTACAGTCTATAAGTCAGACGTTTGTCATTAAGTCTTAAGAATTAGAGGTTATTCACAGTCTTTATGAGTTTGAGGTTACCGTCTCAAGAGTCAGTGGTTTAATCGACCTTGCGCTCTCTGAGGGGGAGTTGCAGGCGTACGGAGACAGTCCAACAAGTGCTTCAAGCGATTTATGAACACATTTTAGAAATTCACTGTTATTCACCTAAGTAACAAACCTCTAATGTATAAGACTCTAAATTAATAATCCCTCTCTCTTTCTCACCAAGCTGTTGAACAGTATTGTTCTATCAGTGGTAGGCTACATATCAGGGGAGAAAACATGACAGTGGGAGTATACAGATAGCCCACACCGTACAACCACCGCTGGTAGAAAATACTGTGACAAACCAAAGAAAGTGACAACACAAAAGATTTATTAACCCATAGTAAAGTTAGCCCCAAAAAGAGCTAGCATTTCACAGGAGCTATTCCTGACCTTTCTGACAGCCAAGAATGTCATTGAAGGTTTAAGGCAAAGAAATCCGGTCATATTTAACCAAGCCTTCAGAATCTTTGACATTTCCTATGATGTTGCCAGTGGAAGCCACCGTGAATACTCCAGGCGAGTCCCAAATGGCACCCTGTGTGGTTTACTACTTTTGACCAGTACTTCTGACTAAAAGTAGTGCAACATCAAGGGAATAGGGGTCCACCCGGGAGGCGTGTTCTACAGTGTTGGCCTTCCCTGGCTGTGTTTAAACACTTACCATCAGTACAGGTCTCGGCGGAGCTCTGAGTAGAACCAGTCACAGCTGTGGAAGGAAATGACAGCAAGGCAACGGTGAGGAATCCCCGGTCCAGGGCGATACTTTAAAAACAATAAAACGGTGTCTTATAAGAGAAGTGGGGATTGGTCTGAAAGCAAAAAAGAAAGGAAATTAGCATTTGCCACCGCCTCACTCATGCTCCAGTGATGATTTGAAGCTTTTTCTTCATACAGTCTCCGGAAACAGACGAGGGGACAGTGGAGAGGACAGGCTTTGAGGGCCAGTGTATAGGTGTATCTCTGGTAGGCCGAGAGATAAATGTGTGGTCGCTGATTCATTCTCAGGAAATGTAATAATTCCCAAGAAATGGTTGCACAAACATCTTGAGGAAATAAAGCAACAATTAACACAGACTTGTGTGGGAACCAAGAAAAGGATATCCTATGTTTTGCCAAGATAATAGACATATCTTCGCAAAACCTTCTTCGGTCTGAGCAACCAGGTCTTACTATGTTGATATATAGTAATACCATCTTAAGTAATACTTTGTTACATTGTCACTTAAGTTATTACTTAGTTACATTGCAATTAGGTCAACTTAATATGAAGTTTTGATAAAACCTCCTCTGCTAACCTTTGCCTGCTTTTCAAAATAACAACATTTGTCTTACTTACCATGTACATTCTAATATTGTTTTAGTCAGACGTGTTCACCCGCACACGCACACATA
Organism: Esox lucius; assembly: GCF_011004845.1. NCBI lineage: Eukaryota > Metazoa > Chordata > Actinopteri > Esociformes > Esocidae > Esox > Esox lucius. Next base: position 4,322,342 of record NC_047590.1, read on the forward strand.
GGCACAGACACAGACACACACACACACATTCACACACACACCACACACACACACATTCACACACACACCACACACACACACATTCACACACACCACACACGGTGGGACCAACACTGTGTTGGACTGCATCCTTGCTGCCGCTCACTAAACTGTGGGGAAAGCTCATCCTCGCTGAGCCAGAAGTAAAACCATGAACTGATAAGCCAGCGGGAGAATTGAGGGTGGGTGTGTGTCGGGGGGGGGGGGGGGGGGGGGGGCTGAAAACATTCTGCATTTGGCCCAATCCACCAGTTAGACACACTCAAGTTCGTTAATCCGAGTTGGCAACCCCTCCCTCTCTCTCTCTTTCTCCCTCTCTCTCATTCAAACACACAAACATTGCCCACAACTGTCTGTCAGTCTTTCAGACTGAAGAAAATAGCTGCCCGTAGGGACTCAACAGTAGTGTGGATGGGAAAGAGGGGAAGGCTCCACACAAAGACAGCGCGGACTCCCTCACACCTGCTGGGAGCCTATAAATATACTGTACCAGGAAGAACCAGTGTTGTTGTCGGTCCATTCCTATTGTCATGCCAACAAACGTGTGTGTGTGTGTAGTCAGTCTGTCTCTCAGTGTCGATCATGTTGTCTCTCTGTTTATATCTCTGTCTCCCCATCATTTCCTGTGTCTTTGTGTGTGTCTCTCTCTCTGTCTCACCTTCCATTTTCTGCTGTGGTGTGGTGATATCACACCCAGGACATTCCATTTTAAATCAGCAAGCCTTGATGTCCACCAATCCCACTTGTTTTGAAATAGTTTCAGTAGTTCGAAACGTGTAAGATTATAAAAACATTGTCTTGTTAAAATTATATTTGATCTGCAAACACAATGAAGGGTAAGTGATTCGCCTTCATGTACTTACAGCGATATATCTTTTTTTAACATAATAAGCCAGATTTTCAAGCAATTGGAACATTGCAGCAATTGAAACTGAGTTTTAAGTTTGAGCTGGTTAAGCAGCTGATTAAGGACAAAATCTGGTGATCTGAAACTGTTAATATCAGGTTGTATGATGGCCTATATATATATATATCAAATTCAATGTCTGATGTTATCGAATGAGGAAAAAATATTATCACCAAATTCACTGAGAATACATGACAAAAGTGGAATAAACAATTATTTAAGTTGCAGCTTTAAATTGTCAAATGTGGAGAAGTGATACTGTATACTGTATGCTGAGTTTGGTTTCGTGTTACAAATGGAAATGGCCTACTCGGTAAGTACTGCTTAATATCTCAGAGTGAGATATTTTAAATCCACAAAATATTGTTTCAAGAACGCTAATCACGAATGCTAGTCTGTTAGCAACGACAGGAGCAGTGTCAGAACAATCTTGGATGGTGGGTGTAAAAATCCTCTTACTGGTGCTTTTTGAGATGGAATGACTCACCTCCATGCCTGACAAGAAGCACTCTTGAGACAGGAATGGTACACCACATGCGCACACACACACACACACACACAGACAGACAGTCAGACAGACACACACACACATTGTCCTCTGGCTCTCTCCCAGCTGCTGTGTTGCTCCAAATTTCCCCAATGTAAGAGAAGACAAGGGACCGAGAAGCCCAGACACCAACGTCCTTCTGGTTCTGTAGCCAGTCATTTTACACCGGCATCCAATCAGGAGATTACCCGCCCAACAGTCACACTCCTCGCCACCATGAACGGCCACCGAATGTTTCAGCGGTCCGACTTGCTCACTCGCGTTGAGTGTCAGCATTTCAACCACACAACTTTGATGAAACACATATTCGCACAGCATTTCGATATGTGGTGGGTGCGCGCGTGTGTATGTGTGTGTGTGTGTGTGTGTGTGCGCGCGCATGCGCGTCTATGTTTGTGTTTACAGTTACACGTGCACGTGTGTTTTTCCAGTGTCCTTTCATGGAAACAATCAACGTTCCCTTTCCGCTGCTCGGGGGCCATTTACAGAGGAAAAAAGACATTCTGAATGAATTAATTACAAATGATTCTAAATGTCAAGTATAGATAAAGCTTAATACGCTGGCTCCTCCTCGCCGCGGCAAAGAAGATTTTAAATGGCTTGCTGCCAGTCTCTATCTGCCAAACGACACCAAGGTTACCGGCAAAAGCTGAAATATTCATAATATATGCAAAACCGTACGCCGCTACCCATGGACAGTGTTCATTTGAATTCAAGAGCTGATCTCAAACCTTTGACAACTGCTTAAGTAATTAGTTGGACGGAAATCTTCACCCAGGTCTAAAAAAAAAAAGAGAACAAAAGAGCGGAGAATATTTTCCCATTCTCTGTTTGCTTTTGATAGTCTAATTGAATGTGTTTAGGAAAGTTATGGTTTGATCTTGGGCTTGGTATTGCACTAAAGCGAGAGGATATGGTGAAATGGTTTAACTTTTACCTGATTAACCCTTGAAACGTCAACTGGTCTTTGTGAGAAAAGCAAAAAATCATGTTCCAAATGCATTTTACTGGATTTTTCTTCTGAATGAATTTGCTGATCGAATTGTTCTCAATAAATCAAACCCAATTATTTAATGTTCAAATTCAAAATCCCTTAGGGGTCATTTTCTACCATGGTCTGAAACTCATAACTCCGCCTGCAGTCTTTTGACAGCTGGGACATATTTTTGTAGGAAGGTTCGTAAGGAGAGGTAAGAACATGTTATCAATACAACCAGGGGCAGGGGCGTGGAAAACAACTTCTCTGTTCAGATGTTTTCTATAATAACACATTAGCCTATTTGTATTCACATAAGAATAGACAATATGGCAATGGTCTGACCACTGCAAACCTGCCAGAGTGATCGTGACTTGACATGCAGATGGCCTGAGTAGATAAGGTTACACATCCCTTCCTCGCCTACGTTAATAACTGTGTGTCCTCAACAAAACATTAGCAGATACTAGAATTCCTTTAAAACCTTTCAAATATCAATGTATGTTGGTTGCTGTACCATTGTGGTTTGAGGTGAGGACTTGGGCATGCATATTGAAGAATCTAGCATTCTCCAATTGTTTTCCTAGCAGCAATGCTAAACAAAGAATACCAAGGTGTATTTTGGTAATTTATTTCCATGGATCAATAGATTAATCACCTTTTGGTAGTTAAACACAGTTTAAGTAACATCTTGGTGTACTTTACCTTTCAGTAGCAGGTGGTTTTACTATGGTATAAAAGGGTAAAATATTTGAAAGAGCTGCACATTACCTAAAATAATGTAAAAGTATGTTTTCCCTTTACAGGCATATTGCATTTCAATATTTTCTTAAGTCAATATGTAGGTATGTTACTTTAATAGTTACTTCTCGCTGTACCTGGTTAGGTATTGGATGTTTGTAAAATATATTTGGAGTCTGACCGTTTAACCCCTCTGTGGTACAGAGAGTCTGCTGGAATTCAGCAAAAAAGCGAATGATACACTATATTATATATTCTGTGTACAGTATGGAAATGCTGGGATGCCTCAGCCATGGTGCAACTGTTTCAAATAATTTCAGAGCTGGATAAAAACAGCTTCAGGTACCGTAGCTTTGACTTGCAGATTTTGTCCAATGCATAATTAATATGTGACAACAAACAGCACCATGTTCCGCGTGTAAACAAAAGCCAAACTGTGTCTGACACAGGATAGTGCTGTTCTGCTATTGTCACTGTATGGGGTTGCAAACAATAGCATTAGTGTCTGCTCTTATCTCCCTCGGTGTCGTACTCTTATAATGAGACTCGTACTCCGACGGCTTGGATCTAGGCCAAAGCCCACTGAAAGGTACTCTCCATGCGCATTACCAGGGCATATTAATTTAGGAGACTCTGTCCTGTTTGTTTTCGCCGAGCCAGATTCACTTCCAATTACGGTGAAATAATTATACTCCAAAGGACAAAGGCTGCAGCCATGAGACGGAAGGAGATGCGAGGGGCTGTTCGTGTCGTGTGGAGAGAGAGAAAACTGCTTGGCACGACAAAACAGGAAGGAGGACATTTGGACAAATAGATTGTATTAAGTGGAAAACACAAAGACTTTACACGCCATGTTCAGAACATGTAGAATATGACTGGTTTTGGGAGTGTGTTCTTCAATACATTTGCTAACATTTGTTAATTGCAATATTTGAACTATGCTGCGGAGTGTTTAGCATATGTATTAATTCATGTTATTTTCCATGATTGACCTCTTTGAAAGCTTACATGACGTATCTCAGCAAGAGTGTGAATCCTACATTACATGGCTTCATAGGGGAAGACTCAGAAAAGCCCCAGTGCCAACATACATTCACATCCTGTTTTCTGTTTGTTAGAACGTATGCTGGCTGTCAAACTCACTATCAACCACAACATAATATTTAGGCTGGAGATGGATAGGCATGAGCCATGCAGACACTGAAAGAGCGTCAATTAACTACTTAAGCAGTTAATATACATAACATGTACTTTAGCTCTTTTCCGTAAAGCAATGCATATATACGATAACTCATCAGCTCACGATATATAAGAATGTGTATGTATGTCTGTGTGTATAAGACCAACATGAGTGCAACAGCTACGTTTTGTAAATTAGTGTGTGTGTGTGTGTGTGTGTGATTGAACCACCTTTTTTACGAGCTTAAGTGTCCTTGTCCTTGGGACACCAGGGTCACTGCGTGCCCTCCTCTCTTGCTTATCCTGGCCATTCATTCCAGCGTCCCTCTATAATAACATCTCCATCACATTAAACCCGGCTGGGCTGAGAAGACCTTAACACATTTCTGCCTCGTTGCTTTTTAAAAAGGTCCAGTTTTACAGCGAGTGCTATTTAAAAGCCCTGTACAAGTCAATGGACAGACGCAGATGTGGATGAATGCCTGGGGGGAAAAAAAGCAGACTGGGTTTTCAAATTGTGACGGCTCAAGGGAAGTGGAGCTGTTAACATATTCTGAATGGTCAGTGGCAAGGCCAGGAGTGCTATACGTCTTAGCATCCACACAGCCAAGGCTGACAAGGTTGGTTTCTATTTGATTCAGGGATGGCAGAGGAGGCACCTCACTGTAACATTAATCTGGACTCACTTTTCCTCCGGGAAACCATCGGTGAATAACAGACAAAGAAAAGGGTTAAACAGATTGACGCGTTCTGAAACGGAGAGAAAGACACCGACAGACAGACAAACGGACAGGCAGATTTCTACATTGCGACACTTCACCCGTGTGCGTGCGCGTGTGCGTGCGTGCGTCCGCACACATCTCTGGCGGGCCCCCATGCGTTGTGATAGCAACCGCATCTCTCCCGGACGCACACCTGGGGCTCCTATGGAGTCGCTAGGACGTAGCTGTCACGGCCGGTCGCCATGGCGAGGGATTGATGGCACCCATTGGCTGCCGGAGATGTATACATCATGTCTGTCCAGGGCTGCGGGGGCCAGATGGACCCTGACCATCTATCCTCCGTCAGGGACACAGCTGCTCTGCTCCTCCCCGAACCCCCTCCCTTTGGCTGGGCACTAACAAGTCTTTCACCGCTCCGTAGGACGGTGGCAGGGAGACATGGTGTAGAATGTAAGGGCTGGGGCGGAGGAGGGCTGGGGCGGAGGAGGGGGGGGGGGGGGGGGGGGCGGAGGCTTGCGAGCTCAGTCTCAAGGTTTCCTGAGCCAGATAAGGCAGTGTGCAGTTTGTCAGAGCATTGGGGATGTTTTGTTACCGGAATCCTCTATGTAGCCGACAGCTGCTTCACACGTTTTGTTGTTTAAAAAAAAAATATAATAATCCCACATTGGTGACAAATCTAAATCTGAACGGGGCCCCCGCACTTGGCCCTTGGAGGAGAACTTTCACATTGTTCAGCAGAAACCTATTATGGGGCTGATATTGGGAACGGTCGCGAAGACATTCTCCAGTAAACCTGACATGATTTCGTTGCATCCTGGTGTTTGTTTGGTTCATGTGTGGTTCTGCACACCTGTGCCTTTGCCCTGTGTTGAAGTTTGTTCCCTTGAGTTCACTGTGTGTGTGTGTGTGTGTACGTCCACATCTGTGTTTTTGGCTGTGTATTCAACCCCTGCAGGTGCACCCCCCCACCCCCCCCACCCTCCCATCCAACCTCCAGCTAGCCTCCACCCCCGAGTTCACCGGTGCCCCGAGGAGCGGAACCAGATCTCCAGATCTCCTGACGCCCTTCGCACAGAGTCCTGGTGTGGCTCCCAGCTCCACTCTGACCGTCCTGGCTCATGCGTGACCGACCGAGCCTCTCTGCGTTGTGATTGAGTGGATCGATTTCCACCGCCAGCCACGCTGCTCTCCGGACGCTGCTGAGGACGAGACTGACAATCAGATCCTTCACTGGCGGAAAAAGCTCTCCTCATCCACCTTAATCATTCGATCAATGATTAGCCCCCACCCGCCCAGTCCTCTTCTTGCCTGCTATGTACGCTTTTGTTAGTGTGTTTCGGTGTGTGTGTGTGTGTGCGTGTGAAGGAAAAATGTATTGTAGGGATTCCAGTTAAGGGGCTCCTCCAGAATAATCCCGCCTAGTTGTCTGCCAATAGCCAATCACAAACTAACCCTTACTTCTGTCACACCTGATTGGGTGGCACACAATCAACAGAGCTGTAATCTTTTACCTTCTGGAATGTTCAGTTTACCTAAATGCTGCCCTACAGAATGACCGGTTCAACAATGGCCGAGGGACTGTGGGTTTGAGAACAATGTCAGCAAGAGCCCTGTCCTTTTCGGATGTAAGTCGTTGCTTCTTCCCACATCTCGCCAGACCGGACGAATGGAATTAAACACGCCACAAAGTGTCTTTAGGACATTCAAGACATGTCTGTGTGCACGTGAAGTTGGACACGGTTGATTCTGTGCCGTAGCAAACATTTAGGCCAACAGGACACGACTCTAGCAGCAGCCAGAGGACATTTTCAGAACTCAGTCGAAGCTGTCCTTCAGACTAATATCCTGCTGTTTCTCAGCAGTGCAAGAGCTTATGTTTGCAGAAGCCAATAGGTGTTGAAACTGATTGAGAGATACAGAAGGAGTGGGCTTGTGATTGTATTGTTAAGGGATTTCCCATGTGGTGTTGGTTCTTGCATGAGAACTACACATGGGCATTTAAATCAGTTGTGTGTACGCACATTCGAAACAGGAGTCCGCTCACCGTGTGAATCCTTGTGTAAATCTTCTTTTCACTTTCAGTCATTTATTTCCCGATTTACACTCATTTTGAGAATATAACACTGCACTTTATTTTTTTTAATCTCTGTACAACATTTATTGACCGTCTGAAGATCTCTCAATGTACATTTGGCTAGCCTACAATTTTTCAGAGCAATATGATCTACATTTTGTTCCAATCTATGCATACCCTTGAAAACCATTAAAATAATTGACAGCCGTACTGATCAATATATATTGTAGCAAATGTTCTCTTCTGACTCTACAAGAGACATTTCTCATTTAGCATCAGCCCGGCCAATTCGTCCCTTTATTCACTTACTGTGTTCGCTCTTCACCGACAGAACTGGAACTTCGTCTCACTTTGGGTGAAAACTCAAGGTTGTACCTCGTATCGCCCACCTTACTCAGGTACGCCAAATTCCCATTCTCGGTGCACCCTCTTACCAGGCGTCCTCTGAAGTCTTCAGAGGAGATAAAAAGAAAGAGAGGCTTAGCGTAGCTGCTACAGGACCTGTGAGATCTCCCGGCATCTTAATTCCTCTCTTTTCTGAGTCTACTGAATGGAAAGATTTAAAGGCAGCCCACTGCTGAGGGACTTGGGGACAGGACAGGAGCGCAGGTTGAGTTAATTAACTGATTGGTTGGGTCACAGTGTTTCACAGTGGCGTATGTTGCAAAGCACACCGTTCAGTCCGTCTTGGTTTCACAGAGTCCAGAGTTTTACCTGGTCTGGTCAGTCATTCAGGAAGAATTTGAGGTCCAATTCTCAGGTCACAAATTGCTGTGTGTGGCAAGTGTGAAGACGTGTACAGTCACATGAGAGTTGTAAAAGATAAGTTAGATCTAGAATATGTTTGACTTTATTTCATATAAAATTAAGGCCCAGTGCTGAATTCTTGCACAATGTATACAATCCAAACATGTTAAATATGGCACTCCCCAAAGGATTCTGGTGTGGGCTGTTCTCCAGCAAGCGTTGAGGAAACGATAATCAGTGTAATAAAAAGGTTACTTATATTCACTAGGTTGTTTAAAATGATTACAATTATACAATAACCTTTAAGAGTACATATCAATAGACAAATATTTTACAGTGATTATTATTGATTTGATACTCAATATTGTACTTGCATACATTGTCTTTGTTTTGCCTGCCATTTTCCAAACAGGACTGAACAATTTCCCAGCTTTCTGTGATATTATTTTTCAATTTGCATTTAGATACTGAGGTGAAATAAGAGGAATTGTTTTAACTGACTGCAAGAGCGTTCTCTGGCTCAGCATGATAGGAAGCCTAGTACATGATTATACCAGGGCCCTTCATCAGTGAGGAGGACACTAGTCGACAGCCTAAAAGTGCCCATTTTCAATTACCTCCTATTAGGAATTCCAATATCAACAACCACTACAAGAGGGTCCACTTCTCTAGACCACCCTCTAACCTACACACACACACACACACACACACACACACTCAATACAGCCCCGAAATGGGCTACGAGCCACTGCCAACCTCTACAAGCCCGCAAAAAACATGGCCACCGTTGATACAATGCGGTTACGTAACTTTGGAGAGGGGTAATTGAGTGGTAATCCTCTCAGAGGAGGGCCCTGCTTCATTATCCTGTGAGGAGTGCAGAAAAAAACATAGAGGAAAGTAATCACTGCTTTTACAAGTTCCACTTCTTACTGATGGAGGCATTCTTATCTTTGGTGAAAGCAGCTCTTCAACTTCCTCTTTCAGAAAACAAAAACGTACCAGCTGCACTAGAGATGTGTAGTTCACGTCAGAGCCATCCTACGTACTTTCTATTACGCTTCAAAGGTGTGATGCTATAAGTGGTTTTGATTTGGTTTTGGATGGCTGAAGGCGAAGGTCTTTGCAAGTGCATAATCAAATAAGATGAAGGAGTGAATACATGAATAGATTAATTCAGTACTGTGAAGTGTTGTAGAGGGCACAATGTGCTTTGGTCCAGAAGCCCTAAAAAACAAAAAAAAAGTTTTGAATAGTTTGAATGACTTAGTATCGTGTTTGAACGATTTCATATCTTGTTTGAACAACACAGGGATAAAAGTATTGGAACGTTTAGTAATTTCACACTGTTACTGCTCAGTCCCATGTTCTGGACCTGTGTGTTATTTTTCATTCTCTGTATCACATATTTTTAATTGGGATCTATGTGTTTATTTATCATGTAGTATAAATCTAGTTAATTTTCTACATTCCATTGTTGTCTATTTAACTGTTTTAATTAAGCTTTAAAACGAAGGGGAAATAATCAGAAATTGTATTCTCTCGACTTTGGAACTTAGATAGATTTAAAAAATGCTGCAATTCCTACTCAGTTCACAGTTTATGAATGTTACTACCTCAAATTAAAGCTAACAGTGTGCAATTTTACCTCAGAGTCTCTGTTTAATGTCAAATCCAATGTGTTTGGAGTATAGAGCCAAAAACCGCAACACCTGCGTTACAGCCCAAATACTGACAGACTACACAGGTCGTCCTGTAGGTATTCATGTCTGAATGTGTGTGTGTGTGTGTGTGTGTATGCATTCCTGATTGTGTGGCAGCGCGTACGTGCACATAGTACACAGTATGCAATACAAGGCAAAGCAGTAGCCATTAACTCCTGAGCAGTTCAGTTTAGATGAGAAGAGAACAGACTTGTCGGCAGCATTGCTTAAATGGCACATCACATACGGCGCAGGAGGCTGGGAGACCCACTGTTCCATCTGATGGATAGTGAAAAGGCCTTTAGGCTAGCTCTTTTGAGGCAGTGTCTCTACTTATCCATGATTCATCTCCCCCTCCCTCTCCTTCCCTTTATCTCCCTCCCCCCCCCCAACCCCACCAGCCACCCCCCCCCCCCCCCCAGACCCCTTCCTCGTCTGTCTGTCTTTTTATATCAATTCAACGGCTACATGTAAATAGACGGGGCAATGATGTGTGATAAAACAGGTACAACATATAGGTTTTTAACCAGTGCCACACATTTTCAACAAAAAAAAAATGTTTTATTGATTTGCAATGTGTTCTGGGAAATGTATCTGATACAGAGTCACAACCTGTGGCTCAGCTGTGTGGTTGCCCAGAAAGCTGGCACATCCGTGACACGGGACGGTAAAACTGAATGCGGAGCCTTACAGTGTTTCAGAATACCTGAGGAGGAGGCAGGTCTCATGTTCCTGTCTCGCTGTTTTCCTTCAGCACACTGTCACGTCCCCTCAACTTTCCCCCGCACTGATGTCCTCTGACAGACCAGAACACGGTTCCATATATTCTGTTTCGGTGGGGAGAAGGACGGCGGGGGACGGCGGGGGTGTAATGGGGTGACGGAAGGAGAGTGAGTTAGAGGATGAGAAAATAAAGAGGAGGAGTTGTGGGAGGTGAGTGTGAGTGAGACCGAAGGAACAGCTGCGAGGGGAGAAGGAAGAGGAGGAGAGGTGGAGACGTCCGGGGGTTTTGATGGCAACGCCTTCGGGCTCCTCCAGGCAGTAAGAATCAGTGATCAGGTAAAGTGTTGCACTGGTAGCTGTCGTCTGTCTTCTGAGAAGTCCCTGCTGTCCTAGCTTAGCCCTGGCCCCTGCACCCGAGGAGGAGAGGGGTAGTGCGCGCGGGCCTGTTCTGTGATCATTAGAATTCACGCTGGCTTTGACAGAGAGCCTGCCGAGCCGTGGACGCTGCATATTTACACCCCGGTACGGAGCACAGACTGGCTGTCCACTGTGACTGCATTGGAGAGGGGTAGTGGAGCGGAGCAGGCGGCGACTGGCTGTCCACAGAGGGGGATCCGATTCCACCAACAGGTGTACACGCAAATAAACTACATAGACAATGAGTGAGGGAGGATAGTCTGCACACGGTCTGTGGGTGCTGGGTGTAAATATTCCCTGTGCGCGAATATTCCCGGTAGCATTCAATGTTCCCATGAGCACAGCGGACTCCATCGCCCCAATGGTCACTCTAACAGAGCTCCAGGGTTTTCTCTGCAGCGGTGGATGAACAAACCATCTCTGGAGCCCGCCATCAATCCGGTCCCAATTCTTTAAAAAAAATTATGCTATAAATTGTGAATTAAGTCAATAATTCAACAAAACAAGGAGAAAGTGAAGGCTTCAGGATACTTTCCACAGACACCACAAAGACGGTAAACCAAGTATTATTGTTCTGCATCCCACCACTGAGCTCCTCATAGATGATGGCAGATGCACTCAAGCCAGTACTTGAATACAAGCCATAGCCCACTTTGGGGGAAAATCAGAGCCGTAAGCCCAAAGAGCAGCTGACTGGCATGTTTGTACCTCACAGACAGATTTGGGATAATTGGTGTTAGGCACCATTATTTTGTGGCAATTACATGTTTGTGTGTGTGTGTTTTAGGGTTTTGGGCAACCAGATGTACTTGAATTTGAGATGGAACACTGCATTTGCCTTGCAGCAATGCTCGGCAGAGGATGTTGCAGTGCATTCTGGGCAATGCACGTGTTAGCTGTATTGTAATGTATGCATCAAATTGTACATGTGAACGGTTTCAAGGAAATGGTAGCAGAACATCGTTACCTTTTGTTGCAAGCATTCTCAGATGACGCATGTACGCCTTGAGTGGCGCTGTAGGTTTAATTAGCTTGTACGGCGGTTCAAATACAAGCCCCGCCATAGAAATAGAATGCATAGAACAGACTCCGCATTCAAACCCAGACTCATATTGCCAAATATTAACATCTAAATTTAATTTAACTGTTGATCAAACTCAAAGTGAATTCCCAGTAGTGCCGTGTGATGATGTTTTACAAGACGGTTTTGTTGGTTTGAAAAATATGGTAACCAGTGGTTATTTATTTTTTTAAACAAATGGAATACATTTGGCATTCGGTTATTATGTTCCACGTACACTAATTGATAAAAAGCGACTGGAAAGGGATCCTCAAAACACCCCCGACCACTACTAACCCCACCCAACCCTCCGCCTCCACATCTGTGGTGCTCGTATCGATTTCCTCTGCCCCACTCTTTCCCCAGTGTCGTTATATAGGCCAGGGGAACGGCTGTCTAGCCCACAGACGAACCCTCATACACGCTCCTTCAGGACAGCAATGGATGGGTGGAAGTCAGAGAGAGAGAGAGAAGAAAGCCCCGGATAGACAGGGAGCGAGACAGATAAATATAGAGAGCTTCTCAGAGAGAGTGTACCAGATTTAATTGTGGCGTTAGTTAGCCTGGCACTGCAGGCTCCGCACCGCGGGCGGTTTCCCGGGGGAACGGACCCTGGCTGCAGGTCGTGACCCCGGAGCTCGCCGTGGAACCTGACACATGGAAAAATCGACTCAGGTACATATCAATGTGCCGCTCCGCAGTGTGCTCCCCAATTAACAGACACAAACAGAGACGGCGGAGCGCCAATGCTGAGGAGACGGCACAGGAGGCCGGGCGGCAGGAGAGCGCCACTGAGCTGTTTGTCTATACGGAAGTGTTACGTTATTAAGAGCTGCTCCACTTGGGCCGCGGTTCTATTGATTGTGAATGGACCGCTGGTCTTCAGAGGGGCTGTGCACAGGACAGGTGCATGGCGGTTCAGAACAAGACTCAACACATCTGCCAGTATAGGGAATATCAGCCTCCGAGAGTGTTGTGGAAGCCTTTTGGAAACGCTGCCAGGGCATCGATGGTGAACGCCAAGTTGGGACATTTGTGTTACGGCTAAAGGTGGAGTCGCCGTTTTGTGGCGTGAAAGAGCTATTTTATATGTGACCCATGCGCTCCACGATCATTTCCGCATGACAGGAGGTTGAACACTCAGCTGAGACGAGCTGCCATGTCTGGGGAACACTGAAGGGGCCGTGTCCGTTGTTTCGGAGGCCCTGTCTGTCAGGGTAGCATATCTCCTGGTACAGAGGAGGAGGTCACATGGCTGTCAGGGTAGCATATCTCCTGGTACAGAGGAGGAGGTCACATGGCTGACAGTGCTCAACTGGTAGTTATGGCAGCCCTGCCGCGGCTCACTGACTCCACAGTCACAAGGAAGGAGATGAGATACCATGACCTGGGTCAGTCCTCTCCCACCACAAATACAGACAGACAGACAGAAATTCAGACATACAAAGAGACACATAAACAGTCAGACATAAAGAAAGACAGACAGACGACATACATACAGACAGACAGACCGACAAACAGACAGACAAATAGACTGACAGAATGACAGATAGAAATGAATAGAATGACAAATACACAAATAAGGAAACTCGCACACCTTTAATTTCTATATCAATTGCGTTTTAAATAGATCTTCAATGTGCCATACTCACATGAAAGTACTTAATCTTGTTGCCGTTGTCACTCTAGATTGCAATGGCTTTAAGGCCTTCTTATTAATTTCATTTGTTAAAGCCGTGCTGGAATGAAGTCGGCAGACTGAAAATGTGTCTCACCCCATGAGCAAATGCACCAGTTATTAAGAAAAACCAACAATCCTTTAATCTCCTTTCCCCCTTAATGCTCACATTAAAACGCTCCTTCGTAGAGGGCAGCAAAAAAGCCTTCAAGTATGAAACATGAATATCCTCAGTCAGGGGTGGGCCAGTAAACTCTATTAGAATATATCTAGGCCTACCTCTATCTGGGGAGCACTTTGCACATGGCTCGAAATGTATCATATCATCTTGGCCCGAGACATGACTTCATGTATTTTGTGATGTAAGTATTATTACGATTCATGAAATTCGAAACACTTATGTTAGGTAGTTAATTTAAACCATAAGCTGCCGGGAGATAGATGTTCAACTCAAGGCAGTGTGGAGTTGAGGGCCGATTACATTTTCCTCCGTTAAATGAGTCACAAGTTATACGAAGGGGGAGAAAGGGGACCCAACCGGCGAGAGGCAAGCCGTATTGTTAGGCTCTGAATTTCCCCTTAGTCCGTGACAGTGATGCATTTATTTGCATCTGTTTCAGTCGTAAAGGTCAAATCCCTACACGACATTATAGACAGTGGTTAGCGCGTGCGGATTAGATAATGCAGCTATCCAAGTTGAGACAGGCTTTTTTCCGGGTCTGCTGGTGTTGCTTGCTCTGTGGCAAGGCACTGAATTTTGCATGAGTGTACAGCCCCTGGAATCACATTGCATTGTTTGCCGATACCTCCTGCAGGCATCGCACCACACACTCTCCATCTTGATAGGATGGCTGTGTGTGTGTGTGATAACCAGAACTCCTCACCGTCATAGTTTCTCATGGTAAATCACGGCAAGACATTTTGTCTGTCCTCGCTGGTAGAAAATGTTGTTTTAGGCTTAGGGGTTGAGGTTAGGGTAAATGCAAATACATTCTGAACCCAGAAAACGTCCTCATCATTGTAATGAAACTAGCTTGTAGCTTGTGTGTGCATTTGTGTGTGCGTCGCTGACGCTAACATGTGTTCTAGTATGCCTAATAAGTGAGGTATTGTCGTCGTCAGGCAAGCCAGAGGGGGGTTGTCTGCTCCTCCAATCGCTACATGATTTAACTAGCCGCCTCTCACAGCGGGCTCAGACAGACAGGTATCTGAGCACGTACACAAGCTTGCAGTGCGACGGCGGCCAGAGCTGTCATCCACCTGCGTCTCAGCTGTTGTGGTCGGCCCAGCTGTTCAGAGAGCGAGGTCTACGCCGTCCGCACACACACACACACACACACACACACACTCGGGAGTCGTTATTTGGGTCTGGTGTACCTGGATGTGTTTACAGGTCTCCCGACCTTTTCAGGATGAAAAAATCCTGACAGAAACTATTTTTGCAGGCTAACGGGTCAGGTTTATATTTGTGGATTAGGATTAAGGCTAGAATAATTTGGGTACGGTTTATCATATATATATATTAACATGTATATAATGTGGTGTGAACGCACCCCCCAACAGTTGTATCAGCGTTACAGCAATTCCCGAAATGGCGACTGCAGCTTCACAGTGGTTGATCTGTTAAGTTGGATTACTCCCACACCCCCTTCACTAACATTTCTGGTTTTGTTAATAAAACATCCTGCAGAGCCCTAAATACCTGCTCTGTGTCCATAAACAGTGGATATGAAAAGTCTACACACCCCTGTTAAAATGCCAGGTTTTTGTAATGTAAAAGTATGAGACAAAGATAAAGCTTTTCCACTTTTAATGTGACCTATAATGTGAACAATTCAATTGAAAAACAAACTGAAATCTTCGAGGGGGAAAAATGAAAAATAAAACCTTACAATAACCTGGTTGCATAAGTGTGAACACCCTCTTATACATGGGGATGTGGCTGTTTTCAGAATTAACCAATCACATTCAAACTCATAAATAGAAATAGAAGTCACTACACACCTGCCATCATTTAAAGTGACTGATTAATCACAAATAAAGTTCAGCTGTTCTAGTAGGATTTTCCTGACATTTTCTTAGTTGCATCTCAGGGAAAAAGACATGGTCCGCAGAGAGCTTCCAAAGCATCAGAGGGATCTCATTGTTGAAAGAAATCAGTCAGGAGAAGGGTACAAAATAATTTCCAAAATATTAGATATACCATGGAACACAATGAAGACAGTCATCATCAAGTGGAGAAAATATGGCACAACAGAGAAATTACCAAGAACTGGACGTCCCTCAAAAATGTATGAAAAGACGAGAAGAAAACTGGTCAGGGAGGCTGCCAAGAGGCCTACAGCAACATTAAAGGAACTGCAGGAATGTCTGGCAAGTATTGGCTGTTGGCTAAACGTGACAACAATCTCCTGTATTCTTCATATGAATGGCCTATGGGGTACGGTGGCAAGACAGAAGCCTTCTCTTACAAAGAAAAACATCCAAGCCCGGCTGAATTTTGCAAAAACAAACATCAAGTCCCGCAAAAGCATGTGGGAAAATGTGTTATGGTCTGATGAAACCAAGGTTGAACTTTTTGGCCATAATTCCAAAAGGTATGTTTGGCACAAAAACAACACTGCACATCACCCAAAGAAACACCATACCCACAGTGAAGCATGGTGGTGGCAGCATCGTGCTTTGGGGCTGTTTTTCTTCAGCTGGCCCAGCCAGAGCCCAGACCTGAATCCAATTGAACATCTGTGGGGTGATCTGAAGAGGGCTGTGCAAGGGAGATGTCATCACAATCTGAACAGATTTGGAGCAGTTTTGCAAAGAAGAGTGGGCAAATATTGCCACGTCAAGATGTGCCATGCTAATAGACTCCTACCCAAAAAGACTGAGTGCTGTAATAAAATCAAAAGGTGCTTCAATAAAGTATTAGTTTAAGGGTGTGCACACTTATGCAACCAGGTTATTGCAAGTTTTTTATTTCTCCCCCAAAGATTTCAGTTTGTTTTTCAATTGAATTGTTCACTTTATAGGTCACATTAAAGGTGGAAAAAGTTCTGACATGATTTATCTTTGTCTCATTGTTTTACATCACAAGAACCTGGTATTTTAACAGGGGTGTGTCGACTTTTTATATCCACGGTATATATATGGTGTGTGTGTTTACAGTACATGTATGGGTGTTTCATATAAAGAACAACGTGTAAAGAAGCTCAACTGAGTTCTGGCAGAACTGCACACACAAACCACACCCCCTTAAATCCACCAATCACAGATGACTTTAGTGCCTTAGTGCCAAGTATTGTAAGACAGTTTGAAAATGAGTTATTGGTTTATTATCAATGTGTTCACTAAGGTTAGAAGGAAAGTGTGACAAAATCTGTGTGACAAAAAATATTTTTGTGTGACACAAAAAGTAAACGGCAGTAACTGCTTTGAAAGTGAATCAGCTCATTCTCTAACTGTAACGCACATTCCATTCCAGGCCGTGCAATCCTCAAATACATTGTCTGGAGGGGAATCGGTGGACCACCTCACCTTAACCCACAATAATCTGCCACAGGTCACCTGTGGTCTCACATTAGTGGTCATTTGTCTGAGGACGCTGCCCAAAGTTATGTGGGTTCACGCTGAAATTGGAAATGCCTCAGTGCACCCCATCCTGGCTTTGCCTCTCTGAAGGGCCCGCACCCCAGGACAAGATACAATTATCTTCAAGGTATTCAAGAAAAAAATCGCTTCTGAGGCCTGAATCTTTTGGTCCTTTAAACTGTTTTGGTGAGTTCTTTGTTATCTCTCCAAGGTTCTATTATTAATGTTCAGGCACTGAGAGGAATGTTTTTGGCGAGCACAGAGGGAAATTCTCAAGTCATTTTGCAGAGAGATTGGAGAGTAAAATACAGTGTGGTTTTTAAAGGCAGTTTGCTGTGTTTCTTTACGGCTGTACAATGTAATCATCAAGCAAATGTACAAAAAAAAAAAAACGTCCCAAATCACCACAGATAATCATAAAATTACAACAAAACCCTTCTTGATTAACAGTAGAATATCGTTGACATTTAGCAGTACCGTTTCACTTTATTCAATCACATTTTGTTAGATCCATTGATTGCCTTGGGTGTTCCTCTTGTTCCAACACCAGTGCTGTTTTTTGGTTTGTTCTGTCTACAGTGTCCATGGTCGTCTGACAAACAGCTACCTTCCCTTTGTGGACATGCGACAGCGTTGTACCGCAAGCCCTGTTGAACAGCACCCTTCACTGGGCTTTAGATATCTGATTGAGTCCATCCAAGTGGAGCACCATTGAATCAGCAGAGGAAACCACAAAGGTATAGTCTAGGACACCCAGCTACACGCACATCCACGCACGCACACACACCCACAGAGAGAGAAAAAAGAAACACACCAGCCTATTCTATGTTCAGCATGGTTGTGTAAACAATTGGAGACTAAAAGATGTTCTGGAAGACTGCTGTTAGTGTTTCCCAAACAGAGTAAGAGTACGACCTTTGAACCCATACCGTAGCAACTTAAGGTACACTTTACGATGCTGTGCAAGGAAGGCCCATGATGCGACAGTAAGACTCGATCCCTTCAAAGGCAGATCCATAAACCCACATTCTCTGAATCCAGTCAAAGATAAAGAACAGAATATACAAAATATAACACAGACTGAAGCATTTGTGATGTACAGACATTTCTCAATACCTCGGAAAATGTTTCATCAGGCGTTGCACATACCAGCCAGAAAATCTACGCAAGATGCCTACCAAGGACTACCCCACATGAAAAGGCCAGGACGGTGTACCATAAACTATACGTGAAAGGCCCAGCCAAGACGACAGAGAGCTGAAGCATTCGATGACGCCGGCACTCTCCTACTCTCAATTAAGAGCGAATACAAGTGCACACCTCTCAAGTACTTAATTAGATGAAGTCTGGCATTTATTCTAAGCCACAAACAATGAGGTGGTTAACAGTCATGAGTGCCGTGAAAGAAAAATAGGGCATATCACCATGGAGATGCGAGTTAGCTTAGAGAACCCGACGTAAAAGAGTAGTTAGGTTGAAATGCAGATAGGATGTCATTATTATTTTTCTGCCTAATGACCGTCATTATGCGCCTGCACTGATTGAATTCCATTTGTTAGCTCCACATTTTAGCCGAGCAGGAATAATTACCATTTAAGTGTCTCCATTAAAATTCATGTACAATTTCTCATGGCCCAGACGTCTCTTGCTTTTTTTGAGAATACCGTGTTATTCTTTGATTGAGAGACTGTGAAGATTATGTTTTTAAGCTTTGGTTCCAATATGGAATGAAGACGGTGTGCGAAAATGACGGGTAATTGTATCAGAATTTAATTAGAATATATTTAGGTTATCTCATTGTGTTGAATCAAATAAAAATTAATAATTAAAGCTTACCCACTGTGGAAACCAGCCTACACAACAATTTAAAGGTCTACAAAGTGTATTGACGACGCTATGGCTAAACAAGCCGCTCTGCTTTATCGACATGTGACTGCACCCCCCCCCCCCCCCCCCATTGCGGCCATTCGAAAGCAGGTTTCTGTGGACTCTTATATGGCTCATCTCCTCCATGTGCTAGACATGCATAGCTAGCGAATCTCACCACAAACTAATCGGCCTAAACTTCTGAATGTGGTTATCTCGCGCGTATCAATCAATCAATCAATCAATCAAAATTTATTTATAAAGCGCTTTTTACAACAGCAGTTGTCACAAAGTGCTTTACAGAGACACCCGGCCTTAAACCCCAAGGAGCAAACAACAGTAGTGTTGAATTGCAGTGGCTAGGAAAAACTCCCTAAGAAGGTCGAATTTTAGGAAGAAACCTAGAGAGGACCCAGGCTCAGAGGGGTGACCAGTCCTCTTCTGGCTGCGCCGGGTGAGATATTAAGAGTCCAATTGGAATAATAAATAAATTTCTCTTGGCTAAATCCAGAGTATATTTGATTTTAGACTAGGTCAGAAGTATGACCAGGTGGACAAGGACAGGAACAGCAACGGTCCCCCCAAACCAGGTAATCCGCAGGTGTGGACCAGGACCTCATCTCCTTCTAAAATTTAAAATTGGAGGAAACTGAGAAAAGTTAGTAGTACATCCCTCATGTCCCCCAGCACAATAATATAGCAGCGTAACACCTTGGAAACTGAGACGGGGGGGTCCGGTGACACTGTGGCCCTACCCGGGGGAGGCCCCGGACAGGGCCCAACAGGCAGGAAATCAATCCAACCACATTGCCAGGCATCAACCAAAGGGACACCCACCAACCGCAACCCCCCTGAATGAGGGCCGAGTATTGCTAGTAGCGTACAGCCCAACTGCACAAGTGCGCAATAGAGAATCAACAACAAGCCAGTGACTCTTCCCCCGAAGGGCATTGGAGGGAGGGCATCCCAGTGGCGACGAGAGCCCACCTGGCAAGACAGCAAGGGTGGACAGTATCAAGCCTACTGGTCACCTTCACGCCCCCGGGCCAGGCTACACCTAATTATAAACCGTGCTGTAGAGATGAGTTTTTAGTAGACACTTGAAAGTTTGCACTGAGTTTGCATTTCTAACCTTAATTGGCAGATCATTCCACAGGAGTGGAGTTCTATGAGAAAAGGCCCTGCCGCCAATTGTTTGTTTAGAAATTCTAGGTACAATTAAAAGGCCTGCATCTTGCGATCTAAGGTTACGTGTAGGTATATATGGCTGGATCATTTCAGCAAGGTAAGTAGGAGCAAGTCCATGTATTGATTTATAGGTTAAGAGTAAACCTTAAAATCAGCCCTAACCCTAACAGGCAGCCAATGTAAGCATGCCAGGACAGGAGTAATGTGTTCAAATTTTTTTGTTCTAGTTAGGATTCTAGCAGCTGTGTGCAGCACTAATTGAAGTTTATTTATTAATTAATTTGTCTGGATAACCAGAGATAAGAGCATTGCAGTAATCTAATCTAGAAGTAACGAAAGCATGGATGCTCTCTAATGCAATCACCAGGTCATCATTTACATACCTTGAAACGTGTTGCTATTGGCTACTGTCAGAAATCAGATAGACCGTTTTTAGTCGGAAGTTTTTAGTCAGCAACTGCCCAGCCAACAGGAGACGTCTTAAGGACATCCGGCGGAGCGTGACGCGCTGCCGACTCATGTTTGTTTGCAGGGGGAGAACCAAGTAGCTGCACGTCCGGTGTCCAATCGGCCGCTGCATTGGGATCCTAACGAGCCTTCCCACCTGAGTGGATGAGAGGACGCGTTGTTATAGTAGCCTTGGTGACACACGCGCGCGTCGTCCCTTGATACAGCAGGCATTCCCCTGCACGTTCAAACGGCCGCAGCCGGCTAGCCTACCAATGGACTCGGCGTGGGGATTTGGCCGGCGCCTAATCAATCAATGACAGATTACCACCAAAGCCACTTCCACGGCCATTAAGGCGGGACAAATGCAGAATTGCAACTGAACAACTTGGAGTTTTAAACCAGCAGTGGGACTTCCTGGTTATTTGTCAAAGTCACCGCCGCCGAGACGCATGAGTGGGTGAACAGAGCCGGCCTGTGTGAGTGTGTGTGTGTGTGTGTGAGTGTGTGTGTGTGGCGGCTCACGCAGCAGAGGCGAGTCGGCCAGACGGGAGTGTGTGAGTGTACCTAAATTTGTGTGTGTGTGTGTGTGTATGTGCGTGTGTTTCTGCCTGCCTGCTCACGAGCAGGTAGGCAGAAGCACATGCACATACACAGGCCTGTTTGTGTGTGCGCGTGCGTGCGCGGATGTGTCTACGAATGTGTCTCAGCGGGCCCAGTGGCGTTTACAGTAAATCACATTGCCTTTATTGCCAGATTTAGTAGCTTATGCTCAATAGGCTCTATTCAATCTGAGCCCGAGCCCAACAGGGTCTTCGTCTCAGTCCGTCATGAAGGGGATCACACCAGCAGAGGCGCACACAAACTCTTCAGTCTGACCATTCTCTCCGTTTCGTCGTGCTCCTTTCTGATTCTCTTAACACTACAAACCAGTGACTGGGTTTCATTGTGAAGACTCATTTTCCTCCCTCAGGCTTTCATTGCTTCTGAGGGTTTTATTTTCTTTTTTCATCAGTGTTCTCTATTCACTGGGGCTTTGTATGCAATGTAACAGTACTTGATAGGAGACACTAACACACTATTTATTATCATTTCACATAGGTATATATTACCAAGGGAGCAGATTGTGTTGAACATGCCTAAGAAAATGTAGAAAGGATAGATTTCCATCTGAGGTTTCAGCTTAGCTGAAATTGTATTTGACATCTTTATCTGGTAATAAATATTGCAGGTTAAATGTTTGTATAATGATTTGTAATGAAGAGAAAAGTTATATCTGTGATTTGAGGACTATAGACATGAAGGAAAGGAGATTGATTTCTAGGGTATTGTATGTAAAACATATCCTCTCAATTTGGACCTTTCATCTTTTTGACAGTTGATGAGGCTGCTTACTCTTTATTTAAATCTGCTAGTTAATGTTGTTTTATTTTTAAGGAAGGAAACCCATCAAGCCCGTAAATACGTTTAGGATATTTTCTTTGGAATGACTGGTCTAATAAATAATGCATAATCGTCTAATAATGTGACACCAGACAATGTTTTATTCTCCATTTCAGGATGGCCGAAAAGAAACAAAGATATTTTTTCCTGTAATTGCTGTAAAACAAAAGTACAGCTTTTGGTGTAATGATCCAGGGTGGCATCAAAGTCCTTGGGCTGAAATCCACTCAGTCACATGACTAGGGACCTCGCTCCGACCCCACAGTGAGTCTGTGCGCGTGCGCGTGTGTGTGTGTTTGTCTGTGCATGTGAGTGTGTGTGTTTCTGCATCACTGCATCTCACAGGCATGTGTTTGTACTGTGTGTGTGTGTGAGTGTGAGTGAGGGGTGTTTGTTTGTGTGTGTGTGTGTGTTTTCACGTCTGTGTTTTTGTTGCATGTGTGGGATTGGCCTTGTGGAATTTAAGCAGGCCTAGTTGTGATTTAAGTGCTACATTAATCTAAGTCATTAACCATTTCAGAGGTAATGATGTGGTCCTGCTGCTAATGAGCTTTAGCTCTTAATTGAATAGGAGGGGGTTTACAGGGATGCTAAGCCCACAGCAGACATTCAGAACCGCCTCATCATTTCCATTCTGCCACACACACACACACCCACACACACACACACACCACTGCCTATCCATAACTCTTAGGAAACATGTTGGTTGTGGTGGATTGAGCGCTCTTGCAAATTTGTTATTAATTTGGGCCAGCGGTTCTTTTGGAAACTGAATTAAAATGGTCAGTGACTTTGGGGGGCAGGGGGGTGCTACGCTAGGTTGTGTTTTGAACATTAGTGTCAAATGTTTCGTGTTTCCCCGCTGAATATTCAGTATCACCTGAGCTGCTGTCTTCACCGCAATTTGAATATTAGATGCAAATAGTGGGCCTGTCTGTCCATAAGGGTAGTTTATTTTTGGAGCATAGCTATAGTAGCACTTCCTGGATAAGGTCTGACATACACACCTATCACACTTCTGGTTCATTCAGCCAAACAGGAAAGGAAAAATATAGCATGAAACAGAGAGAAAGAAATTCAATTGGAAAGATGTGACGAGTGCAATTGCAGGGTGTGCAAGCATGTGTTTGTGTGTCTGGGTGTGTGCGCCTATGTGTGTTAGTGTCCGTCAGCTTGTGTGTGTGTGTGTGTGTCTGTGTGTGTTAGTGTCCGTCAGCTTGTGTGTGCGTGTGTGTGTGCGTGCGTGTGCGTCAGCGTGTGTTTCCATGGCCACACTGCACACGGCATGGCTGTATTCTAGAATGACCTCTAAGCCAGTCAGCCACTGTGTGAGCCTCAGTCACATGGATATACCAGGGCTGTGACCGCCAGGCCTTCACAGGGCGAGCCCCCCCCCCCCCCCCAACCCACTGACTGTCTCTGTACCGCGACAGCGGCAGCATTCCCCGACCAACTCTGTCCGCCTCGGACCAGAATTCAGTGCAGCTTTCAAAAATATCTGAGATGGAAATTCTCTGTCTTTCGAAAATGAGCGAGGGCCCCGAATCTCGTTTGAACCACTCAAACCAAAGGTGCAAACATTGCACGTGTCTGCTTTTCGGTCGGATGCAGTCAGTGTGACCGTCTGTTTCTCTGTCTGTGAGTCTCTCTGTCTGTCTGTCTGGATAGTATTTCTGGTATCCACTTGCCTGGTTAATCAAATTCCTTCCTGCAGCCAAAGGCTATATGCCACCCCATAGTTCTCCTCAAAGACCAAGCCATTTGAGATATAATCCAGAAACTGATGAGTTTTGTCGGTTTTTCCTAGAAAATTACTTGCATCTGATTGGTCCCAGAAACCAGACAGTTTTGATACAGTTTGATAGAGTGAATTTCTTAAAAAAATTGTCATAGGGGATCCGATTATTTTGTACAATACACCTAATTTTGACTTCACCTAAACTCTTTTTTTAATATTATTTAACAACAAGAGATTAAATGGTTTTGGCCACAGGAACCTTGGAGTTCATTTTTAGGGTTTAATAAAATACAATGTAATATTATTAATCAAGAAATATGTACTTGCCACACAAAACCTAAACTGGTAATGTTTTTCTGTGTAATAATACTGTAAATTGATTTTAATTTAACATTTAAAATGTCAATGTTGTATTGTTGTATTGTTAAAAAAAGTATATAACTACATGAACACTGATCTGGAAAATGTTCTCTCCACTGCCAAGGAGTGGGCTCTGCCAAAGTCACAGTACAACTTCTTGCATAACATTTTTGTCATCGCTCAATTTGGGTTCTGATTATGACGAGGTGCTTGATGAAATGGCTATAACAGAAATATTTGAGCGCCATCGGCCTTAACAATTGCAAAGGAAATATTATCAGCCTGAAATCTGTAGCTTACCATAGTGCAGTGAATGATTCATGTCTTAGATTTCAGGCGACTGGACCACAGATTGATAGACCCACATTGGATGCTGTTTTGGGAGGAGGAAACTAGAGCTCTGGAATTTGGGAATAGCTCCAAGAGCTGAACTGACAATACACAAATCTGAGATCCCTGTGAAAAGCCCATGAATGCAGTAAAAACCATACATATACAGAACCAGGCACTAGTCAACAGCCACCCAGCCAGTCAGCCAGCCAGCCGGGCCATGTGTGTTCAGGGGTTAAATTGAAGGGGAACAGAGTGGAACAGATGGGAGCATACAGTGGGAATTGAAGAGATTTTCTGTTAAAAAAAATGGTCATCGAAATAGCAAACCCTTTTGGGGGCAGTTCTATAGCACTTTAAAAAATAATTACCAATTTAACCTCTGTGTGTAGGTGGGTGTATGCCCTCTCGCACACCCTAACGTGTGGCTGTGAAAGTTTGGGCGCGATGTGTGGAGGATTGTGCGCGTGCGCTTTTGCGTGCACTACTTGGTATTTCTTCAAAGGCCTATTGTGAGAAAGTGTTTTTATTAATTAATGTGTTTCTTCTATTTTAACACTGTTTCTGATACTACTGAGGGCGCTCATTACCAGGACTTTGATTGTGTAAATAAATATAAGGTATCAGCTACGATGATTGGGATCTATTGCAATTCAGCCTCTCTCTCTGAGACCATGAACTTCATCTAACAGTATTTCTATCATGTTTAAATGTGCTCTCTCCGCTGATTCTTTGATAATGTGCTAACTGGGACATTTCAGCTCTAATTAGGACTCAGATTGCTAATTCGACATTGGTGCTATAATTATCGTTATGATATGCAGCACTATGGCGAGTAGAAAGATTGTGTGTGTGTGTGTGTGTGTGTGTGTGTGTGTGTGTGTGGTTGTCTGCGGTTGTATTTTACACACACACACACACACACATGTAATGCATTCACAGATTTCTCGAAACCTGGGAAAATGTATATTAATAAAATTTAAATAAAGAATTATAAGTCAGCTTTTATCAATTATATAGATCTGAACGATCTATACATAACCTACAATACTGTATTTTTAAATGGAGACACAATCACGAGCGTATGCTTTTTTCCCGAAAGACAACAACATTGCCTAGATATATGTTTCCTATAACAAGATAATAACCTTGCATAACTACTTTACGCGGGACTTTGAATTTCGTGTCTTTCGGCTACAGACATGCGCAATGCGATGCATACTGGTCAGTCTCTGAAGCAGCTGTTTTAGGGTTTGAAATTCCAACATGGCAGTGGCTGTGGTCAGTGTTGTCTGCGCTAACTTGGAATGGTTTCAAATCGCACGCAGCCTCGCTTAACCTACCGCACACTCATTCATCAGCAAACTCTACCGTGGATCGATGTTACCCTAACCCCAGAGGTTGACCTGTCGCACATACAGGTAAGCCTTTCCAGAATCGGATTCGAGATATCCGCAATTAAAGTAGATGATAGAGCTGAGCCTTGTGTTATCGCGGAACCCGAGCGCTTTATTCGTAGATAGACCACCACCCTCCGAGACGCAATAATTCAAACGGGATTTAACCATTCACATTCAAAAACTAGTTTTGTTTGGTTATGTTATGCGATGCATTCATTAATGAGTTTGTTTGATGGTTGTAAAGTACGGTGTTTGCTCGAATTAAAACCTCATGTCTACGCTCGGTTTGAATGACAGTGC
Source organism: Esox lucius (assembly GCF_011004845.1). NCBI lineage: Eukaryota > Metazoa > Chordata > Actinopteri > Esociformes > Esocidae > Esox > Esox lucius. Next base: position 4,348,512 of record NC_047590.1, read on the forward strand.
ATGTGGGGCGGATGCTGGGCGGATATTTGAATTGTTTCAAACTAGTCAACTTGTATACGTGCATATGATGATTACAACAAGTAGCCCTAGTGTCCATCCTGTCCTTCGGCCGAGCGGATACAATGTCACAGTCCTTGTGACACACAATCTATTTTTAAAGCACCAGACTGGGCTAGAATAGTGCGTGAGTATTTTGTGCCGGGCTGCAGCGATGTCGCCGCGTGCAACTTTTTGTATACTACAGCATAATTAACAGCAATCGGTGCGTAAATGATTTACGTGGAACTAGTTGGGTGCACCGTATTATTTGCTCCCGCCTCCACGGTGCTATCCAACGGCTTGTTGCTGCCTGGGTGCTCTTTGCTTGTGCTAGTATGCATCTAGGTTAGAGTATTGGGTGAGCGCTACCTGACCAGGGCCCACGTTGAACTGAAATGTGAGATTGAAGAGAAGTGCTTCTTAGGTAAAAAAACAAACAAAAAAAAACAAGAACAACCTTCAGAATTCTTCGTTCAAATTCCAATGCTGTCCCCTCTTCTCCCCCATTATTCGCAGCGAGAAATGATCAGTAACAGCAGCGTCTATGGTAGGTTATTTTCCAGTCTTTCATTTGATTAACTGTTTTTTGTTTTGTTGTTGTGTTGGTTTTGGCTATTTTTTTCCCCCCACCAAGCATGCGTTTTGTGTCAGTTTCTGTAAAATAATGACATAGGGGGGAAAAATGTTGGTGCTTAATGAGCTGTTTTGCATGTGCGTGCATTGTTTTGATAGTTATATGTGGGTTTGTATAGGCATTCTTTGTCTATATTATGCATTATTCATTGCAACGTTAGGCCTATGTAGATTTTTACTATTAGGCCTTTCATCCTCAGGCTTGCATCCAAGTTAAGACGATTAAAAAATACAAATCATTTGGCAACATACTGCATTATAGGCCGAATTGTTGCAACTTTCGGGAAAACAAATGATTAGCAGTCCAGTATCTAATGGAATATTCCTCGCATCAGAAGGTCGCCGTGAATGGAAACGGAACCTTGATGTTTGCTAGTTTTGGATGCACCTCATTATGAAGCTGATGTTTTCGGAATCGCTGCAGCCATAAAACCCCTTTCACGCGTTGATGACTGACGACTTATATACCGGAACACGTTTTAAATACATAGCTCAAACCGACAAACGCTGTTTGTAATGTAGCCTAGTAAACGAGACGAGCAAAGTTTGCAGGAGATTGCGCTGTTAGCTTTTGTTACAGTAATATATGAAATATCATGTAAAATATACCATTCAATTTTCGTTAGTAAAATGTGTATCCTACTTGGTCGATGCTTACCCCAAACAATGTGAGTCCTAGATAGTAATTGACTGTTAACCTAATCAGAAATGACAAACCCTGTTAAGCAATTGTGAATAACACGGGAGGTCGTTTATCATGATTAGGCCTTTATCAGCTTTGAAGATAGAAAATTAGGTCTATGTCTTAAATTGGTATAACGTTAATAAGACGTTGTGCTTCAAAACAGAATGTCTTTAATGTGAATGCAAAAAACACCAATTAATTTTCAGTATTTCATCATAGAAGATCATCATTGTGATCTGTCCCGTTTCTGGACTGGTTTTGTAACACCGATGTATAAGCCTCATAAAAACAATTGTGCTGTTCAAAATGAAGAGCAACCTTTTGCAAAAACATAAGAAATGTTTTGTTGTGCCGGAATTGTTGTCTTAAATATTAGCATATGGTGCAGGACAGATAGTGTGTTAATCCCAAGTATATTTGTCTATTTCCTGTTTCACTGTATGTTCATGTGGTCAGTGTAAGTTACAAATAGGAGTTAGGATTCTACTTTCATCACCAAAAGCATTTAAACCTCAGCATTTTGTTAATGTGACATTTTACTCTGTTTGAACTCTGCAGCTGTTATTCTTCAGGATAGACTAATGTTAATATTAGCCTTCTCAGCTATTAGTCATAAAGTAGTCAGAGTCCAGTCAGAGGGGGTCAGCAGCTGTCACTACCCCTACCCCCAGTCTCTGTCAGAAATGCATCACAGTTCTTAATGTGGTTTAGTCACATACGTCGGTTGAATATAAACAAATTATGTACCCGTATTTTACGTGGTAATTCATTTGGAAAATCCACTTTGTTATACTGAATGATAGAACAGACCATATTATTGGTATTTGTCTGTTTGAAGAAAATTGTCTGCCTACTCTCTGTCATTATTAGTGCACGTAAATTCGCTTGTTGTGGCTTATTATAATGTAATTGTGAATTTCTTTCAGATTTATGTTAACAAATGCCGTTGCAATTAAAAATTGGCACTTACTGTAATGCTCTAGTTCAGTTATTCTCAGATATTTTTTGCACAGATTTATACATCTGTATTTTGATTTATACATCAGTATTTTGATTTATACATCTGTCTGCTGATTTATACATCTGAATTCTGATTTATACATCTGTCGGCTGATTTATACATCTGAATTCTGATTTATACATCTGTATTCAGTTTTTAAATTCCATTACGCACCATCATGACCCTTGTATCTAAATTAAAATATCTTACTTCGGACCCCCTACAAATAAACAATCTCTTGTCACATAAGCCAAAAGCCTGTGCGAACAATGAAAACTATTCTTCAACACTGCACATTTCCTCTGGGGGCCAACATCCTGTACCGATATTTACGCAATTTTGCGTTGTTATTTTCCCTAAACAAGGAAATTGACATTCAAAGTTGTGTAGTCTAGTGATGTATTGCTTGTAGGCGGCACAGATCAGTCTCCTGACTGTGTGTTTCCAACTGGCCGTTGTCCTGCTGAATTGACAGAGTGAGGGAAGTTGTGGAGACTACAGGCACAGAAAGTGACTTATACCTCACATTATTTACACTGGCTGCTGCTGCTATTATGTGTTTGAGTGGGGGACGTGTGGGACGTGTGTGTGTGTGTGTGTGAGACTGTGTGAGGTCGATGTGCATGTACGTGTGTGTGTTTTGTTAGTTGAAGTGTGTATGTGTGTGTGTGTGTGTGTGTGTGCATACATTCTCACATTAGATTGTAATGTGCTATTGAAGACCTTATCTCTCTACGCTACGTGTCCCTCTATGACATTAGAAATTATCAGCAGCACCAATCGCCTCATCATATTCCTAATGTGTTCATTTATGTCTGTCAGAAGCACTGTAGTAGCTGCTTAAGGAGATAAATGAAGAGGAAAGTAGAGATATTAGAGATGGCAAAGAAAACTGTCTTAACAAACAGAGACACTAATGTGTAATAGTGTCCTCACAATGACTGTGTTTATCAAGCTAGTGATTTTCTCTCTGACTCCTAAATGAATAGAGAGAGCAGTTTGGCGTTAAGGCTAGCTGGACTATTCCCTGTGGGACCATAGAAAGGAATGAGCCTGACAGTTTCCATCCGTCTGTAATGTTTACCATTAAAGAAGCCCTCTCACAATACCTCCCGAAATTACTCCCTCGCATACAGTGAACCTGCGGGAATTGCTGCCGAGGAAGATGTAAGTAGATGGTTTCCTTGTAATGTGAAAGAAAGAGACATTTGTCAGACGGTCGCTCGCAGATATCCGTGGACTTCTCTTGTTGGCTGCTCCTGACAAAGGCCGGCTTCAGATGAGATCTAGGCAGGGTTGTCATCTTTTCGCAAATATGTTAAGTGTTGTCTTTTGTGTTCTTCCCGTTTCGCCGAGCGTGGATCAACCCCAAGGGAGCCTGGCTCATGCAAATCCCTCACAGAGTGTCTCTCTCCCTCCCTCCCTCTCTCTCTCTCTCTCTCTCTCTCTATCTTTCCCTCCCTCGCTCCTCATCTGTCTGTCCTCTAAGACTAGTCCCTGGACTTGTGGCAGCTGGCAATGTTGTCTTTGTGCGTCTCTCGCTGTGCACGTTGACAACTCTTTCAGTGATCTTGGTGATGCGCACGGCGGTGGCGACGGGAGGCAGCTGACTGTGGGTACACCGTTCACAAAAAACGAGAAGCGTTCGCTTTGCTGCCGGAAAGATGAACGGACGCCAATCCGTAAATCCTTGACATCCAGCCTCCCCCTACACCCCCCCCCCCCCTCTTCTCCTCCTGTTCCTCCTCCTTCACTTCTCTCAAGTCAGTCTGGCAACTCTTGCTGTCTGTTTCACACAGTTTTTTTTCCCTGTGTGTTTGTTGTTTTTCTGAATGACAGCGTACGGGCAAAGACATTCTTTTTGACAGTATGATAGGCCCTGAGACAAAGCCTAAATCCTTCCTCCAGTGATCTGTTCATTCTTCCCCTCCCTCAGACTGTGTACATATCCTGTTATTATTCTGAGTGCTGTCAGCCCCATGTATTGTGGGGTGTTCTGCAGAGAGAGGGGAGGTGTCCAGATGTATTCTGTTTAAATGCAGTTATACACATTGTCCGGCCCGGAAGCTGATACGCTTCGGGTATGATCACGTAAGGGACACTTTATGTCTTCACCACGATGAAAATAGAACAAACTTGAGCTTGAGCAGCGCAGGAATGACCGCCCGTTAACAGGAATGTAAACACGTTGTATTCATCAGCCTTTTGTGGGTTTTGATCGTGCTATTCTGACTAGGCCCCGTTATTGTAAAACAGTCGCGTAAATCTTCTGACGAATGTTTAAAACCGCCATAGCCTCTACTACACTCCGCTGTGGTCTCTTAAACAGACAGTGCACACCTCGCCACCGTCCCGCTATTTGTTCATCCAGAGTACGCGTTCGGCTAAATTCACCTTGACGTTAAAACAGCAGTTCAATATTTTCTCTTCTGCGGACGGCGAGTACTCAAGGTGTTTGAGGTTCCCTCTGGTACGTAATGCACCCTTTTCATAGGTTTAATCAAATCAAAGCACTGGATTTTCTTTCTCCTCCTTTTCTGCTGCCCATTCTGAATTGTAATCAGTATCTCCTCACCTTGCTTGGCTTCAAACGTGCTCAGCCTCCCCACTGGCTGTGATTCATTTTCAGATATTAGCACGGACACTCTACAGACACGACGGGAAAAGTTAAATATGCTAAACATTTATTAAAAGCTAACTTCGTCCTGGTGGATATTCGGCTTCTTTAGATCTGCCATTGAACCCAGCCTATCGGGCACATTGTGTTTTCAGATGAGACCTTCTGCCATTTCTGTGAAGTTATTGATATGAACATCAGAGCTAAACATTGATATGCGAAGCGGCCTCACATTAATTTGCCTGATGAGGGAACCAGGTGAATGATGGGGAACGTGGCAGCAGAGAGAAAGAGAATTGATTCAACTCCTCTCCCTCCTGCCTATGATCTAAAGCGCTATCTTGCGCCATGCGTCTTGTCTGGTGAACAGCATGATTAGGCCGACGATCATTGGAGAAGGATCACTCACTCTCTCTCGTCAGCTGTGGTCAAGTAAGTCCCTACCGAGCATTTTAATTCACCCAGCTACTTTCTCTGCAGAGCTGTGTGTGTGTGTGTGTGTGTGTGCGTGCGTGTTTGACAGCTTGGCAGGCTGCCAGCGGATGGACACAAAGGACCTTGAGTGGCTGGGGTGTGTGTGTGTGTGTGTGTGTGTGTGTGTGTGTGGGGTAAGGCCAAAACGGCAGCCAGTGGCCTGTCTCCAGGAGGGAGGGGAGAGGAACAGACAGCGAGGACGGACCAGAGGAGTGTTTTGTAAAGGTCCAGAAGAAGTATAATCAGGCTGAGCTGCTGGGGACCTGTGGAGAATGGTGTGTTTGTCTGGGTGTGGCAACAGGTGTGTGTGTGTGTGTGTGTGTGTGTGTGTGTGTGTGTGTATGGTAGGGTTTGGCTGGCTGGATAATCCAGACCCGGCTAATGATGGTATACACCGGGTAATGAGATTCAACTCTGGACTCTTCAACCTGGTTTCATACATTACGCATGTAGGCAGATCCACGCGTGGTATTGACTTTTGAGTGGGTGTCTGTCCTTGTGGGTGTTGTTCTGGGTCAAAGTGGCACATCAAAATAAAAAAATAAATGCAAACAAATGCATTATAAAAAAAAAATATATATATATATATTGTGTTTTTATCATTGGATTTTCTTAAGTAGAACATTTCTCCACTTGTACTCGTTTAAGACTTATTGGATAGAACAAAATGTGTGTGTGTGTGTTTGCGTGTCCGTATGCTGTGTCGTTTAATGTTGTTATGCAAAAGAACCTCACAACACTCTGAGGTAGTGGTGAATTGAGAGACTTAGCCAAGTTGGCCCTCCTCCACCCAGTTGACAGATTCATCCTCTTCTCCACACTCCTCTGGGCCAATGAGAGTCCGGGGGGGTTCTCATTGACATGATTACTTATGTGTGCTTTGGAAAAAGGAGTGCCATTGTGCGCCGTAAAGCTCATAAACCGCTGTATGATTTGTCCATTGTTGTCAAATCACTTTGCTTTCGCCAAGAACTAGGGGTTTCAGTGGAGGCTGAATGCTTTTGAAGCCGTCAGTGACAGATTCAAGTTCTTCTTTTGTTAGTTTCTCCGGGAAACTGCCAAGAGCGCTGCGCTGAATATTGTTGTCAGGATGGAAAAGGGGGGCATTGCCTGCAGACTCCAATGGGCCGACTGAATGGACTATTCATATTTAAGAAGAATTACTCAGATGCCATATTGTTGGAGCAACAAGGCTAAATGCTTTACAACAAGGGCGGGATTGTGGGTAATTTGGCGGCTCGTGAATACGTAGAAAGCAACAGACCTTAAAAAAGTTAAAGAATGGCAGTGGGCTACATTAGCGGGACCTTGTTCCTTGCGACATTCAGAAACGTTTTGTGAGAAATTGTGTCGAAGTGGTAAATGTAGAGAGTGACCTTTTTATGTGGTTACACAGTTTGTACATAACTCACAATGTATTGTCGAAAAAAGTTTACTTGCTGTTTGCTGTGCCCACGTTTTTATTTTATTTAAAGGAAAAGTTAGAGATTTGGGAAATTATTTGTCTACTTCCCCAGATTCATATTCAGATATTGTTGGTACCATTTTTCCCCGTGAAGGCCGAACAGGGACCCCATGTTGGGACAGCAGGGTAGGCTAGTGGTCAAGGGCGTTGGGCCTGTAAATGAAAGGTCACTGTTTCTAATCTCAGATCTGAAAAGGTAAAAAACCTTGTAGTTCTGTCCCTGAGCGAAATAACAGTAAAAAATATAATAAAACCACCAATAGTGCAATTGTAAAATGGTTTTCATAGACTTCCAGTCATTGACCCAGTGCTAAACAGCACATCCAACATGTCCATACTGGACACAGATACATAAAAATGGCTTTGAAGACGTGTCCCTAACCTTCTCTTTTAACCTGTGCTACAGCAACATTTCAGTAGGACCTGTTTTTTTCCCGTTTGTGTTCCAAAGTCCCTCGTCCTACACAAATGTTACGACGTAACCCCGTGTCATTAGCTGCTGAGGAACAACGCTGTTGCCCCACCACGCCCCCTGTAACCCCGAGAGCCAAGTACCCCGAGAGCCAAAGTACCCCTGGCTGGCAACCCTCCAGTGTGTCCTGTGAGCGCGAGAAGCGCCATAATCCTGGCTCCCCTGGAAGGCGGCTCTACCCCGCTAGGCTACAGGCCATAGCCTAGCGTCGTCTCCATGCCGTCCCAGCCTTGCATGCACCAGGGCATTAATCACCCGTGTGGATCTGCGTCCGAGAGGCTTATCAAATTTATTGTTTGGCTGCCCGGGACAGTAATGGGTGTTTAATTACTCAATAAAAGCGCTTTTATGGATTTCAGTCCTCCCGTGTGTCGAGCAAATGGTATTGATCTGGCTCTCGGCTGCAACATGATCGTCTGTGAAGGAGAATTAGAGCTGCTTGCCTGCCTGCCAATGGGGCTGCTCATTCATTAGTGGCACATTACATTCTGGGGCGGTTTAGACGTTAGATTGGTGAGACGGGGGGTCTGGAGGAGGCTCATTGTTTGCCGCTTTTATCCAAGTTGTGCGCGTCGGCTTGCGCGCTCCCTGTCAGACTGACAACATTGTGGGCTGACCTGCATTCAGGTGGGCCATTTTCTGTGCAGGTAGTTGGAAAAAACGCCTTAGCGTTGTCGCTCCCAAAAGAGGCCTTGTTCGCCGTCAGCAAGTGTCTCCCTACCCAGAGGACTCGCTGTGGGGATATTAGTGGAGAAAGGGAATGGTTAACTCAAGGGATAAGTCCCAGGCCATAATAGTGCCATTGTCCAACGTGGGCTACAGATGCCTTTGTAGATGAAGGGATTGTCACGGCGATTCGTTTGGACACAGGGCTGAGAGACATCCCCACGGACCGTGGACGAGACGAACCTATTGTCGCCGCTCACAATGCTTGTTGAAGGCTTGTGCTCCGGCCGGTCTGGAGAGAGACGTTCTGCTGTTCCACCTAAGGGGAGAGAACATGTGGGTGGCCTCGTCGCAAGCCCCTCCGGCAACGCTTTGGTTGACCTTAATGTGACAGTCACGCGACGGGATTGGCCGGTTTCCCGTCGTTTGCGCGTGGAATGCCTCGGCGCGGTCGTCAGACTGTCGAACATTCCTGGCTTGGCGGACGTTGTTACTCCGATTGGTATTATCATGCGGGTAGAAATAAAAAAAATACTTGGATTAGGTGCATCTGACGCAAAATGAATTGCCTGCGTACGACTGTGCGCTTAAATTAGTTCCTTTCTGATAAATGTGAGCTACGTGACAGACAGACCTTCGCCTCACGCCCCTGCCTGCACCATCTCTGCAGTCAATACTGTTCATTCAGTGCTGAACCAGAGACCTGAGTAATCTGAATGTGCATGGGGGACAAGCCTATTGGTTTACAAATCAATTGTCTGTATGTTCATTATGTTGACATGTTACTGCGGTGGGCAGACGCCGGTGAAGTGTCCAGTTTCAGACCTGGTGAGTTGTCCTGGTTCCCTGGACCTTGTCCAGTTTCAGATCTGGTGAGTTGTCCTGGTTCCCTGGACCTTGTCCAGTTTCTGACCTGGTGAGTTGTCCTGGTTCCCTGGACCTAGTCCAGCTACAGACCTGGTGTGTTGTCCTGGTTCCCTGGACTTTGTCCAGCTACAGACCTGGTGAGTTGTCCTGGTTCCCTGGACCTAGTCCAGCTACAGACCTGGTGTGTTGTCCTGGTTCCCTGGACCTTGTCCAGCTACAGACCAGGTGAGTTGTCCTGGTTCCCTGGACCTTGTCCAGTTTCAGACCTGGTGAGTTGTCCTGGTTCCCTGGACCTTGTCCAGTTTCAGACCTGGTGAGTTGTCCTGCTTTTCTGGACCATGTCCAGTTTCAGACCTGGTGAGTTGTCCTGCTTCTCTGGACCTAGTCCAGCTACAGACATGCTTATCTCCTCTTCTTGATACCGTTTCTTCCCTCCACTGTTTGGTTATTCTCTCAGCGGACTGCTGCTTCAGGGGATGTTGCTTATGGGAAAATGTTTTGGTGGGGTTTGCGTTTCTCTCTTAGCGTGTTCTGTGTTTGTGTGTGTGTGTGAGACTTTGGCCAATGAACCCTTGTTTAGCTGTATCCTCCAGCTCTGCTTTCTTAGAGTAAGTGATCCCCAGGGAGAGAGATGCAGTTTACCCGGGATTCTCACACACACACACACACACACACACACATAGCTGGCTCAGTAATGTGTGATGCTGTGGGTAAAAAAACAAACTAACTTAACTAAAATAATTCCGGTCCAGATTTCCATGTAGGACAGTCTTCATAGCCTTGTTAAACTTGCCTGAAGTCAAATCAGGAATATGTTCGAATACATAATTTAATAGACACTTGAAACTTTTCCCCGCTCCTGTAACATCCATTGATGTTAGCAAAAGTCTTTGACTTTCAATGAAAGACACGCAGGAGCTTTGTCCTTCCAAGTTGGCCCGTAACGCTGAGGTGAATTCACAAATGACATGTTGGACTAATAACTAAGTGTTAAGGGTTGAGATGCATTTTGAAGGACTACGTTTCATGAGTTCCCTGTGACTTTAAAACACATTCCCATGACCTAATAAATGGTGAAGAAGTAAGTAGATGGCTGTTCTCTGGTCCCATAGGCTGACAATCTCTTGCCATTGTGCATTTCATCAAGTCTCTTAATGCTGTTGAACATCTGTACTGTTAGGCCACTGTATAAAAACCCTCACCCCCTCCATAGTGCTCTGCTTGGTGTGCCAGCATTTGATCCTGCCCTGTATCTCACCTTTTTTCAATCCTGTAGCTAATGTTGAGGCTACAATTTGGTTAGAGTAAGGCCCTGATTGGCCATGGGATCTCCGCCCCCCAGCGTTTCTGCTGGTTCAAAGTCGGCCACCCTTGAATGAAAATACTGCGACCTCACAGTCAGACACATCTTCATAAAAGCATTCTCTAATTCACTGAATGAACGATCGATGGGCCAACATAAGCTACTTGAAGGCAGAGCTGTTCAGAGATGTTTATCTGTAAACGTTTAATCGGGGGAGATCTGTATCAACAGCACAATACTAATTTATCAGCGCAGATACTCTTGGACTGTGTTTAACATCACAATTACATGGCAACTGTTTAATAGTTGCATCATCGTTCTTCCAACTGTGTTATTTCTCTGAAGTTACGGTATTTTAATAGCCTATCCAGCTGCTGAAATCACGTCTCGCACTCTCTCCTCCAGTACCAGACACCTCAGAATGTCTGGCTCGCACAGCGTCGCGACTGAGCACTTGTCTCGCCCCAAACATGGTCTCCTTTTCGCTAACTGTTGGACAAGAGGGTGAGAGGAAAGGGGCATTTAGTTCTCTTGTTTTGCATCAGTGGGTTTTGGTAGGGCGACAGGTAACGAGATATTCCCACTGTTTGGTATTAGAAAATATAGTGGCAGGTGTAAACTGGGTTTCAGTACTAGTGGAGGGCAGGCTTGAACAAAATGGAGTCAAAACATAAATGCCCACTCTTCATTGCTGTAGTTCATCTACATTTGGCAATGATGGATCTTTTTTTTACCGCTGTGTGAACCAGGGCCAGTAATAGGCTAGGCTTTTCATTTCATGAGTAGTCTACACATTTCTTCAGTAATGTAGAGATGCTGGTCTGGTAAGCAAGTTCCAAGTCAAGCACTGGTTAGCTCCTGGTCAAGGGCTGGTTAGCTCCAGGTCAAGTGCTGGTTAGCTCCAGGTCAAGGGCTGGTTAGCTGCATGTGAAAACATATAAAATTGGCATTAATTACAGTCAGTAGTTTGACATAGACTTTGAAAGAAGTTATCAGCGTTGTATGTCTCATTTCATGTTTTGTTTTTACCTTTTCCTTCTATCTCCAGCTTTCCTTTTGGGTTTGTGTTTTTATGGTGAATTTGCTTTAATATTTGTATTTTATAATAATTATACCACACAAACCTTTGATGGCTTTTAAAGATATTACTGAGTGAAAAGTGGAAATGGGTTATTGTAAAGTATAAATAAAAGTAGCTCCTTAATACTGGAAAATAATTAAAACATAAAATGTAAATGCTGAAATCATTTTCATTTCCTTACACTCACATTTTCATTCTCCTTTTAATTTAAACCCTATTGTAAACTGTTCCTTAAAGGCGTGGACAAGCAGGACTGTGCAACACGCCCCAAGGAAATTGAAATTAACATCAGACGAAGCTGCCATCGAATCGGAACAACAATTAGACTCGGTTACACTTCTAAACAGCAGGTTGCCTAATGATGTCTTGCGTTGCAAAAGTAAGCAGTGTAATCATCTTTAACCCTGACGAGAGCTCTAATTAAAGAGGCCAGTTAGTTTGGATGGATGGCTTGGTTTTTTTTAGGAGGTTCCTCAGTCAATTGTTTACTGACTTTGCTAGCAGGCACACTGTCAATGCCATTATCTTGCCCAAAGCTGGCAACGTGTCTCCAGTTGTGTTCAAGTGTTACACTTTGGGTGGGTGTCTGTGTCTATCCCCTTTCTATAAAGTATGCTTGCAACTCTTCATCCAGGCTGTCAAGGACCGCTGCTTCGTCCTCCTGACCTGACCTGTGATATTCCCCTACCTCCCTCTGCAGTCTGATTGCACATAGTGGGATCAACAAGAACATTCCAGAGACCACTCCAAAGAATGAAATAAGATTCATATCAGGGCAAAATATTATTTCATTGATTTACATTTTTTCCTACATGAAATATCGTTAGCTTACCTGCTGGTGAGCTGAGTAATAATTTATTATTGTTCTTCAGATTCAATGTCAAGAGAGTGTGTGAGAGATTCAAGCTGGCCAAGGAGGCTGTGTGATGTAAATTTCCTATTGTTCTGGGCTTGTTGTGTGACTCCATGGGTCCATGCTTCTAACAGGCAATTTACATAGCATACACATATAAAAGGAGAATGAAGATGGAAATGAAAAGGTAAAAAAAAGAAAATGAAGGTGTAAGAAATCCAGGAGACATTTTTACTTTAATGCTTAAACTTTAATTTTTTTGTCCCTTACTGTTTTTATTTAGACCTCATAATCCTCCATTTACCATTACCTATTTTATATTTCTCTAAACATTTAACAAACATTTAATAACTGTGTCCCGGCTCACGGGCAAATACAAGATCATTTTTTGATTTGGGAGTTCAATTGATTATGTGAGCAGTTCACAGTTGAGCTTGGCAAATTAAAAAATGCAGTAAGATAGCATTGACGTAAAGACAGGTCGTATGTCATACAAACCTAATGTACGCTAATGATGTCATTCTCTCTCAGAACCTCTTAGGTTCATTACACATTTTCACTTCACCAGCACAAAGCAATTTTAAATGTGTGATTATGCATTGTCTAAAACCTTTTTGTAAAAAAAAAAGATATATATATGTTTTACCAGTAAACTGATTGCTCTCGCCAAAAATATTGAATATCTGATTCATACTGGCATGTCTGTTATTCTGCCAGGGCCCACTCAAACAGAGATCTGGTACGTTACCAGTGAATGTGATTAAAGCCAGGGATCGATAAAGAGGGACACACTTTTGGTGGGTGTTGCTAGAGGTGTGTGTGCGTGCGTTTAGCCTACTGCACATGTATATTTGGGTGTGTGAGTGAATACCCCTGTCTTTGTGGGTTTTCTGCATGTATGTGTGTTTTGTGCATGTGTATTTGGTGCATGTGTTTGAATGTCTTTGTGTATGTGTGTGTGGTGTGTGTATCACGGGGTGGGTGTGTGTGTTTATGTGTGTTCCGGTGTGTGTGTGCGTCATGGTGAAACCACCACAGTAACGTGAGAGCAGACCGCTGCCTGTTAACAGGCCTCTAGCTGCTGTCAGGCGTTCTCTCTAACTCTGTTAGGGCCCTTATTGATTGCTCATTATTGCTGGTCTCTGAAAGATGAGCTTCCCTTATATCGCATTAAATCTGCTCTCTCTTATTCCTCCGAGACACCGTCTGGCTCATCGCTACCTCCCATCACGTTACAGCCCTCCGAGGTGACATGTTAAGGAGGAGGTTGAATCATTTTGCTGTCGCCACCATTTTGACCGTCGAGTTTTATACTTTCTAATGCCTGTCTGGAAATCGTCTGAAGGACCCGCCACCCTGTTCTATCTGGGAAATGGAAATAATTCACGATTGATAAAATATCATTGTGTGTATTACTTCTAATTCTATACATTTCACAGCAAATACAATGGATATTTTCTATTTCCTCCCTGTCTATTCGCTAAGCTGGTGTAACAACAACCTAAATTGTTTACCAAGCAACATTTCGTTATTACTTTTAATATGTGCAGTATCAGCTATTTCTGTCTTCCTAACGCGCTGTGATACCTTGAGTGAGTTGTCTGGGATATTGATCAGTCAGTCCCGTTCTAGTAAAGTTTGGACTTTTCTAAATCTACTCTTCAGTCTTGGAGCATCATCCGAGGCCATCTCATCACCCCAGTCCAGATGAATTATTCAACAGAATCGACTGTGTCATTTCAGTCTGAGAACCTGTGATGGTGCCATGTCGACCGCCTAGCTGACCGCCTGACTTGGTACTTACTCAGAGAACTCTAAATGGATGTACTCAAAGAGACAAGCTAACACCTCAGCGTAACTTGCAATTGCAAAAATGCCTCTGGTAAAAAGAGACTGGAATCGAGGATGTGCACTGTAGTTGGGTTGCTGTTATTTCTATTTCAAGAGTGTGTGTGGTGGGGATGGGGCATGTATGTGGTTTCATCCTGGTGTGTGTGTGTGTGTGTTGGAGGGGAGTAGTAGTGAGAATCTCTTGCCCCCTCGACACGTCAGGCTCAGTCTCAATGCCACTGATCGATGGCCATATTGATCCGCTGTTTGAGTGTTTAGACAACCTGTGTGAATTCCACCAGAAAGAAATCCACACTGAATTCAAAGCAGAGGCATGTGAGACTCCGTTCTGGAGAAAGCTGTGGGCTGCGTCCTGTTATACCAAGTTGTAAATATTTTCCATAATATTTCATTTATATTACAGATAATATTTACAAGGAGTATATCGTGCTTCGTCAGTGGTACATGGCATGTAAGATATGGTACTGGTGTCATTGTTTGAATAGTTGGACAATGTGTTGGCTTATTGTATTTTACTTCTGAACCGTTTTTTTATTTATATCTGAAGCAAATGTCAGCAGTGTTCTTTCATTTGGGATGTCTGTTTTGGATGAGGCAATGGTTCCTTTGGAAGGCGTTCACACCCCTTCTCCAATCTTTTTTGTGTTATAGACTTAATTTACTTAATTCCACTAACTAAACATAATTGTTGCCATACCCCATAATGAAAAAGCAAAAACACATTCTTAGAAACGCGTGCCAATTTATTAATAATAACCTGAAATATTTTTAAGTATTTCTCGTGCCTTTGTGTGTGTGTTTGCGTTTTCTTGGGTATCCATCTACCAGCTTTGCGTAGCTGGATTTGGGCAGTTTCTCCCATTCTTCCTTGTAGATCCTCTCAAGCTCTGTCTGATTGGATGGGGAGCGTCAGTGAACTGCGATCTTCAGGCCCCCCCACAGATGTTCAATTGGGTTCAAGTCCAGGCTTTGGCTGGACATTCACAGACAAAGCCACTCCAGCGTTGTCTGGGCTGTATGCTTCGGTTATTGTCGTCCTGAAAGATGATTCTTCATCCCAGCCTGAAGTCCTGTGAGCTCTGGATCAGGTTTCTTTCCAGAGAATTTCTCTCCCTTATGCTCTCAGTCCTTCAGGTGTCATGTCGTGCCTTTTACTCAGGAGTGGCTTCCATCCAGCCAATCTACCGTTAATGGGGTACTGTGTTGTAAAAGCACTTTGTGACATATGCTGATGTAAAAAGGGCTTTATAAAATACATTTGATTGACTGATTGGTAGCAATAAAAAAAAAGAAATCTATGACTAATTAAGTCCATAACAAAACAAAATGTGTAAAAAGTGAAGCAGTCTGAATCCTTTATATACAGTGGCAAGAACAAGTATTTGATACACTGCGGATTTTGCAGGTTTGTCATAGGTACTCTTCAACGGTGAGTGACGGAATGTAAAACAAAAATCCAGAAAATCAAATTGTATGATTTTTAAGTAATTAATTAGCATTTTATTGCATGTCATAAGTATTTATTACATCAAAAAAGCAGAACTTAATATTTGGTACAGAAACCTTTGTTTGCAATTACAGAGATCACACTGCAGAAGGGATTTTGGCCCACTCCTCCATACAGACCTTCTCCAGATCCTTCAGGTTTGTCGCTGGGCAATACGGACTTTCAGCTCCCTCCAAAGATTTTCTATTGGGTTCAGGTCTGGAGACTGGCTAGGCCACTCCAGGACCTTGAAATGCTTCTTACGGAGCCAATCCTTAGTTGCCGTGGCTGTGTGTTTCGGGTCGTTGTCATGCTGGAAGACCCAGCCATGACCCATCTTCAATGCTCTTTCTGAGGGAAGGTTGTTGGCCAAGATCTCGCCATACATGGCCCCATCCATCCTCCCCTCAATATGGTGCAGTCGTCCTGTCCCCTTTGCAGAAAAGCATCCCCAAAGAATGATGTTTCCACCTCCATGCTTCACGGTTGGGATGGTGTTCTTGGGGTTGTACTCATCCTTCTTCTTCCTCCAAACACGGCAAGTGGAGTTCAGACCAAAAAGCTCTATTTTTGTCTCATCAGACCACATGACCTTCTCCCATTGCTCCTCTGGATCATCCAGATGATCATTGGCAAACTTCAGATGGGCCTGGACATGTGCTGGCTTGAGCAGGGGGACCTTGCGTGCGCTGCAGGATTTTAATCCATGACGGCGTTGTGTGTTACTAATGGTTTTCTTTGAGACTGTGGTCCCAGTTCTCTTCAGGTCATTGACCAGGTCCTGCTGTGTAGTTCTGGGCTGATCTCTCACCTGCCTCAGGATCATTGATGCCCCACGAGGTGAGATCTTGCATGGAGCCCCAGACCGAGGGAGATTGACCATCATCTTGAACTTCTTCTTTCTAATAATTGCGCCAACGGTTGTTGCCTTCTCACCAAGCTGCTTGCTTATTGTCCTGTAGCCCATCCCAGCCTTGTGCAGGTCTACAATTGTATCCCCAATGTCTTTACACAGCTCTCTGGTCTTAGCCATTGTGGAGAGGTTGGAGTCTGTTTGATTGAGGTTTCTTTTATACAGGTAACGAGTTCAAACAGGTGCAGTTAATACAGGTAATGAGTGGAAAACAGGAAGGCTTCTAAAAGAAAAACTAACAGGTCTGTGAGAGCTGGAATTCTTAGTGGTTGGTAGTTGATCAAATACTTATGTCTTGCAATAAAATACAAATTAATTATTTAAAAATCATACAATATGATTTTCTGGTTTTTTATTTTAGATTCCGTCTCTCACAGTTGAAATGTACCTATGATAAAAAATTACAGACCTCTACATGCTTTGTAAGTAGGAAAACCTGCAAAATCAGGAGTGTATCAAATACTTGTTCTCCCCACTGTAAGTATATAAATAGTGTGTGAAATGACGTAAATCCTTGACTTTAACTCCTAAACTGGTGTTATGCATATAGAATTTGGCATAGATGTTGATGTTATATCAGAGTGCTGCTGTTCAATAGTGGAGACATGCAGTTCCCAGTTCTAAATGTTCTGTTGTAGGCTTTCTTGGGGCGCCCACAGTTTTTAAAGATACATTTCTTCATAGGGGTGTTGGGTGCCCCCTTGTGTTCGGGGGCCCCGGTCATGTGCCCTGTATAACTGTTGGGTTATCAGGCCCTGGCCACAACAGACAGGCCAGTGACGCATCGTTGGGCATTTGGGCAGTTTTCTAACCGTTCAAGAGGAAATCAGCGTCTGGTGTTCAATTACCATTCGAGCGGAAACCGTCCTAAAACTCCCCTGCAGTGGAGCAACATCTCCCAGTCTCAGAATAGACCACATCTGCCGCAGCTACAGACATCTGTAGCCTCAAATCGTAATTTCACCATTTGAAAGTAAAGGCAGAGAAAGAAAACTCCGGATTTGGATCAGCAACACACTATTTATTATTTAGTTTTGTTGGAAATCTATCGCGTTTGAACGACATTTGGTTTCCATGGTGAATATTGTATCTGCGGCTTATCTTTTTTTAGATTTCACTGTAAGGGGAACGGTATGTGTTTGTTGATGTTGTGTGTCGTTTTGTCTGTAATGTTCTACACTGTGATTTTGCGGCAGTGCAGGATATTCTCTGAGTACAACATTAGAATAATGAGGGGGGAAAGAGAGTTCTCTTCTGGAGTGTCTCTTTGTGCTGTCACAGTAACGAACCCTTGAATAGCCATTTTGGATTACCTATCAAATTCTTCGCTCCCTAAGCACCCAATTGATGGTATTTCCGGATATGAGTCACTTGAAAATGATCATCGTCTAACGCCGTATAAGATAATGGATAACCATTAGAGTTCATTTTCCTGCCTTCTCACCCACACAAACGTATCGTGCTCTTGAAATATGATGCATCTACTGTGCTTAGCGAGCACTTAATGTCCGACAGCCCCCTGTTTGCGCTGATTTACCGACCACAACGGTAAAAAATAACTGAGCGCTCTGCGACGTTTAGTGTCTCGTTGCCTGTTCACTCAATAATTATCTCATTTTATTTACGCGGACCGGCGGCTTTAGACAAGGTGAGAGGCTTCCTTTCCATTATCCGTGGGTGGGCTCTCACTCTTTTAGACTGTGGCCCCCCCTCAGACTCCATGGCCCCCCAATGACGTCCTCCATGTCGAGGACTTCTCCAAGTTTAGGTCTCACGAGGAACGCACACACACACACACACACATGGACACACACACGCACACACTTAATCTGTGTCAAAACCCCAATGTTGAACTAAATGACACTGCGACTCTCCTCTGCCAGCGGTCCAATCAATGTGGTTTCTGAAAGGATTATGGCCTCCACTCTGAAATCTATTTTAATTACAGAACAAACAGGTAAACAAAGTCACCGGTATGGATCCATGCACATAGGATATATCAATACTACCTAGCCCTGTTTTAACCCCGCGGGGCCCCTGATAGGGGACATACTGGGCTCCTTTACACCATGTAGTGCACTACTGGTGACCTGGGCCCATGCTCCGTGTAGGGAATAGTGTTCAATTTTGGACGCGGCCATGGAGCAGTCGGGCCACCAGGAGGATCTCATCGAAACCTCTTGTGGTTTTTAGAAGGAATTCAGATGAGGTCCCTCAGCAGTGGTTCACAGGTTTAAATGAGCCATGTCCTTTTCTACCCACCTGAGAATGTCAGCACATACTGGGGATCTATTAGGACAAGTCGATGCCTGTCGAGGTAAACCTGCAGGATTGCCGTGTGTGTGTCTGTGTGTGTGTGTCTGTGTGTGTGTGTTTGTTTGATTAGGAAGGGGTGGGGAGGGGGCTTTTGTTGGCTAAGGAGCACAAGAAATTGTAAAAGGCGTTGTTGCTGGTATTTATACTGCTGTGGATTAAAGGAACTCCCCAATGAAAATCTTTCTGATGTTTTTTTCTGTTAACCGGAATAATGCTCTTGACTCCTCCTATACTGGAATGGCTACCCCAGAGACACAGGGACACTTTTACATTTTCGTATCGGCGGTTAGCCTAGCTAGTGATCTAAACATGTAGTAATCAAGGCAAAAATACTGACCCGGCACTAATTGATGACATGGACGGGTGCAACGCATCCTGACCAAAGTCGATGGTCTGGCAGCAAACAGAAACTAACTCAAACAAGGGAAGCCTGTAAACGCCAGTCTCGGGCGGTGTGAGGGGACGGGCCAGCCAATCAACGGACAGCGTACTTCTTTAACAAACTACGTGTATTTTCTATTTTATTTTTTTCACATGAAAACGTTGTCACCCAGAACTACAAATTCTCTTATGACATCACTTTGGTTTTAGTCGACTTTAGCCACGTAATTTGTAAATAGGACAAACAACGGCTGATTTCATCAGGCGCCCACCTTGGAAATCGATTGTGATCACGGTATACACACACACACACACATTCTGTTACTGGTGTACGCATACACCAGTCCAAAATATAAGCTGCTTAATTGCAATTTTTTGGATGGTAATTATAGGTCATATTTCACTACAATCTGGAAACACAGGCCAGTTACAATCTGGTTTCTTGTCTCAGCCGGCTACGGGCCCAGTGTGTGTCTGTGTGTGTGTGTGTGTGTGTGTGTGTGTGCATCTGGGTGATTAGGCACGGTGTAACAGTCACAGGAAATGGACTGGCTGAATGACAGGCTGACTGCATTAAAGATGAATGGCGAAGCACTAGCGCGTTAGCGTCCCGTCGTTGCCTCCGCGGCTTGGCTTAGAGCTCATTCAGAATATGTCTCAATTTCCTCCCTGACTGACACATGAAGCCATGCAATTTCCTTGATCCGGAGCATTTGTTTAACTGCGCCCTCCGTTTAACCCAGATCTCCAATAGCGTGTCTAGTAAAGACAATTTATTCAGTGTCAATTTCTTATACAGCTCAGGGGGAAGTGGTAATACCCTTCTGTGTGATGGAATAACTGTTGTGTCACTATATTTACCATGAGTTGGTAGATTTGTTCGGGCTCAATTGAGTGATTATGGACACTTCACAATATTGGATCACTTTTAAGATCTGAAAATGCCTGGCAAACTTTTACTGGATAGTGAGCTATTACGGGAGGTTTTTCTGGTTGTGGTTCCTAAAATAAATCCCTACATGATGGAGAAACCTTGGCCCAACTACTGTTTTATTAGAGGGATAAGGGATCACCAAATCAGCATGAATATTTAAAGGATATCTGTCAGATTTACGAACATAACCAGTCAATCTGAATTTTCTCAGTTCCTGTAGGGTGTTGTATCTTTTTTTTAAAAGCTGAAATCAATTTTCTTCTGACAGCTTATCTTCTTCAGTGTCTGTATTTAAAGTCGAAAGTCACTGCTCACCGTCTGCGCTTTTAACTCACTCTGTTTTTGTTTTTGTTGTTTTTCTCGGTGTAGTTGTTGTTTTGGTAAGCAGTTGAACAGCAGTTGGGCTTCAATCTGCACGCTTCAAAGACTGTGATGCTTGATTTTTGTTTATCTTCAGAGTTTCTGAAGAAATGGGCATTAGCGTAAACTAGCTTCAGTCCATGGGGGTTCCTGACTAGTTTGTCAGGCGTGGGTTCAAGTATTCTTTATTTTAATTGAATCTAATTTCATATTTTCTCTCTGGCCTGTTTTGGAAAAGGTCTGAGGAGTGCCAGATCAATGATTAAATGATTTCTTGCTCAGACACTGGAGTTTTCTCACTTTCACGTGAGGTGTTTCAGCTCCGAATTCTCAGATGCAAATTATTGCTTGAAATACGCATTTGCATACCAACAGAAAATAAACTAATACTTCAAATATAACTTCATTTGTTCTGTTGTCTTTGAAGTTGAACCTCAGACTCGTGTCCTGGCTTCTCCTCTTTTTCAAGCTTTATAATAAGCAGCTTGATTTTAAGTAGTTTTTTTGCCTTACATTTTATTGTATACAGGTACCCATTTATTGATAGAGCATTATGAGTATAGTGGCCCACCACGAAATTGTTAAATGTATCTCCTTTAAATCCTACAAATAGGCAACATAAATTATTCATAATCAATTTTGCGTCCCCTCCAGTGAAATGTGCAAGTGTTTTTGTTATAGTCTGGTCACATGTCAAGAGGAGGAGACCTACTGTAACTTCTTAACGTAGGGACCCGACGTCTTTATTTCCAAGTGCACAGGTTCAATCAATTAACCAAAACACTGAAGCAATTTTGATTCCAGTGTCTGACATTCATTTGCGACTAATTACTTAATTTAATTGCATTTTAGAGAGCTTAATCACATTATTTTACAGCGCAGGTAGTGTGTGCCAACATGCCGTCAGCACTGGCTTAGTCACTGTGTCAGTGTGAAAGCCTCATTAACAATGTTGCACTCACACACGGAAACACGCATGCATAAGTAGGCTTGCAAGCACACACACACACACAATATCTCACTGAATTTGAGGTTAAATGATGCCCTTTGCTCTTACCATTGCCTCGTGAAATTTAATTGGTCTCATTGTCATTTGAGGAAGTTAAAGGACTTGTCAATCAGTTACTGCCACAAGTTTAATTTGAAAACACTTCTGACGCATTCTGAATTTTGCAGCACGTCTTGTTTTGTCTGCATAGTCCTAGTTGACTGGTTGAAGAGGAATCTTTTGGGGGGTGTAGGTTTGTTTTGTGTTCTTGCGTCTTTATATACACACAGATCTGAGTAATGGCAGCTCTGAAATGGATACCCACTCAAACCTGTGTCGAAGGTCACAGCAGTCCATTGCAGTCAACGCAGTATCTCTGTTTTCTTGATGATATTTCCACACGATGTGGTCAAAATAAGTATTTAATAGTTAAAATTATGATAATGCTCTTTTTATGTGAGAGCTCTTTCAAAATAAATGTCTTGAATTTTTGTCTGTTCTGTCATAAAGTCATAAAGTTGTTCTGATTGTAATAGATTATTGACCTTCCAACCGAGGAATGGGGCACGCTATATTATAATATACACCAATCAGTGCTGTGTATGTAAATATTAATAAGTAAAATGTTTAAGTTTTCTAACATCAATGTGATCCAAGTGAGCATTTTAAGATCAAAAGGAGGCATTCATATACCATCAGCTGTGTATATGGGGGGGAACTGAGGGGTACGACTTTCTATCTGTGGGGGCAATGCCCCTGATTGGCCAACCCGTAGCACCGGGCCAGTACAGTAAATGGTAATGGAAATTGTAGTACATTTCAATGCCTCAGAATTTAGGTTGTGGAGAAATAGAGAACTCACCAAATTTGACACTAATGGTTTAATTCATCGGAGTCACTCAACTGAACACAAACTCATCATGCACAAGTAGATCACTGGTTTGTTTGTAGAACTTGACTTTAACGTTAACTCAGCCGTGTCAAGATTGTGTTATATTAACTTGCTGTGCTGAGCACTTCATCTCCTGTCAATGCTCAGGCATTACAGTCGTGCTGTAAGTGTTTTCTTTGAATTCCTAAATGTAAAGCGGCCACATTCAGAACTTTTGGAGTTTTTGGTCATTCGTGACTTCCCTCTGTTGTTGCCTCCATCATCCTTCAAACAGTTTTTTTTTGCTGTGTTTTTTTTTTGCTGTGTCTCGTGTAGACCCAACTAATTGATAATGAAATTTGCTGTCAAGAATTATGATTATCAACATTATCGATTAGTTGATGCAGCCCCAAAACCCAACACTTGAACGTCAGATTTAAATAAAGCGCTAAAGCACACACACACACACACACGCACATATTGCGTTATCACAATTGCACGATTTCAGATAATTACTTGTCGGCTGATCTGTGCCTTTAAATCTGCACGCACACAGTCATTTATTAGAAATACTGTGTTGATTTTAAATAAAAACATGTTCACAGAGCCTGCATAGGGGCTTTAAAGAGCTTGTCAGTCCATAAAGATCTGTTTATTCCAGTCCACTCGGTCACACACAGATACACACATGATATGCAGCATTATTGATTCCAATGGCCGAAATCAGTAATGGGAATGATTGGGCTTTCTATATTTCATACGAAGAACACACAGTCACGTGTCCTGAAGCTTTTAGGACGCATCCAAATCCAAATGGCTTTGGTTGTGGCAGCTTAGAGTATTCATAGTTGGACAGCAGCACACACACACACACACACACACACACACACTTACTCAGTCACTCGTTGGCTCGCTCATAGAAAGTTTCAGTTGAAATCGTACCTGTTCCATTTCTTTCAGTCATTCGTGGTGATACTCGTTCAGTCTGGAATTCCGATGCCAGTTCTTCCAGTGCTCCTAATTCGACTGGCAGCTTCATTTGGAATGAGAGATTTGTGTATTCTGTGTTTCACCATCCCATGGATTGCAATGTATAACTTAAATTCCGACCGCGAGGGGCCTTCCGTATGTTTGCGTAAGTCTGTGAGTTCAAACCCATATCCTCATTTGAATAATGTGAGAGTAATCAGTATTACCTGATTTAAATAGTGCAGGTTATCATTTGCCCCTCATTTGCATAGCCGTGGCACCATCCCAAATGGCACCCTATTTCCATAAGGCTTTGTTCAAAAGTAGCACACTCTGTACTGGATAGGGCACCATTGGGACGCGAGCTGTGGCTTTTACACGAACTGTGTTATTGGAAAAAACGAAGGCCCTGATGGAGCCTGACACATCGTCCTGAAGTGTTGGCTTTATTGCTGATGGAATTATGAAGATACCACGTTTCGCAGATTGATTTGAATAGGGTGCATTCCGGTTGGTGATGGTCGATCAGGTTTTAATATGTTAATGTTGCGTGATACTACGGGCAGGGTATGAGCTTTTTTTAGTGGCCTGGAATTTGGAAGATTTAAGATTTACAAGACGTGTTAGTGTGTGTTTCTGTGAAAGTGTTATTTATTTATGTATTTATTTATTTATTACCGACTTGCCAGACCGTCTCTCCCTTTCTCCCCCTCCTTCGCTCCCACCCTCCCCTTATGTTTCCCCCAACCCCCATGTTACCTTAAAGCTTGTCTCCCTCCTTTTGTCTCACATCCCCCCCTCCCCCCATTTATTTATCTCCTTCCCTCCCAGTGTGTTTCTCTCCATTGACATGCTGGAAGCTGAACCCTGGTCCCCTGAGCCAGGCCCAGTATACAGCACCAGGAGTCAGACTGTGAATACTCCTACACAGCCAGGGAGGAAGGGAGGCATTTCCAGTTAATAATAGCACTTTGAGGAGAGATACTAGCCAGCGCTTCAAGGAGAAAGTGCATGCTGTTGTAAAGAGAGAGCGAGGGAGAGAGAGAGATCTATTAAGAGAGACATTCATTTTGACCAGGGTATTGTGTGAGAGATTCAAGAAGAGATACTGTTGTCCTCCAATTTCAGAGAGAAACTATAATTTTAAGACGGTACTATGCTGCCAGGTTAGGTGTTTTCCCCATGTGAGCTACTGCTACAGTATGATAGACTGACCAAAATACGAATATTTAAATATTTAAATCTCCAATTTAAATGGTAATAGCATGAATTATTATGTGAAAACAAAAGCTAATACCATCTAGGTATATATTTTAGAACTATTGCATTAATGGTCATTAATACATTTTCCAACCACACCATCAGTTTAAAAAATACAGAATTATTTTACAAAAATTTGGAAAGAATACAGATGTTATATGGGAAATGAAAAATCATCACTCTTTTATTAATGTATTTTTCAAGCACCCTTGAGACTTTGTTTAATTAAGTGCTATGGATAAATTATGAGTATTATAATCATTATTATTATTAGAAACCACTGTCAATGAAACATCTTTAAATATCCATCCATCTTTTTAGCTTATTACTGTTTATTGATAAGACAATAGTATTTTCCACGCAAGCATGTCAGGTTTCTTACAGTCATTACACTGAGGAGTGTTCCACATGTGCCAGTCCAATCAAGACTCCCCCTGGCTAAAATCTTGTAAATGAACACAATTAGCACATCGTCATCCTACTAATTAGCTGCTGGCGTCTGGCAAGATGGAGGGGAAATCAGAGAAGAGTCTGGGGGATTCCCCCACTCTGTTACCAAACAAACACCTCGCTCCACTGACACGTTTACATTTTAGTCATTTAGCAGACGCTCTTATCCGGGGTTAGGGTTCAGTACCTTGTTAAAGGGCACACCAGAAGTTTTCTTTTACCGTTTTGGCTTTGGGATTTGAGCATATCTGACCACTAGACTACAGTATCTGACCACTAGACTACATTACCTGACCACTAGACTACATTACCTGACCACTAGACTACATTTCCTGACCACTAGACTACATTGCGTGATCACTAGACTACAGTATATGACCACTAGACTACAGTATCTGACCACGAGACTAGATTACCTGATCACTTGACTACAGTATCTGATCACTAGACTACATTACCTGACCACTAGACTACATTACCTGATCACTAGACTACATTACCTGACCACTAGACTACATTATCTGACCACTAGACTACATTATCTGACCACTAGACTACATTACCTGATCACTAGACTACATTACCTGACCACTAGACTACATTATCTGACCACTAGACTACATTACCTGATCACTAGACTACATTATCTGATGCCTAGACTACGGTATCTGATCACTAGACTACAGTATCTGACAACACAGTCTTCACTGAAGAGGTGTTTGCAAATGCGTTCTCCACCTTACCACACATGCTACTGACATGGAAGCTGTGTGTGTGTGTGTGCTTGCGTGTGTGTGTGTGTGTGTGTGTGTGCGTGCACTAAATCAAATCAAACAGAATCCGATGTGAGAGGAGGCTTCTACAATGATGTAGGTCTGGCCTTTGATAGTGCCATGCTTTGATAGTGAGATGACTGTGTGTGTGTATGTGTGTGTGTGTGTGTGTGTGTGTGTGTGTGTTTGTGTGTGCGTGCGTGCACATGTGTGTATGTGTGTGTGTGTGTATGTGTGTGTGTGTGAGAGACAGAGTGTATGACCATTAGTATTTGCAAATAGGGTTTGGGGGATTACAGAAAATAATGCCCCTTGAGCCTCAGAGGCAACAAAGACAGCGAGGTGAGTGAAGTGTGCGAGACGGACAGTGCAGCCAGAGGAGGGGAGAGAGGTAGAGTGTTGGGGACAACTGTGGGAGGGGGGTAATGAGAGAGGGTAGACCAGGAAAGGGAGCAGGAGAAAAAGGCAGGAGACAAATAGAGAAGCGGGGGGGGGGGGGGGGTGGGGGGGGGGGGGCAGTCTGTCTCTCTGCAGTGTATGGCGGCGGCCGGAGACACAGAGTGTAATTCAAAGCCAGCTGTGGCCCTGGTGTGTGTGTGCGTGTGTGTGTGTGTGTGTGAGTGTGATGAAAGCAGCGGAGCACTGCCGACGGGGGGAGATTGCTTTGCTGCACTCCGAGAGGCGAGCTCTGAAGCCATCTCCGGCCGCCTCAGATGAGAGAGGGATTATGGAGTGACCTGCCATGTTGGTGTCATATTGTTCCGGGCAGGGTGCATTATTTTGTCCTAACCAGGTAGCGGCCAGACCGGTTCTGAGGTAGAGGCAATGTCCTTCGTGTGATCCTTCACTACACGTGTCATATTTACCAAACCAAAACACCTGGACACGGGAAAGGGGCAGGGAGGAATGAATCAGACCGCCAAAAACAAAATCCTTTTTAGGTATTTAGTGCTTTGGATGAGTACAATATTTTAATTTAGTATGTTTACTAGAGGAACGTGGCGGACGCGTCAGACAAGTGAAATGGAAAGTTATTGTTCTAAGTGATTGTTATTCAGTATTCAGTATGCACGCCTTATATTATTTGACTGAGCTACAACACATTTTGATCAGTACTACATTAGTCATTATGGATGTTTATTATTGATCATGTTTTGCGAAGCGTGTCGTAAATAATTGGCATTCTTGACCCAGTGTTTAATACCCAAGCTCAGATTCGTATACATATTTATGACTGATGTTCTCAATGTAATATTGAAAGAATGTCAGTGGTGAATCACAGTGATTAAGCAAAAATAAGGCCCATGCCCGCATAAGCATGCCAGTCTATATCGCCCCCTCCATAACGACGCTCTCATAACGACAGTCATTAAAATCAATCTGGCGACAGCCTAAATAAGACCAATTGAACGAGGGCCCGAGTGAAGGGCTGCCAAAATGTAGGCGGGCTCCTACGCCGCGCCTCAGCTTATGAATCGGACCGAAATGACCGTCCTGTCCGCTTGTGTGCTTTTGCCGTTGCAGGCCTGAAGATGCAGTGGACACCAGAGCATGCCCAGTGGGCAGAGCAGCACTTCGACATCACCTCGACCACACGCTCCCCGGCCCACAAAGCCGAGGCGTACCGGGCTCACGGGCAGCGTGGTGCCGGCAGCGCCTACCAGTACGCCTGGGCCAACGACGACATCTCGGCGCTCACCGCCTCCAACCTGCTGAAGAAGTACGCAGAGAAGTACTCCGGCATTTTGGAGATGCCCGGCGACAGGGCCCTGCTGACCTCTTACGCCGAGGCCGGGATGAGCGGCAGGAAGGGGGAGGGCGAGGCCTGGCAGGATGGGGTGTACTGCGTCCCCGACGGGGTGTCGGTGAGAAAAGGAGGCGTGGCCGTGCCGGAGGTGTCTGGGATATGCAGTTCGCCGTCCCCGGGCCTGACCTCCAGCGTCCTGACGGAGCCTGGCTACTCCGGCAGCAGCTGTGGGAGCCACACGGCCACCGCCGCCCACTCCTCTGTGGGCTCCTCCCAGGAGTACGGCCCCGGCTACAGCGCCTCCTACCTGGGCTACAGCTCCCAGTCCAACACCTCCCCGCTGCACAGCTCTGGCCTCTTGCAGCCCCCGCCCCCTCACCCCTCTCTGGTCCCGGCCTATAACGGGGCGTCCCCGAACCTCTCGGGCTACGGTTACCCCCCTGCCGGGTACCCCTCCCAGAGCGCCGTGGGGCCGGGATACAGCCCCGGGGGAGCTCCTCCACCCTCCTCCTACCTGCCGTCAGGGATCGCAGCTCCAACCCCGCTGCCCCCCTCCTCCGCTCTCCCAGGGTACCCCTACCAGACACACAGCCTCGGCCCCATCGCGCCCACGCCCCTGAACGGCAGCTCGTCCAACTCGCTGAAGAGGAAAGCCTTCTACATGACAGGGCAAGGGGAGATGGACACCGCTTATGGAAATTTTGGGTACGGTCAGGCACGCAGTTCTGCAGACAGCCCCATGTACAGGGTGCCGGACAGCAGCATCTCAAACGTGAGCGGGGGGAACGGTTTTGACAGGAACGCTGACAAGTCTTCTTTGCCATTTAATCCCCAAAAGCAGCCAATGGCCTCTGAGCAGTCGAGGAAATTTGTCGGCCAGTCGGGGGGCGGGGCGCTCACCCCTCCGTCCTACAGCTCCACCCTGGGGGGCTCACGTTCAGCTGACTCCCTGGGCAGCTTCACCTCCCCGTCGCTAAGCGACCAAGGGGAGGACCAACGCCTGCACCACTCCCACCCCTCCCTGACGGGGGCTACCTCATCCTCCCGGCCCACCGAAGAGCAGCTAAAGAGCAGCGACCCCCACCTCCTGGACATGGTGACCTCTGAGATCCTGCAGCAGGGCCCCCCGGTGGACTGGAGTGACATTGCAGGCCTGGAGCTAGCCAAGGCCACTCTGAAGGAAGAGATTGTTTGGCCCATGCTACGTCCGGACATGTTCAGCAGCCTGGCTCTGGCCCCCAGGTGCGTTCTCCTGTTCGGCCCCAGAGGCACGGGCCGAACTCTGCTAGGCCGCTGCATGGCCAGCCAGCTGGGGGCGCCCTTCCTGCTGCTCAGCGGCACCTCTCTGGTCACCAAGTGGCTGTCAGAGGGTGACAAGATCCTGCGGGCCTCCTTCCTGGTGGCGCGCCGCCGCCAGCCGTCCGTGTTGTTCGTCAGCGACGTGGACCTGCTGCTGTCGGCGCAGCTCGGTGAAGAGAACCCCGTCCACCGGCTTAAGATGGAGCTCCTGGCCCAGCTGGACGCGTTGCTCCTTGGGCCGGCCGATGACTCCGACAGCCAGGTCCTTGTGGTCTGCTCCACCAGCAAGCCCCAGGACATGGACGAGGGGCTGCGTCGGTACTTTGGCCGGCGGGTCCTGGTGCCACTGCCGGACCGTTCGGCCCGCCATCACATGCTGGGCCGGCTGCTCTCCCAGTCCCAGCACAAGTACTGCCTCGGCGAGGAGGAGCTGGCGCTGCTGGTCCAGCGCACCGAGGGCTTCTCCGGTCTGGACGTGTCTAGACTGTGCCAGGAGGCCCTGCTGGGCGTGATGCATGGCCCTGCCCAGGGCGTGGACCTCTCTGCGGGCATCATGCCCACGGGACAGATGCGGCCCGTCACCTACCAGGACTTCGAAGGTGTCTTTTGCAAATTTCAGCCCAGTATATTGCAGAAAGAGATCGACACGTACGCAGAGTGGAACAAAACGTTCGGGTGCGGTCAGTGAAGTTGCGGGGGGAAAAGTGCTCGCTAACCAGAAGTGGAAGGCACGAGAGAGGAGCGAAGTAACCCCCTGACACACACGCACACATGCGCAAGAGTCGGAGACACATGTGGAGATGTTGTTTGAATGATACCAGATGATATTGTGGGTGGGGAGCCGGGATTTCATAGAATGCTTGACGCTGCTAAAGCCAGGCGTTGTTTACACATTTGGATGGGGTCAACTTCAGGAGGGATGGGCGAGGACCCTGTGTGTATATAACTTTCTGTTGTCGTTCCCTAAAATGTAGTTGGCTATCCAAGTGCCTGCAGTGGTGCTTTCCTGATTTGTATTTAATTTGATGTATTATGGTTTCTTTTGCCTCACAATCTACATGGCATGTGCTGATGTTAAGAGCTTTAAACTTAAACAGTGAGACTAAAGTATGTGTGTTGGACGCCATGGTGGATGTCCAGCCACCCCCACCTTCCTGTACCAACAGAATTCCTCTGAGGGTGACAGTAACCTGAACCTCAGATCCATACACTTCATCTCTTTTGAACCTCTGTCTGCAAAAAAAAAAAAAAAACTCAGGAAAGTGTTTGTGAATTGTACAGTACCTCAACGACATTACCACACAAAAGCACTACGATCTTCTGAGAGTATCAAGACCATCATTTTGGGAACGTGTGTTCTATCTAGCGAAACAGTGTTAGGTTTACCTCAAACTGGCTAGGCAAGACGGTCAAGGAGATGACGATGAATGTAACGACGGGACAACTAAGTCAATACTGAGATTTCTCTTTTTCTTTCTGGAAGGTGCTTAAGGGAAGAATTTGATGATGACTTAAATTTCCATTTCATGTTTTTTTTATGTGATGCCCAACTGTGTTTTTCTGATAATTTGCTGTGGATTGATTGAATCAAGAGGTCTGTTGATCTGATGTTTTAAGGGAACAGCAAGGTCCGCGTCCTATATATATACATGGTTATATGAATGTTAGTTTAATGTCGTCAATAACTAACAGCTCATATCGGCGCGGTGGACAAGGGCTGGGCGGGATACTGTATTTTAATATATATATATATATATCTATATATATATATATATATATATATATATATCGGTGTTGATGCACCGACTGGTTTTGGGTTTCACTTTACCTTTTACAATGACATTTCAGCGTTTGGTTTGTTTAATGTGATTTGCAGCAGCAGTATGTGTGTAAGTGTTGTCAATTTATATAGTTTACCCTGTTGGCTTCTTGAGTCATACTTCTCGCACTCTCCTCCCGCAAGCCTCTTCCCACACAAAGCACTGCCCCCCCCCCCCCCCCCGTCACTCAGTTTTCACAAGAGTCACGAGCACTCACTCACTGCAATTCATTGCCGCTTACTGAATATGCAGTCTGCATGGTCAGATGCAATGCAACAGTGTTCCTTTCCACTTTGCTTCTCAATATAAATCCACAAGTGCGATAATCACCCTTTTTGTTTGTGTATCTTACTGTTTTCAAACAGCAAGTTTGTATTTTCTTAG
Organism: Esox lucius; assembly: GCF_011004845.1. Lineage (NCBI taxonomy): Eukaryota > Metazoa > Chordata > Actinopteri > Esociformes > Esocidae > Esox > Esox lucius. The sequence continues at coordinate 4,379,469 of NC_047590.1, forward strand.
CTAGTTGTGCCTAAAATATGTTGGGTTAGCTACTTTTGCTAACCAATAGATAGCTGGCCGGCTTGCTAGCTATCTAGCTAATTGCACTCAGTCAGGGCAAACATAGTTCGCTAATACAGGCTGATAACTGTGCTGGTGTTGTAGGACTAGATCAGCATATTTATGTTACGGCATGTCCTAAATTACAAAACAATGTTACACAAAGTGAAACAGAACACGTATATCTAGATAATAAAATGTAATTCTTTAAAGGGGTTAAAGTTTGATCGGAACGGCATAAAACAATCAGAATGGTAAAGTACCCAATTATGTTCTGCCATCCGAGGGGTCTTGAGCTACCCATCATAATATGTAGAACTTATTATATAAGAGGCATTACCGTCACACCATGAATACCGTCACACCATGAAGTGTCTGTTATTTTGTTATGTTCGCCCAGCCCAATGGTTGCGTATCAAAGGAAGCCTTATTGTCCTTCACTGTTCTTGACGATGGAAATACAACACCAAATGAAAGATGGCCAGTGGCGCTGTGACCTGATGTGAGACTCTTTCTCTGACAATTGTTGGCTAAATGAAATGTTAGGATCACAAGCCCTCTGCTTTGTGTTCTACCTCGGATGGTTTCAGCTCACCTAGGCAACAGCTAGGACAGTCCGTAGAGATACATTCAATGAGAAAAGGATTCATCAACAGCCAGTCAAAGGTCAGCTGCGCCCCAGCTGACATCCTCATTGGCTTATCCAGTTCCTGATATGACGTGTTTGGGCTGGCCGCAGCGATGTATGTTTATGGGGCCACCAGAGACGTCTAGAATGCTTGGTAGATTCTGTACCAAAGGATGTCACATTTCCAGTTTCATATCTGCAGGGAAGACTCAACAAGGGCCTGTGGATATGACCTAGAAACTGTAAGGGTATCTGGCCAATCACACTCGCATTACATAGCATGTACACACATTAGCCCAAGAGCACATGGTCAGGGCGGATTTCAATCCAGTTGGACAGCTGTGCCGGGTCTTACTAGTTTATCCAGTTTGGCTTGAAAGTATGAGACTCGGTCAGTTCCCAAAGTCTTGACCCAAAGAACATTGATTCATAGCTCACTGTGTTGCATTTGAATGTATTTTAGTTGCCCTTGTTTTCTCTTGCTAAGCACTACCAATGTAGTATTGAAGTATCGTCTGTTTATTATTATTATTAATTGTATTCCTGGTCTATAGAAATATTTAATTTGAATTATTTTTTTACTGTCACTGTTGCTGGCATTTATGTTTTTTGTTTTATTCGTTTTGTCAATTTGTAGCTAGTATAATGTTTATTTCTCCTTCTGTGGTCTGTATTATTAAAACGTTGATGCAGCAAAACCTTTAGAATTTTAGCACTCAACAGAAGTTACGCTGGAAGTTGCTTCGCCTGGACACACCCTGCTCCACAATGATATCTCAATCAGTTACAAATGAACACTCCAATTCCATTCACTGTAGATTAGGTTAGATCCACAAAAATCACATGACCATAATACAGCCACTTACTTAGCATCTTTATTATAACTCATTATTCTTCATTATTATCAAATATTGGTGGGTGGCTGAAATGCACAATGTTTTGTCAATACACAAAGAAATTAAATAAAAATGGCTAAACACACAATATTCACGTAGATCTCTACACATTCGTATACCTCTCAAGTTACTTAAGAATTACTTGAATGCACTTTCACAAACATTTTATTCATTGGAATGTTACAGTTCTTCACAAACCTTGATGAAGTGTCAGTGGGTCTAATTCCCACAGCCGCGCGCCTATGTGTGGAAGCTCACAACTGGAAGGCTGCTTCTGGAAATAGAAAATGGAATCTCCTTCCCTCCACTCTGACCCTCAGCCCACGCGTGTGTTTCTGGATTAGCTGCGCCGTGTCTCACGTCCTCACTCATACCGCGGAGATGAAAACACACACTGAGGTGCGCGCATGCGAGTGTGTGCACTTCTTATGCGAGTGTAGGTGTGTGTGCCTGCATGGATACACACACACGCACACACACACACACACACACAACAGACAGCTCTGCTGTAGCAGATGGAGACGGCGGTGCCACTGACCACAGCCTGGTTTATCCCATAATTCTCTCTGTCCAGTAGGCAACATCTCCCCTTGAGAGAGCAGCCCTCTCTGAGCTGAAACCATACCCATGTACATTGGAGCACAAAAAGCACACCCTTTCCTTCCCATCTACTTACAGTACTTTTAACAAAACCAAATCACTTGAATTGTACTATCCAACCAATGTTCTTTTCTTGGTTTCTGTTGCTATGTACTTTTTTTCTTATTGCTTTTATTTCTACAAAGAACTGCAAACAAAATGATTTGTTTTTTGTGTGCGTGTTTGTGAATATGTTTGCTTTTCTATTCAATCATTTTATTATAGTGTTCTTTGAAACATTTCTACCTCACAGCTACATATTATACATGTAGTGTTTCATTTATGTCTTTTGAATGTCATACATTTGTCGAAAAAAATCCAACAAAACAAAAAAGGAAGAAAGGAAGAGCTCGCGAGAAATCACAAGTCCTCGAGCTCGAGTCTACTTCAGACACTGGGAAGACGTACTCTAGCGTGCGTCTGACAAAACACTCATACACACTCATTGCAGACAACAAGCTACGCACCGGCAGACTAAACCCGCTAGGGAACTCTGGGGTTTCTCTTGATGCATAATTACATGCGTTGCTTTAATCTTTGGTGAACTGTGGAGTGTAAACTGAGTGGGTACACATGAATATGATTTGGTTTGTGTGGGATTTTATATATAACTAGTATATATAAAACGCACTTGCACAAAACTTTAACTAAGTGTAACGTGTTTCCGTTGTACATATTTATATACATGAATACATAAAAAATGCACCACATGTTTCTCTGTGAAAGTGTTGCCATACCTGAAGTCAACTTAAATGTATTTTCATGTAATCTGAGGTACAGACAACCACGACCGATTCATTAAAGGTGTTTTCTTGAAAAGGTGTTTTCTGCTAGTGTTTCTTATGTGTTTAATTGGGTTTTTGCGTTCCGTGTTTTTTTTAACATCGTCTCACATTTTAATGCCAACATAACCGATTTTAGAGTTTAGAATTAAATAAATGCCTGTTCTGCTAGATTTTAGTAATTTATAATTTGTTGTGGCTTAGTATAAATATTTGTTCAATTTAATTTTCGTGAACATACTTCAGTGTTACATTTACCTATATCAAAGTCTGTAGTGCACAAAGTATTCAATCTGTAGTTCACATTATTTAAAATCAAACACAAAGGATATGTAACCTCCCAGTGGAAAGCTACACTCTTTGTTAAAGTCATACAAACGTAGAGGAAACTTCATCCAAGAGTTAACTTTTGGGGGGCTCAGACTGCTTTATATCTATGGTCCCAACGTTTGTCTGTCACGTGTTGCAGTGCAAAGGGCAGTTGAGAAAGCTGCCTGACGTTTTCATGCATGCATTAATGCAAATCTTCAAAGGGGACACATGGAGGATGTTTGCTGTCCTACTGGCATCAACGCAAGGATATATGTCCGGAACACATCTGCAGATGTTTCAACTTAAGAATTTTTCACAAAATAGTTTCCCAGTGCCTGAAATACACCTTAAACTATCTTGCCAGACTGTCTTATCAGTTCGCTTTGACTTGTTGTCTCCTCATACTCTTGTAAACGTCCGAGGCAGGATTCTACACGCCGCCCCTTAAAACATACCTAAACAACCAGGCCCTAACAGCATGTGTGATTAAAACATTAGCCTTCGTCTGCCTGCGTTGCGGTGAAACAGAAGTGGGAGTCACACATTTTGTGCGAGTCAAATCGAGCAATTCATTGATTTTCATGGAAAACGTGGCCACTGGCAAGTGTTAACATGCTGAAGCCTTAATTATGGATTTCATCCACAGAATCCACATAATGTGACTACTGTTAATGTAAATTAGATGCTTTTCCCCCCCCGCCATTTTTGCAAGTGTCATTATATATGTTAGGCGTAGGTAGCTAGTGTTCAATGTAATTAACTGTGCAAAGCGAAAGAGATTTCAGAGGTTACAGAGCATGGAGTTTCTGCTTTCTGTCTTTTGTACTTTGATACATTTTATCTCTATGATGTCTGTCAGAAAGGTTTTGTCCTCTTTGGTTGTTATTTTTATATTTTTACCCTGCCTCACATAAATCTCGTCAGGACAAGGTCACAGGTCACTATAAAGACATTTGGTGGCTAAATATAGGCAAAGAAATTGATGATAATCACCTTGTCACAGAGATAGTTACATTATTATGAAAACGCTGAGACTGTGTAAGCCTAAACAAAACAGACTTTATTTGAAATAGATTTTTTTAAACTCCCGGTACAATAAACTAATGGGGAATTAAGGCAAAAAGCTGTATTCTGCCAGGGGCAAGTCGACTGTGTCGTTTTGGGTCAAGCTAAGGTTTTTTTGCACTTTGCCAAGAGCAGTTATCATTTTGCAGTGGGCACCAGGCAGAGCAGCTCTTGACCAGACAGTGCTTGAGACAGTGGGATAACGTTCAAGCAGAGACGCTTGTCAACACCTGGGCGTCGTCAAGGCCATAGGAAGTTGACTGTCATCGCCATAGCAACGACTGGGGAGATGCCATGAGAGGATGCCTGACACCGAGCTGTGGTGTCAGGGCCCGGGAAGCGGACACAGATCCTCTCGACGATGCCCGGCAGGAGCGGTCTGCCAAATGCAGTTCAACACGGCCGGAGATGTGTCGTCCGTGGTTACGGTTTCTTTGAAACCGCTACTGGATAAAGTTAATTTGCGTATTGTTCCGGTAATCTGTGTTCAGGAATTTACATAGAGTGGAGCTCTTTCAAATCATTATTTTGGTCACATTATCTGTAGCCATTTTGGTGATATCAAAAGGGCACTTTCACCTGTGCCCTTAATTTGCATTGCAAATGTGAATGTGAATGTGCAAGTGTGTGTGTGTGTGTGTGTGTGTGTGTGTGTGAACTTGCAGCACTGCACACCTCAGATCAGTTGGTCAGAGCCAGACTCAACAGGATACACCTCACACACACCTATTCTCTCCCCACACAACAATTAAAATATGCAAAGTGATAATTCCCTTTAAATAGCCTTAAATGTGCAATCTATTTAAATTGCAAGAGGAAATTGCCCAAAGCTCGCAACCAGAAGACGAGCTGGACATAGAGAATAAATTATGCAAATTGCACAAAGGACTTGACCACTTGAAAGCCTAATTCTAACACAATCAGCATACTGTGTCCTTTAATATGTTTTCCAGCTCTTATTAAAAGTGACTGTTCTTTTGCACTGTCAGACGGCTGGATCTGACATTGGGCAGAGAGATGACGGCCAGACCTTCACGCTAACGCATTCCAGCGCCATAGCGTTTAGACGATGGTTTCATATTCCAATCCCCCCCAAGTAATTATGCAGCGGAGAGTCCAGAAATAAGGTTTAATTACACAGTAATCGCTTCTGATGGACAGTAGGAAGTGGTGAGGACTGCCAGACTGCAATCCATCAATGACAAACCTCTGTCCACTTTTAATTCCTCCTCATTTGCATCATAACCTTCGCTACCAAGTTGCAAAAACGCTGTTAAATGTTAATGGGACCTGTCTCGCCACTCAAAATGAATGCTTAAGCCCCATTTCACTCCCTCGCCCTTTTTTCCACTCCATCCTCTCTCTCTTTTCCCTCCGACCGTCCGTGGCTCCTGCTTCTCCCCCCTCGCTTGCTTCCTTTCCCTCTCGCCCCTCTCGCCCTCCCTGCTCGCCCCCTCCCCCATTCCTATCTCAGCCGGTAATGGGTGAAGAGAACACCAAGCTTGGTCAGTAATGTGCTAATTGGGAGCAACACTTACAGTTTTATCTCTCCGGCACTAATAGTGACCCTGCGCTGACAAACCTCAGCGAGTGTGGCGGAGGGTGTGAGCGGATGGGGCGGTGGGAGGGTTTAGGGGGGGGGGGGTTGTACGTCCATGCATGGGAAATACAGCCCACAGGCTAGCCCCTCTAGTCATAGTTAATCAAGTGTCCAGAGGGACGCTACTCCAAAAAAAATTGTGTTTCATTAATTGAAAATGGTGGCTTTTCCCCCCCTTTTCTTGGGGGTAGTCCGGGTGGGAATAAAACACCTCGGCTGTTTATTGCACATTTTATCTGTTTTATTTCTGCCACTCCTTGATGATGAAGTGGGGGCCGATCTCATTATCTACACTGTCTTGAAGAGACGCTATAATCCCAGCCTTGATTGTTTCACCGCACTGAGAGAGAGAGAGAGATAAATACCCACGATGCTTTGCTGTGTTGATGGAGACACTGTGTGTAAGTGAGTCATTTGAAGTCTGATCACCACACGCATCATGGAAATAAAGCTGTTCGTCTTTTCCACACTGGCTCTTGGAAGCACACATAAACACCCTCTTCTTTTTTCATATGCCATCATTAGCACATATTGTTCAGTTCTTTTTACCATAATTGGAATCAACGTGAATTGTTATAATTCGTGACCTCCTACTTGTTTTTTCTCAGACGCACAAAAACAATATATTAATGTTGAGAGGGACTCTTAGCAAAGTACACGAGGTAATATCCTTTTCCAAATTACCATTCGTTTTATCAGCGACATGATTTTTTTCATAATTCAGTGTAAATCAAAGTGTTGTTGAAAGCAGCCCTTACCTGCCGGTTTGAAGTCCCGATCTGAATAAATTTCAGTGTTTTAAAATAGGACTTTTGCAAAGAAAATACATTCTGCTAAATGGAATATCTGTGCATCTTGTTTCAAACAGGTATTAGGATTTTAACCTTATTCTTTTGGGCTTAAGTTTTTAGAACCCAAATTAAAACAAATTATTAAGAATAATCTTAAACAGTGCACCTACTGTACTTTGTATTTTAAATGTCTGTTCCTAACGCTGTCACTCTTCAGGTAGGTAGTCAGTCTGAACGCCTTGTTGCCTGTCTCAGAAGACATGACATCTCTCTCACAAAAGATGTTTCAAGAAAGGTGTTTTGAAGTTTCAGAGTGACCCTGCAAAAACAATTTTATATATATATATATATATATATATATATATATATATATATATCATGTAATTCAACCAAATAACCAGATTAGAAGTAGTTCAGTTTGTCATTAGAAATCCCTTTAAATTGGGCAATGCTGAAGTGGAAGCGAATACACAACTCTAGATTAATATACATTTCCTTATGCAAATTATGGATTATTAATAATGTATGATTATGGTGATAATACATGATTATGATAATTTGAACCATCTTTAATGCATGACATTGACATTGCGATGTTGGTAACACGTTGCGTTTTTGTTCTTGCAAATTGTGTTAATTTCTTTAAGCAGATTTTAACTCTAGATTATCAATACATACATGGGGGCCTATGTTTCAGTCCCAGAAACACATGCCAATAATATTGATTATGAGAAGAAATAAGAAGACATATTCCATTGAGTTTATTCATTTAATAAACACCATTCTCACACTGAAGACACTGACAAAAATAAGAAATCAGCTCATAATCATACATTAATTAATAAATAATTTTAATAATAGCAAATACAACCTAGATCACAGAACATCTTAAGAAGGCAACACTCCAAACAGTATGCAAGTGTCCATATACATTAGACAGTAGAATAACGTTAACAAATGTCCTTGAAAGCTTTACGGGAAAAACTCGCTCCACAGCTGAGCCTCTATGAAACAGGTTTAGAGACTCCGCAGCCTTGAAGCTGACTGGATGTGTGTTCCACAGCTGAGGATTCACACCGCTGAAAACCCCGTCACCCGCCGTTTTTCGTCTGCCTGGGTGCTACTGAGAGGATTACGGACCTGGAGGAGCGGAGGGTACCTGTGGGGGCTGGGTGGGATGAGGTCAGACCGATCCTTGGGCCCAGAGTTGTGGATAGCCCGCGCAAGCATGAACCTGGATCTTTTAAGTCAGTGTGTGAGCATGCGGGGAACACGCGGAGGTTGAACGGCACCAGTGGTCGCCAGGCGTGGTGCCGGTCAGAACTGAGATACTGCGGCCGCGATATGAACTTCCGGGCCTTGCATTCAACTCCCAATGCCTTGTTGACATCCAGTCGAGACAGCACTTTCGCTTCCACTTCAGCATTGCCCTTCATCTACGTGTGTCTTTTTCGACCATTATTACAAGTAATAAGGAAAGTGGCCTATCGACGTTCCCGCCCATACGTTTTAGATCCGTGTTGATAGTGTATTTTGCCAGTTTAGCATCTGTTACCAGGGCAGCACGCCGGATGTTGCAGGCCCTAAAACATCTGTTAAAGACTCAAATAAACGGACATGTGATATGCTGGATCCAGTCTCCCTCAATGCCGGGTTAGTGAGAAACAGACAGGGCTTCAATTCATCTCCCTTCTCCCACCTTCAGAGCTTAAAAAGGAACACTCAGCCGAGCCCAGTTGTCACAGAAGAGTAGAGCTTTGCTTTTTTGCCTTCAGAGTGGAGCTTTCATCGTCTTTTAGAGCTCTTTGTATTGTCAGATTCCACTGTGCTTTTAGATGGAGGGGCGTTCGCTCAGACAGAGGCAGAGGCTGTCATTTTTGACTCAGCCTTGATAGGCAGACAGACAGACTGGCAGGCAGGCAGACAGTGAGCAGAGGCCTGCTGAGGGCCATAATACAATGTGACGTTCCTGTATCAGCTACATACAGGAGCTGTGTTCTGAAGGGACTGTATAATAAATGTATTTGTGAGTTTACTTTTGGTGTCTGTATGAGTGTGTGTGTGTGTGTGTGTGTGTGTGGGGGGGGGGGGGGGGGGTCTGTGTGTTTGGATTTGTGAAATTGACTTTGTGATTGAATCATTTAGATCTATTAACAATTAAATTATTTCAATATTTTTTCCATAAAAGTAGACTACAGTTGGAGTACAATATTGTTTGGAGACAAAGAAAAAAACATAAAATCGAAGCCAAATAACATCCAGTGGTGTACTCTTTAAGAAACAGATGACAAAGTCAGACCATTAGTAAAATAATTTCAGTGCATTTTTCCAACACATTCTGGTAAATAAAATATGGGGAGAATCCGCATTCACCCAAAACTACACTCCTGAGTGTCATTTTCTCACAGGACCATTTTAATGGACGTTAAACTGGTACAACACCAAACCGGCCATGACTGCCAGTGGGTGCATCCACATCTGTTCAGGGCGTTTTTAGGTCCGGTAAAAACAACTCCAGTGCATACCGCAACCACCCACTCAACCAGCGAGTTCCCTGAAATGCTAGTGGACCCTGGTGGTGTAGGGGCAATCTCACCCCATCAGGGGTGGACGGAATGACTTCATTACTACCAGGAGGATTCCGGATCAGACCATGGAATTGCGTGGGTCTCGGGACGGGAGTTGGTGGGGAAACGGTTGCCAGATTGTTAAAGGGAACGTTGCAGGGAAGGAATGAGATGTGAATCCCACTTTTATCCTTTCCAGTGATTGAGATTTCCGATATGCTGTCTGTCTGTCTGTGCAGTTGGATGGGTTTCCAGTTCTATTTACCAACCTGTTAATGTACAAACAGTGCAGAGAATGGAGATAGATGGAAATTGATTTTAAGTAGTGCTCAACGTGGGGTTTATTCAATGAAGAAAAACAGAGACCTGTGTTTAAACACATTCACCGCCATCTATTTCAACGCCGGGGGGGGGGGGGGGCAGTCGAGAGGAGAGGCTGAGAAGCTGACGAGCGTCAACGGACCAAGGTCATTTCAGATTGAAGAAGTTTGTCAAAATGCGATGACATCAGCAGCCCGCCAAGTATTATTGCACCTTGCCTACCGTCGGAAAACAGTCTGAAATTACAAAAACGCACAAGCTGCCACAGCTTTGCCAAGAATGATTACCCTTGGAACCCCCCCCCCCCCCCCCCCCCCCCACACACACACACACTCCTTTCTCTCCGTCTCTTTCTTTCCAATACCTTCTCCCCGGCTCCCCACACCGGTACTCCCTCTCCCCCCTCCTTACACGTGGATGACTGCCAGATGTGCGAGGGACGTAGGGGGGCGGGAGAAGATGAGACGGTGCAGATCTAGATTTAATGACGTTAAACATGTTTCCTGATGCCCAATGAGAAGCCTATTATGATTGATACAAGGCCGCCGACACTTTATCTACACGCACAAGCGGAATCGTCTGTCACCCGACCGTATTGAATCATCAATATCCGCCCGCTGGCTTCCATTCCCCCCGACCGTTTACAGTGACTTATCATCTGTCTAGTTGCCGATGTCTCTGGGTGCTTGATCGGATAGTGCTTGTGAACAGCCACGTAGACGCCACGGAACAAGCACTAGCATGACAATCCAACACCACCCCCGAAAGATTGAGAGGGGCCTTATTATGCTCGCTAGCTGCCCGCAGTGATATGGCTAGCTCTTTTTACTACGTTGTACCGCCGCGGTGAATAAATCACGTTGCGTCAAGCTCCGTAAATCGATCCACTCTGCGCTTCCACGCATTCTTTGTTGGAGTGCACCCGTGGAGTTTTTCCCCACAGGATGAAATACTGCTTTTTATTTTTCGGGCCTGTCAAGAAACTTGAGCAGTAAGTAAAATAATGCACCCTAAAAGCCTCATTCACATTAAACTGTGTCAATACAACATACGTCCTACTCTCACAACCTCGTTTGCCAAGTGGTTGGACAAGTGTACTGTCTGTAGCCCATGGAGGAGAGAACACGGCATATATTTATGGAGATTGCAAGACGTGGCATTCAACGGAGAATATATCATTTTTTTACAGAACCAAATAAAACATGTTTTGTTAGGTTGTTTATTCTCAAATTTCTTTAACTTTGTAGCGAGGCAAGCAAGCCTAGAAAAAAGCTAGGCGGCTAATTCCTCGTTCACAATGAATTTTCGCACTTGTTACATTATGCCATTTGTCAGGCATTTCAAAGGAGGCCGTCCAGATTAGCAGTCTGGCATCTCTAGCTCTGAAACATTTGTTTGAAACATTTATAGCGTTCGTTTTGCCACGGAGACCTTTCGCTTCCAGCCTGGTCCATTGAAATGGATATGCAGAAATGCAGAAATTATCCCTCGCCCACATTTTATGTTCGCCCTCCAGTACGTTGAGCTGGTTATAATTCAAGCTTTAAAGGCTGGAGCGCAGGTTGCTCCTTCAGGGTCTTTTGTTACCCCTTCAGCGTTTTTTGTTCCAGTACAGGTGAGCTGATTGCTCTGTTAGGACGGAGTGTATGCTACAGTGCTTTTTTACTGGACACGGTGTGTTTGAACACTAAATACTTTATAGGAAGTAACCTTTACATTACTTTGTATGGTGTAAATTACATGTACGTTATCCACGGAATACGCTGGTCACTTTTTTCAAACCCCTACAATGCTCAATGGGGGATTGATTCACAACAAAATTCAGTGGGGGAAACAACATTCCAGCCTACTTTCTGGATTCCAACGCTTACACAGGCATACAGCGCATATCAAGGTAGACACATTATCACTGAGTAAGCATTATATCGGCTGATCAAACCGTGACTGAACCGTTTAGTGTGGACGTGCCAGTGAAAGGGTTAACCCAGGTGAACTCTCAGTGGAGGATACGGTATGACTAGCAATCAGCGCTAATAAGATATATCTTCCCTTGAAAGACTTCCCGAAAAGCCCTCAATCCATCCTGAGCAAATTCAAAGGCATGGGGACCCTGTGCCCCTCTCCCCTCTCTCTCCCCTCAGCCTCTCTTTCCCTCCCCTCTGTATTTTTTTCTTCCCCTCGCTCTGTCTCTCAGCTCTCTTCATTATCATTCGCAGGTTATTCCCAGTCCGGCGCCGCTGAATTAATGGAGAATTAAAGAGCATCGGCTGAGTGAAGCCTCTCAGAATCCCAACCCAGATGAAAGGTGCACAGAGACATCAGTGTGTGTGTGTGTGTGTGTGTGTGTGTTACGTGTTTGGGTCTTTACATTCCTGTGCTCCTGTGTCCTCTCCGGCGCCCAGCCAAGCCGATGCCCTACGGGCCACGGAGGCGTAAACCGTGACAGCGTGCCCCGCCCAGTGCCACCCTTGCCACCTCCTGGCCACAGGTGCGGCCGCAAGAACAAAAAAACACTCCTCCCAAATTCCTCCCCCTCCTCTGGCCCTCGTCCCCCGTTCCCACACTGCAGATTAATTTTTGTTGCCGCGGTAACACCGAGCCGCCAGTGATCCCCGCCACACAACCCCCCCCCCCCCCAACCCCACTATGAAGAAATCAGAGAGGAAACGGAGGACCAGGGCCTCCACTGTGGCATTTAAGCTGTGGTATTTGATTCGGAATCGCATGTCTTCTCGCAGCCTCCCTCTCGCTCTCTTCACTGTCTTCACCCCTATTCGCCACAGGCTACAAGCTAGCTCGTCTGGACGAGCTGGATGACGGCGGTGAGACGCGGAGTCGAGCTTGAGACCGTGATCAGGCGCTGGCCCAGCTACTGTGGCCAGTTTCGATTTGCAGCATGTTGAAATCCTTTGGCAACTCACCGCTCCGTCAACCCCCCACCCAACCCCCACCCCACCTCAATTTTTCTGCACCTCATTGCCCAATGTCAACGTGGGTTGGGGGCTCGTCTCGGAGAAGTGGGGGACGCAGCAGGTTTAGAGCTTGATGTCCAGAGCTGTACCTGTCTGTCCCATGTGCTGGCTGTGTTGTCCCCCCCCCCCCCCCCCCAGCCTATCTTGGTTCTATTGTTTTCCACCCTCCCGTCCTGGTAACCCTTGTGATCTGTTTCCCATTCCTGCCATAATTATTATTTCGTTGTGTAATTATAAAATCGCAGCGGCAGGGGCGGACAAAGCTGTTCTATCGATTGACCTAACAGAGGGATTGATTGAGGCGCATTTGCATGGAGATCTGTTCCACGGCGGCTTAGAGATCCTGATCGATCGCCCGGGATTGAAGTGTAGTCGTCTCTGGATGCTTTTCAGAGGTTGAGGTGAAAATAAATTTGTTTGTTTGCCACACTTTATATAATAATTTACACGGTAAAATAATGAGATATGACTTGATTATTGGTTTTTATTTCATTATATGAGCAATAAATGTTTTTGTGGATCAATAAGGATATACAGTAGTACTTAGTATAGCACTGTTATGGAATAAAATATGCATTTTACTGCATGTGAAGAACTCCAAATGTGATCTGAATGTGATAATATGAAGGAACATGCGATAACATGAAACTACAGCACATGAGATTTACACAGTTCTACAAAATCACTTCTTTACATTTAAAGTAAATCGAATGTGATTTTTTCTTTCCTTTTTCCTTTTGTAGTGTTGTTAATAGAAGCAGACCTAGCATTCCTCAACATTTGTCCAAATACTTGTTCCCTCACTGACTTACAGTATCAGCAATGGAATTTCAGTAGCATGGAAGTGTCCACGCCGGAACACGATGTTTGTGTTGTCCAGTATTTACTAAGTACTTCTCACTTTCTCTTGGATTCCACCCAGAACCTTGCAGTCCATCTCTCATGGGGGCAAGCGATGAACATTTCCCCTTATTCGGTTAGTTTGTTTTTGTCTCTGAAACAATGTATATCCATATGCTAATGAAAGTTTACTACTACACAAATTCACTCATAAATCAATGCTGTTAAGAACCCAAGCTGTTTCTGTTCATCCAAAACACCCTTCACGCGCACCATTGTCACCATGTTGGCCCATACTGATAGATGTATAGAAGACCTTTTCTCTCCTACCAATGTGGCAAGTAAAACCTGAAGCGGAGCCTAGAGAATCCCAAGCTGCCCTTTATTTTCTGAAGTAAGGGCAAAAGACGGGGAGAAACGTGTTCACGTCGAGAGAGAGAGAGAGAGAGAGAGAGAGAGAGAGGCGGGGGCGAGGTTTTCGGGTTTACTCTGTTGTATCGACTGCTGGACTGCAGCCACACGTACACTCGCCCGGCGTCCAGATACGGAGGCATGGACACTGCCTCTGTCTCTGTGCCTTCTGGCCGGGGCCGGGGGTGAAGGAGATACCGACACTCTCTCCTTGTCAGTGACAAGGGTAATTACTGCTGGCTGGAATTACTCAACATTTGTTTAGAAGCTCCCCTGAGCACCCCGTAAATAGAACCCCCCCCCCCCCCCCTCCGTCTTTCACTCTCTCCATCTCCAGCCCCCACAACAGTTGCCAAACACACACAAACAAACACACCGAACACATGTGCACACACACACACACACACACACGCCAAACACAATGCACAGGTGTATGCAAACGACTCCGAGGACAGGGCCACATTAGGGGTTTTCCGTCAGCCTATCGGCTCATTTTGGGGGACAGGCTAATGGTTGGCGCTAACAATCGGTTTGTCTCTGAGCCTGTTCCCCAGTCTGGTGGACAGTGAACCCATGCAGGTATTCCATCCACTCTGTCCATCCGTCCTTCGACCCTCTCTGGCTTTTTCGTCCGTCTCCACGTGTAGCTTTGTGTGGATGTTTTAATTTGATATAGATTTTTCTTTCTCCCTCTCTCTGTCATTTTCCCACCTTATTTTCTCTCCTTTTTTTTCTGAAGGATTGTTGTATTCACACAATGGCAGTGGATCATCTTAGTATGCATATAACAGTGAAAAAGAAACACTTGAAGTCAAGGTCTGTCCATGTGTTTCTTGTATGCGATGGTTCCTGTCAAAAATGACATTCTGAAACACTTGACCCACAAAAACGAATTCTTGGCCTGGGCCTAGTGACAGAAGATAGTTATTCATTCTTTTGAAATGTGCTGAGAGAGAGGAAGTGTTTGTGTGTGTGTGTGTGTGTGTGTGTGAGAGAGTCGGGAAAGGGAGAGCGAGAGATGGAATGTAGAAAATACTCAAGTGACAAAATTCTATTCACATTCTAAATGTACAGACACGTTACAAGCATAACGGAAATGCCTCTATCCTAGAGTTGATATGTTTACCGACATACCACAGTACGTTGCTCAAAACATGACGTCACATTCAAGGCCAATTTGTCTTAGTCAGTGTATGCGAGTGTACTGATCCCGTCAAAACAGAGCGAGACAGAGCAGGCAGTGAGAGTACATCCTGTCTGTTAGAGAGTACACACACACACACACAGAAACACCATTCCCTCATGCACACGCACACATACACACACGCTGCGTTCAATCTGGCCAATAACTGGCATTCTCGGTGCTGATGTCCAGCTCGGCCGCTCCATCCCTAACCTCCTATGTCAGAGCCTAATGGCCGTCCACCACAGAGGTGACTGTGTGCGGATAAGGGCTGAGCGCCCGCGGACATCCATCACAGACCCCTGGAGCCACATTACGCCTCTCTAATGGCCACTCTCGCCTTCATTATGATATTAATCCGCCACGTTTCCAGGGTGATTTCATTTGTGAAGTTGCGGAGGCTGGCCGTTGGGGGAGACAAACTGTTTTTTTGGGGCACCCGACGCTAACCCTCCCGCCCCCCGCGTCTGGTGTGCTCCAGTTCTTGCCCATAGCACTGTCCACCGTCATTTCGGCCTTACTGTGTCGCCGATCTCAATTGGCCCAAATGCCGGTGGTTGTCCTGTTTTCTTTCCTTCGAATGAGCTCCATTTCAGAGTCATAAATCTGAATATAAACACAGACTATGCTAGTATTGCCACAGACTTTAGGGTTCACTTGGTCTGTGAGTAGGACCAGAGCCTGTGACCTGGGAACCAGATGGCTGTGACCCGGAGGACCAGAGCCTGTGACCTGGGAACCAGATGGCTGTGACCCGGAGGACCAGAGCCTGTGACCTGGGAACCAGATGGTTGTGACCCGGGGGACCAGAGCCTGTGACCCAGGGAACCAGATGGTTGTGACCCGGGGGACCAGAGCCTGTGACCCAGGGAACCAGATGGTTGTGACCCGGGGGACCAGAGCCTGTGACCCAGGGAACCAGATGGTTGTGACCCGGAGGACCTGAGCCTGTGACCCTGGAAACCAGATGGCTGTGACCCGAGGAACCAGATGGTTGTGACCCGGGGGACCAGAGCCCCAGGTGATATATACCTGTAGGAACCGAATAGCGGATATCGTAGAATGATTCTAATGCCGACTAAGATTTGGAATGGAGAAAAGCTGACCCAAGAGCCGCGCTGCGTTTCTTTCTTTTTTTCGCTTAGAGGCACAGTCTAACAACGCACTCTGCACACTTTCTGATACATGCTTTTCCCGCTAAATAACGTTGGACCTGTTGCGGCCATCACAGCGCTAAAGGTTGGAAAAGCAGCCGAGACCTAGGACTTTACTCGCACGGGCACGGATGTAATGGACACACAGACCGAGCAGTCCATCCGCTCTCACTGCAAATTGCAGAGATTCTAAACCTTAACAAGCACATCCGTGGAATACCAGCAAGTCCTTCCTAATGAACCCAAAATGCACATTTATAATGACATAAGGTGTCGCTGTTAACATAAACATGCTCCTGTTTTTTTCCCGAGGCCCCCAACCCCCTCCCAAGCCCACGTCCCTATCTGGAATAATAAAAGAAAATGTTGCACTATGCAGCATGTTTATTGCTGGCTACAAACACGGCGGACGGGGTGGAAATGAAGGGAAGGGAGCAGAGGAGAGAAGCACCGATGTCTGTTGTGAGACGTGATGGGCAGGAGGTCAGTCGGAGTCGGCGTCCACCGAGCAGACACAATAACTCAACTCGGTCAGCCTGGAAATCGTCCTCCCCTGAAAAATGAAAAAAAATAGTATCCTAACAAACCTGTCTGGCTGCGCTATGGAAAAACAAAATGAGAGAAAATGTTGGAAGAAAATGCGAACTCACCTGATTTTTTTGTTTGTTCAAGTCTTGGGGGAGTTACTGTAAAAAAAAAAACTTTGTTGTATTGTGAATGGACCACCCCTTTTAAACACCAGCGTTCCCTGATGCTACACGCGAAAACACAGGAACAGTCTTGACATGTTCTTAATGAAGTCCCTTGAAACTGCGTACATTTTATGGGTTGACTGTTCTGGGCATTGTGGAAATTAGTCTTAAAATGTTTTTTATTTATCTGTTTATCTCTCTCTCTCTCTCTCTCTCTCTCTCTCTCTCTCTCTCTCTCTCTCTATATATATATATATATATATATATATATATATATATATATATATATATATATATATATATATATATATATATATATATATATATATATATAAACATACCTAAAGGATTATTATGAACACCATACTAATACTGTGTTTGACCCCCTTTCTGCCTTAATTCAACAAGGTGCTGAAAGCTTTCTTTAGAAATGTTGGCCCATATTGATAGGATAGCATCTTGCAGTTGAGGGAGATTTGTGGGATGCACATCCAGGGCACGAAGCTCCCGTTCCACCACATCCCAGAGATGCTCTATTGGGTTGAGATCTGGTGACTGTGGGGGCCATTTCAGTACAGTGAACTCATTGTCATGTTCAAGAAACCAATTTGAAATGATTCGAGCTTTTTGACATGGTGCATTATCCTGCTGGAAGTAGCCATCAGAGGATGGGTACATGGTGGTCATAAAGGGATGGACATGGTCAGAAACAATGCTCAGGTAGGCCATGGCATTTAAACGATGCCCAATTGGCACTAAGGGGCCTAAAGTGTGCCAAGAAAACATCCCCCACACCATTACACCACCACCACCAGCCTGCACAGTGGTAACAAGGCATGATGGATGTTCTCATTCTGTTTATGCCAAATTCTGACTCTACCATCTGAATGTCTCAACAGAAATCAAGACTCATCAGACCAGGCAACATTCTTCCAGTCTTCAACTGTCCAATTTTGGTGAGCTTGTGCAAATTGTAGCCTCTTTTTCCTATTTGTAGTGGAGATGAGTGGTACCCGGTGGGGTCTTCTGCTGTTGTAGCCCATCCGCCTCAAGGTTGTGCGTGTTGTGGCTTCACAAATGCTTTGCTGCATACCTCGGTTGTAACGAGTGGTTATTTCAGTCAAAGTTGCTCTTCTATCAGCTTGAATCAGTCAGCCCATTCTCCTCTGACCTCAAGGCATTTTCGCCCACAGGACTGTCGCATACTGGATGTTTTTCCCTTTTCACACAATTCTTTGTAAACCCCAGAAATGGTTGTGCGTGAAAATCCCAGTAACTGAGCAGATTGTGAAATACGGCCCGTCTGGCACCAACAACCATGCCACGCTCAAAATTGCTTAAATCACCTTTCTTTCCCATTCTGACATTCAGTTTGAAGTTCAGGAGATTGTCTTGACCAGGACCACACCCCTAAATGCATTGAAGCAACTGCCATGTGATTGGTTGATTAGATAATTGCATTAATGAGAAATTGAACAGGTGTTCCTAATGATCCTTTAGGTGAGTGTATATATACAGTAGAAATAAAAAGGCTACACACTGCACAAATGCCAGGATTTTGTGATGTAAAAGAATGAGACAGATAAGATAAGTCATGTCAGAACTTTTTCCACTTTTAATGTGACCTATAATGTCAACAATTCAATTGAAAAACAAACTGAAATCTTCGAGGGGGAAAAAACCTTACAATAACCTGGTTGCATAAATGTGCACACCCTCTTATAACTGGGGATGTGGCTGTGTTCAGAATTAACCAATCACATTCATATTACATAGAACATTTCAAAGATGGCGGTTCAATAGAACAAAGTCAAGCAACAGACATTGGGGACAACAAAGCTACAGACTGGCAGAACGCGATAATTACTGTCCACTGACCGAGATGACCGTCAACTCATTCGAATGTCACTCAACAACCATAGGATGACATCAAGTGACCTACAAAAAGAATGGCAAACAGCAGCTGGGGTGAAGTGCACGGCGACGATGGTTCGAAACAGGCTCCTAGGGGCAGGGCAGAAGTTGTGCAAAACTAGAAAAAAGCCCTCATCAATGAGAAGCCAAGAAGAGACAGTCTAAAGTTTGCAAAAGACCATAAGGGCTGTAGAGGAATGGAGTAAAGTCATCTTTTCTGACAAGTCACATTTTCAGCTTAGCCCAACACCTGGTCGTCTAATGGTTAGACGGAGCCCTGGAGAGGCCTACAGCCACAGTGTCTCGCACCCACTGTGAAATTTGGTGGAGGATCGGTGATGATCTGGGGATGCTTCAGCAAGGCTGCAATCGGGTAGATTTGTCTTTGTGAAGGACGCATGAATCAAGCCAAGTACAAGGTTATCCGGGAAGAACACTTGCTTCCTTCTGCTCTGACTGTATTGACCGACTCTGAGAATTGGTTTTTCCAGTAGGACAATGCTCCATGCCACACAGCCAGGTCAATCAAGGTGTGGATGGAGGACCTCCAGATCAAGACCCTGTCATGGCCAGCCCAATCTCCAGACATGAATCCCATTGAAAACCTCTGGAATTTGATCAAGAGGAAGATGGATGGTCACAAGCCATCAAACAAAGCCGATCTACTTGAAATTTTGTGCCAGGAGTGACATAAAGTCACCCAACAGCAATGTGACAGACCGGTGGAGAGAATGCCAAGATGCATGAAAGCTGTGATAAAAAATCAGGGTGATTCCACCAAATTCCCAAAAAATTCCACCAAACTCTTCCTAAGTTAAAACATTAGTATTTTGTTGTTGAAAAATGTATATGAATTTGTTTTCATTGCATTATTTGAGGTCTGAAAACAATGCATATTTTTTTGGTTATTTTTACCAGTAGTTATTTTATACAAATAAATACTCTAAAGGACAATATTTTTATTTGGAATTCGGCAGTAATGTTTTCAGTAGTTTATAGAATAAATGTTATGAATTTATTTGCATTTTAATGAGTGAAATGTGTATTCAATCCCTCTACAAAAAATTACTTAGTACTTGGTGGCAAAACTCTTTTTGGCAATCACAGAGGTCAGATATTTCTTGTAGTTGGCCACCAGGTTTGCACACATCTCAGGAGGGATTTTGTCCCACTCCTCTTTGCAGATCTTCTCCAATTCACTCACTGTATATACAGCTCCAGAAAAAAATGAGAGACCACTGCATCTTTCAAAAAAGTTAAAAGGAAGGTTTTGAGTGAGGAACAGAAGGGTTAAAATGAAGAGACCACTGCACATTGAGCGCTTTTTTTCCTCACTAAAAACTTTCCTTTTCAAGTTTTGGAATTGTACATTTTATTCTTCATGTGGATGCAAGATAAATTGCAGCAACAACCAATTTCCCAACCAACTAAATTCTGTGCTTTTCTCACTTGAAAAGAAATGTAGTGAACTGTTTAAAATTTTAGCAACTATGAAATGACAAAGGGATTTTGTCTGCCATTGTCTGCCATTTTTGGTGAGTATGTTTTTCATTGTTGTGGATGGAAGAGAGGAATGTTACGCTTTAGTACGCACCAAAAATAATGTCTGGTGAACAAATGTTATGAAACACTCTCATTACACTTTTACTGCCTATACATTATGGACATTTTCTGATGTTACAAAATCCTACATATTGCCCCTTTAAAGGTCCACAGTAGTCTGTTTCATCTGAATAGTGATGTTCTTTGAAATCAGAAAAGCACATGAGATAATGTTAAAAGCTTCTCTATATGCACAATTCTGTGTATGCATCTCTTCCATTCCTTGAACTTAAAATGACTGACATGGATAAAGACTGGTTGAAGAATGGATGAGGACACCAAAGCAAAACAAATATGAAGGAAAACAATTAAAATGCACAATTCATTGTCTGTCCAATTAGGAAAAAAATAAACAAAGATGGATGGAGTGGAAAAACAAAGGCAAATGTGCAATTGCAAGTAGAGAAAGATACAGAGAAGTAGATAGAGAGAGTCAGAGTAATAGAGACAGACAGACAGAGAGACACAAAGATAAAGAGACAGAGGCTAATAATGGTACATTAAGAAAGTTAGAAGATAGGAGGAGCATTGCCTGGAGACAGCAAAACTTACAGAAAGGTTTCAGGTTGAATTCGTCTCGATTGAATTCGGGGGAGAAATGGTCAGGGGCGGGGTCAGGGAGGCCCTACCAAATAATCTTTGACTTAACGTCTAATCCCGAGTTCCATATTAGCTGGCGAGGCTTAAATGTAAACACGCCATTATGGCGTCGTTAGAGTGATCAGACTTGCAGGCCCACAGGTCACCACAGTCACTGTTAATTTTGCAGCCAAAAGGCTTTTTTCCCCCCTCTTGAAATGTTAATAACTTTCTATTAGTTAATGTGGCGTGACTAAAATTTTGATTAGATATAATTCATTTTAATATCTGCGACTGGCCGGCCCGATGACTCTCACCGCGCCTCCCCCCAGCCGAATGCAGGGCTCTAAATTGATCTCATTTGCATGGGCCGGTTGTGGGCCCTCTCTTGCAATTTAGCCGTCACCGAATCAATTTGATAATTTTCCCTGCTCTTTGAGGTACAACTGTTTTTCCGAATTGAATAATGCCGACCATCACATTTAATTAGGTGTTAAAGTGTGTGTCAGTGAACGGGCGCGTGCTGCCGTGGTTCAAATTCAACGAGACACAACATTGACAGCTTCATCAATGTAGATGTTGGACAATTATAATTCCCTTTCATTCCTAATTTTGCACATTATGCTGTGTATCCTCCATACAGCAGTTTCTTATTGTTGTGATAGTTGATCCAGTTGTCATGTATCTTTCAAAGGTATTCATAACATCACAACAAATTCTCTAATTGTCCTCAGATTTTATGCCCGTGGCTCTGATCGCACGCAATTCAGAGCTGTCAGAAATGTCTTGACTCAGTAATTAGGTGCAGTTAATTACATGCAACATTATGATTACAGAACCATTTACTAAGTCAGAAATGTCTGTGTCCAGCAAGTGCGGCATTGCACCTTTAGCCCAAAAGCATCATGGGTAACATAGTTTTTAAGTTCACCACGCACCCCCGCATCGCGCAGAGGCAGCTGGTTTCATCCACTCCATAGCTCATGGTAATTTACCAGCGCCAAGAGGAAAGATGTCTCTGAGGCACGGGGGACAGAACCCCTGGCTGCCCGGGAGCCCGACCGGCTCAGTAGAGGTTCTCCCTGGGGCTCAGCGCCTCCTTGGTGGCTGAACGGTAGAGTTAGACAGGTCTGGGACAGGGGACCTACGGCTGGGAACAGGGGACTGCGCTGCGGGGATGAGGAGCTGGGTTATGGTGGGGGAGGAAGGAGGGGTAGAGTTTCAGTCTTGATTATGGGATAGGGAGGCTCAGGAGGGAGGTGTGCGTGGGGGGGGGGGGCATGAGGGGAGTTGAGGGAAGGCAGTCCACCACAGGGAATAGGAGAGAGAATTCTGCCGCGTTGTCAACACAACTCAACGCTCAAAGGTTCATCAAACCACAACAACTTAATGGAAATGCTGTGTTTCCATCCGAAAGCAGAACGAAACAGTGCCCCGAAGCAGAACGAAACAGTGCCCCGAAGCAGAACGAAACAGTGCCCCGAAGCAGAACGAAACAGTGCCCCGAAGCAGAACGAAACAGTGCCCTGAAGCAGAACGAAACAGTGCCCCGAAGCAGAACGAAACAGTGCCCCGAAGCAGAACGAAACAGTGCCCCGAAGCAGAACGAAACAGTGCCCCGAAGCAGAACGAAACAGTGCCCCGAAGCAAAACGAAACAGTGCCCCGAAGCAGAACGAAACAGTGCCCCGAAGCAGAACGAAACAGTGCCCCGAAGCAGAACGAAACAGTGCCCCGAAGCAGAATGAAACAGTGCCCCCCGAAGATGCGAGCCGACACACTTTTACCCGCTCAACGGTCGGACGGTATTACCATTGATCGTTTACTCACTTTCCCGTCAGTGCATCAGAAACCCCCTCGAAAAAGATGTTTAATCGACACACAGCATAATTACTCGGCTGTAGCCTTATCTCCCCCCCCCCCCACCCAGCCCCAGCCCCCATCCCTGGCAGGCATATTCAGCGCGGCTGATGTTTTAATCATGGCTGCCGGGCTCATTGTGATGTACGGCCACCTCTGGGCTCTCTAATTGTCTCAGGCCAGGTTGGCTCCGCTGATCACCCCGCTACTTCTGGAATGGCTAATGACTCTCTGCCGGGCGGAGACCACCACGAACCCCCATGGAGGGGGGGGGTTGAGAGATGGATGAGATGTGTGTGTTTCGCGGAGGGGGGTGTATGGTGTGGTGTGTGTGTGTGTGTGAGTACGAGGTTGGGGGGGGGAGGTTTTCGTGTGCGGCTCTGTAAACATAATGGATCGTAATATCAGCAACCAGACGTAGGCCGGATAGCGTGATTGTGTCCAAATCCTCTCCAGGAAGCCATGGCTATCCCGCGATGGACCAGGAGTGTTTCCTGTGTTGACCTCCGTCCGAGGACACTGCTCAACACGGCGTAAACTAAGCTAGGCCTTTTCCAACCGTTTGTTGGTACAACGTGTTGATTAAAACTGTTGATATAACAAACCTCAAACACATCACTGTCGACATGAATGTACAGGAACTGGTGCCCTTCTGTCAGAGTGGAGCCCAGAGGACACACACTGTCAGTAATCCCTCTCTCCTTAACACCGGAGCAGAGCCTCCTGTCTACTGCCTGGCCTACGGGATGATGTGGACTTAGGGATGAAGGCTGCTGATTGTACACCTGAGGACTGGGTTTTCAGGTGTATTGGGGGAAGGCTAAGCCGCCGCAGGCCCACGCGCACCGAATTCACAATCGCATCTCTCCCGCGGACTTCGCTCTCGCTCGCGCACCTCCCGTAGCTACAGGCTACAAGCCCGAACGCAGCCTCCTGTCTGACACCCTTGATGTGAGGGCGAGAACAGAGGCAGATCGACTCAGGTGTACTTTGGGATCCTCTGACAGGGCGGATATGGCGAAGCGCAGTCGGCGTTTGATGTGTCGGCCGAGGGCTCCTGCCTCCGCGCTCAAGTCTCGACTGCTCGATGGTTAACCGGCCCACAATTCAACCAGTAAAGCGCTTGGTTTACGAGACTTCAAGGCTCATCAAAAATAAAGGTTGATTTCATTCCTGAGAACCCCTTCAACGGTGTCTGACCTTGGTCGGACAGTGGCGATCGCAGCTCGGCGAAGCCAGCTGTGTTGTTATTGTAAGGTGTTGACGTGTGAGGCCTGCAAAAGGACTAATAAGGCTGTCTTAGCAACACAAGTGCTACGTATGCTTAATGGCGTAGATTATAATCATGGTTCATGCTGCATTAGCATGCCATTTGGATTCCGGGAGGCTGCACAATAGGCGGGTCAATAGAACGGATGAGGTCAATGCTGAAGACAGGGCCGCTCCACAGATTGTATGTGTTTTTGCATACTGTAGGAAATCTGTTGCTGCAGAAGTCAAGTGGTCCTGAATGCCAATGGTAGACCTTCCAGACTGCCCGCTTTAAAATACAAAGCAGGGGCGCTACTGCTGTTATGCTTCATTTTTACCTTTCAAGAGGCAATTCTGGAGTTTAACCTCATAATATTATCTCTTTCCCCTGCTCTTATGTGAGTGATGCGAGCTCTCGTCACGGGTGGGGGGAAAAAAATACAATTTGGCCACGTCCGTCTGGTCCGCGGAGTGATAATCCAAATCCACTTTTGAGCTCTGATAAGACAACCTATTAAATGTAATTATAAAATGGGTGGTACAAATTGTTAGTGCTGTAGCTATCTTCAAATGCCTAATGTCTTGAAATAGCCCTGGTGATTTAAATCATTGTAGCATTTCCCTGCAATTAGCTTGCCCATAATAACGCCGTGGCTAATTTCTGTTCAACGTTTGACATTATAATGTAATTGGCTTTCATTCAAAGCTCCGATGTGACACATCTATCAAACCTCACGGGCAAAGTTAATGCCTGTGTGAGCATGTGTGCGTATGTGTGTGTGTGTATGTATGCGTGTGTGTGCATTACAAATCTCATCCAAACCCCACAGCCCCCCTCCTCTGAAAACTACATTGTTGACTAACTTCCCCATTATAACCTTTTGATTAGATATCCACTTGCTATTTTTAATAGCTTCAATAAAATGTAAGAATCTATAATGCATTTTAATTACTCAGGTGACTACAATGGGGGAGGGGGCACAATGTGTGTGTGGGGGGGGGGGGGGGGGGGGGGGGGATATTAACAGGTCTGTCACAGGCCATTCAGAGGCTATTGTCTCACTGGTCTTTTACACGGCTGCCTTTCCATGACCAGGGCTGTTTTCTCGATCCCCACTCCATTACAGATATAGCGTGCTAGTATGACCAGAACCCAATAGGCTCATCGTTGGGAGTCATATAGGACTGAACCTTATGTCCCACAGAGCTGGCCTACCTTATAAGAGCTCCCGGAACAGCTGAAATGCCATTAGAACACACGCGTCACAAGCACTCTGGGCCCGGCTAATATGTGATTGGCTGTGGGGAGAGCTACGTGGAATCCTCTTAAGGGGTGGGGCTTGCAGTCTGCATCGCCACGCCCATCAGTACTTCTGCTGGCCTGCTCAGGTACACAACCCCCCAGGTTCATGGCAGAACCTCAACCAAATGGTTTCATTAAGAATTCAAATATTTCACAAAGGGAATGAAACGGAGAACAAAAGGCTGCCACTTGATTGACAAGGTTTTCTAGATTCCACATTAAATGAAAATAAAAAAATCGGACATTCAGGTGCTTTGTGGTTATCAATGGTTGTTTCAGGGACGGGGATTTTCAGTGTGTGTTTGTTCTTACTATAACTCACTCTCCAGAAATACAAGGTCCATAAACTTTGATAAAGTAAACTTGAACTTAAGGTAGTGACAGTAAATCACAGTGTGATTTTAGAAGATACATGATGATGGAATAATTTGAATACAGGGTGAGAATCAAGAAATTGCAGAGAACAGCCCTTGGACAACCACAAAAGACCACGTTGAATGTAAAAATAATAATGTAAATATTTGAATTTAAACAAAACAAAGATAATGCAATATTCCTTTCATTTCACACCTATCTGAGCTTTAATTCACCACATTCATTTACCTAAAGATTCAATTTCTAAAGAGTCTTATAAAACAGAGTTAATCTTGTATTTGAATAGCTCTTCTGAGGCACGGACCTTGACTAAGCCTTACCATAGAGATATGTGGACACATGAGTGCATGTACAAGTAATGAAATTTTTTGATTTGGAATAAAAGGTTACCGAAGTGATGATTAATGATATTGAACATTAAAAATCACCTTGAGACTCTCTGGCGAGGCTATTGCTAAGAAAAATACATGGATTCACTGCTAATGACTGTTAATGTGTATTTGCCCCATGTAATTTCCCAGAATCATATTTTAATAACAGGGATTTAATGAATTGGTATTTAGAAAGGGAACTATCTCCATATACTTATTTAATGCCATTACTGACCAAATTAACCTTGCGCTGGGCTTAATTACATTTAGTTCCATCTGGTCGATCATGCAAGTTATATAGCGCGGGATATGACAAATGGACAGGCTTAAAATGCAACTGTTTCATGGAGTTTGTGTAGCGCTTGCAGTTCGCTATGGAAGTGCTCCATTATTTCCCATTTAGCCAAGTTCCATGGACATGAATGATGTGCATGGATATCATCAAACCAGGAAAAAGACGAGATCGTATTTTATAGTACGACGTTAGGTAAGACATTAAACTAGCACAAAACAACCACTAAAAAAGATGCAGAATGTGAGATAAACGTCATAACGTCAGAGTGACATTTCCCCCTCATTTGATTAAAACTCTTTCTCTGACAGGCTGTCAAACCCGAAGTTTCGTCTGTCGACATTGAGCAGAGTGAAATTATTCAAACGAGTCTGAATTCTAATGAGGAGCTGAACATCGATTGAAATGATTTACCCGACCAAAATGCTGCTGGATGCGCGGGGGGTATTCTAGTTGTGACAATCTTTCTTGGAGAAATTGTGTCAGACAAGTCCGCCTAAATTATTACAAAGGTATTTAATAGTATTTTAACATAGATCTGCTGTGAACTGTGGTTCTCGGGCTATGTTCTAAGCTATGGGAGGAGAGGAGACAGAGACAGAGAGAGAGAGAGAGAGAGACTACTAGGTTTGACAAGAACGGCCATCTGTAAACTGATCCATCTCGTCATAAACCCTGTGAGTGCAGGAACAATGAGTTGATAAGATCAATGGGCCTTTCACCTTGTAACATTTACAGATTTGACCTAGATTGTACTAGATTGGACCCGTTTGCCGTCATTGTTCCTCCACTTTACCTTCACCTTTCCCTATCCCGTCCTAATCACATTTGTTTTTCAGAGGGAGATCCATTCACTTTGAAAAATGTGGCATTCAAATGTCAAAAGGAAGGGGTTTCAGGACTGCCTCGTGAAATCTGACCAACCATCAACCCTCCTGTTATTTTTTGCTAAAATAAAATGTGCTTTTCATTTACCATTCTTTCTCTAAAATGGCACATAGTGCCTGTGTGCGTGTGTGTGCGTGTGTGTGCGTGTGTGTGCGTGTGTGTGCGTGCGTGTGTGTGTGTGAGATCTTGTACACGCGTGTGCATGTAGGTACCAGGCCTGGGTTGTAATAAGGGTCTCAATAACCCTGACAGACAGATTGAAAAGACGATTCAATAGCATTCCTTCCCATGAGCACCCAATCACTACGTTCTCCTCTTCAACTGCATCTCCTTTCCTCTTTATCGGCAGCTCCTGTCACTCTCGCTCTCACACACACACACACACACACACACACACATACACACACACACACACACAGGCACCCATTGGATCTGCTACATGGAATTTCTGAAAGGCTTGTAATTACACATCAACTTGCTGAAAAATATTACTCAGTGGTATTACTAATGTCATTGCCAGGGCTGTCGCAGTTAAAGGGGAATATCACTGTTGCTTCCTTGTTTTTATTTACACCTGACATGTTGGATTAGCACTGCATATCTGCATATCACCACTAGAAACAAATCATATGCATTTCTATGTTTCTAAGCATACCAAAGTATCTAGTACAAACAGATTTCAGGGTATAGTTCTGCCCCCAAAGTGTATACAGATTTCAGTGTGTAGTTCTGCCCCCTGAAGTATATACACATTTCAGGGTGTAGTTCTGCCCCCTGAAGTATATACACATTTCAGGGTGTAGTTCTGCCCCCCAAATAGGTGAATCCTGATTAAAGATTGAGCGTCAACAGGAAGCTAGCTGCAGATGCAGCCTAGTGTTAGAGGAATCTGAAGTTTCATCCAATTGAGCTGCAATGCCTGCTTATAGACCACAATATCCAACGTCTCCTCAGGTATCCCCAGAGGTTTTCCATTTTTGATTAAACCCTACACTGCGGAAGCTGATTCAGTTATTTAAGGGGTGGATAATTAGCTGGCTATTTGAATGTGTTGCATTAGTTTAGGGAAACAACAATGACCCATCACTGAAAGACAAACATGGAGAGATTATTCAGAGATACAGTTGTTGGTTTCTCATTTTAAAAATGGAATTTAAATACCTCTCAGTCTGTCAGAATGAAAGCAGAAGACTGGAAATTGTTGCCTAAATAGTGTAAATCAGTGAACCTTCCCTGTAAAGCATTAGAAACTTTACATTGCTATATATTTCTCTACTGAGACTCAACGCATTGTTCCATGAACTTTCTGATACATTTTCTCCTGAACCAATTGTTTTGTTTAAGCATGCACATCAAGATCCTGGACACTGGGTCCCTAAACAGTTGCAGTGGTTCGAAAATATGGGTGCAAAATGAACATTTAATATGTTTACGTTTTAGTGATTTAGCGGCCATCTTATCCAGTTACTGTATATGAATTACAGTTACTGCATTCATATCAGTTCCCAATATAGCCCTATATAGACTGTAGAGTTAATCCAGGTTGTCAGTATCAGAATTTAAAACTGCTTAATCGTGTATTTTGTTATTTGGCAGGTAATGTGTAAAATGACAGCTTTACAAGTTTGTACAGTTTTCAACCAAAATGTAATGGAAGAAGTTGGCTTTGTCAAAGTGTTTTGTAATGAATGAGTGAGGTTGAATATGGGGAGATGAGTGGCTGTTCTGAATGCTCAAAATGGTGTTTGATCACCAGGCCAGTCCCAAATGCCAGGCGGTTGGCTGAACATACCTGAACACACATCTACCTCCACCTCCATACCCACCTCCACATTCACAACCACATCCACCTCCACACCCACCTCCACATTCACATCCAACTACATACCTACCTCCACATCCTCTTCCACCTCCATACCCACCTCCACATTCACTTCCACACCCACCTACACATTCATCTCCACATCCACCTACACATCCACTTCCATACCCACCTCCACATTCACCTCCACATCCACCTCCACATCCACCTCCAATTCCATACCCACCTCCACATTCACCTCAGAATCCACCTCCACATCCATGTACACATCCACATTCACATCCACCTATATACCCACCTCCACATTCGCCTCCACATCCACCTCCACTTCCATCCCCACCTCCACATTCACCTCCACATCCACTTCCATATCCGCCTCCACATTCACCTCCACACCCACCTCGACATCCACGTACACATCCACCTCCACAACCACATTCACATCCACCTCCACAACCACCTCCACATTCACATCCACCTATATACCCACCTCCACATACACCTCCACATCCACCTCCACTTCCATACCCACCTCCACATTCACCTCCATAGCCACCTCCACATTCACATCCACATCTGTCCCCCTAATAATACATATTTTTATTGTGTTATAAAGACACACCTCTGTTCATGAAAACTTTGAACCCACCTTAAAAATAACTTAATTTCTTTTGCATTAGAATTTTGATTAATAGTATTCATTAAGTTTTTTCCCACATGATCTTTCCCACCGACTAATGCCCTATGTACTCAGCAATAAACGATCATCCATATCAATTGTAATTGAAAAAAGAATGATTCAGACGCTGCGATTTGAGACAATTCTCTATACATGCGTGTGAGTGTGTTTCTGTAAGTAAGTATGCCGGGTGCCAGCGCATACTGATGAGATGGTGCCAACAAGAGGAGAAACATGCGTGTAGCTGGATAACCATTTGATGATTACTTGTTAGCAGTCTCATGGCTCGGGGGTAGAAGTTGTTCAGGGTCCCGTCGGTTGCAGACTAGAGACGGTGCAGCTGAATGCTGTGACAACCATGGGGGAACAGAATGGAGAACAGTCTGTAACTTGGGTGGCTGGGGTTATTGGTTATTGCTAGGGCCTCCTCCTGAAACCGCCTGGGGCAGAGGTCCTGGGCAGGCAGGGTGCTCGGCCCCGGTGGTGAACCCTGCTGTTCGCACCGCCCTCTGAATTGTTTCTGCCGTCCAGGGTGGTGCGGTTCAGGCCGTCGAGATGTGCTAAGTGGTTCAGCTTTAGAAGTTTCAGAGGATCTGAGGGTCCATGCCAAATCTGTTCAACCTCATAGGGGGAGGAGGCCATTACACGCTTGCTTCACAACTGTCTGTCTGTGTGTGTGTGTGTCTGTGTCTGTGTGTCTGTGTGTGTGTGTGTGCCATGTTAATTCATTGGTGATGTTGACACTGAGGAACTGGAAGCTCTCTACCCACTCCATTTCAACGCTCCTTGATCCATTTCCTGTAGTCCATGATCGGATCATGGAGATTTTCATGGACTGTTTGAAAAACAAGTTTGTTCTGAGCCAAGTCAAGCATGTTGTAGAACACAGCAACAGGCCAGCGGCAAGTTTCTCCTTTCACCAATAAAGCTGTGCTATTTGACCCATGACATGCACACCGACCTATGGGAAAAGTTTTGGATGTTCAGGAAAAGAAAAATTTCATCGGCAAAAAAAATAAAATCTATAAGACTGTCCAACACTGAACTACATGCGTGTATATGTACATGACAATGTGCATGCACTTGTTTGGTTGTGCTGCCTCGTTGTTTCCTGCTTAAGTGTCCGGTTGCGTCGACGGCAACCATCAAACGCATTGTTCTCATGACACGCTTGTGCCATGACGCTGCTTCGTTTGGGCGCGCCGTGAGCACCTGGTAAGGCCCCCGTCATTCTGGCTTTTTTGGAGTTGCCGCCGAGGAGCTGCCGGTTCAGGAAATGTCACTTCGCCTCTCTTCATCTTCATTTTCTTTGGTTCAGAATTCTTGTAGCAATGCTAGAGGCGCGCGAGCGTTCATTTGTCTTGGTCGTGGTGAATTGCGCCTGCTCTGTACGTGCACTTGAAGTAGGCCTGGAGTACACAGTGCATTGATATGACCGCTGGGATTCGGCTGATTTGAATAAGAGACATATCATTTTGTAATTATAATAACATAGATGCTTATAGAAGAATGCATGGACAAACGTTAATGGCATGTTGTGTTCTTCATTTGCATTCCGTGAACTGATGTATGTCATTTTCCCACATCATGGACTATTATACAAAATGTAGTTCATCTGTTCACGTAGCATCGGTGACAATAGTTTTGTACATTTCAAGTTTAGAGGCAATTATCCATGTGAAAGTTGTTGGGCAACGGGTCCAAGAACAATATCAGAGGAATAGCGTTATCACACATGCATATACTGTATGAGTAACAGTGTAACAGTGACAGTAAATCAGAATACACCTATTCAAATCAAATTTACAGATACCCAGCCTGAAAACCCAATGAGCAGTCAACAACAAGAACTGATGCACAATGGAAAAGCTAGGAAAGGCCAGTGAGTTGGAAACTTAGGAAGAAATCTAGAGAGGAACTACACTCTGTGGGGTGGGCAGTCCTCTTCTGGCTGTGCTGGGTGAAGATTATAGGAGTACATGACCTTTTGGGCTACATCAATGTTTTAGCATGTTCACGTGTGTTGTGTCGGCGGGTTGTGTCTGGGGTTTTATATATGGTTCTGGGGCATCTGTGTTCAGTCTCTGTGTTTGTGTTAAATTACATTTAAAAGTTCATTACTTTCACTGTATTTTTTTTTCCATAGCTTTCTAGTTTTCCTGCTTAGCTTTTTCATGTAAATCTTTCACACAGTTTTTTTTAAATAGTTTCAGCCATATCCTACAGACCAGGGTTTAAACCAACAACCTATGAAGTCATACCAAGCACACCAACTATGCCGTTAAGACCCAGCACCTTAGACCACAGTAGAATCTGGCTATACATATGGAGCTGTGGAATAACGCACACTTAACAGGAATTCACCCTGCCGGCCCACTCAAGGAGCTTTCGTGCAACACTTCAATAGACAAGCTGTCTTCTTCAGAGCATAGGAAACAAACCTCGTTAAATGGCTTAATTCCCAGAAGTAATATACTGTCCATTGATTAGCACAGCTAAAAGCTGATCTCCGAAGTTACCCATCCCTGAGACCTTGTCTGAAAGCTTGTACTTGTGGATTTCAACAGAAAAGTGAGCTGTGGTAAAGCCGCAGTTCATGCAGGAGAGCTTTATAAACAAAAAGTGTAGAATGCATTGATCATTGAGCCTTCGAAAAGCGACAGCCTCTTTTCTGCTGGAGAGTGCAGTGATGTGTGCTGAAACTGTTGCCCATAATAAAAACCAATGTTCTCTATAATGTACTGTGTACCGTGCTCTAAATAAGTCTATTGGCAGATGTATACACATTGACAGTTTTTCCATAGGCTAAGGATGAACATTTAGTGAATAGTATTCTTTCTGCTATTTAAGGGTGACCTGTTCGTAGGAGATCAGCTTTTTGATAGAAAGCCTTATATTAATCCATACGCCAAGGTTTGTAATGGGAACACGATTAATGAGGGTACCATTCAACGTACAAATGAATAAATTATCATATAAATGTTAATACGATATTGGACATAATATTTATTTAGTATAAAATAAACCTACGCTATATTGTGAATGCCAGTGATGAACCAGATCAAGACTCAATCACTGTGGGACACTTTTAGTTGTGCTCAGGAAACCTTATTTAACAGCATCAGAAAGCTCACATTGTGTTTGGTCAAAATGTTCAAACCAGCAAACCATTTACAGTACAAAAACAAATACTACAGAAAAGCTGCATCTCTTGTTTGCTTGAAGATATTATTTGACAATCAAATGTGTATCTGTAAAGCCTTAGTTACATAGAAATGCACAAGATAATAAGTAGTGAACTACTTATTGCATGTGAAATTGTTCCACCTATGCCATAACTGATCCAACCATAACTAACACTTTTAACGACATAGCAGCGCATTTGCAAATGTAGTTGCTATTAACATGGCACCCCTATATCATGTAATAACATAGCAACAAACTCCAACTTAAAGAGTTAGTGTGTTACTGTCTAACGATGTGTTTCACAGCCCCTGATTTTATCTGTCATCCTAATCAACCCTGTCGCTCCTCTCTCCACTTTGCCCGGTGTCTCTCCCCCCCCCGCCTCTCGCCCTCTCTCCTCTGTCGTCCAGGTGGCCTTGTCAATTCCCATCAGCTCCCAGAATCCCCCTGCTCCCTGGAACGCTCGGGAGTGCCTATGGCCCGGGGCTTAGATCCCGATCCCACACTAAGTCTCGCGGAGGCTTTACGGAGGGAGCCAGCCCTTTGAAGGTTCACAGCGTAGCTCCGAGGCACTGAGCAGAAAAATCTAACTGCTCAACGCGGCCGGGTTCACAGGTGAAACTGGGGAAGAAAAGTTCCTGATGTGAATCCAACAGACAGACAGAGACTGCAGGGGGGGGGGGGGGGGGGGGTGCCGTACAGAGGCAAATGTCTGGCGAAGCACGGTTTGTCTCTGCGGATTACTGGTTCTGGGGTTGTTTTAGTGTTCCAGTCATTATTCAGGGCAGAGAAGGTAAAGTCAATTACTAAGTCTTGAGGTAAAATGAGAGGTGACTCTGATCCCAGAGTCCACCCTTCCTTAATTTCTCCCGATTTCCTTTTCCACCTATCGGTTTCTATCTGTCTGAAAACACCAGAAAAAGATTTCTATAACATATATTAATAGACATATTTCTAGGTTAATGTTCAATTGTTTGTATTTTATTTCAGACACTTTTCTGTGAGCTGAACTTTCCATTTGTCAAGAGACATTTTTATAATTTACAAGAGAAACTGTGGAACAAACTGGGATGCCAGGCTTTGTAGATTCATAGGGAGTTGTAGTTTTATTCTGAAAGTATTCAAGTCTAGTGCAGTAAAGAAAAACTTTGTAATTAACTATCATGAACATAAGCCACTGTTCACTGAGACACAGAAAGATCAGAAGTTAAGTGTTACAATGAGACAGTCAGAAGCTAGATTTACAATTAGTCAGTTAGGAACTAGCTTTGCCACAGCAATTGACAGTTCTACTTTAAAGTAAACCATATCTGCTTAAAAAATGCCCCACCAAGGAACTGTTTTAACTTTATTAACTGGCACACATTGTCAACATAACCAAAGGCCAGTGATTATTTCTGTGACAATGTATGAACAAAAAATACTAAATAGACAAAAAATCTAAACAGTAAATTGCAGTTATCTTTCTAATAATCATAACTAAAAGATTTTTTGAAAAACCTGAACTGTATACACTGTAAATCTGGTATAATTTCAGCGCAGTGGACTGATCATAACATTTCTCGGGTCTCGTGGTGCCTGTGAGGCCTTCCTACATTACTGTAATTGCTAACAAGTCAGTTTAACTTAACTGCCCTCAGTTGCTATACGTTTTGTCCTTGTGCAACCAAATAGCAACTCCTTAACCTTAAGATCACAAAATAGAGCTAACATACCCTCCCTGGGATCTTCCGGAGTTTGTTTAAATGTCAGACAAGGGCATTAGAGCATTAGGCCAAGGACTGCACTCAACCTGGTGTGACTGGGCAGAGCTAAAAGGCTAACTATGGCAACTATGGCAACTGGTAATGATCTGGGGGTGAAGAGTTCAAAGAGGATTTCAGAAACAGCACACAATTTCTTTTGCAGGGGGCAGAAAAGAAAGGGAGACAAGGAGAGAACGAGAGACAGACAGAGAGAGAGAGAGAGAGCGAGAGAGAGAGATTGACCTGTGTCTGACTCCACTCAAAATATAATCCAACTCAAAACTCAAAACTGTAATAGGGTTTGCATGCTAATACAAACTTAGTTAATGAACTAAACATATTTCAGTTAAATATTTAAATTGGGACCAAGTTGTGTTACTTCCTGCTTTTGAAAATAGTTTTAATAAACATGATTACGAGCCAAGTATACTGTGTAAAGTTGTTACAGGGACCTTTTAAAGGATGGGGATAAGAAACCTGTGGTCAATGAAACCAATATTAAAGCAAAGGGATTCACGTTCACTTTAACAAAGCTGCATCAAGAAGTTGAAGTGACAACTTAAAAATAGAAAAGTGACTAGTTTGTAAAACGAGAGCCAAAATTGTTAAATGAGACAGAAAACTTCCCAACTACCAGAATATTGATGGTGTGCTAAAAACTATGGTGGCAAAATGAGCTAGTCTAGAAATTAGATCTATTTCCAAACCTTTTTAATGTAGTGAGTCTATTCTAGTGTTTATCCAACCACTCAAGGAATTTCATCACATTTGGTTCGAACGCCCCCTTTAAAACATAATCTATTGGTTAATTAAACCTGGCAAATGTGAAATGTGAATGTGTGTATCCGGCGAGGAGTTAGCACTTCATTGTCCCTTCATTTAGTACCAACGACACTGTCCTAATGAAGATACAGACGAGATTTATTGCCATTATGCATTGCAATTAAAGCATTTTGCTTGAGCGCTTTGGGCATTGACTCGGCTGTCGCACGTCACATGTCAACATTTTCTGCTTCTGTGAGTCCCTGAGGAATTAGAAAATCCCAAAGTATCATTGGTTGACGTCGGGCGGGGGTGGCGTTTCAGCAGCTCGGCGCGGTAAAAGAGAGAGCGCTCCATTGAAACGTGTGAAATTGTAATCAGAGACGATGCGAGGAAAGAGCGCCCGTCGGACAGATTGTAATTAATGTAGTCTGTCACAGAGATTATGGTGGTACATTTGTAGGGTGTGCAAAATGGTGAGTGAGAGAGAGACATTAGCTGAATGTTGCACTGCGGAGTGTTGTGTTCATCTCCGTAATGCAGTCATGGGCATGTTTTAACATTATCTCAGCATCTGATATCTTCAAAATCAAAAGTTGTAAGTTAAAAGAATTGTGAGATACAGTCGAGGAATGGCATTTCTAAAAACACAGGTGAAATGGTTGCTTGAAGGCACAAGTTGAAGCAAACGTCTTGTAGCAAAGCAGAGTCAATTCCAGCTAAGTACCTTACCTGTATGTTCTTTTCTTACAATCTCGAGATGAGGAATGATCAGTGTAATTTGTAGTTGTTAGAAACAACAATGAGTAACCAACAGCCAGTCATACTTAAATGTCAGTTGTGGCCAGTTGTTGGTTTGGGAATTTACTTTTTTTAACTGTTGCTCTTGGTGACTCAGTGTTGTTGCTTGCAAATCCTTCAAACATTAGCTACGTACACTCATAGCAACCTATCAGTCACTTAGGTCAACATATTCTTCCTTTCAACTCAACGTGGATGGACAGTTATGCTTCTCTCAAACCAGTGTGGATTGACAGTTCTGTTTCTTTCAAACCAGTGTGGTTTGACAGTGTTTCTCTCAAACCAATGTGGATTGGGTTCTGTTTCTCTTAAACAATTGTAGATTGACAGTTCTGCTTCTCTCAAGCCAATGTGGATTGTGTTCTGTGTCTCTGAAACCATTCTAGATTGACAATTTTGTTTCTCTTTAGCCATGCTGATTGACAATTCTGTTGTTCTCAAACCAATGTGGATTAACAGTTCAGTTTTTTTAAACCAATATGGATTGACAGTTCTGTTTCTCTCAAAACAATGTGGGTCGACATTTCTTTTTAAACCAATATAGATTGACTGCCCTGTTTTTCTCAAACCAGAGTGGATCGACAGTTCCGCCTCTCTTAGTAAGCCATGTACAATTGATACAGCAACAACACACTGTCATTAGTCGTCTGTAACCCCTGATCGGGGATGCATATCACTGATGGCGCCGGAAATGGTGGACGACTCGACAAGCTTCAGTAGATAAGAAACAGCACAACAAGGTGGGCAGGTGGAAGACCGACAGGCCGAGACGGAGTACAGCAGGCTATCCCATCAGTCTCAGTGTGTCGGCATCTTCTCCACACTGACAAATTAAGGCCTGAAAGGGAGTTGTCTGGGTGAGTAAATGGATCTCCCCTCCCCCGGCTGAAGGCTTCATCAGTGGGCTGGATTAAACAGGACAAACATGCATTAGTGTCGTGTTAGCCCTAATAAAAGGGAAGGGAGAAGCTGGTGGTTGGTTGTTGACAATAGTGGGTTGGAATTGGTTCAAATCCACCCTGTTGGATTGATTTGTGAGAGATAGATACTGTTTTCTGTCTGCGCGGGGGGAGCTGTCATGTGGAGGCGAGTACCTGGGTTTGTGGGTAGGCCTCTGCGATTAATCAAGTTAACTTGATTCATTTGAATGTATTTTTTTTTTAGCTAGACATGCCAAATGTCTATATCGTAGAAATTAAAGTTGTTGTTTTTTTCAGCGGTCATGTTGCTTTACTGGCAAAGCAGCGCTGCGTCCCGCTGTCTGTCCGCTCAGTCCCCAGCACAGCACTCCTTGGTCACAGCATGAGGGCATGTTGAAATGTATCCATCAATCACAATCCTGAACAGCCCTATCACACCTAAATTACCCAGGAAGTAGCCTAAAGGGGCAGTTGATCTCAAAGTGGATGACAGAGAAACGTGAAGAAATAATCTCCAGAAAAAGCACCAATGTTAGCTTTTTTATATGAATGTGGTTTCATTTGAAGAGATCAAATGTTGAACAAACCACTGGCCTGTGCATAACTTTCATAAAGCAGTTTGTGAAATGAATTAGCACAGGGAACCTCTTCCTGTCCCTGAGGTAGAATCAAAGGAATGTGTGAAAGAGGCTAAATCAAGAGACAGGGGCCTCAAGCAGTCACAGCCCGCAAAATCACTAGTAACTGACAAAAAAACTATAGATAATGGATGTAGTGACACCACTGCCAAATGTTTGTCCCCTTTAATGAAGAAAGCCCCGGTTTAAAATAAAATAAAATTGATGCCATATCAGTTACCACACCACCGTTCTTTAACAAGGAAGCAGTGTGGGGTGTGTTTTTGACAAAGAAAGTGTCTTTGTAAATGTGTTAATATTAATGTTAAGAAAAAATATATCGGCCAATTTTTTTAAATAATTTTGAGAGGGAAAAAAAAAGGGGGGGGGGGTCATATACTTTCGGGCAAAATCCACCAGTCCTAGTTTGTGTTTAAGTATGTCATGGTGCGGTGAGCAGCAGCGCCACCGTGCCATATTTCCACAAGTTCCCATATTCTCACGAACACATCCCGGACTGTCACATGTTTCCCATCTTCCACACCAGGTCCCAATCTAGCTCGTTTGTATGTGTATATATGTTTCCCCTCTGCTCCCCACATTGTGGATCATTGTTGCTGTCGATGTCATTGTTGCTGTTTGTTAGTTAATCGGTGAGTGTTGTTTAATGTACTGTTTGAATGTTTATTGCTAAGACGCATGTTGCGCACTTTTATTTCATTCAGTCATTAGTATTGTTTTCCGTTCGTGTTTGGTTTGTTTGTTGAGTATTAAACCCACAAACGAGATTACTGCCTGCGCCTGGTTCCTAACCAACACTACACCACGACAGTTGTTACAGAATGATCCACCAAACCTGGAACCAGCAGGCAGTCCCTCCAGAGAGGGTATATACCTGGAGGGGCGATTGGGGGTCTGACTCCCTCTCCTCAGATGACGACGAAGCGGTCTATGAGAGAGTGGAGGAGGATCCCCTTGGGGAGCAGTGCTGGGGGTTGCCCCAAGACGGGTTCGGGGTGCCGCTGTGGGGCATGGACCAGTATGGAGTGGTCAAGCCCCTCACCAAAGAGCAAGGGGAGCTGGTGAAGGGTCTCCTGCAGGACATGCAGGAGGCAGGAAGGACAGGACGCAGGCGAGGCCGGAGGAAGAAGAGGGCGAGGTGCCCAACGCTTGGTCCGAGGTCCCCCCAGGAGGGGGCTGAGTGGGTGCCTGGGGGAAGTCCCGACGGCGCCCCCTCTATGTCCGGTGCCTCCTCGACCCCGTGCAGGCTGGCCAGGCTGTAGGCTGGCAATTAGGCGCACACCGCTTCCTGCTCCGCGGCCTTCCGCCGCCCCTGTCCCTGCGCCACGGCGCCGATTGCCCACTGCTGCTTTGGAGCAGCAGCCAGCGCCTCCTACCTGCCAGCAGCGGCAGTCAGCGCCCCCTGCTGCATTGGAGCAGCAGCCAGCGCCTCCTACCTGCCAGCAGCGGCAGTCAGCGCCCCCTGCTGCTTTGGAGCAGCAGCCAGTGCCTCCTACCTGCCAGCAGCGGCAGTCAGCGCCCCCTGCTGCATTGGAGCAGCAGCCAGCGCCTCCTTCCTGCCAGTGGCAGCAGCCTGCACCGCCTGAGGCCGAGGAGGAGTGGCCTGCACCGCCTGAGGCCGAGGAGGAGTGGCCTGCACCGCCTGAGGCCGAGGAGGAGTGGCCTGCACCGCCTGAGGCCGAGGAGGAGTGGCCTGCACCGCCTGAGGCCGAGGAGGAGTGGCCTGCACCGCCCTCTCCTGTCCCGGCCGCCCCGGCGCCTCCTTCGGCTCTTCCGGCTACCGACCCTCCTTCGGCTCTTCCGGCTACCGACCCTCCTTCGGCTCTTCCGGCTACCGACCCTCCTTCGGCTCTTCCGGCTACCGACCCTCCTTCGGCTCTTCCGGCTACCGACCCTCCTTCGGCTCTTCCGGCTACCGACCCTCCTTCGGCTCTTCCGGCTACCGACCCTCCTTCGGCTCTTCCGGCTACCGACCCTCCTTCGGCTCTTCCGGCTACCGACCCTCCGTCGGCTCTTCCGGCTACCGACCCTCCGTCGGCTCTTCCGGCTACCGACCCTCCGTCGGCTCTTCCGGCTACCGACCCTCCGTCGGCTCTCCCGGCTACCGACCCTCCGTCGGCTCTCCCGGCTACCGACCCTCCGTCGGCTCTCCCGGCTACCGACCCTCCGTCGGCCACCGACCCTCCTTCGGCTCTTCCGGCTACCGACCCTCCTTCGGCTCTTCCGGCTACCGACCCTCCTTCGGCTCTTCCGGCTACCGACCCTCCGTCGGCTCTTCCGGCTACCGACCCTCCGTCGGCTCTCCCGGCTACCGACCCTCCGTCGGCCACCGACCCTCCGTCGGCTCTCCCGGCTACCGACCCTCCGCCGGCCACCGACCCTCCGTCGGCTCTCCCGGCTACCGACCCTCCGCCGGCCACCGACCCTCCGTCGGCTCTCCCGGCTACCGACCCTCCGCCGGCCACCGACCCTCCGTCGGCTCTCCCGGCCTCTGACCCTCCGCCGGCCACCGACCCTCCGTCGGCTCTCCCGGCTCCTGACCCTCCGCCGGCTCCTGATCTTCGGCCGGTTCTGCCTCCCCGGCCTGTCCCGACGGCTCCGCCACCCTGGTTAGTCTCGGCTGTTCCGCCCCCTCGGCGGGTTTGTGCCAATGGGGGTACTGTGCTGCCCCGCCCCCCCTCCCTTGGGCTGGGGTTCGTCTTGGCCCGTCCGGTGGCCGGGCCTTTGGGGGGGGGGTACTGTCATG
Organism: Esox lucius; assembly: GCF_011004845.1. NCBI lineage: Eukaryota > Metazoa > Chordata > Actinopteri > Esociformes > Esocidae > Esox > Esox lucius. The sequence goes on from NC_047590.1 coordinate 4,420,094, forward strand.
GTGCGGTGAGCAGCAGCGCCACCGTGCCATATTTCCACAAGTTCCCATTCTCACGAACACATCCCGGACTGTCACATGTTTCCCATCTTCCACACCAGGTCCCAATCTAGCTCGTTTGTATGTGTATATATGTTTCCCCTCTGCTCCCCACATTGTGGATCATTGTTGCTGTCGCTGTCATTGTTGCTGTTTGTTAGTTAATCGGTGAGTGTTGTTTAATGTACTGTTTGAATGTTTATTGCTAAGACGCATGTTGCGCACTTTTATTTCATTCAGTCATTAGTATTGTTTTCCGTTCGTGTTTGGTTTGTTTGTTGAGTATTAAACCCACAAACGAGATTACTGCCTGCGCCTGGTTCCTAACCAACACTACACCACGACAGTTGTTACAAAGTAACGTAATAATGTCTGTATCAACCCATATCAACCGGCATCTCTTTTACCGGTGCATTGTGGGAATTGTAGTATGACCAACAGACGCAATACACAAGTTGGGCAAGGTTAATGTGTAACATACAGTTTCCACTCACAATGGAGACAGCAAGGGCTGTAGGGGGCGTGGACGAAGAACAGAGAATATGAGTTCTTCAGAAAGTGTATAGAGTGAGATCTCCACTGTCATGTAGACCTTTACAATGCCTCTGGATAGAAGGATGAGAAGCTAGAGAAAGACGGGTTAGAGACTGAAGAGAGCAGAGGACAGAAACCCCTAATGACAGGCTACTCTGAATCACCGTGCCGACTAATGAGCTCTCAGACATGGGTGAGCTGTACTACAGGGTGTGAGTGTGTGTGTGTGGGAGTGTGTGTATTACCGAGAGATAATGTGAGTGCATTAAGAAACTTGCTGTGCTGAGATGTGTTATATACTGAGAGAATGAGAGAGAGAAAATACAGAGAGAAAAACAGAGAGAGAAATTCAAAGAGCGAACGAGAAAGAGTGAAAGAAAACAGAGTGAGAGCGAAAGAAAGAGTGAGAGATTAACGGACAGCTCGCTACAGTATCTACCTACAGTACCTCGCCATAGCCTCCAGAACCTTAGAACCAATCCTTAGTGCGTGACAGTAGTTCGCTCTCTTAATAATTCACGTGGTATTGATTTAGCTACCTTAGCACACACTCCTCCCACGCTGTGGGGAGAAAAAGAGAGAGGAGGGAATGAGAGACAGAGTTATCCACCTGTATGGCAGAGAACAGGGAGAGCTGAGGTCATTCTCACATCGCCCATACGCTGCAATCAGTTTGACTATTCAGGAAAATATATACGTAATCATTGGTTCAGACTGATAACATGTTTGGACACTGGTATTAGCAATGACAAAAGCCTGTCAAAAAATCAAAAGAAGGACACAAGTGACCGAGTTTAAAAACTTGATGATGATAATAACGACGACGATTCATCAAAATCTACATTTTTGTTGCATATTTAAACCTGTCACTTCGGAAGTAAAGGCGGATGACTCGCAGAATGAAAAAGATTAAATGGTAATGAGTGTCTGGCCTAACGTTTCTCTTCCTCTGCTCATCCTCTTATCAGAAAGAAAAGAGGGAAATTAGTATTCCTCTATTGTCAAAAAGCTGGTCCGTAAACTCTGCTCTTTAAATATTCATTGGCTTTGTCAAAAAACACTGTCTGGTGCTCTACCTCCTGCGATTTATAATTCGAATGACGGGACCGTTGGATTTGGTGACATTTCCCTCTATCTCTCACACCAGTGTGGGTGGTTTAAAGAGATATTAAAAAGGTATCATTTACCGGAAGCATTTAAGAACGTTTTAATTCATCCTCCGGTTAATTGCTTAGGGGGAGAAAGATCAGAAATGTTCGTCAGTAGGGGTGAGGTGAACTGGGCCTCAAATGAGTTTGTACGAATGTGTTGGTTGTTCTTTAATATATCACCATCTAGTGGGCATTTGCGGGATTCAGAACCTGTGCTACATAGTGAGTTGTTTCAAAACTTCAGATCAGGGTTCAGATATTTCTTCAATCCTCCAAAGTGTGAAGTTCGGGTTGAGGGTATGTTAGTTAGATTTTATATTTGATTCTCAGGTTTGTGAGGTTAGACCACTGATCTTAGTGTTCTCAGTGCAGACAACTCCATTATTTTGAGCTGCTTATAACATGCTACTCGATAAAAGATTGGGAGAACATGTTACACGCGTTCTACGGTCCAAACAGATGACTATGGCCTGGTTATCATAATCACGTGGTAATTCTAATGTACAAACAACTAGGCCTATGGGTCAACATTTTGAGTAAAAAATTATATTCTGTCGATCTCTTATTTCTAGCGATGTCATTCTGTGCCGATTCACAAGGATGCTGCCTTTTCAAGCAGGAAAGTCTGTCTGCAACACAACGTAATGCTGAGCTCAAGTGTCCTCCTTTGGCTTCTTCCCACATGTCCTTTGACTGGGGAGGTTTCCCTATAAAGTGGTTAAATACTAGTGATGGCCAAACGAAGCTTCATTAGCGTTATTTTTGCAGTAGGATATTATGCTGGCAGCACTCAGATTTTCTTTATCACAATTGAAAACCACCACTGAAATGTATAAGGCAATATAGTTAACAATCTAGTCTGTAAAAAAGAACAGAAACGAACAATAATAGAATGGACATTAAACATAAAATGTACAGACTAGATTGCTAACTATATTGCCTTATATATTTCAATGATGACTTTTAATTTGAAAAATTAATTCTCAGTTTGCGCTGCTAGCATAATATCCTGCTGCTAGAAGAACGGTAATGTATCCTCGTATGGCCATCACTATTAAATACACAGCACGAAAAACAAACAACCTAGTTAGGATATAATGTTAGCGGTGAATGCCATTGCCAGCCAATCTGCGCCGTGACATCACCTCATCTAAATTGATTTAATTAGTATTTTTTGCCACTGATCAACACACAAAAAATCCATAATGTCAAAGTCAAAAATCAAATGTGCACATAGTTTTAAATTAATTACAATTACAAAAGTTCATAAGTAGTCATAAGTAGCCTTTAGTCAATATTTATTTGAGGTGATAATGTCTGTCACAAGTGTTTTTGGATAAGTGTGTTTCAGCTTTGCACATCTACAGCAGTTTCCTCATTGAATTTCCTCATGAATCTTCTCCGTTTCTTGCTAACTTCAGCATATTTTCTTTCAGGATTTTTCTGTACTTTGCTGCAGCCATCTTGCCCTGTATCTTCACAAGCTTTCCAGTCCTGGATGAACAGAAGCATCCCCACAGCATGATGCTGCCTCCACCACCATGCTTCAAGATAGGGATGGTGTTCTTAGGATGATGTGCAGTGTTGGTTGTTCAAATTCCATAATGATGGAGCCCACTGTTTTCTTGGGTACCTCAATGCTGCAGACATATTTTGGTATAATTCCCCAGATCTGTATCTTGACACAATCCAATTTCAGAGCTCTATGAAGCTCCTTTGAGCTCTATGTAGCTCCTTCGACCTCATGGCTTGGTTTCTGGTATCTTGGTATCTTATATCATGTGTGTGTCATTCCAAATCATGAACAAACATTTGAATTCACCAGGTGGACTCCAATCAATTTGTAGAATCATTTTAAGTATGATGAATGGAAACAGGATACACCTGAGCTCAATCAAATTGTGCGTATACTTACAGAGGGGAGAACAAGTATTTGATACACTGCCGATTTTGCAGGTTTTCCTACTTACTAAGCATGTAGAAGTCCGTAATTTTTATCATAGGTACACTTCAACTGTGAGAGACGGAATCCAGAAAATCACATTGTATGATTTTTAAATAAATGTAAACCTTATTGAGGGGAGGATGGATGGGGCCATGTATGCGGAGATCTTGGCCAACAACCTCCTTCCCTCAGTAAGAGCATTGAAGATGGGTCGTGGCTGGGTCTTCCAGCATGACAACGACCTGAAACACACAGCCAGGGCAACTAAGGAGTGGCTCCGTAAGAAGCATCTCAAGATCCTGGAGTGGCCTAGCCAGTCTCCAGACCTGAACCCAATAGAAAATCTTTGGAGGGAGCTGAAAGTCTGTATTGCCCAGCGACAGCACCGAAACCTGAAGGATCTGGAGAAGGTCTGTATGGAGGAGTGGGCCAAAATCCCTGCTGCAGTGTGTGCAAACCTGGTCAAGAACTACAGGAAACGTAGGATCTCTGTAATTGTATCAAAGGTTTCTGTACCAAATATTAAGTTCTGCTTTTCTGATGTATCAAATACTTATGTCATGCAATACAATTCTAATTAATTACCTAAAAATCATACAATGTGATTTTCTGGATTTTTGTTTTAAATCCCGTCACTCACAGTTGAAGAGTACCTATGATAAAAATTACAGACTTCTACATGCTTTGTAAGTGGGAAAACCTGCATAATCGGCAGTGTATCAAATACTTGTTCTCCCCACTGTATGTAAATGTAATATTTCTGTTTTTAATTTTAAAAACCTGTTTTTGCATGGTGATTGTAAGGAATTATCTGTAGGTCGGTGAGGAAATAATTTTAATACATTTTGGAATAAAGCTGTTATGTACATATTAAGGGGGTCAAGGTTAAGGGGTCTGAATAATTTCAGAGCGCTCTGTACTCAATGCTACCATGCTAGTATAGTGAAGCTATTTAGTTAATAGTTTGGAGGTGGCCTGATATGATGAGCACAGTCTTATTAGTCTCCCTAGGACAGAGGGTGGCTGAGGGCCACAGCACGGGGGAACAAGCTGTGCAGGTGGAGGGATTTTTCTGGTCCCCCCAGAGGATCATTAATTTTTGGAACAGTGGCCAAGGTGGTAGGGGTCATCAGCGATCTTGCCTGCACGCTTCCTTGCTCAGGAGTCACAGAGGGCGTGATGGAGTCACGTTGGCAGTTGACGACCCTTTCTGGGGGCTGTACGATGCCTTGGCGGCTCACCTCTGTTTCTGGCGGACGCAGACCCAAACCAGACGGAGATGGAGAAGGTGTGGACAGATTCTATGATTATCAATGCCAGATTGGGACTGGCTATGATGTTATAACTTGAATAACCCGAATGAAGCTGCCGTATATTGGGAAGTTGTCCCTCCACCTGAGATTGTGGTAGATGTTGTACATAGAATTTCCTAAAAATGGTCAGCAAATTGATTTCATGCAAAATTTGCGATTTCTGCATGCATGCATTTTGGAAAACTTCAGAAATTCTGCCCTGTGAAGCACAATGGAGCTTAGCTAGTTGTACAATTCTGGGACATGGACTTCCTCAAGAAAATAAAGTAGATTATTATCAGATGTATTAGTTCACATTGATTCAGTCATTTTTGAGGCAGAAATGGGTTCAGCACACCCGCTCTGTGGTGAGTAGACCGGAGTGGACTGCCATACTTCCTTGACGATCTTTCTTGTTATTTGTGGTGAATGACTGCCCCCTACAGAAGGAATGGAGGATTATGCCCCATCACTGAGACCAGTTCACAGGCGTTCAATGTGATTATTATACAATGTAAAGCAATCGTATGTTAAATAATACAATTATTATTCTTTAACAGTTATGATTCTTGGAAATTTGCAGGAAGAATTATTTCCCTAATAATCGTCATTAGTCATATCTGAAATCAGGTGGTGCTTTAATAACTCACCAATTTAAACGTTCTACCGCTGCTACGCTTGTTTTCAAGGAAGCTGAGTTTGGACATGTTAACAAGCGAATACTACTGCTAACGTTCAGATGTTCAGTTTTTCGTAACTCACTGTGTGAGGGAAAAACATCGAATGCCAGCTGGCTAATTGACGCATGTTTACTTGAATTTGTTTTTACATTGTTCGTGACCTTACGGGCTGAAGAATACCTTTATATATCTAATGCAGTTCTCAGACTAATGCCATAATCCAATGTAGCTCTGTTGGTAGAGGGTTGTGGATTAGTTTCCAGAAGGAGACAGAATAGTGTGCGGTCACAGATTTACGTCGATCTGGATGTGAGTACCCCCCAAGTTACCTTGATGTAAAAACAATCAGTATTGTATTATTAAGGTAGGCTTATTTGTAAACATATACACCGTTAGCTCAGTATTACAGTAGGCTATTAATATAATTATTTGTGATTAGTCAGAAACAATAACAACACTAAATCATAACAGAGTATATATTGTGTCGTAAACAGTAACGTAATCACTGCCACTGTTGTCTTTCCGGTAATCAGACTTTGACAGAGGACAGCCAACAAACTGATGCTATCGAGTCACTCAGATTTAGTTCGTCGAAACCGATTGCTGTGACCAAACACTGTTGAACTAAGGTCGCCATTTGATCAAAAGCTTCTTTAATTGATAACGGGTAACTAACGGAAAGTATCTGTTCCTTTGTCTTCCTCTAGGCTATTTGGTTTCTGAAGATATGTGGACGCACTGCATCAATATTTGAAAAGCAATGGAATGGAAACAAGTAAGAGAAACATGACAACATCCACTAGTCTATGTAGAGCACAGTAAAACACGGAAACGTACCCAGTTTAGCTCACAATAACACAGAAACAAGTGTGTAAAGCGCACAGTACAACAGAAACATCTATTGAAACACCTAATGCACTGCTGTGAGCCACAACAGTGGTATAGCATTCAAACCAATACTGTCTTCATCTGTTGACTTCTCTTTAAAACCTCACAGCAACCAAACAACATGTGACCAGGTGGACACAGGCGTCTTGAGTTGCCCATCACCTCTTTCAGATCCTAATTAGTCCTGCACCTAGCTATCTCTATTTCATCAGTGTCACTTCGTTACAGACTTTCCCATTGACGGATCATGTCTCTTTCTGAAGAATAATTTGTTGTTTATTCAAAGCATATATAATAGCATATCTGTTTCTAGATGTTCAGCCCTTCTTTCCGTCTTTCTCTCTCTCTCTCTCTCTCTCTCTCTCTCTCTCTCATTCTTTTCCAAAATGTCTGTGTGTTTCTCCAAATGTCTCTGTCATAATCAGCGTGTTTATATTAAACACTTCAGCACATCCTACTTTCCATTCCACAGCCTGGACATCTTAAAATCATGTATGTGCATCTTATGTTCCACCCTTATAAGGTCTTAGATGGTGTCTACTCAATCCGTCCATGCGTCTTATAACTGTCGTGGGCAGGTTCTGGAGTTCTTGATTCTACACACACACACGTAAATACATACACACATTCATATCAGAATGTATGGGGCTCCATCAGTAAAGGAGACGAAATGTCACACAGCACTTTTTTATTTGTTAAAGTTTCATATAAAAAGGGAATGAAGAGTAACTCGTAATAGCAAAGCAACATTCCTCTACATTGTGTTCTTCAAGCAAGAGTATTAAACCGAAATATACATACATTATCAGAAAATGCATTCTTTCTCACTCGATGCATACTGAATCTCTCCTCCCCTAGGTGAGATCTTCCATTGTTGGTCACCTTGGGGCAACTTTGTGTCTCTGCTGTAACCTTATAGCACATGATGAGGGGAACATTTTACCAAGGGATCAGCGGGTTAGAGCCTTACTGTATATCGAAATCAAGACGGAGATCACTATTGCAAATGAACGCTCGATACTGATCCGCTGAAAAGCTTTGACATTCTCAATGTCAGTATTACATTAGATGAGATACACCGAGTTCCAGGTGGACAGTATAATGTTAGCGCAGGCAACAAAGGACCGAATTAGTCTTGGCTCTCTGACAGCCCGCACGACTGCCATCGCGGCCCTGTAACACGGGGAACACGCCAGGCGAGTTCCCACGGGAGTCGGCAACTTTGTTACCCCTCTTTCCGGGCTGTCTTTGAGGGTGACATTGAGTCATTCCTTTTGGCCTTCCAACTCGTCGGGGAAGGGTGGACGCAGTGCGACTGGGCAGGACTCCTGGCGCCCCTGTTCTCTGGATTATGCCGATAGGGGAAGAAAGGGACACCGTGCCTCCCCACAAATCTAGGGAGAATGTCTGGCCCCTGGTTATAAGTCCAGTGTTTTAGGTGCCAAACCTACAGACCATCTGCTAATCATTACCCTTCAGTGCGTGAGCCCGCTTCCATCGAGTCCACATGCGACCCCACGGGTCCCTACGGAAGATGAGGTGCTCCTACACATCCCTGGAGGTTCACGAGCTCTGGGGTCAGTGGCTGTGCCCTTTAATTAAAGGGATGAAGACGGTCTCCACTGCCCGTTGAGTCAACGTGCGAGACGGCGTACGGGCCGAGGCGTCGCATCGATCACTTAGATGCCCACGTTGACCGCCATGGACGGAGGCAAGGAACCTCCCCCAAAGAAAACGTTTGGCTGTGGGATGACTTGGCAGATCGGGAGGCGTTAGTCTTTTCAACCACACAGAGGCAGATGACTCTCCTCCATCAGCACGGAGCCACTGAGCCCGGGGAGAATAGGTCCACCTGAGACGGCGCCTGTTGCCGGTGGCATGCCGGGGAAATGTTTGGACGTAGGAGGCTGGCTGCGGGAATGAAAAGCAGTCAAACTGCACATCGTTCCAATTTTGTAAAAGACACAGGGCGTGCATTTGGTTGTTCACGGATGACAAGGTTACTGTTACTCTGTCGTACAAAAGCCCGTTAGATAACGTTAGATAACGTCAGCTAAACATAATTGCCTAATGTTAGCCTCTAGTAGGAAGAGGATGAGCTCACCTTCGCTGATTGCAGGGTCGGCTCATCGGGGCAAACTGGGTCTGCAGGGAGGACAGGCTGAGGTGACCACATCTGAATGATTTGGGTGAATGGTGGAATTGGATGTAAAAATACAGCCTGCTGCGCAATGTACCTTTCTAGATCTCATAACGTGTTGAGATGTGAACCAGAACTGATCCAAATGGATTAAATGGAATGAAAGATTCACATAACAGGACTCATTGTGCCATTGTTCAGATGACATTTTGACTACAGGTCCCTTGCAGAACAGGCCCTGGAGCATTTAATGTGTTTACTCGTTTGTACACAGTTGATTGCCAATGTATTCGCACTCCTGATGTGTTTTTTTTTTCATTCGTAGTTATTACATTGTAAGGTAGCTGATGATATTTGTCTCACTTGGCTAGCTGAACAGTTTATAAAGCAGGGGTTTAATTACATTTATTTTAGAAAATGGCAAAAAGACAACATTCTGTAGGTCAATCAAATGGATACTGACCAACGTATTGGATAAGGATAACAAATATGTTAGTTCCTCCTTCGAAGTAATCCCACCCATGGTGTGAAGGTGACCGCTATAGCTAGTTACAAAAGCTAGCAGCAAATTTGAGCTTATCTACCCTAATAATTATGTTGTTAACTCAGCTAGTTGAACAATACACTGTTGGAAAGGGGAACAACAGTCAATAGCATGTACAGTTTATTTTCATGTGATGTTGTGGGTTTTGTAGTGGACATCTATAGTATGTCTGGCAGGAATCTCAGAAGTGATTACTTCTATTACCTATGTCTACAGTCTAAAGTAAGGCCTTCATCTGTGGCTGTATTAGTTCTATTACTTATGTCTGCAGTCTAAAGTAAGGCCTTCATCTGTGGCTGTATTACTTCTATTATCTATGTCTACAGTCTAAAGTAAGGCCTTCATCTGTGGCTGTATTACTTCTATTATCTATGTATACAGTCTAAAGTAAGGCCGTGTTCGACTTCATCTGTGGCTGTATTTGTCCTTGAAAATACCTCTATTCCTTATAAATGAATACTTGTCCTCAATCATTTAAATAAACTAAGGTCTGAATTGTATCTCCCTGTTAAAATAATAGTAAAACCACAACAACCAGTGAACCTGTCTATTTAAAGAACAAGCTAAAGCTCCCCCTTTCAAATTACTTTTATAATTGCTTAATGTGTTTACCTTTGAACACAAATCCATGTAAATGACTGCAATTAACTTTGAATTTGATCCTTGAGTTGTGTGAATGTCTAAGCCGCGGCTTAATTACACTGCTTTAAAAACCTTTCAGGATGATATCAGGTATCTGTTGTGGAAAAGCCATTTGAGACAAACTAGCAACAGTCATCACTTTTTTTGGTCCATCTTTTTTTAGCGACTAATCACTTGGTAGTCAAGTGATTCTGTGAGTAAATAAATTGTAAATAGAGTCTAAATAAATGTAAACTATAATGGTCATTCCCAAATATTATAACACTAATAGCTTCATTGTGGTGTGACAAAACCATTGTAAATTTCACAAACTGATAATTGTAGAATAATTGTACCTTTTAATATAAGTGCTTAACAACTTGGCCATGCCACCAATTCTCACAAAAACACAGAAATAGCACCCAAAGATTAAAAATGTAAATAATAAAAGTGTATGAAAATGTAATAATTCCTTTTCTGGACAAGTGTGCCTACAAAATTATTTTATCTAAATAGTCTATTTTCATTTACTTATTCATTTGTCCATTTTTGTTTTCTATAATAACCTTGCCTGTAAAACTCCTCTGATGTCCTAGTACATATTTGGTCCATTTACTGGAGTGTGCTGAGGGCAATATCATACTAAAGGAGAGATCTGGAACACGGTTGACATCTACTTAATGTTGACATGTGTTTTGTCACAGTCACCACTAGAGGGAGATACTAACTTTCATATTTAAATGTCAGACATTGTTATGCCCTCCCTCAATACTTGGGACTTCAGCTATTTCAAAATGTATAACAGGAGCCGATTTGGAAGAGTTTATTATCAAGTTACAATGAGAATTAATTGACGATCACTTTCACTTTGTACTTTTCATATTAATATATGTGAGATATCCAGAGGCTTATAATCTACAACCGCATTTCCAAAAAAGTTGGGACGCTGCGGGAAATATAAATATAAACAGAATTCAATCTTGTGCAAATCATGTAAACCCTATATTAAATGGATAATAGTACAAAGACAACATATCAAATCTTGAAACTGAGAAATGTTATTGTTTCTGGATAAATATAGGCCCACCTTTGAATTTGATGTCAGCAACACGTTTCAAAGAAGTTGAGACAGGGGCAACAAAAGATTGGAAAAGTTGTGGGATGCTAAAAAACTAAACCGGGTGGAATGTCACACAACTAATTAGGTCAATTGGCAACAGGTCAGTAACATGATTGGGTATTTAAAGATCATTCCAGAGAGGATGGGTCTGTCAGAAGTGAGGATGGGGAGGGATTCACCACTCTGTGAAAGACTGCTCCGGCAAGTAGTGCAAAAATGGCATGGGTGACTTGCACATCTGTGAATGCACCATTAATGCTGAACAATACATACAGTGGGGAGAACAAGTATTTGATACACTGCCGATTTTGCAGGTTTTCCCACTTACAAAGCATGTAGAAGTCTGCAATTTTTATCATAGGTACTCTTCATCTGTGAGAAAATCACATTGTATGATTTTTAAGTAATTAATTAGCATTTTATTGCATGACATAAGTATTTGATACATCAGAAAAGCAGAACTTAATATTTGGTACAGAAACCTTTGTTTGCAATTACAGAGGTCATACGTTTCCTGTAGTTCTTGACCAGGTTTGCACACACTGCAGCAGGGATTTTGGCCCACTCCTCCATACAGACCTTCTCCAGATCCTTCAGGTTTCAGGGCTGTCACTGGGCAATATGGACATTCAGCTCCCTCCAAAGATTTTCTGTTGAGTTCAGGTCTGGAGACTGGCTAGGCCACTCCAGGACCTTGAGATGCTTCTTACGGAGCCACTCCTTAGTTGCCCTGGCTGTGTGTTTTGGGTCATTGTCATGCTAGAAGATCCAGTAAGAGGTCGTTGTCATGCTAGAAGGAGGTTGTTGGCCAAAATCTTGTGATACATGGCCCCATCCATCCTCCCCTCAATACGGTGCAGTCGTCCTGTCCCCTTTACAGAAAAGCATTCCCAAAAATTATGTTTCCACCTCCATGCTTCATGGTTGGGATGGTGTTCTTGGGGTTGTACTCATCCTTCTTCTTCCTCCAAACACGGCGATTGGAGTTTAGACCAAAAAGCTCTATTTCTCTCTCATCAGACTACATGACCTTCTCCCATTCCTCCTCTGGATCATTCAGATGGTTATTGGCAAACTTCAGACGGGCCTGGACATGCGCTGGCTTGAGCAGGGGGACCTTGCATGCGCTGCAGGATTTTCATCCATGATGGCGTAGTGTGTTACTAATGGTTTTCTTTGAGACTGTAGCCCATCCCAGCCTTGTGCAGGTCTACAATTTGATCCCTGATGTCCTTACACAACTCTCTGGTCTTGGCCATTGTGGAGAGGTTGGAGTCATTTGATTGAGTGTGTGGACAGGTGTCTTTTATACAGGTAACGAGTTCAAACAGGTGCAGTTAATACAGGTAATGAGTGGAGAACAGGAGGGCTTCTTAAAGAAAAGAAATGTCTGTGAGAGCCGGAATTCTTACTGGTTGGCAGGTGATCAAATACTTATGTCATGCAATATAATGCTAATTAATTATTTAATTAATGGATTTTTGTCTCTCACAGTTGAAGTGTACCTATGATAAAAATTACAGACCTCTGCATGCTTTGTAAGTAGGAAAACCTGCAAAATCGGCAGTGTATCTAATGTTACTTGTTCTCCCCACTGTACAGGTTTTGGAGCAACATATGCTGCCATCCAGATGACATATTTTTCAGGGAAGGCATTGCTTATTTCAGCAAAACAATGCCACACCAAATTCTGCACGTATTACAACAGCATAGCTCCGTAGTAAAAGAGTCTGGGTGCTAAACTGGCCTGCCTGCAGTCCAGACCCCTCCCCGATTATGAAATGAAATATACGACAAAGGAGACCCTGAACTGCTGAGCAGCTGCAATCCTATATCAAGGAAGAATGGGAAGACATTTAACTTTCAAAACTACAGCAACTGGTCTCCTCAGTTCCCAAATGCTTACTGAGTATTGTTAAAGTAAGAGGTAATGCAACACAGTGGTAAATGTGCCCATGTCCCAGCTTTTTTGAAATGTGTTCAAAAAGGGCATTTTTCCAAAAACAATAAGATTTCTCAGTTTCAACATTTGATATGTAGTCTTTGTACTTGCTGCAATTAAATATAGGGTTAAATGATTTCCACATCATTGCATTCTGTTTTTACTTGCATTTTACGCAGTGTCCCAACTTTTTTGGGAAACGGGGTTGTACATCTGCCCCTGTCATCTGTTCTGCCCATGTTCCTTCCTCCCTTTCCTTGAAACGCAGTGAATGAGTCCATAGCAGGACACTCACTGTATGCACCAAAAAGCTCCATGTATTAAGGCTTTCCATGCTTTTCCTTTTACCACCTGGGAAAGATACCTCATCACCCTGCACTCTGAGAACAGGGCCAAGCTGTGGCTGAGTGAAACCAAATCCCTCTCATTAATACCCGCCATTGTGTTAGGTTGCTTCCATAGTTTCCTCTGGCCTCAACTGTGAATATGGTCCCATGGCTGGGACAGCTCTGTTGTCCTGTCCGGGGAAACCCCAGTGCTGATTGCGGGTTTCTGTTGATTCTGTTTGTTGACAGTGCTTAGAAGAGTTCTCAGCATTACTGCGTACTAGCATTTAGCATAGAATCACAGAAGGACCCCTTGTAAATTGTTAACAGTGATTTCCATTATGCCTAACGCTGTTATTTTCTTCTTTATTTAAAGCCTTCCCCCTGGGCCATGTTGTATTTTCTTGAGGAAATGTTTGTGACAGAAGCAGAAAAGAAGCACTGAATGACGAGCCTGAACCACGCACACGTTAGGCCGGGCCTGTAAACCCTTTGAGATAATCTATGCCAGGACAGATGGAGAATCGTTTTGGGAAGATCAAAAATATTTGCTGAAGTTGGATACATGGATACTTAGATGTCTCATTAGATCTAGATGGCATGTTGAACCTGAATTATTGTGCAGTCCCAGAGGTGATATGTGAGTGATTGTGACACAATGCCCACACCACAGTGGCTGGAGTGGACCTGTGTTTATGTTCAGCTGGAGTTTACAACATAACTGAGCCAGTACCCGTTTTCCTTAGAACACGCACAGGCCCTGGGCTTGCATAATCACAATTCGCCCCATCGAATATCAGCTAATGTTTTACACCCAGCTAGTTCCTTGTACGTGCTTCGACTCTATCAGTGAAATTGTGACATGCATCCCTGAATTTGTGCATCCCGGGGTTTCCATACCTTTGACATGCGTTGTTGAATATCCTGCCTTAACTGCCATTGAGATGCACCGCGCAAACCATTTAGAAACCACCAACAGCCCTCTCAGTACACATCCCTGATCTGGCCTGGCTCGGAGAGAGACGCTGTGTCGGGGGAGCGGCGTGGTTAGAAATCTGAGAAGAGAATGAGAAATAAGACGAACGAGAGGGAGAGGCAGAGATTGGAAAGCATTAGTCTCTCAGAGGAACATCTTATTGTGATGGGAGGGAGGGAGGGAGGGAGGGGGGTATCTGGGGATGATCCAGTGGGGACAGGAGGAGTTGCCACGGCAACCTCAGATCACCCAGACCAGCTGCAGCGGGCGGAGGGAGATGAGATGGTAGGTGGGCCTGGTGGGTTGGAGCCTTGCCAGAGGGCTGACAACCGACCAGGGCGTAATGAACAGTGAGGAGGTGGAGGGGGAGAGACGGGGGAGTGTGGTCGCAGGTTGGGGGGGTGGGGGTGGAGGGGGAGAGTTGGGGGAGTATTGTGCCCGGGTGGGGGTGGTGGGGGGGGGTGAGCCGTTCTCCAGAGAGACTCGCTAATAGACAAGGCAACAGAAACTGTATGTGCTGACAAGGCTGATCACACCACACACACACACACACACACACACACACACACTCTACTCCCTAGTATGTTTGGCCTAGCCGTGTCCTCAAAGCATCTCCCCGTGTGACTGGCATCAGCAGTCATTGTCAGTAGACAAACTCCCTACAGCTTGTGGCTTATTGGCATGTCACGGCAATGAGCCCGAACCATCTGGAGTGACCGCTGAGCAATTGTCCTGACCCAGCACTCTGCTAAAATGTAGCTTTCATTAAACTGTTATCACACACCAATTGTTTAATTGTTTCATTGCTTTTGTTTTTAACGGCCAATTCCTTTTCCGGAGAGCTTACACTCCATAGCTGGAGAACAGCGACAGATGTCCTCATCAGAATAGACGATATGTCTATCTTAGAAATGTTATTCAGCTTGTTGTTTGCTGGGGGAAACACAGGTCTAATCTATCTGGAAATGATGCAATTAACAGGAAACTGCTCAGAAGAACAACGATCCCATGCACATTTTATTGGATTTTCAGAAATGTCACATTTTGTTCTAAAGTCACCTCTAACCTTCTCCAGCTATTTATCGATGTTATTTGTTCTTACGGACTAAGTCACCCACACCTTTTGTGTGTTTTGCATAATAAACCACTATAGTTTTTTGAGGCATACAAATCTATTACATATAAGATTAGTAATGTTAGATGTTTGGGATTCTACCAATGGCTTCCTTGTGGCTAATGCTTACATATGTTTTCTCCCATAGCGGACATGTGTAAGACAGGACTTGCCTCCTCTCAACACCATGTTTGGCTATTTTACAGAGAAATAAAGCAGGCACGGGTGGTATTACACATGTGTTACTGACAATGGTGGTATAAAACTCATAATCCCACTGTACACATCGACAAGAACAAGTGAGTCCTGTTAATTAAATTCTGCAATGTACTTCTCATGTACCTTTCAACGTGCGTAAGAGGTGACAGATTTGTCGCTGTGTGTGGAGAGCTTCCTTAGTCTCCAGATTTCCTCTTTCCTTCTGTCCCTGCCAGAATCACTCCCACAGCTTCTGGCCCAGAATGTTGGGTGTGTGGTGATTAAAACAAGGGACAGTGTTCCGGATGATTCTTCTGTGGAATGGGGGTTGACACTTCTCGGTCCTGTGATGAGCTGTGGATGTCACACCCTGTTAGCCTGGACAGTGACAGTGTGAGAAGGCGAGGCAGGAGCACCTACACACTGGCTGAGATACACACGCAAGCGGACACCACACACACATGCGCACACACACACGTTAGTATCACTGGGGCTGACAGGACAGGACGTCGCCGTCCCACCAACACCTCAGCCGACGGCACCTTTCCCATGAACTCTGCACCCAAAGTGGGACACTTATCAGTGAAGGGGCTGTTGGGAAATGTGTTGGGCACAGAGTGGCTCCAACAGCTTGCCTTTGCCTTTCCCCCTCTTGAGAACCTTCCATCTACTTGATCTTTTTTACAGATGTTTCCTCAGTGTGTTTTTCTTTTTGGCTACTTTCATGGAAAATGGTACTGCTGACGAGGATCCATGTACCAAAAGGTGGGATGGAAATTGGAATATCAGTTGAGATTCAAAGTATGACTTTGAGTGGCTAATAACCGCAAATTATAATCTAAATATGTGCACGTGCTGTTCAATAGAGAGAGACAGAGGGAGTGTTAGCGAAAGACAGAGAGAAAGATGGAGTGACATTGAAGAATAGGAGGGGTGATTCCTTGGAGCAGCGAGCCATTTTCTCTGACATGATCTGTGGATTAAAGGTCCCGTCTGCTGTCTCTTAGTTGCTCCCGATGACATATGGACTGCAGATTAAGTAAAAATGAATGGGCAGACAGGTCGACAGAATCAGGCTTACGAGGGGATTTTCTCCTTTTAGAAAACAATCTGCATACACCCGGAAGTGAAATACATGGACATTTAGTGTGTAAAATAAGTATTAATGGAATCTGAAGAAATAACATGTATATCAGGTTAGAGATAACAAGTATTGCACGTGTTGCTTTGTCAGCATTTTCTGCCCATGATTAGTGTGTTGTAAAGATATTGCTTAATATTGGCTAAAACCAGCCAGAGTGCACAGTAACACGATAAACTTGGAATTGTAAAAGATTATCTGCCTTCATCTCATACCGCTTCCTTGTTTCTCTTCGACTCCCCTAAATATTGTGCCGTGCATGTTGGGGTGATGGAGCCCGGCCACGTCTCATTTGAACCCCCCAGGACACATTCTGACACAACCCTCTCTCCCTCCATCTCACTCATGAAGTGTCGAACGTGACTAGTGAAAGAAGGATTAGCCCAAGCAGCGTGTGTGTGTGCGTTTGTGTGTGTGTGTGTGTGTGTGTGTGTGTTTGCTTTGCACAAGTGCTACAACAGCTATCGCCTGCGAGAGTCTAGGGAAATGCCTCAGAGAAGCGACTTCCCAACTCATCCATTAGTGCTGCCCAGGGAAATCATCTGGTAGGTCATTTCGGCAAGCCATGTCTGATGTCACACGTCCAGGACCCTCGGTTCCGGCGGGAATGAATGGGCTCTCCGGCTTTCCTTCACGGTAGTGTCACGCAATCGGAATGATTAGACGCATTCCTGACGGTCCGTCGCATGTTTTTCCACGGGGGACTGCTACAGCATTTTATCACATTGCTGTAAACTCAGCGTGAACTATATCCCCCCCCCCCCCCCCCACACAATCCCCAGTTGTAGCCATGCCTGAGCCCGTAGATAATGCATTTTGTTGACCGCTGGTGTTTTGATTTTTCCGGTCAGGTCGTGTTAAATGATCATGTTGAATGTGCTGTGACAGATTGCGGTGTGGTGGAGTAAAACAGCAGAATTCAGCGAGGTTGGATCTAAAAAAAAATGGCACAGTTCATGAAAGGGTGACTTCAACGTGTGTGTGTGTGTGTGTCTGTGAATGTGTGTGTGTGTGTCTATGTGTCTGTGAGTGTTTGTGTGTGTCTGTGAGTGTTTGTGTGTGTGTGTGTGTGTGTCTGTGAGTGTTTGTGCATGTGTCTGTGAGTGTGTGTGTGTGTGTGTGTGAGTGTCTGTGTGTGTGTGTGAGTGGCAGAGTAAGTGCAGATTTCTGGCACTTCAGCAAAGCCTTTGTTCCAAATGGTCTCGTTGACTTTGTGTTCGTTAATAAGTCTGTGAATTTATTTTAGGAATAAAGTGTTCCATTTATGTATGACACTGAAACGAGCAGTGCTTCTGGTGGATTCATCGGATGGTGGACAGACTGAACGGGCCAAGTGCTGTCTTACGCCAATACGGGTGGCCTGCAGCAGAACACAAGAACATGCAGAACACTGCGAGAGGCACATGGGATTGCTTCTCAGTATGGCAGCGTGGGGGTGTAAACTCACCCTGAGAATTCCTTCCTGCAGCCCAGTGATGCTGCTAGGTTATCTCATTGGACCTGGGGGACTGAGAGGTTGTTCAGAAATCCTACAACATGTGTTTAAGGGGTGTGGGTGTCGTGTTGAGAGGTGCGTATGTGTGTGGGAGTTTGTGGGTGTGTGTGTGTGAGAGAGAGAGTTTGTGGGTGTGTGTGAGGGAGAGAGAGAGTGAGATAGAAAGGGAGTGAGGGAGAGAGCAGTTTTCACATTGCCTTTTTATAAAATAAGAAAAAGGTAATTAAGTAGTGCTGGACAACAACTTCAGCACCATGGACAGGGGAACACGCATACAGCATTCCCGTGTTTCGTGATTTCACCTGTTTCAACGGAATCATTTGTCCAGCCACACATCGGTGTCTGTATTGGACACCTTGTGTCAAAAATTCATTCAGTTATGTATGTAAAGCATGCCTGCACTGGCTCTTGCAGGCAAGCCGCTGTCAACGTGAGAGGGGGGGAAACGCACGTGTTTTCCACGGGTCATGTAGACAGACCATACACCTGTCTTGCCCTGGCCTCGCGTCACCCCTTGCTACTCTCTATGCAGGGATATACGGTTTCCCCTCAGCCGCGGTTGATCTGAGCGTGAGGTGCACGAGCTGAGCGCTACCGGGGGTAACGTCACTGCTCGTGGCTTCACCGCATCAGTCTTCCCTCTCAACAATAGCGGCGGCAGCAGCAGCGAGTGCGTTGATAGGAAGCGTAGAACCTCGGCAGATGCGCTCACACTGTCATTTTGAAATGTTGGAGAAACTACGCCTGTCCAAAAACCTTTTTGTCCAGATTCAAAGCGCCGAAGTGCACTTTGAAGGCATCGATATGCGCCGAGGCAGGATTGTCTTAAAATTGAAATAGTGAAGAGGTCGGGCGAGCTCAGAGGGTTAGATTTCCTAAGGATGAGTAGTGACAAAGGGGATACTGTCATGCTTTAGCGTTTGGAACCAATATAACTTGACTGAGGGTCTCCGGAGATTTGGACAGCGGATTTTTTTAAAATACATTTTTGGGAACAATCATGCCTGTTCGGAGAGGTCATGTGGCGCCACAAAACACCTTTTTGGGGATAATTATAAAGAAATTCGAAGGGCAAAGT
Source organism: Esox lucius (assembly GCF_011004845.1). Lineage (NCBI taxonomy): Eukaryota > Metazoa > Chordata > Actinopteri > Esociformes > Esocidae > Esox > Esox lucius. The sequence goes on from NC_047590.1 coordinate 4,439,315, forward strand.
GAGTATTATCTACGAGTCTTCACAAAACGTTCCATTGGCTTGAAATCCTATAGCCTTTTTTAGCACATATAGCACATATTTCAGAAACATTTTAATCTGAATGATAATGGTATTGCGAGAAAATATTTGAACAATAAGTAGACAAAAGCTACTGCTGTTGTGTTTACTTTAGAGGTGTAAGTTGAAGGATGAGGGCAGTACAAATATAGTCATTTAATTTGGAGGTATTAGCCACCACTTACGTTTCTCACCAATACTATCCAAGCAATAGATATAAAACCTTTTTCAAATCCTCCCACATGTGAAATGACTATGTTCAGGCGGTTATGTGCCTATTAAATGACTATGTTCAGGTGGATTTGTGCCTATTAAATGACTATGTTCAGGTGATTACGTGCCTATTAAATGACTATGTTCAGGTGATTATGTGCCTATTAAGATTGCTAAAGTATGGTTACAATATGGTTGAAATATGGTTTCAGTATGGTTACAATATGGTTGAAATATGGATTCAGGACGGTTACAGTTTCAGCATGGCCATCAATCATGTAGATAGTCACAGACCACCATTAAGAATTAATGATAATAATTGGTAAAGCCGTGTTCAATCTTAGTCGTAATAGGAGAAAACAAGGAATGTTTCATTCATTTATTTTTGAATGAATATACTGAATATACATGTTTTTGTACAGTGTATATTTAATACAGTAGGCATTGTTCTGATAGCGAGGACAGTTTTATCACCTGTGACCATGAACTCACCCATTCCCCACTACGATAATGCACACTCCTTCTCCCTCACAGATAAGAAATTCATCATAGCCAATGCCCGGGTTCAGAATTGCGCCATCATCTACTGCAATGACGGCTTCTGTGAGATGACCGGCTTCTCGCGGCCGGACGTGATGCAGAAGCCGTGCACCTGTGACTTCCTGCACGGAGAGTTCACCAACCGGCACACCATCTCCCAGGTGGCCCAGGCTCTGCTGGGCTCTGAGGAGCGCAAGGTGGAGATCACCTACCACCGCAAAGATGGTGAGTGCGCCCGCATGAGGCCTCTTCAATAAGCGGGATGCTTATGCATTTGCATTTATATGGGAAAATCAAAACGAGGGTCAGTGGGTAGTGAGAGAATTGTGCCCGGAGAGGGCAAATGGAAAATCGAACAGGCTCAGCTTTCTGCATGCCTTTGAAGTATCCACTTCAATAGGTAGCTGGGTAATTTGTGTTCAGTAAAAACACAGACAGCAGGGTAGGCGGATGACATCTCATTTACTGCTACTCAGACAGGGGGTGTTTCCTGCTACAGCTGTTGAACTAGAGCAACACAGTACGTTCCCGTGGAGGCGAATGAAACTTGATAAAACCCCAGCTAAATGGAATCTTGCATAAAAAAAATCGGACTTTTCCACTGCCTCTAGTCTGAATACATGAAAATGTGACATAGCTGAACGAGTTGTTTAATTTAAGCCTCTTCAGAATGTTGCTTGGAGGTCAGGAGTTGACATGACAGCTGCTATTGTTTTGATGGATCACATGCCTAGCGAGTGGCGGAGTGAAATTTTAAACCACTGTCCCATATCAAATTACCTTGGTCACCGAGGATGCGTGCCGCGACCTCTAACATTGATATTCCTATAATTCCTATCCAGATGATTAAGCTGGTAGCAGTTGCGTAACGGTCAAGGTGTATCTAATCGCAGGTCAGGCCGACATTTTCCACTGCGGGGGCTAACCGATGTTATGAAAGCTGCTTGAAGCTGGGTTTACTGCCTAGTGAGACTAGTCTGGTTACCCGTACTTATGTTGTGGATTCTTTCTTTACAAGAAATCCATTTGTGGCAAAAACATGAATGGGAGTGAAAAAAAACACCAACTCAATGCATCTGAAACAGACTCTTAAAAAAAGTCCCTGGAGAATGATTTAATACTAATAGAATTATTTAATACCCGCAAAGAGATGGAGATGACGGCTCTGAGGTCTAGAGATGACGGCTCTGAGGTCTAGAGATGACGGCTCTGAGGTCTAGAGATGACGGCTCTGAGGTCTAGAGATGACGGCTCTGAGGTCTAGAGATGACGGCTCTGAGGTCTAGAGATGACGGCTCTGAGGTCTAGAGATGACGGCTCTGAGGTCTAGAGATGACGGCTCTGAGGTCTAGAGATGACGGCTCTGAGGTCTAGTGATGACGGCTCTGAGGTCTAGAGATGACGGCTCTGAGGTCTAGAGATGACGGCTCTGAGGTCTAGAGATGACGGCTCTGAGGTCTATAGGATACGATCAAACCATTCTGTCGTTGGGATTCTTCCATTCTATTCCAACCCAGTTTTTTTAGAAGGAACATATTTTCACTGATAGCTTTGTGCTGATTACTATGCCATTGATTAAGGTGCACTTAGTCTTACTTGGTTGTCAGGTCCCTCCATCTAGTTATGTTAGGATGAACGCATTCAACTCTTGATCACTCTGGATATCAGCTTCTGCTGATTGACTAAAATGTAACATTTAAACTGGTATTGTTAATATAAGTATTGAAATGTGGAAAAGGGCTTCTTGTTTCCAGGACCAGTGGATTGTAATCTACTGAAGAGACGGCATCTCTTACATTTTGACCCAACTAGCTTTCAACGCTTCATTAGACGCCAAGGTCAAAGCTAAATCAGGCAACGGGGTCCAAGCACCTGAAACTTGTGTTTCTCACTTACAGAGAAAGAGGAAACGGTAGGTCAACGTGTGGATAGGTGAAGGTGTACAGGTGAAGGAAGAGAGGACAACATAAGATGGCAATGGTTGGAGAAAAAAACGGCTAGGAACCTGGAACTCGTCCGGGGCTGGCTGATATGTAAAACGATTTATCTAGAAATAAAGGTGTGGATGAATATACAGGGCGTGAAGTGGCCCTGGTAATAAATACCCCATTACCACAATATCAGCGCTCCAAAGCTTCCGAATGGGCCATCTCTGGGGTTTGTTTTGGCCGACACAGCGGTGGCTGCGCGGGCATCGATCGCTCTGCTGAACGGCATTAATGAGAACACAAATACCTTCATGTTGCATTGATCTTCAAACCTGCCGTGTTTGGAGGATAAATCAATGGCCTGCTTTCTCTGGCCTGCCAGGCCTGTCCCTGGAGACCGGATGAAGGGCTGGAGAGAGATGAGTGGAATTGGAGAGGGAGAGGACTCCTCATTATCGTTGTCGGAGCGCTGAGGCTGTAATTACCTCTGTGTCTTCAATACCTGACTCCAAGGCTCCGTCACAAATGGCTCCCTGTTCCCCATCGGAGCGCTTGCTTTTGACTGTGGGGCTCTCTGGCCATAGTGCCCTACGTACGGAATAGGGTGTCATTCAGCACTCTGGTCGCCTCTCTCCAGGGATGGTCACAAACCAGTCGTAACCAGCCCAGGCTTTTTCGAAGCATCAATTAGACGATAGGTCATACATTACAATATCGTCTTATTGCAGGTTCTCGTCTGGTGAAACAATGTTGAGGCGACATTGTGAAGCCTTCCTCCAAGCCGTTGGGATAATTTATTTGAGCATTTGTTCAGCCCCCCCCTCACCTCCCCAACCGCACGCTTTTAGGTTATTTTGTTGTAGCCTTGGACTCAGCTGATTCAACAGTGATGGCTGGGTTGAATCAGTTGTTCTTGTCCAGGTGTACTACATACTGCTTCACTGGGCTTTTTAAAAGGGGGGTTAAGCTCTCATGGACAGACTAGCATACCTGGACATGAATGGTACTTTAGATATGTCCTGACATTACACGATTCAGAAAGATTTGGAGACGCATTCTTTTTCCAAATCTCAATGTCATATCTTTTGGAATTTTGTAAGGGGACATTTGTTCCACAGACTTGATTATTGATTATTGGCACCCTTGATAAAGGATCGTAAAAATGGCAAAGAAAAACTGTCAGAGTTGTGTACCACCGTGACAGGATATATGAGAGAAATCTAGTCTAGTACAATGTCTTCATCAAGAAATATTTTTTATTTCCTAAAAATGTGCGTCACAATTACTGCCACACCTACAAATGATTTCTTAACTTAATGAAAGTTAGCATTTTTTTTAGTTGATTGAGTCATTTTGAACCCCTTAGTGGTCGCCCAGTGTTTTTCTGGGGAATATGAGGTGGCCCACAAATTCCCATAGTCATCTATCGATACAGAGAAGGTCAGAGAACACAGAAACTAAATTAGGCAAAAGGTGGTTGACCTTAACAAGTTCAGCAATGGCTACACATTTGAAAATACCCATTTCCACTAGGTTTCACTAAGTTTCAGCTGGATCTACAATGACCTGGTCTGGAAGGCGATCCACGCGCGGTGAAGAAGATGGTTCGACAGATCAAACATTGTTCAAGGATCACATCTGGAGAATTGCAGAAGTTGGTTGAATATGGGGTTAACAAGTCTCCAAAACAAAAAAAGTGGATGCCACTACCATGGCAACAAGCTGTTCATTGTCTTGTTAGAGGATAGCCCCTATTTTCATCAAGAAAAATAATGTCAGCTTCTTGAGTTCACTAAATGCAATTTGAAATGTATATAGTTAGACATGGTTTTCATTCAAGAATTTCACCTTAGATTAGATTTCTCTCATATTGTGATTAAAACTATTTTAAAATGCTTGTTGATTCAAGGTGACTATCTTTTACTATCTCTTACTAGCACAACATTGAACAAAATTTTTAAACAGTCTGCTCCCCACTTTAATGTTGAACATTTTGAAATAGTTTTGCACGGCCTGTACATTTGTATTAGCGCTGGTGAATGAGATGGTTTTCCGTTTATTGTTTTGTCTGTCAGTGGTGATCTGTCAGTCATCAACCGTCTGTTTCACTCGCTGAGAGGGGGGAGACGTTTGTTGGCATGAGGTTTGATTGGGCAGATTTTTGCGGTAATACTGATTTGAAATTCCAAATCTCTTTTTTGATTGAACACTTTCATCATGTAAAAGTGCAGTGATTGATCAAACTCGTGAGCCGTCACATAATTACGTGTGCACTGCTACTTTTTTCTGCATTGATTAATGTGATTGTAAAGTAATGGTGAGACTATCATGATTTCTGACCACAGATGTTTTCTGAACATGCTTCTGAGGGAGATAGAGGTGTGTGGCTGATTGGGACATTAGTTGGTTGGATGTCCCGGTGATTCCAGCAGGCCAATCTCCTTCCATTAATAGTAATCCCTTGACCCTTGACCCTCGGTCCTGGGAACCAGTTGCTGCCCCCCCCCCCCACCCAAAGGATTTTCTTGTCTCAGCAGAATTTTGTCAGACAGATTACTGTTTTAAGAATTGAATGTCCTCTTGGTGAACTTTCAGTGTTCCTGTTTTATCTAACTTTGATTTGTTATATTCGGTGCCCTGGAGTGGTTGTCCAATGCATTTGCAAGGATTTCACAACATAGGTTTTGCTTTCACAAGATCTGAAAATTCAGGCACATTGTACTCGACGTTAGCAAGCCGCCACTGCTACTTCCTCACCACAGTTCTCTGTTCCCGAGCCTCAGGGCCACTGTTCACACGGCTCCATGACTGGTTTCAGCCAGGGTTCATTGGCGTTTCACACACACACAGGCATAGGTTATGGATCATACAGGGATTCGTGAAAGCACCAGACGTTTGGTGCACTGATCCTGTCCTAATGAGGCTCGTCGTTATGAAGTTACCGAACAAACCGTTTCATCTGCTTACATCAGACTCTCGGTATTCCATATACATTCGGTCAGCGAGGCTGGCTGCCTGCTCAGAACTGCTGTGCATCCCAGGAAGCATTGGGGCTCTTTGGCTGGTGTCGTGCACAACCCAGGGGTGGCGTGCCAATCTTTTGTTGTGACCTAAATAACGTGTGTTGTTGCCTGCTTCCACTGGCCACCCTGGTCCTTATGCAGTGTTAAACCCTGGTCCTTATGCAGTGTTAACCCCTGGTCCTTATGCAGTGTTAAACCCCTGGTCCTTATGCAGTGTTAACCCCTGGTCCTTATGCAGTGTTAAACCCTGGTCCTTATGCAGTGTTAACCCCTGGTCCTTATGCAGTGTTAAACCCTGGTCCTTATGCAGTGTTAAACCCTGGTCCTTATGCAGTGTTAAACCCTGGTCCTTATGCAGTGTTAAGCCCTGGTCCTTATGCAGTGTTAAACCCTGGTCCTTATGCAGTGTTAAACACTGGCCCTTGTGCAGTGTTAAACCCTGGTCCTTATGCAGTGTTAAACCCTGGTCCTTATGCAGTGTTAAACACTGGCCCTTGTGCAGTGTTAAGCCCTGGTCCTTATGCAGTGTTAAACACTGGCCCTTGTGCAGTGTTAAGCCCTGGTCCTTATGCAGTGTTAACCCCTGGTCCTTATGCAGTGTTAAACCCCTGGTCCTTATGCAGTGTTAAACCCCTGGTCCTTATGCAGTGTTAACCCCTGGTCCTTATGCAGTGTTAAACCCTGGTCCTTATGCAGTGTTAACCCCTGGTCCTTATGCAGTGTTAAACCCTGGTCCTTATGCAGTGTTAAACCCTGGTCCTTATGCAGTGTTAACCCCTGGTCCTTATGCAGTGTTAACCCCTGGTCCTTATGCAGTGTTAACCCCTGGTCCTTATGCAGTGTTAAACCCCTGGTCCTTATGCAGTGTTAAACCCCTGGTCCTTATGCAGTGTTAAACCCTGGTCCTTATGCAGTGTTAAACCCTGGTCCTTATGCAGTGTTAACCCCTGGTCCTTATGCAGTGTTAAACCCTGGTCCTTATGCAGTGTTAACCCCTGGTCCTTATGCAGTGTTAAACCCTGGTCCTTATGCAGTGTTAACCCCTGGTCCTTATGCAGTGTTAAACCCTGGTCCTTATGCAGTGTTAAGCCCTGGTCCTTATGCAGTGTTAAACCCTGGTCCTTATGCAGTGTTAAACACTGGCCCTTGTGCAGTGTTAAACCCTGGTCCTTATGCAGTGTTAAACCCTGGTCCTTATGCAGTGTTAAACACTGGCCCTTGTGCAGTGTTAAGCCCTGGTCCTTATGCAGTGTTAAACACTGGCCCTTGTGCAGTGTTAAGCCCTGGTCCTTATGCAGTGTTAACCCCTGGTCCTTATGCAGTGTTAAACCCCTGGTCCTTATGCAGTGTTAAACCCTGGTCCTTATGCAGTGTTAAACCCTGGTCCTTATGCAGTGTTAACCCCTGGTCCTTATGCAGTGTTAAACCCTGGTCCTTATGCAGTGTTAACCCCTGGTCCTTATGCAGTGTTAAACCCTGGTCCTTATGCAGTGTTAACCCCTGGTCCTTATGCAGTGTTAAACCCTGGTCCTTATGCAGTGTTAACCCCTGGTCCTTATGCAGTGTTAAACCCTGGTCCTTATGCAGTGTTAAGCCCTGGTCCTTATGCAGTGTTAAACCCTGGTCCTTATGCAGTGTTAAACACTGGCCCTTGTGCAGTGTTAAACCCTGGTCCTTATGCAGTGTTAAACCCTGGTCCTTATGCAGTGTTAAACACTGGCCCTTGTGCAGTGTTAAGCCCTGGTCCTTATGCAGTGTTAAACACTGGCCCTTGTGCAGTGTTAAGCCCTGGTCCTTATGCAGTGTTAAACACTGGCCCTTGTGCAGTGTTAAGCCCTGGTCCTTATGCAGTGTTAAGCCCACTATTTGATGTGTATCTATAGACTCAACCTTGGCCTCTTCAAAACACTGGGACACATTTCAGTTGGCTGTTTCTGCTGGTTTGTCCTCTCCCTCCTCCCCTGGATGTTGGAGAACAGACGCTGCACTGCTGCCTTCTTATGGAGACGGAACAAGAGAGTCTTGAGAATCAAATCATGATAAATGTATAATGTATGTATCTGTGTGTTGGTGTGTGTGTGTGTGTGTATTTCTTGATGTTGACACCATTCAGTCTGATTCACGCCTTCCATCTTCTATGTAATCAAAAATTGATTTCCAATCTTCATGTTGGTCAATGTTTGGAATTGGTCTGATGAAAACTGGTTGTAGGTGTCATGTTTCACAACAATGTAATTTCTTGCTATTCATAATCTAAACCCACCGATTTACCTGCAGACTGTTGTATTGAACCGAATACAAATTAAATGTAGCGGAGTCAGTGCTTATGGATACAAATGGGCTACTGTAATAGATAACAGCTCCATTTTAGCATTCCAGTTTTGGTTTTGGCCTGAGTCTCTGTGAGGGACTTGGGCTGTTGGGTGAGCTGACATCTATTCTGTGGGACCATCCACCATCTCCAACGTGTAAACATCACTGGCTGTGTTTAATATATTGTTATTGCTATAATTCATCAATTGTGTTTGTAAATTGGTTTCATTACACAGTACACATTACACAGAGTGATCTGAGAGTAAAGTGTATAAAATAACTACAGAAATGTAAATAACAACCAGAATAAAAAAAGGTTTATTCACAAAGGACCCAGCTTAATGGACGAGGAAAACCAGGTGCACAACAGTCACAACAAAGGACACCCTGTTCTTCGTTCCGAGCACTACTTTTGAACCACAATTGTAGTGCATGCAGGGCGATCACTAGGTTTGCACACAGAGAGTTAAGTCAACATACCCACTAGATCAGAGGGTGACATTGGCAGGACCAAACACACACACACACACACGTGCGCACGTGCCAAACAGAGAGGTCGCGGTGATGACTCTGAATGTGTTTGTGACTGTGTTTTCTTTTTTGCATATCTTAACAAAATACTCTCCCTGCCTTTATCTCTCAAATCGGTTCAATGGGGCTTTACTGGCATTGGAAAGGTATACTGTCATGGAAAGGTATACTGCCATGGAAAGGTATACTGCCATGGAAAGGTATACTGCCATGGAAAGGTATACTGCCATGGAAAGGTATACTGCCATGGAAAGGTATACTGCCATAGAAAGGTATACTGCCATGGAAAAGTATACTGTCATGGAAAGGTATACTGCCATGGAAAGGTATACTGTCATGGAAAGGTATACTGCCATGGAAAGGTATACTGCCATGGAAAGGTATACTGTCATGGAAAGGTATACTGCCATGGAAAGGTATACTGCCATGGAAAGGTATACTGCCATGGAAAGGTATACTGTCATGGAAAGGTATACTGTCATGGAAAGGTATACTGCCATGGAAAGGTATACTGTCATGGAATTAAACAGTGACATTGGAACGGATAGTATTAACCTTGTCACAAAAGGTTAAACAACATTTTAAAAATGTTTGAAGTATTAGGTGTGTGGGGATAGTTGTTAAAGTGTAACTCTGTTGTTAAATGTTTTATGTGTTTTTACAGTGGCATAAGAGAAATTGTGTGTTGGTATTAGTAATATTATGTACTGAAGTTAAATGAAAAGAGTAAAATATTTATAGACGGAAAACAACACAACAAAGCAAAATTACTAAACACAACAACCGCAAAACCCCATCCCATCTGTGTCTGTGCCACTGTGGGATACATACAGATGTTGGATTTGCTGTCTGTGATCTCTTGGAGCCAAAATGATAGGTGTCATCCCTTCAGACTGCGGTCGCGCCGGCTTAGATATCCTGCCAAGGTGATATAATGTTGTTTTCATTTTTCACATTTTTTATTTGGAGTCCTCTGGTTCGATTTTGGTTTTTGGAATGAAGTGTAAGGCCTTGGGTTTCTGTTTAGCCAGTGAGTTGCGGAGCGAGCTGGATTATACTCCAGGGAAACATGGCCACCCGGTGGGATTTAAATTGAATGGCGCTCTGGTCTGCTGGCATTGAATTGTGGGATTTTTATCACTTGAATGTGTTAAGGGAGAAGTCCAGTTCTGCATTGTTTTGGGCGTGTCAGTGGACACCTAAATAGACATTCCAAGATGGTGGAGGATTTCTAACCGGTACAGTTATTGTCAATGGAGACTTTTTCCCATGTCCTGACGTTGTCACAGATGTGCCCCGTTGCAGCTTTACCCTTCAAATGTCCAAGTTTCAACATTTTATTAGACACATATATAAACACTACAGCAGACTTGGCTGCAGCTGGAGAGAAATGCCTGTGTCTCAGCTCCAAAACACACATACATTATTGTTGGTTAAATTAGGCGGCTTTAGTTCAGGTAATTCAAAATACAATTACTAATTTACTAGACACCAAGTGGCCAGTGGCCATGATGTGCTGGTCATTGTACAGCGGCATGGATTGAAGGCGTGTGGGTGTGTGTGTGTGCGTGTTTGTATCGGTGAGGGTTTTTGTGTGTGTGCGTACGTTGTACACTGAGTAAGAGAGGGTGGCAGTTTGTGTCCACAGTTTTTGTGTCCACGGAGAGTGTGTCCACAGAGAGTGTGTCCACGCAGTGTGTCCACGGAGAGTGTTCCACAGCTTGTGTCCATGCAGTGTGTGTCCACGCAGTGTGTCCACGGAGAGTGTGCACGGTCAGGTGTGCGGACAAGACCGCACAGTGCAAACGTCATCCTCACATAGATAACCTTATACATTTAGGAGCAGAATACAACTGTGTGTTTTTATTGGGATGCGTGTGTGGCTGAATTTGTAGTTGACAGCACAGAATGCATTTCAGCTTCTTTCCCTCTGTGCATTTGTGGTCTGACAGTACTGTGATAGGTAAGTCCCAGGCCCAGGTGTTTTATTCTGCATAAACCACTATCAGTTTCCTGGAGATCCACTCCTTCAGAATTCTTTTTGTTATTTCCAGGTTACTTTCATACTATACAGAAAATCCATGGGAGGATTTTACAGACTTCTTACCTTTGGAGGATTGCCCTGTAGACCGTGAAATTGTATAGAAATAATTTTTTTTGAATCCCACAAAGCGGGAAACCCTTGTGATCCCTTTGATATTTGGATTCCTGAGTGTGAATGTGGAGTTCATTAGATGTGGGCCGTGATGTTTTGGCAAGCCAATTTGACGCTTATTCAGGGCATAGTGTTCCCTAAATTAAGTGTTCTGGTATTCATTATGCTGCAAAATATCTTCACCACATAACTGCTCACAAAGATGACTGCAATATAATTGGGGTGGAATTTGTCTCCCATTTTGTAGATGGGTGTTATTAGACTTTCAAACCAGGAGAAGTGTTTTGATTTATGGCTTAACATGTCAATTATTTCAGGATTATCCATGTTCAGTTTAAATTCCTCAATTCCTGTTTCATTCCATTTCATATTTGGTTTAAGTGACAAGTCAGGGGTTTGCTGGTGGCTTGTTAGAACTTATGCCTCTCTTATTTCTGTCTTTGTGTCTGTATTTCTCTCTCTGTCTAGGTCTATAATGTACAGTCAACTCAAGAAGTATTGGTACCCTTCATGAAATTGAACAAAAGTGAATGCAAAAAATAACCAACACAAACAATTAGTCATATTTAGGGGTCAAACATAAGGGGGAGCCAAACGTATTGGCACCCCTAAAGAATGTTTAACATAAAACCAAACATGTGGCATCTGTTCTGGAGTTATATCCTTTTTAGTTGGTCTCAGTTTCCTGGAACTATTGGTGCCTTTCACCTGTTCCTCTTTCCCTGGGGTATAAATCTGAGGTGGCACGCTTTTAAAATCCCTTTGTCATCCATCACCATGGGTAAAATCAAAGCTGTTTTAGCTGTAAGGAGACAGATTGTTGGTTGTTGAGCCACACAGACCAGGTAAAGGAGATAAAATAAGAAATAAACAGTTGAAATAACCACTAAGCACAGTATTTTTTTTTCTGAAGTCTGGAACAGTTGCACATTTGCCAAGAAGAGGACTATTGTCCTGACGCAGGGGTTAGGGGGTTAGGATTACGAAAATCATCTGATACCCACAGTAAAGTCAGACGGCTGTGGATCATTAATTCTTTGGGGCTGTTTATCAAATAGAGGACCTGGGGCTCTTGTTAAATCGATTGCGCGATGAATTCCAATTAGTTCTATTATGTTTTAGCCCAAAACCTGGATGCCTCTGCCAGGAGATTGAGACTCGGGTATGGATGGACCTTTCACAAGACAATGACCCCAAAAGTACATCAAAATGAACACAGAAATGGTTGCAGGACCACAAAATCAATGTTTTACAGTGGCAACCTCAGTCTCCGGACTTGAATCCAATCGAAAACCTGTGGTCTAAACTGAAGAGGTCAGGGAGGGTTCACGAAATATTGATTGTGGGAGTACCAAGAATTCTGAATCCTGTGTTTTTCAGAAATATCTCAGTCTACTAATTGAAATGTTTAGTGCCCAAAATTACACTTATGTTTGAGGCCAAAATACGATTTGTTGTGTGTTTTATTTTTGACATTATATTTTGCTAACTTTCAGGGTGCCAATACTTCTGAAGTTGACTGTAGGTGTCACTATAACCTATTTTAATCTGTTTTTATAAAACATTACCCTTACCGAAGCAGAGGATTTCTGTATATGACATGGCTAATGTAACATTTAGGCCTGCAATAACTCAAAAAGTAGGCTATAGGCATTGCAGTTTTTAAAGGGAATTTCCAAGTAAGTCAACATATTCAGTGGTTACGATGAATTGATCTCCGCGAACATTCTCTTTGAAAGCCACAATGCCGTATTGAATCCATGCCGAAATCTGACATTGGCTATGTCATATATACTGTAGAAATGGAATTCAGTAAATCCTGTCCATTGAGAATGTGTGTGTGTGTGTGTGTGTGTCTGAGTTGGGGGCCTCATCTCCTTGGCTGGTTCTGCACTTCATCCATTAGACCATGGGAAGTTGAACATCTTACCCTACTGCTCACAAATGAAACATACAGTCGGACCAATGAAAATTGCAATAACCTACAATCTGCTCCGGGGAGAATAAATCATTTCCTTGTGTGTGTGTGTGTGTGTGTGTGTGTGTGTGTGTGTGTGTGTGTGTGCGTGTTTTGTAATTTGTTTTGTTATTATCTTCCTTCACATTCGTTTGTTAGTTACAGCTCTTATTGTCAAAATCATTTTCATACAGTGGCTGTATTCAAGTCACTCATTCACTCTGAATTGCTTCCAAAGATACAATTCAGAGTGAATGAGATTAAGAAAAAAAAAAAGATAAAGAACACTAACTAACCCTGAATGGCATAAAACAACCAACCTGTACTAGAACATCCTTCTGGCCTGGACGTACCAGTGATGATATGAGATACATGTTCCTCATATTTTTTGTCTATTGGGTTGAATGAATATCGAGAGAGTGGAAAGCTGTTTTTGTATGGATATTCTTTGTGCAAACAAGATAAACTCTCATCTGAGGTTTAATGTTTTCTCATCTCTGACTCGGCGGAGAAGACAGGCAATGTGGACAGAGCCACTAATGCAGTGGGGGACTAAAATGAAGAGTGGGAAAAAATGTGAAGTGAAGTAATGGCAGTGTTAAAGAAACATAAATAGAAGATAGAAGAGGGAAATTAAGAAGAGGGAGCAAAGGATCTACATAGAGAGAAAGAAATTCTCAAGGAGCAAGGTGGGATAATTCAGGTGCTGCTTAATATTGGATGGATTTTTTTCTTCACAGAGCCACCCTCTTGAATACAAGCCAAGCACCCTTTCTCAATTATAGATGGCCCTGGTGTCAGCTCTCTGTCTGTGTCTCAGCGGCTCTGACTCCCAATTCTGTTTGAATTTGAAGGTCATTATTGGCATGGGAAACGTTTGTTTACATTGTCAACAAGAGTGGCAAATAAAAGAGGTATAATAAATACAAATTGAAAACCCCCCGAATACCCCCCCCCCCCCAGAAAGTTTAATCAGGATGAAGGCATGGAATGTTATTTTAATTTCTGCACAGTGTTGTTAATATATGAAAACAGTTAAGAGTATAAATGACAAGGGAAAACAGGGATGAATATCGGTCACATTCACAATGTCGCCTGGTTGTTGTTTTATGGTGACCGCTAACAAATCTTATCGCTATAATTGGAAGTTGCATCATTTCACCTAACAGACACTGTTCATAAATGTTTGATTTGATTTCTAATTATTTGGGCGTCTGTTTGATCTGAGGGATGTATCTGTCTCTAATGTGGTCATTTTTTTGGCCAGCGGCAAAGGCAGTACCACTCTTTCTTCGCCTCGCGTTGAGGGCGAACTGCATGTTGTTTTCGTTTTAGAGCCAGGTCTGCCTGTAGTGGCCTGTCCGTGCTTAGTGGGTCTGTCCGTATTGGCTGCCTTTCTTAACTTAGAGTCTGTCATTGAGGTCAGTTATTCTGCTACTACGCGTTCACTGTTTAAGGACAATGTATCATTCCCATTTTCTCTGTTTTTGGTTGATTCCTGCCCCAGTGTCAAATTTTTCTGTGTTTTTCCCCTGGGGATCTGTGGAGTCTGTTTTGGGTTTTTGAACAATATCACACCCTTCCCTGGGTTTCTCTCTCTGTATAAAAAAGGCTTTGTTAAGGAGGGTTTGAGAAATGCTTTCCTTTAAGTGAGTGTGAAATTGAACAGTTTTTTTCTGTACTTTAACAACATGTGGGTGTAGTTGTAATTTAGCTCTTATTATTTGGGGTTTTGTGTTGTACTCTGACAATACCTTGGAACTCGGCGCTCATTTTGTGGACTCCAGACCTCACAACCATGGAAGGCAGTGTGTTCTAAAACTGTATTTCAAGAATGAGCCTTATTTGAATGTCAGGTTTTCAATCAATCCATCAGTCACATTTATTTATAAAGCCCTTTTTACATCATCAGTTGTCACAAAGTGATTTTACAAAACACCCAGCCAGAAATTTTCTTTTAAATGGCGTGGAAGCCACAACTTGCCATGTCCCTTAGCTAATTCACAGCCCTGTTGACGTTTACCTGGGCTGTTGATGTTTTGACTGAGATAGAGGTCTTTTTTTGTTCTGCCACGGGCTCACAGTGTCTGGGTAGAATTTAGAGTCTGCGCTTCCGGCATCAGGACCTTTTGTGGACTATGCTTATTTATGTCTCACTCAGATTCACTTTGTGCAGGGGACCTCTCCACAAGGTTTGCCTGCACACCCAGGCCATTACCAGGGGTGTAAGACTTACCTCCTCTGTGTATTGATGGGCCAAGCCAGGGCTTGGTTGTAGCCCCGGAGGTTATGTTCAGTGGGGGATGCAATAAAATGCAAATTAATTACTTAAAAATCATACAATGTGATTTTCTGGATTTTTGTTTTAGATTGCGTCACTCACAGTTGAAGAGTACCTATGATAAAAAAATCACAGACCTCCACACGCTTTGTAAGTGGGAAAACCTGCAAAATCGACAGTGTATCAAATACTTGTTCTCCCCACTGCGGTAAGACAGGAGGGTGGGCTGTCTTGGCTGTGCCCGTGCCTCCGTTGTGCAGCCGTGTTTTTTCACGCCGGTGTCGTGGTTACGATGTCCAAGCTGGTTGAGAAGGCGGAGGAGGCAGCCTGCATTGTGGAGACACACAGGCAAAGACACTCGGCAGTTGGTTTTCGTTTGTCCGTGTGACCGGTGTGAAATGGCTAACCCGTTAATGCCTCTGGTGCATATTGAGGTTTTCTGTTCTTGTGACCATTTTCTTTTATTACACGATTAACACATGAGTCACATTGTCTGGTTCATATTAATCACTTTTTTATTGCCGCATAACGTATTTAGGACTATTTTAAGACAAGCCGTCTTCAGTGTCCAAAAACATTATCTTTTCCGGCTGGTATAATATGTAATTCATGGTTCGCACAATTACGGCATGTTGGCCAAACATCTCCAAATTTGACTCATCAGTCGAGTGGTTTTGGTCTTTACCCAGGTGTAGTCTCAGTCAGTCGTGTTTTGATATTGTTTTTTGAGAGCAGAGGCTTCTTCTTTCCTGAACTCCCATATAGGCCACATTGGTGAAGTCTCGTTCTGACAGCTGCCTTGTGAACATCAACACCGATTGTGACTTGATAGAGGCCTGTAGATGTCTTGATGTAACCCTGGGGTTTTAGAGACCTCCACCAGTACCTTTCAGACAGGTCTTGGCCTGATTTTGGTGGGACAACCTGTCCCACATACGCAGAAGACAATTCCAATAAGTTCTGTTATGTTCATTTTAATTCCATAAAATAAGTTTTGTTTTTAGTGTGATTAGTTAAATTGGGTTGCCTTTATCAATGTCTGTGGTTGGACATTTAGATCAAGACAACTTTCCAGGGGGCGTACTTACTACTTTCGCATTACTGTGTGTCCACATTTGTAGGAATAAGTAAACCAAGGAGGCTAAAAGCTAAAAAGGTTTCATTCAGTTCCCAAAGCATTCATCTCCTTCCACTCATGCTGCCCCCCCCCCCTTCTGTGAGCCTAAAACTGTGGAATCAAATTAGAAACAGTCTGAGTCACAGCGTAGTGTTGTCATGGCAACAGATGGAGGACGGAAGCAGCCAATGTACATTCAACATACATTCTTTTGTTCTCTTCTTTAATTTACAGTGGCATGTCTCCACCAGTACCTGAAGCACTGGAGCTCACTGTAACCATGACAATTGTCGTTCCCATTCCGGTCGGCGTGGCGGACTGCTGAGTCGTGCTGCCCGTGCGGTTCGAGGGATTAAGCATGAGGGCGAAAAAGCGGTTGAGAAATTTGTTGCTAATTCTGTAAATTAACATGAACACCGTGTTTGCAATGACAAAGACTTACTGTAGCTGTAGAGACCCACAGTCCGCGTCCACATAACGGAGATGTTAAAAATGACAGCTAAGGTAAAGATTATCTCCAGATATGTGAATGGTCTATATTTGGCCCTCTGACAATCTCTCAGGTACAAGCCGGAGATGACAAATAGCCTCTTAGCTTGCTGAGCCTCTTATCCTGTCAGGTGGGATCCTGATAAGACCACCACACGTGCACACTGTAGCCTGGCTGACCAGGGTCGCGCTACTGGAAAGGTCACCCCAATCAATCGGTGAGGAACCACTTCAATCTGGCTGTCCTATTAGCCCATAGGGGATGAATGAATCAGTCCAGTGAGAAAACCTGAGGGCAATGGGTTTGGTTTTGTGTTGGCTGTGTTTGATGAGACCACATCAAACTGTGAACCTCTGAAACCCAATTATCCTTGAAGAAATCACTGAAATGCCCACTGATTGATTTGACCTGAATAGAGCTTGTTTTAACAAAGCAAGCGTAAACCAACACTGCATATCGAAACACGATGTTAAAAGTATAGAGTTTATGTACCGCGTAGTCGGTCCTTGGTTCTGCAGCTCTCGTCTAGGACTGTGAGGGGTCTTGCATCTCCAGCCTCATCCCATCGCCCTCATCCCATCGCCCTCATCCCTCGCCCTCATCGTCAAAAAGCTCCAGCTGGCCGGCGACGTAATAATGGAGAGATCCCCAGCCACGCCGTCTGGTTTGAGGCTGTTCCCCAATACCCGACTGATGCGATGGTGTTGCTAGAGCCTCTGGACAAGGCGTTAGTCAGACAGACAGGCCTTGCAGACAGGCCTCTTCATCCCCTGTCTCTACCCACCATCCCCACACTACCATCCTCTTCTCCTCCCACCTCCCCAGGTGGTTCTGGCGCCCCACTACAAAAACAACACCTGTCCCTACCCAGCGGACTCCTAAAAGGAGATCAGTCGACATTCTACTGGCACCGAGACACGTTTAGCAGATTACGGGATATCCATGTAGGTGTGCATTTCTATAAATGGACATTTCCAAATTAGCTTGGATATTCCTGATTAAGATTATCAGAGGCGTGGTTATTTTCATCTGGCATCAGCCTGTAAAATGATCCCTGATCTTTTCAGTTTTTTTACGTTCACCGATTATGTGTGTGAACATAATGCTATCTCATAATGTCTCATAATGCTGTCTGGGTGCTCGTTCACAAGGGTGTCGGCGCCTTTTGACTCGATTCCGTCTGTGCCATTAATGGTAATTTGTGAATGTGAATTCAACAGGGCTGAAACATAGATCGATGAGACCCTTTGTCAGGATGAACATTCTCAGAAATTATAGCTACAGTGAATGGTTGTAATATCATCACCTACACATTTCTGCACGTATTGGCAGTACCTATTTCATTAATGAGCTACCTAACATTTTCCCCTTTTCCAAGTCTTTAATCAGGATGGCGGCTTACAAACATGAAAGGAGTCATCCAATATTCAAGTATTTATAGTTCTTATGTTGATGGTTTGAAAACAAACCTTTGACAACTGAAGTCAAACTCTGTTTAACTGGTCAGAAAAATCATCCCCCTTTTTGCCAGGTACCTTTGTACCCTTCAATACTAACCTTTCTGATTAGGGTCACGGCTTACTCCATTTTGACCCTGACTAAATCCTGAGTTTAATTTAATCAGACTTCATCCCAATTTCAAAGTAACGTGTTTTAAAAATAACATTTTATTACACATTTAGTAATGAGAGGAATGCATTCTAATGCACAGTGAAAGGTTGGTGCGTCTTTATATAAAATGTAATCACAGCAGTAAGAAAGAAACAGTCTGTGTATTGACACTAAAGCAGCTCAAAGAAATAGTCAAATACAGACACCACAGTCTGATGAATTTGCTAGATAACTTTTCTTTCATGTATATTTCAGTGTTCAAATTCACTGAAATCCTTCTGGAGTTGTCTGTATCTAACATTCCCCTTGTCGCTGAACACTCCCAACTCCCAATGTAGGGAGGCAAGATTCATAAATAAGATAGCTGGGGAGGGCTGATGACTGAGATAACTGACTGAACTCTACTGATTGAACAAAACGGGTCTCCTCTCAACTCTAGCTGTGCGACACGCATGTTTACAATTACAACATGTTTACAATGCGTTTACAACATGTTTACAATGCGTTTACAACATGTTTACAATGTGTGTGCGTGTAGCCTCTCTAGTGCTAAATTAATGTTTACTGATTATGAATAGCATGCTGTTTTTTTTGTTTGACCCGTAATGACGGAGCTATAAGTATTTCTGCATCAGCATTCAAACTTTTGATTTCCTAATACTACAGCAGCAGTTGAAAGAACCTGTTTTTAACCCCTTGACAACGGCACAAAGCTGTCAATGCTTTTAGCGATGCTATGGGCTCCTCGACCCCTAGCCAAGAAATCGACTGGCCTGTGTCCGTTTGTTGATAAGGACTTATGGATTCTACAGAATGTGGAGGGCACAGACCCACAATAGTATTGCCTTCAGGCTGTCATCGGATGCAATACATTTCTAATGGCTGAATAAAAGGAGGTGATAGCAGACATCCATGCCTTATCCGAAAGGAGCAAACCAGCCCGTTGCTAATGCTAAATGCCAAGCTGACATCAGCACTTAGGCCCAGTCTTAGGCTCTGTTAGATAGAATCAGCCAACCCTCCGGCACCTTCTGAGACATCCCCGGACACACCAGGGATTTCATTACTTTATCATCTCTGCCATTCCTCTCTATTAGAGTTGACGTCCGGATTATTAAGGCGCGTCTAAATTGGCGAAACTCTACATTGATTTCCTTCCGTTTAAATCTGTCTCAAGACTCCTCTGTATGGTGCCGTGACATGACGTCACCTCAGCTGTCTTTTCTCAACACAGAGGGGTTCGGGTTCACTTGGCAACCAAGTGAGAAGAGGCACCACCTGGAGGTTTACCTGAACTCGTCTAATGAGAGACGTTTGGTTTTCCCGTCACAAAGGGTGTTGCTACATTTTGCGTTATGAAATGCTCGACCCTAAAGCAGGGACCCAGTGCCCCCCGGGCCCAGAACCCCTGGACCCAGAGTCCCCCGGACCCAGAGTCCCCTGACCCTGAGCCCCCCGGACCCAGAGCCCCCCTGTTCCTGAGCCCCTGGACCCAGAACCCGGCTTGTGGAAACCTTGGACTAGAGCACTGTTCCAGGATCTAGACAACACTAGTTCCTCTCCTCTCTTTGTGCTGCTAAATCTCCCCTGGAGGGGTGATCATGAGCCTCCATGATGCCTGCTACAAAAGTACTGTCTTTCCGTCTTTTCTCTCTGAACGGTGGGCCAAATGTGTCTAGTCAACCATTAAGGAAGCTGGGACAGTAAAAGAAAGGAAGGGAAAAAATGCAAATGCAAGATGCAGTTGCCGAATAAAGCAAATGATACCCAAACATGAACGGCTGAGCAGCATTTGGCTTCGCTTGCCTCTTTATTTTTCACTCAGTGGGGAAGACAAGATGGCGACCCCATGTGATTACCACACACCCTACATTTTCAAGTCTGACATATTATACATTGGTTTCCTCTAGTAAGTGGCGTGAACATGTTCCTAATTCCAACTCCAAGATAAGAACAATTTGAAGTTATCTGAAAAGGAGCTTGTGTTGATTTGTGATTTGTGTCACGCTTTGCAGTTTAAAAACCCCTCGTCTTGGCATCCTATCTGAATTCCTCCATGCACCTGTGCTTATGTCTTGAAAACTTTTAAGTCAGACTACCGTTCTCGCTCGGAATTGAAGTGCTCCTGTCGGTTAACAAGAAGTGGGGTCGGAGATTTTCACTGAAGAGCTCAAATAATATCTTCCCGAGCCGCTCCTGACTCAAGCCCCTGTCCCTCCCCGGCACTGACGGCAGTCAGAAATTGGCTGCTGCCGCAATGGCTGTTCTGTTCCTGCCCTCGAGGCACTACGGCACCAACCGGCAACTAGGTGCCGTCAACCGCGAGCTCCGCCTCATCAGTGTCACCTGCCGTCGGAAGAGGCGCAGAGGATCATCTGACAGGGTTTCCACTGCAGGGGCATTCACAGTTTCCTCCGGGCCGACAATGAGCAATATAGGAGCAAAAAAATAAATAAAAACACCGGCCATT